>NC_053493.1:4391601-5015080 GCF_905171775.1 Rana temporaria
ATTTCTGCGTAAGGCTGCTCCTGCTATTAGGAGGCGCAGCCAATGGTAAGTATACACGTCGTTCCCACGTCGCGATTTTCGAAATTTACGTAGTTTGCGTAAGTGAATTGTGTATGGCGCTGGACGCCATTTACGTTCACGTCGAAGCAAATGACGTCCTTGCGACGTCATTTACCGCAATGCACGTCGGGAAATTACGTTTGGCACGGGAACGCGCCTAATTTAAATGATCCACGCCCCCTACGGGATCATTTAAATTACGCGCGCTTGCGCCGGGCATTTTTACGAAACGCCCCCGCAAATTACGGAGCAAATGCTTCGTGAATGAAGCGTAGCTCAAGTAATTTACGGAGGCGTAGCGTAAAAACGGTACGCTGCGCCTCCGTAGTAGTGCGCGCCCCTAGCTGAATCTACCCCCGTGTCTTTATAAATATCACAGGATGTGAAAGGATCCAATCATCTATTCCTGGAAATTGTTATTTACATTTGTCTTTATATACAACTAATCATGTGCACATAAACATACCCTCTATTACCAAAAGTATTGGGACGCCGGCCTTTACACGCACACGAACTTTAATGGCGTCCCAGTCTTAGTCCGGAGGGTTCAATATTGAGTTGGCCCCGCCCCTTGCGGCTATAACACCTTCACCTCTTCTTCACCTTAATCTAGGCTTACCTGAAGGAAAAACGTGCCAGAGAGGGTTTACAACCACTTCGCCGCCTAGGGCACACTGCCACAAGGGGCACGGCCAGGGCTCAGCTGTCTGGCAGGGGCTGCTGGATTTGGCTGTCTCTGCTGGATTTTGCTTTCTCTTTGTTATTTGGGGATCTCTTTGCTGGATTGGGCTGTCTCTTTGCTGGATTGGACTGTCTCTTTACTGAATAGGGATGTCTCTTTGCTAAATAGGGATGTCTCTTTGCTGGATTGGGCTGTCTCTTTGCTGGATTGGACTGTCTCTTTGCTGGATTGGGCTGTCTCTTTGCTGAATAGGGATGTCTTTTTGCTAAAGAGGTCTGTCTCTTTGCTAAATAGGGATGTCTCTTTGCTGGGTTGGGCTGTCTCTTTGCTGGATTGGACTGTCTCTTTGCTGGGTTGGGCTGTCTCTTTGCTGGGTAGGGCTGTCTCTTTGCTAAATAGGGATGTCTCTTTGCTGGATTTTGCTTTATCTTTGTTATTTGGGGATGTCTCTTTGCTGGATTGGGCTGTCTCTTTGCTGAATAGGGTTGTGTCTTTGCTAAATAGGGCTGTCTCTTTGCTAAATAGGGATGTCTCTTTGCTAAATAGGGATGTCTCTTTGCTGAGTTGGGCTGTCTCTTTGCTGGATTGGACTGTCTCTTTGCTAAATAGGGCTGTCTCTTTGCTGGGTAGGGCTGTCTCTTTGCTGGGTTGGGCTGTCTCTTTGCTAAATAGGGATGTCTCTTTGCTGGGTAGGGCTGTCTCTTTGCTGGGTAGGGCTGTCTCTTTGCTGGGTTGGGCTGTCTCTTTGCTAAATAGGGATGTCTCTTTGCTGGATATGGATGTCTCTTTGCTGGGTAGGGATGTCTCTTTGCTGGATATGGATGTCTCTTTGCTGGGTAGGGATGTCTCTTTGCTGGGTAGTGATGTCTCTTTGCTGGATAGGGATGTCTCTTTGCTGGATAGGGATGTCCTATGTGTACATTTTTAGTGTCAGAGAATAAGCCGGAACGTACTCAGGAAAAATAGCGCAGACTCGTGCTGTCTCTTAGCTGGATTGGGATGTCTCTTTGCGCAGACTCTGGCTTTACTACAAGAATGAAGATGATTTAATGGTATAAAAATCGGCGGCAGGAATATTTTCAATGGAAAGGTTAGGCCCGAATTTACATACATTTGCATGAATAATTACAACGCATTTCGGAACATTTCAAAATGAAACGAAAACGTTAAAAAATAAAATAAATGAAAATACGAGAATCCCGCAGAGGATACAGCAAGCGGGGGGACAAATGTAATCAGGGACAGGAGGCCAGACCGGGGTATTCCCAACTTTTATGTTCTCTCTGAGATGGGGGATGGACGAGATATAACGTGAGGGGGGTTTAGGTGCACACTGTTAGGTAGATTCACAAAGAGTTAGGCCGGCTTATCAGTAGATAAGCCGACCTAACTCTGAATCTACGCCGGCATTTGTTTAAGCGTATGCTCAAACAGAGATACGCTTAAACAAAGCTAAGATAGGCTGGCTTGCGCCGTTCTATCTTAGCTTGCAATTTTTCGGATGGCCGCTAGGTGGCGCTTCCATTGCGGCCGGGGTAGATTATGTAAATGAGCTTGTACGCCGATTCCCGAAAGTACGCCCGGCCGCCGCAGTCAAATTATGTAGTTTCCGTAAGGCCTTAGGCGGCCTAAAGTTATTCCACCCCTGAGGTGGAATAACAATGTTAAAGTATGGCCGCCGTTCCCGCCGCGAGGTTCGAAATTTTTACGTCGTTTGCGTAAGTCGTCCGCGAATCGGGAGTTACGTCGTTTACGTCCACGTCGAAATCAATAGGCCCGTATGGCGTACTTAGCCGCAATACGCACTGGGAAATGTAGTCGCCCGGCGCATGCGCAGTAGCAAAAAACGTCAAAAAAACGTGAGGTCAAGCCTCATTTCCATACAACACGCCCCCCTCCAAACAATTTGAATTAGGCGCGCTTACGCCAGCTCGTTTTAGGCTACACCGCCGTAGATTAGCAGGTAAGTTGATTTAGAATCATTACTAGCCTAGCTAATTTACGGCGGCACGGCGGCGTAGCCTAAAAAGGCTAGGCTACGCCGCCGCAAGTTTAATCCAATCTACCTGAATCTACCTATGTGTGTTGTCTTCCAAACGATGCAGCTGCACACTGCAAACCAAAGGCACCAAGGAACAGATGATCAGTAATGATGAAGGATGCGTTTTGGAAGAACCGTAAAAATAGACCTGAATAACATAAAATAAAAACTTGTACAGAACTACAAGTCCCAGCAGTCCCGGGGTCCAGCAGCTCACAGCCAACTACAGGACCCAGCAGTTCCAAGTGTCCAATTAGCAGTGCACAGCCAGTATGGAACTACAAGTCTCAGTGTGTTGATTGCAGCATGCAACCAATATGGAACTACAAGTCCCAGCAATCCCAAGTGCCCAGATAGCAGTACACAGCCAATACAGAACTACAAGTCCCAGTATCCCAAGTGTCCAGATAGCAGTACATAGCTAATATGGAACTACAAGTCCCAGCAGTTCTAGGTTTCCAGATAGCAGTACATAGCTAATATGGAACTACAAGTCCCAGCAGTCCCAAGTTTCCAGATAGCAGCACACAGCCAATACAGAACTACAAGTCCCAGCAGTCCCAAGTTTCCAGATAGCGGTACACAGCTAATATGGAACTACAAGTCCCAGCAGTTCTAGGTTTCTCCTGCTAGTTGGGCCATTCCAGGTGTCCTTGTGTTGAGCCAGCGCTGATCAGTGCCAGTCAGTAGGCACGGTGTGAATGAGCCCCGATAGAAGCTGCTGATTTTCTGATCTAATACTACTGACTGATGATGTCACAGCGATCAATCGTTTTTAGCGCCCCTTATTTCCCTGCAGACTTTATCAGGGGTGGGTGGGGGGGGTGTAGACTGCGGTTTTTACAGGCCGTCTTTAACTCTCTGGAATTCAAAGTTTTTCCCGCGCAGCGTCTGGCGTTGGGCCAGCCGGGGCGGCGTGACATTCATCTATCCGCCGTACTCGGAGTAACGAGCGCTACGCCCCCGGCACCACAGCGTGGGCACGGGGCGAAAAAGTCCTGGCAAACGCCATCTATCGATCTGCAGATCTTTAACGGGGTTTTTTTTTTTTTTTTGCGGTTCTTCCTGCCAAGAAGCCATTAGAGGCCCGCGGTATTCTTCCGATGGAAAATTGCCGACAATTAAAGGAAGTTTAGGAGAGATAAATGACGCCGGAATACAAAGTTGGCCGATTTCTCTTTTTCCCTGGACCCAAACCGACTCCACTGGAGTTTAACCACTTGAGTGCCAGCTTGTGTTATACCCCTTCCTACCTAGGGTGGGACGCAGGGGCGCCGCCCACCCTATCCATGCGTCCGGCCCCCTAATCTATATGCGGGGCGCCAGACGCCGTTTTTATTTTAACCCCTTGCCAACCGCTGCGTGACTATATACGTCGGCAGAATGGCATGGCTGGGCAGATCGACGTATATATATACGTCGCCCTTAAGGCCCAGGGGGGTTGCGGTCGCGCGTGGGTCTGACCGCGGGACCTGCGGAATTTGTTGTCCCGTGATCGTCTCAGAGAGAGTAATAATGGGGAGATGCTGATGTAAACAAGGCATTTCCCTGTTGTGCCTTGTGACAGGACTCTGATCACCGCTCCCTGTCATCAAGAGCAGTGATCAGTGTCGTGTCACACATAGCCCCGCCCCCCCCCCCACAGTTAGATTCACTCCCTAGGACACACTTAGGCTGCATTCACACCTTAGCGCAGGGTTTTGTACCGCGATTTGCCGCGACAAAATGCTGCGTTTTTAACCACGGTTTTTTAA
Organism: Rana temporaria; assembly: GCF_905171775.1. Classification (NCBI taxonomy): domain Eukaryota; kingdom Metazoa; phylum Chordata; class Amphibia; order Anura; family Ranidae; genus Rana; species Rana temporaria. The sequence goes on from NC_053493.1 coordinate 4,396,139, forward strand.
CAGGTCATTGACGGCTATGCCGAACGCCGAAGCCGCCTGAATACGCGCGACAAAAAAGGGTCCGGGACTTGTTTGAGCTTCACGCGATCTGCGTTTCGTCATTCGGCGTGGAGATGTGAACCCTCTCCATAGAGGTTAATGTTATTTCTCCCCTCCAGCGTATCTGAGCGTCGCGCTTCAGGCGTTTTGTTTGGTGTGAATGCAGCCTTAACCCCTTTCTCGCCCCCTTAGTGGTTAAACCCTTCACTGCCAGTGTCATTTACACAGTAATCAGTGCATTTTTACAGCACTGATCGCTGTATAAATGACTGGTCCAAAAATAGTGTCCGCCGCAATGTCGCAGTCACGATAAAAATCGCAGATCATCGCCATTGTTAGTAAAAACAGGTGGGATCGGCGAAAAATCTGCCCATGATTCCAAATCGCTGCAAAACGCGGGACGCGCTTGTGATCCCTGTTACTTTCAATGGCACCCCAATCGCTGCGCGATTTTGCCGCGATTAGTTTAAAATCATGCAAATAGAATGGCAAGATGCCTGTCGCCCCCAAAAGAAGTTTTGGAACTTCTTTTTTGGGGGGGACAGGCATCCCACAATTTTTGTTTGGGCGAGAATCGTGGAAAAATCGCACCGCGCATTGAAATGAATGAGGACAGCAATAGACATGTGCACATTTTTGGTTCATGGGGGGGGGTTTAGTTTTTCGGGTCATTGGTTATGATCGAAAATTTGTTTAGAATAAATTTGAAAATTCTGAAACTCGAAACTCAAAATTTAGAAAGTTCTATATCAGAAAAAGGGCCCCCTGTGATGTCACAAGGACGGGCTCTGTGTGTGACGTCATCGGATAGCCACACCCCATGGCTATATAACAGATGCCAGATAGTGGACGACTACATGATGGAGGAATATGGCAACAGAAGAGCAGCGGCTTTTTATTTTTTTTATCGGGTAACCGGCGGTAAGAAAGAAGACGATGGCAGGGGAAAATAAGGCATCAGGGAAGATGGCAGCGGGAGGAGAAGACGGCGGCGGGAGAGAAGGCGCAGGAGGTGGCGGCAGGAGAGAAGGCACCAGAGAGACGGCAGGAGGTGGCGGCGGGAAGAGACAGCGGCGGGAGAGAAGGCACCGGGAGAGACGGCAGGAGGTGACGGCAGGAGAGAAGGCACCAGAGAGACGGCAGGAGGTGGCGGCGGGAAGAGACAGCGGCGGGAGAGAAGGCACCGGGAGAGACGGCAGGAGGTGACGGCGGGAGAGAAGGCACTGGGAGAGACGGCAGAAGGTGGCGGTGGGAGAGAAGGCATCGGGAGAGACGGCAGGAGGTGGCGGTGGGAGAGAAGGCACCGGGAGAGATGGCAGTAGGTGGCGACGGGAAGAGACAGCGGTGGGAGAGAAGGCACCGGGAGAGACGGCAGGAGGTGGCGGCGGGAGAGAAGGCACCGGGAGAGACGGCAGAAGGTGGCGGTGGGAGAGAAGGCACGAGAGAGATGGCAGGAGGTGGCGACGGAAAGAGACAGCGGCGGGAGAGAAGGCACCGGGAGAGACGGCAGGAGATGGCGGCGGGAAGAGACAGCATCGGGGAAGAAGGCACCGGGGGAGACGCAGGAGGTGGCGGCGGGAGAGAAGGCACCGGGAGAGAGGGCAGGAGGTAGCTGTTGGAAGAGGTGGCGGCGGGAGAGAAGGCACCGAGAGAGATGGCAGGAGGTGGCGACGGGAAGAGACAACGGCGGGAGAGAAGGCACCGGGAGAGACGGCAGGAGGTGGCGGCGGGAAGAGACATCGGCGGGGAATAAGGCACCGGGAGAGACGGCAGGAGGTGGCGGCGGGAGAGAAGGCACCGGGAGAGAGGGCAGGAGGTGGCGGCGGGAGAGAAGGCACCAAGAGAGATGGCAGGAGGTGGCGACGGGAAGAGACAGCGGCGGGAGAGAAGGCACCGGGAGAGATGGCCGGAGGTGGAGGTGGGAAGAGGTGGCGGCGGGAGAGAAGGCACCGAGAGAGATGGCAGGAGGTGGCGACGGGAAGAGACAGCGGCGGAGAGAAGGCACCGGGAGAGACGGCAGGAGATGGCGGCGGGAAGAGACAGTGGCGGGGAATAAGGCACCGGGAGAGACGGCAGGAGGTGGCGGCGGGAGAGAAGGCACCGGGAGAGAGGGCAGAAGGTGGCGGTGGGAGAGAAGGCGCTGGGAGAGATGGCAGGAGGTGGCGACGGGAAGAGACAGCGGCGGGAGAGAAGGCACCAGGAGAGAGGGCAGGAGATGGTAGCGGGAAGAGACAGCGGTGGGAGAGAAGGCACCGGGAGAGACGGCAGAAGTTGGCGGCGGGAAGAAACAGCGGCGGGAGAGAATGCATCGGGAGAGATGGCAGGAGGTGGAAGCGGGAAGAGACATCGGTGGGAGAGAAGGCACCGGGAGAGACGGCAGGAGGTGACCGCGGGAAGAGACATCGATGGGAGAGAAGGCACCGGGAGAGACGGCAGGAGGTGGCCACGGGAAGAGACAGTGGCGGGAGAGAAGGCACCGGGAGAGACGGCAGGAGGTGGCGGCGGGAAGAGACAGCGGCAGGAGAAAAGGCACCGGGAGAGACGGCGGGAGGAAGAGGTGAGGAGAAATTTTCCAATGAGGATGTTTAGTTTGCCAATCACTAAGAGTGGAATGTCCCCCATGTTTGGCAGATCCCCTCTCATTTCCTGTTGCATCTCCAGGAAAGGAGGTGAAGGGAAATTTCTCCCACTGACAGGAAGTGTAATCAGCCCATTTTCCCTTTCAGGAGGAGCAGAAGGCCTTGTATTGCTATCTCTGGCGTATCTCATAGACTGGTAAAGTAGCTTAATGTGCGATAAGTTCCCCAACAACAGTAAACAGACCAAGTCTTCCGCCATATGGTGGAATTGTCAGCACAGCGCAGAGACAAGAAGCCAGGACTTCTCTGCAAATGGTCCATCAGGCAAGGCCTGTTTATCCGGCCAGGTGGAAAGCATTTTTCATTTCCCGCCGCCATTCTCACAGCGGCAGCACTTCCTCCGCGATTGCTTCCTCGTAATTCCAGCGAACATCATTAGAAGATTACGGATGGAGTCATTCGATTAGTTCTGATGGAGTCCATGACCCAAAAGCCTTCCTGGTTCCTCCCAAGTGATGGCTTCTTTGGCAGGCGCCGGGCATTTCACCGGTGGCACCGGAGGTTCATTTATCAACCCTGCCTAATAACGTGTGCCGGAGACCCCCCCACCCCCCGATGATCTTCCAGATGGACTGATCCGCGCCGACTGATCCCGGCAGCTGTGCGAATGAAGGAAAATATGGCCGAGGTTTCTTCTAAGATTCGGAGTAAAACTTCACCTCCTAAAATGATTGTAAGAGAAGAACGGGGATTTATTTATCACTTATAACAGAAGATTTACATTTGGCTTCAGCCGGCAAATTTTAAACTCGCCTTACCAACCTCCGTGCCAGAAGGAGTTTTTAGTTTGAAGAAAATTGTGGCAAAAAATGGGAAGAAATGCGTTTGGGTGCAGTGTTGTATGACGGAGTAATTGTCACTCAAATTACCACAGGGTGGCGTGTTCTCTGATTATGCCGGGGGGCCCCCTTTTTTGTTGGGGGTCACTTTGGCTTAGGAGGGCAGCCTCACCGAAGAGATTCTGCCTAATTAATAACGATGGACGCTTCTGGCATTGGACTTCCTCGGGAGGAGAACGAGCGACTTCTAGGAACTCCAGAGGACCAGCACAAGCAGCTCAAGTTTTTCCAGTTCCGTTTGTCGAGTTACAAGAAGAAGTGAGTCACCGCACCGCCGCTAATCGCGCCCTAACGTGGACCGAACACACGTTCGTGTGACAAACGTATTTGTAACGGTCAGGGGTTAACGCCGTTACGATATTCCATTCCACCAACCCACGACAGCTTATCGACACTCCACAATCCGGCAGACAGGACCCATTGGATTTCCCCCAGAAAACGAGACACACAGCTCTGTTCTCTGGTTCCAAATGAATAGGTTTTAATGACAAACTCAGGCTCTTTTTATACAGTCAGTAACCAAGTGAACAATGAATCAACTCCACCCACAACATTACACAAGGAACTCAATTAATTACTATCATTTACCCAGACATTGTGACTCCGCCATAAGCTTTTCTCACCTTCTATACAATCCACATTCCTTTAGTAAACATAAGTCGGACATCTGGGCCCGGATTCAGATACAATCGTGTATCTTTTGGCGGGCGTAACGTATCTCAGATACGTTATGCCGCCGTAAATTAGGGCGCAAGTTCAGTATTCTGAAAGAATTTACGCCCTAAGTTACGGCGGCGTAACGTATGTTGTCCGGCGTAAGCCCGCCTAATACAAATGTGGATGATGTGGGCGTGTTTTATTAAAATTCACTGTGACCCCACGTATTTGACGTATTTTACGAACGGCGCATGCGCCGTTCGTGAAAGAATCCAAGTGTGCATGCTCGAAATTACACCGCAAATCATCATTGCTTTAAACGTGAACGTAACTTACGTTACGACTTACGCAAACGACGTAAAATTTTCAAAATTCGACTCGAGAACGACGTTCATACTTAACATAGGATACCCCTCATATAGCAGGGGTAACTTTACGCCGGAAAAAGCCTAACGTAAACGACGTAAAAAAAATGCGCCGGGCGGACGTACTTTTGTGAATCGCCGTATCTACATCATTTGCATATTCCTCGCGTAAATCTACGGAAGCGCCACCTAGCGGCCAGCGTAAATATGCAGCCTAAGATACGACGGTGTAAGACACAAATTCACTGTGACCCCACGTATTTGACGTATTTTACGAACGGCGCATGCGCCGTTCGTGAAAGAATCCAAGTGTGCATGCTCGAAATTACACCGCAAATCATCATTGCTTTAAACGTGAACGTAACTTACGTTACGACTTACGCAAACGACGTAAAATTTTCAAAATTCGACTCGAGAACGACGTTCATACTTAACATAGGATACCCCTCATATAGCAGGGGTAACTTTACGCCGGAAAAAGCCTAACGTAAATGACGTAAAAAAAATGCGCCGGGCGGACGTACTTTTGTGAATCGCCGTATCTACATCATTTGCATATTCCTCGCGTAAATCTACGGAAGCGCCACCTAGCGGCCAGCGTAAATATGCAGCCTAAGATACGACGGTGTAAGACACTTACGCCGGTCAGATCTTAGGGAAATCTATGCGTAACTGATTCTATGAATCAGTCGCATAGTTACGACCCCGCAACTCAGAGTTACGACGGCGTATCTCATTTCTGAATCTGGGCCCTGACCTTTAGATTGTGCTAATTCACATCACATATTATCATCAATAGACTTTCACACAATACAGTGTCAATTAGCATAGCACAATGAAATGTCTTAGGAGCCAGACTTAATTAACACAATAGACAATAGAATGCAATCACAGCAAGCTTTATCACTACAGACAGGTAGCTGGAGGTGATTAACATCAATTAACATCTTAACAGTCTGTGTCCCCACATTGAATGAATCACACTATTATTGACCGGTTGTGTTCAGAATTAACCACCTGTAATATTTCAAGATATCCTGCAATACATTGTGAATTATCATTACTGCCCCATCTCATGTAATTCAAGATATCATTTCTCAGTCATCCTATGCCCCTAGTGGACATAGGATGACCCTAGACCCAAGAGTCATTGGTGAAGCTGAACCAGGAGTACCCCGTATCCTTCACGAGCCTCTGGGTCCCACGGGCCATTCCGTTACAATATTGAAAGTCAAAAAGTGACCTGACGATAATGAAGACACCTTACTACTAATATGGAGGTTCAGAGTCTCGGGCACCGGGAACATATATAAGACATGCCAATCCTGTCATAGCCGCACGTTAGACTAATCAATGGACGGTGAGTCATCACCGCCATCTACAAGACCAATAACGCCTAGGCGCCAAATGGAGTGTTAATGGACCAATTTGGATGGCTGTGTTCAGCCTTGCTCCAACTTCTGGACGATGACTATTTAGAGAATTTCAGATTTCGTTCCAAAATGTCCGTCTTCGGGATACGAATTCAAGTATTTGAGAAGTCGCTCAGGGCTTTTTTTCAGCAGGAACGTGGGGGAACGCAGTTTCCGGGACCTCCAGAACTGAATATATATATATAATGGCAAGGGGTGCTGGGGTGTGCTGGAGGATCAATTGATGCTGGCAACTGGGGAATCTATTGTGGCTGTAGGGCAGGGGTCGCCAAACTGCAGCCCGAGGGACGGATGCGGCCCTTTGCTAGCCTTCTCCGGCCCTTGGGGCAGTATTGCTCCCAACGGTATGAGCCACTATTCCTCCCAATGGCACCAACAACAACATTTCTTAGACTAATAGCAATGATGGAGCACTATTCCTCCTCCTACTGCCCACCAGCACTAGGGCCATGTTTATTCTCACTGTTGCTCGGCCCTGGGGCATTTTCTACCATGACTGGTCAGAATCCGGCCCCCCTAAAGTCTGAAAGACCGTAAACTGGCCCTTTGCTTGAAAAGTATGGAGACCCCTGCTGTAGGGGATCTATTTTTATAGAGAAAGGGGGTCTATTGTTGCTGGGGAGGTCTTCTGTTGCAGGTGGTCAATAGTTGCTGAGAGGGATCTACTGTTGATGGAGGGGGTCTAATGTTGCTGGCTGCTGGAGGGCCTATTGGAGAAATTCCACATTAATGGCCATGGCGGGGGGGAGCTCCATATCAATGTCCATGGAGGAGAGCAGCAACTTTATATTGTTGGTCATGGTGAGGAGGGCAACTCCAAATTAATCGCTATAGAAGGGGCAATGTCATATTAATGGCTATAGAAGGGGCATTGGGGGGGAGAAGGGCATCTCCATATTATTGGCCAATTTGGGGCAATACCATATTAATGACCATGGTGGGGAAAGGGGGACAACTCCATACTGATGGTCATAGAGCGGCCAATGGAAGGTGCCATCTCCATATTAATGGCCATGGATGGGGGCATAGGGGGAGAAGTACATCTTCATATTGATGGCCACTTTGGGGCAGCTCCATGTTAATGGCCTTGATGGGAAAGGAGGATAACTCCATACTAATGGCCATTGAGATGGTAATGGAAGGGGGCATCTCTACATTAATGGCAATGGTGGGGGTGTGGAGCAAGTCCACATTAAAGACCATAAGGGGGCAATGGGGGGCATCTCAATATTAGTAGCTATGGGTAAGGTCAACTCCATATAATTGACCATGATGGGGGTAAACTCCATATTAACTGCCAATTTGGGGCAATTCCATATTAATGGCCATGGCTAGGGGAGGCAACACCATATTAATGGCCAGAGAAGGGCCAATTTGGGGTAATTTCAATATGAATGGCCATGGCAGGGTGGGGATGCTCCATATGAATGACCATCGAGGGGATCATTGGGGGAGAAGTGCATTTTCATAGTAATGGCCACTTTGGGGCAGCTCCATATTAATGGCCTTGGAAGGGGCAATTGAGTTGAGTTGAGAGGTATCTTAATAATAGAGCGGTCTTACCCCGAAGGGTCCTGGCGCGCAATGTCATATTAATGGCTATAGAAGAGGTATTGGGGGGAGAAGGGGGATTTTTCCATATTAATGGCGAATTTGGGGCGAATTCATATCAATGACCATGGTGGGGAAAGGGGGCAACTCCATACTGTTGGTAATAGAGGGGGCAATGGGAGGGGGCATCTCCATATTAATGGCCATGGCGGGGGTAGGGAGCAAGTCCACATTAACCACTTCATATGACGTCTTTGACTATCTGAATGATGGTGCAGCTACAGGCATCATTCATATATTGCCGTCTTTAGCCGCCGATTCTGTGCACGATAAGAACGATCAAAGTGGCGGTTCCGCCGCTTGATCATTCTTATAGGCAGCGGGAGGGGACGTCCCCCCCTCCCGCCGCCATCCGGTGCTTCTCCGGGCTCTCCCGTGCCATCAGGGGCCCGGAGAGCAAATCGGTCGCGCTGCCTGGAAAGCATAGAGATGACTGGTGACCAGATGGTCACCAGTCATCTCTATGACCGTCGGAGGCCCGGGCACGACGTTATCACGTCACGCCCGGTACCCGGAAGTAAACAAAGCCGCCATTGCAGCTGTCGGCATGTGATCGGTGATTTTTTTTTCACCGATTTCATGCTTGTAAGCCTGGAGGAGAGATGTGGGGGGAGGGGGAGGTCTTATTGACCCCCCACATCTCTCCATAAAGAGGACCTGTCACAGTGATTCCTATTACAAGGGATGTTTACATTCCTTGTAATAGGAATAAAAGTGATCCAAAAAAAATGTAAAAATAAAAACAATTAAGTAAAATAAAAATAAAATAACATTTATTTTTTTTTCAAAACACCCCTGTCCCCGTTATCTCGCGCGCAGAAGCGAACAGGCATGCAAGTCCCGCCCACATATGTAAACGCCGTTCAAACCCCACATGTGAGGTATCGCCGCGTGCGTTAGAGGGCGTTCAACAATTCTTGCACTAGACTTTCTCTGTAACTAGAAAATAGTAACCTGTAAAAAATGTTAAAGCGTCACCTATGGAGATTTTTAAGTACCGACGTTTGGCGCCATTCCATGAGTGTGCGCAATTTTAAAGCGTGACATGTTAGGTATTTATTTACTCGGCGTAACATCATCTTTCACATTGTACAAAAAAATTGGGCTAATTTTACTGTTTTGTTATTTTTTAATTCACAAAACCGTTTTTTTCCCCCCAAAAAAGGCGTTTGAAAAATGATTGCGCAAATACCGTGTGAGAAAAAAAGTTGCAATGACCGCTATTTTATTCCCTAGGGTGTCTGCTAAAAAATATATATATAATGTTTGGGGGTTCTGATTAATTTTCTAGCAAAATAAATTGTGATTTTTACATGAAGGTGAGAAATGCCGAAATAGGCCCGGTGGGCACGTGGTTAAAGGCCATGGAGGGGGGCAAGGGGAGGGCAGGGCATCTCCATATTAATGGCCATGGCGGGGGTAGGGAGCAAGTCCATATTAAAGGCCATGGAGGGGGCAAGGGGAGGGCAGGGCATTTCCATATTAATGGCCATGGCGGGGGTAGGGAGCAAGTCCACATTAAAGGCCATGGAGGGGGCAATGGAAGGGCAAGGCATTTCCATATTAATGGCCATAGCGGGGGTGTAGGGAGCAAGTCCACATTAAAGACCATGGAGGGGGCAATGGGCGGGCAGGGCATTTCCATATTAATGGCCATGGCGGGGGTAGGGAGCAATTCCACATTAAAGGCCATGGAGGGGGCAATGGAAGGGCAGGACATTTCCATATTAATGCCCATGGCGGGAGTAGGGAGCAAGTCCACATTAAAGGCCATGGAGGGGGCAAGGGGAGGGCAGGGCATCTCCATATTAATGGCCATGGCGGGGGTAGGGAGCAAGTCCACATTAAAGGCCATGGAGGGGGCAATGGAAGGGCAGGGCATTTCCATATTAATGGCCATGGCGAGGGTAGGGAGCAAAACCACATTAAAGGCCATGGAGTGGGCAAGGGGAGGGCAGGGCATCTCCATATTAATGGCCATGGCGGGGGTAGGGAGCAAGTCCACATTAAAGGCCATGGAGGGGGCAATGGAAGGGCAGGGCATTTCCATATTAATGGCCATGGCGAGGGTAGGGAGCAAAACCACATTAAAGGCCATGGAGTGGGCAAGGGGAGGGCAGGGCATCTCCATATTAATGGTCATGGCGGGGGTAGGGAGCAAGTCCACATTAAAGGCCATGGAGGGGGCAAGGGGAGGGCAGGGCATTTCCATATTAATGGCCATGACAGGGGTAGGGAGAAAGTCCACATTAAAGGCCATGAAGGGAGCAATGGAAGGGCAGGGCATTTCCATATTAATGGCCATGGCGGGGGTAGGGAGCAAGTCCACATTAAAGGCCATGGAGGGGGCAATGGAAGGGCAGGGCATTTTCATATTAATGGCCATGGCGGGGGTAGGGAGCAAGTCCACATTAAAGGACATGGAGAGGGCAACGGGAAGGCAGGGCATTTCCATATTAATGGCCATGGCGGGGGTAGGGAGCAAGTCCACATTAAAGGCCATGGAGGGGGCAAGGAAGGGCAGGGCATTTCCATATTAATGGCCATGGCGGGGGTAGGGAGCAAGTCCACATTAAAGGCCATGGAGGGGGCAATGGGCGGGCAGGGCATCTCCATATTAATGGTCATGGCGGGGGTAGGGAGCAAGTCCACATTAAAGGCCATGGAGGGGGCAATGGAAGGGCAGGGCATTTCCATATTAATGGCCATGGCGGGGGTAGGGAGCAAGTCCACATTAAAGGCCATGGAGGGGGCAATGGGCGGGCAGGGCATCTCCATATTAATGGCCATGGCGGGGGTAGGGATCAAGTCCACATTAAAGGCCATGGAGGGGGCAATGGGCGGGCGTGGGCATTTCCATAATAATGCCCAATTTGGTGCAATTCCATATTAATGGCTATAAAGGGGGCAACTCCATATGAATGGCTAAGTAGGGGGCAAAGAGAGGAAAGGCATCTCCATATTAATGGCCAATTTGGGGCAATCCCATATCGATGGCGATGGAGGATGAGGGGCAACTCAGTATTAATGGTCATTGGGGGCAACCGCTTATTGATGGTCATGGGGAGGGTAGAACTCTATGGTAATCTGATATCCAAGAACCTTGTGTGGTTGTGATGGTTGGGGGTCCTCAAACCTTTGGCGCAGCCGCTGGCGCTGTGGCTTTAGGAGTTAACCTTTACTGCCTGGAGTCTATTGGAGGAAAAGGACGGAGTATATAAAGCACACCTCTGCAGCAAAAGAGCCCAAACACAATGCAACAGAGAATGTGCAGCAATTAGCAAAAAAAAAAGCGACAGAAAAAAAAAAAAAGGCTGCCAAATCCATTGGAGAGGCGCTGGAGGTGTGCGAAATTCAGATAAACAGTTTAATGGCGAGGCTGAGATCCCAGACTTGTGATAAGAGGGGGGGAACCGCAGTACGACAGCGCCACTCGCTGCCAGCGCCGGGGAACTGCAACTCTTCTCCGGAGAACGGATTTTGCTGCAAGATGCCGATGCAGAAGACGGCGAGGATTGCCGCAAAAAAGAAAGGCGATTCTGTTGGGTTTTATGTCGAGTTATACCGAGATCGCGTTTTCCGTTGGGTTTAATTGTGCGTTTGCAGCACTGCGGTCTTCCGTTCAATTCCCAACAGAAGCACACGGGACACAGAAGGAGATATTTAATGATTGTTCCGGATGCCAGCACTGCAGTATATGTCAGAGCTCCAGACATGTATAATATTATTACTGTGAGGGGGAGAATTAGAGTGTAAGCTCCTTTGGTGCAATGTGGTAGAGATTAAGAGCAGGCTCATCTGGAGATAACTTCTCCCCATCAATATACTGTAGCTAGTTTAACCACTTAAGACCCGGACCAATATGCAGGTAAAGGACCTGGCCCCTTTTTTTGCGATTCGGCACTGCATCGCTTTAACCACTTCCAGACCGCCTCATGTAGATATACGTCGGCAGAATGGCACGTCGGATTCCCGCGGGGAGCGATCCGGGACGACGGCGCGGCTATTCGTTTATAGCCGCCCCGTCGCAATCGCTCTCTGGAGCTAAAGAACGGGGAGAGACGTATGTAAACACGGCTTCCCCGTGCTTCACTATGGCGGCTGCATCGATCGAGTGATCCCTTTTATAGGGAGACTCGATCGAAAGACGTCAGTCCTACAGCCACACCCCCCTACAGTTGTAAACACACACTAGGTGAACCCTAACTCCTACAGCGCCCCCTGTGGTTAACTCCCAAACTGCAACTGTCATTTTCACAATAAAGAATGCAATTTAAATGCATTTTTTGCTGTGAAAATGACAACGGTCCCAAAAATGTGTCAAAATTGTCCGAAGTGTCCGCCATAATGTTGCAGTCACAAAAAAAAATCGCTGATCGCCGCCATTAGTAGTAAAAAAAAAAATAATAATAAAAAAACAATAAAAATATCCCCTATTGTGTAAACGCTATAAATTTTGCGCAAACCAACCGATAAACGCTTATTGCGATTTTTTTTTACCAAAAATATGTAGAAGAATACGTATCGGCCTAAACTGAGGAAAAAAAATGTTATATATGTTTTTGGGGGATATTTATTATAGCAAAAAGTAAAAAATATTGCATTTTTTTCAAAATTGTCGCTCTATTTTTGTTTATAGCGCAAAAAATAAAAACTGCAGAGGTGATCAAATACCACCAAAAGAAAGCTCTATTTGTGGGGGAAAAAAGACGCCAATTTTGTTTGGGAGCCACGTCGCACGACCGCGCAATTGTCTGTTAAAGCGATGCAGTCCCGAACTGTAAAAACCCCTTGGGTCTTTAGGCAGCATTTTGGTCCGGGGCTTAAGTGGTTAAGATTCCACGGACACGATGACTGAGAAATTGTCAGAACTCAATAAATTCACAATGAAAAACAAAGAGGATGTCAGTTCTGATACAGAACATCCCGAAGACTCAGCATCCCAGAGGGGGGGGGCCCAACTTTTGCCGGAAAAAGTGGGCCTCACTGGCATGAATGGCAACCTGAAGGTCCTTCCGACCTGAACCTGAGCGCCTCCTCCTTTATGATCGTTCATTAGTATGAAATGTCTTCTCGTTTCTTCCAGCAAACAATCCCGTCCTTCAGTTGTCAAATGATAAAATGGCGATCGGACGCAGAGTGAAAAAAACACTTTCCGCCTGTAAAGGCAACTTCAAATTTATTCTTAATTTCCAATGATTTAGCACTTATACAGTAGAGATACACAATCACAAGGAAATGTTATTTATTTTTTATTATTGTTAGGATCAGGTTCACCTGCTGGTGGCACTATCCTGCTCTGGGCTGTTTGCTGCAGTTCCAGTGTCCACCAGCAGGTGTCTCCTAGGAGCCAGCAGGCTATGGTAATCAGGCTAATTAGTGTTCAGCTACCTGGAGACTACTTAAAGTGGAGGTTCACCCAAAAACTCAATTTTTAACATTAGATTGATGCTCATTTTGTGAAGGGGAATTGGGTGTTTTTTTTTTAAATCGAAGCAGTACTTACCGTTTTAGAGAGCGATCTTCTCCGCCACTTCCGGGTATGGGCTGCGGGACTGGGCGTTCCTATTTGATTGACAGGCTTCCGACAGGCTTCCGACGGTCGCATACAGCGCGTCATGATTTTCCGAAAGTAACCGAACGTCGGTGCGCAGGCACCGTATAGAGCTGCACCGACGTTCGGCTCCTTTCGGCTACTCGTGACGCGATGTATGCGACCGTCGGAAGCCTGTCAATCAAATAGGAACGCCCAGTCCCGCAGCCCATACCCGGAAGCGGCGGAGAAGATCTATCTCTAACACGGTAAATACTGCTTTGTTTTTTTAAAAAAAACACCCGATTCCCCTTCACAAAATGAGCCTCAATCTAATGTTAAAAAAAAAAAATTCGGGTGAACTCCCGCTTTAAGGTTTCTATTCCCTTCCCCCGATGCGTCACGATTTTGTTCCCTGCCTTGCTGCTGCTTATCCTGTCCAGGCTGCACCCCTGTGCCTTGCTCCTGCCTCCCTCTGTATTGCACCCATTGTTGTTTGTATTAATTAACTCTGCTATTGTGAGAAGGTTTTCTCTGTTTCTAGTTATGATAATGTTGATTGTGTCTTCTGAGCTAAAAGACGGCAAGTCTGGCCTAAAGGTCAGGCCTCTGAGTCACCTAGGTTGTCTAAAGCATTAGATAATTAGCTTGTGTTAAAATCTTCTTAAAAGTCGGGGGTCGTCTTATACGCCGCTAACCTAACCTTACCTTATCCCAGAATCGCGGCCGTACGATTTTTAAAAGCCGCGCCTCCTACGTCTTCTGTTCCGTGATAGGCGGAAACACTCAGCTTCCCAGGAGGCACTGTGTTCAGTGTCCGCCTATCACGGAGGCCCTCTCGTCCTGTGTTTAGTGTCCGCCTATCACAGAGGCCCTCTCGTCCTGTGTTTAGTGTCCGCCTATCACAGAGGCCCTCTCGTCCTGTGTTTAGTGTCCGCCTATCACGGAGGCCCTCTCGTCCTGTGTTTAGTGTCCGCCTATCACAGAGGCTAAACACAGGACGAGAGGGCCTCCGTGATAGGCGAACACTGAACACAGAGCCTCCTTGGAAGCTGAGTTTTTCCGCCTATCACGGAACAGAAGGCGCGGCTTTTGAAAAATCGTGCGGCCGCGATTCTGCATGTCTTGGGATAAGGTAAGGGCACAGTCTGGCATGTAATGGGGCACAGTCTGGCATGTACTGGGCACAGTCTGGCATGTAATGGGGCACAGTCTGGCATGTAATGGGGCATAGTCTGGCATGTAATGGGGCACAGTCTGGCATGTAATGGGGCACAGTCTGGCATGTAATGGGGCACAGTCTGCATGTAATGGGGCACAGTCTGACAGTAATGGGGCACAGTCTGGCATGTAATGGGGCACAGTCTGGCATGTAATGGGGCACAGTCTGACATGTAATGGGGCACAGTCTGGCATGTAATGGGGCATAGTCTGGCATGTAATGGGGCACAGTCTGACATGTAATGGGGCACAGTCTGGCATGTAATGGGGCACAGTCTGGCATGTAATGGGGCATAGTCTGGCATGTAATGGGGCACAGTCTGGCATGTGATGGGGCACAGTCTGGCATGTAGTGACAAGGTCTGGCATGTAATGGTGGCACCGTGAGGCGAGGCATGACTAGTAGTAAGGGGGTCGTCTTATACGGCGGCAAATATGGTATATATTTGTCGGAGATCTCAAATAAAGAGGCTATTCGTGATGTACTCCAAGACTTGTGTGGTCTGGTGACTAGGTGGGTTAAAAGATCTTGGATAGTGCTGGTTCTGGACCGAGGAAGCATTGACAGGGGACATAGTCCTCCTGGGTTGGTCACAGGCCAGATGACCACAAATGTAGGGACTCGGGAGCTTCTCCCCAGTGGTCATCACACCAATGTGCCTCGAGCTGAAGATCTGGTAAGCCTTAGCCGGGGTTCCTTCCATATTTAAAAGTTTATTATATAATTGGGTCTGTAATGTGCATGGACATCTTCAGGGCCGGATTAACAATGGGGCTGATGGAGCTGCAGCTCCAGGCCCCTTTCTCAAGATAGGCCCATTTGCCCAAAAAAAAAAATGTTTTTTTTTTTTTTTTTTAAGAATTTTTTTTTTCTAAGATCGAATTTGGGGGGTTGTAGCTCGATGACCAGAGGTCACAGAAACCCCAAATTTGGGGGTAGGCATGGGAAGAGCTACCCCGCAACAGGTTAAAATATGGGACGGCTATCATTTATGGTTCCGTAGATACGGGCCTGCTTGCACAGCCTGTCAGAAGCTACATTCAGAGCGGCCAATATAAATACAAGCTGACACACTGCAGCAGACTGATAGGATCACAGGGCTTATAATAATTATTTGTATATTACTCATGGTAATTAACCCCTTGCCACCCAGGCCAATTCTGACACTTCTCTACTACATGTAAAAATCATCATTTGTTTTTTGCTAGAAAATGACTCTATGGTGGTCTTTGCACTTTTTATGTTGCAGGGTACAGAGCTGCACGATTCTGGCTAAAAATGAGAATTGCAATTTTTTGCTTAGAAGATAGATCACGATTCTCTCACGATTGTTGCGGCGTAACATCATCTTTCACATAAAAAAAAAAAAAAAAAAAAAAATGGGCTAACTTCACTGTTTTGTTTTTATGGTTTTTATTATTCATTGAAGTGGGCAAATGCAGTGTGACATAACATATTGCAGCAATAGCCATTGTATTCCCTAGTGTCTCTGCTAAAATATATATAATGTTTGGCAGTTCCAAGTAATTTTCTAGCAAATAATATTGCTTTCTAACTTAAGAAACAAGTGTTGGACTTTAAGTGGTTAAATTTAGTTACAATGTTAGTTAGTTACAATGTTTCATTTTGTTTACAAACTTGGCAGACTGCCCAGATTTGGTCTTTACACACAGAAGTGTATCCCTTTGATCTAAGAAGGAAGTGTTAGTTACAATGTTTCCTGTTAAATACTTGGCAGACTGCCCAGATATTTTCTTTTGACAGCTGAAAGTCTCTCCACTTGTTATATGAAAGAATCAGCAAACTCTGCATTGAAGATCGTCAGGGGGGTTGAATCGAGATCACGTTTTTTTTAACGATTAATTGTGCAGCTCTAGCACGGTATTTGCGCAGCAATTTTTCAAACATGTTTTTTTGGAAAAAAATGTTTCATTCATTAAAAAACAGTTAGTTAGTTAAGTTAGCACAATTTTTTTTGGTATCCTAAGCGATGCTTTACATTTTTTTAGGTTACATGTTTAGAGTTACAGAGGAGGTCTAGTACTAGAATTATTGTTCTCGCTCTAATGATCGTGGCGTATGTAACCTGTGTGTATCTGGCTCTGATACTACCAGTGCCTACCCAGCCACTGACTAGTATCTCTCCCCAGCCTGTCCCCACACACCCTCTCACCTGCTGACCTGTGGATGGGGGAATCACTCCTGCAGTGTTATTGTGTTCTGCCAGTGCGTACAATGATCAGTGTTGCTAACTTTAGCTGGCAGCACTGATTGTTTTAAGAAACAGGCTGGTTGTACTCAAGTTGATTAATAGATTGACTTGTGTAAAACCTGCTAGCCCATACATAGATTGACTATGGCTGGTCTCTGCATAATTGGCGTAATTTCAATCCATGTATGACCCGCTTAACCACTACTCAGTCCCTAAATATCCTTCCACTCCTGTACATAGTGCTCACTGTCATACTCTCCACACTTCTCTCCTGTACACAGTGCCCACTGTCATACTCTCCACACTTCTCTCCTATACATAGTACCCACTGTCATACCCTCCACACTCCTCTCCTGTACATAGTGCCCACTGTCATACCCTCCACACTCCTCTCCTATACATAGCGCCCACTGTCATACCCTTCACACTCCTCTCCTGTACATAGTGCCTGCTGTCATACACTTCTCTCCTGTACTTAGTGCCCACTGTCGCACCCTCCACACTCCTCTCCTGTACATACTGCTCACTGTCATACCCTCCACACTCCTCTCCTATACATAGTGCCCACTGTCATACCCTCCACACTCCTCTCCTATACATAGAGCCCACTATCATACCGTCTACATTCCTCTCCTGTACATACTGCCCACTGTCATGCCCTCCACACTCCTCTCCTGTACATACTGCCCCATCATACCCTCCACACTTCTCTCTGGTACGTACTACCCTCTGTCATACCCCCTCACTCTTCCTGTACATACTGCCCATTGTCATACCCTTCACACTCCTCTCCTGTACATAGTGCTTTTTTCCGTACCCTTTGTACTCCTTTCCTGTACATAGTGCCCACTGTTAGACCCTCCACATTCCTCTCCCTCACCTGCACATACTTCCCACTTATATACCGTCCATACTCCTCCCCTATGTCGCTTACCCACAAAAACAGTTCTTTAAAATTATACTGAATATCCTCAATGTTACCAGCTCTAGAATGGACACACTTTTGTTAGTTCAACTAAAGGAAATATCAGTTCTCATATTTGTTCTGCCCCATTATTAGTACTCATTTAATTTTGTGATTACTACTATGATGTATAGAGGAACATCGGGGATCTCAGCTACTCTAAATATAGCACTTATATAAAAAAGTGGCCCTGAAAATATTTTTTAAATGTTGGCAACTGTGCACTTAGGCACTGCCCAAGGACCACTGGGTCAGTAGGGGCCCCATGAGAGGCTCCTGTGATAATAAAGCGGTAGTAAACTTTCCTGACATTACTACTTTTTAGAGGTCCTGGGGTAGGTTATGCCACAACGTACAAGTATGCACAGCATATTAGCACATTAGTGTACACTTCAATTTTCAGACTGAGCCCTCAAGTGCTGCGATGAATCAGGCGGGGCCCGGGCACTTCCATCTTCACCCGGTCTTCCTTCTGGGTTCTGTGCCTTTGGTCACTTGCCTTGGCTGGGCTGCGTTCATGTCATTCCCACGCATTTATTTATTATTTATTACACCCCATTCACACCTCCGCGACAAAACGCCCGACGCCGGCCGCTCGTGCCGCTGGAGGGGAGAATTCCTATTGCTGTCTATGAGATGGTTCACATCTCATAGACGCCGTACACCTGCGGCATGAAAAAAAGTTCCGGACCCTTTTTTTTAGGCGGCATTGGCGTTCGGCCATACAAAGCAATAGGAAGGATTTGTAAAAAAAAAGTTACACTATTCGCGGCAAAATACGCCGCGTACGCGGCGTTACTTGTCGTGGAGGTGTGAATGCAGCCTAAAAGGCCCCACCAAAATCCTCAGCACCAGGCCCATGATGTTCTTAATCTGGCCCTGGACATCTTTAATGATTGTTATTTTTTCCTCCTCTTGGCCTGCAATGGCTACAAAGTAGGGTTGCCACCTCATCCCTTTAAAAAGGAACACATCTGAATTACACAGGTTCTGAGGCTAATTGAATGCAAATAAGGCACCAAGTGAGTTTAATTACCACCTTAATCAGCCACAGAACCTGTGTAATTCAGATGTGTTCCTTTTTAAAGGGATGAGGTGGCAACCCTACTACAAAGTCATGGAGAACGAGCTTGCTGGTTGCACAGATGGTGTATCTTCAGTGCTGGGAGAAGGTCATCAAGCGCCCAGAGTGAAGATGACAAATGTCTTCTCTCTCCTTTATGATGTGAGCCCCAATGGTCTTACCCACATACAGAGTGCAGGGGAGTCTTGGGGCTAGATTCAGATAGAATGGTCTATCTATGTGCCGGCGTAACCAGGCCCATCGGAACAGGAGAGGCAATGCAAGCAATTGCTTGGGGCCCCGAGCTGGAAGGGGGCCCCCAACGCGGGCGCTATGGGGCCCGCAGCCGAGTGGGGCCCGGTGAGGAGACACTACACCGCCTAGGGAGCCCGGTCGCACTGTCCTCCACGGAGCTTGCACTATCCACCAGGCAGCCGCCCTGACATGTCAAGCAGCAGCGCCGACACCGCCCGCGCGGCTGCCTTGTTCTGAATCTGAGCGGAGAGTGTAGAGGGGAATCTATGGATACATGTGAGTCACATGTGTCCAGCAATCCCCCTCTACACTCTCTGTTCAGAACAAGGCAGCCCTCCCCCCCAGCCCCCCCCCTCCTCTGCTCTCTGTGTCCACAGGCCTCTCTCACTTCTCTCTACAGGGGCAGCCAATTTTACGTATACCCGTCGTTCCCGCGTCGTGAAATTTCAAATTTACGTAGTTTGCGTAAGTGATTCAGTCCAGCGCCATTCACGTTCACTTTGAAGCAAATGATGTCCTTGAGACGTCATTTGCCGCAATGCACGTCGGGAAAGTTTCCCGACGGAGCATGCGCTCTACGATCGGCGCGGGAACGTGCCTAATTTAAATGATTCCCGCCCCCCACGGGATCATTTAAATTGCGCGCGCTTACGCAGGGCATTTTGCCCGCGCGCCCACGCAATTTACGGAGCTACTGCTCCGTGAATCAAGGGCAGCGCAGTAAATTTGCGGGGGCGCAGGGCAAAAACGTTGCCCTGCAACTCCGTAATAAAAACGCAAATGTACCTGAATCTACCCCACTGTGTCCAGGGCAACTTCTCCTCCTGCCCCTCACTTGTCGCGGCCCTGAGTATCTTCTTCTATGAAGGTTTGTCACATGGGGAAGTCTTTTACCCCTAAGCCAGGTATGTCCAAAGTCCGGCCCGGGGGCCAATTGCGGCCCTCGTTCCAGTTTAATGTGGCCCCCCCTGGTAATTTGGATATATACTGTATTTATCGGCGCTGCCTCGGATGGGAGGGGACAGGACGGGGGGGAAACGAGTGCTGTAAATAACATACAGGAGAATCTCCTGTTTACTCAGCGGCATCTGTAATAGGAAGTCTCGTCTCCTGGGCTGCCATTGGACGACTCCTCTGTCTATCATAGGAGGCGGAACACTGTATTAAAGAGGCTGCTGTGTAAACAGGAGATTCTCCTGTATGTAATCTGTTGGCGCTCGTCCCTCCCCCCCTCCCTCCGATTCTGCAGATGGGCATCGATCATGCTGCATTCATGGCAATGGAGAGGCTGCATTCATGGTAGTGGAGAGGCTGCATTTATGTATGGCAATGGAGAGGCTGCATTTATGGCAATGGAGAGGCTGCATTTATGGCAATGGAGCGGCTGCATTTATGGCAATGGAGCGGCTGCATTTATGGCAATGGAGCGGCTGCATTTATGGCAATGGAGAGGCTGCATTTATGGCAATTGAGAGGCTGCATTTATGGCAATGGAGAGACTGCATTTATGGCAATGGAGAGGCTGCATTCATGGCAATGGAGAGTGTAACGGCTACCCAAGTAGTGAGAGGGTATCAGCCGTTGGAGACGTCCTTTTCCCTGGCAAGTTGTGATATGCAAGTAAAGCCGGTATATTCCATCCACGAGATCCAGAGAGAGAGTCAGGTTCAGCTGTAAAAGGAGCAGAATAATAGTCCCATAGAATGCCCTTTCAAGAACGAGACGGGGCTACGTTTTGAAGGGTCAAGTAGACTGTTTTAATGGTAAATTCTCCTGGTTTATATCTAGTTACAAGCTGTTACAGGAACAATGAAACTCTCCGCCCCCCCCTCCTCACACAGGGGGGCTTCAATACAGATACTTTGAAATAATGACATCCCCTTGAGCTAATCAGTATCCAGACAGTTCGGCTCCGAGCTATGTTTAACATGACCTGACCAGACACATTCCTTTATCAATAGAATTCAATTAACCTTTAGAACAATACACACTCACAGATAATCCCATCAGCATACACCTGACAGGAGACTGCTAACTTGTAGTACAATACACAAAAGAGAGTCAATTAGCTGGAGAAGGGGACATTAGAATTTAGCAGTGAAAGAGTCACTCTACAATTAACCCTTTGTATGCCTCACTGCATGATGATTATAGATGTCCAGGCAGAATACATAGTTCCGTTACA
The DNA here is from genome assembly GCF_905171775.1 of Rana temporaria. NCBI lineage: Eukaryota > Metazoa > Chordata > Amphibia > Anura > Ranidae > Rana > Rana temporaria. The sequence goes on from NC_053493.1 coordinate 4,417,156, forward strand.
GAGAGGCTGCATTTATGGCAATGGAGCGGCTGCATTTATGGCAATGGAGAGGCTGCATTTATGGCAATGGAGCGGCTGCATTTATGGCAATGGAGCGGCTGCATTTATGGCAATGGAGCGGCTGCATTTATGGCAATGGAGAGGCTGAATTTATGGCAATGGAGCGGCTGCATTTATGGCAATGGAGCGGCTGCATTTATGGCAATGGAGCGGCTGCATTTATGGCAATGGAGCGGCTGCATTTATGGCAATGGAGAGGCTGCATTTATGGCAATGGAGAGGCTGCATTTATGGCAATGGAGCGGCTGCATTTATGGCAATGGAGCGGCTGCATTTATGGCAATGGATCGGCTGCATTTATGGCAATGGAGCGGCTGCATTTATGGCAATGGAGCGGCTGCATTTATGGCAATGGATCGGCTGCATTTATGGCAATGGAGCGGCTGCATTTATGGCAATGGAGAGGCTGCATTTATGGCAATGGAGCGGCTGCATTTATGGCAATGGAGAGGCTGCATTTATGGCAATGGAGCGGCTGCATTTATGGCAATGGCGAGGCTGCATTCATGGCAATGGTGAGACTGCAGATGGACACTGATTGGGCTGCATTGATGGGCAATGACACTTATTTTGCTTCACAGTTCTTTATTTACATTTTTTTTTCCTGAATCTTCCCTCCTAAAGGAGCGTGTTCTACGCCGATAAATACGATGGGGCAGATCCACATACATCTGCGCCGGGCGCAGCGTATGTCAGATATGCTACGCCGCTGTAACTTACTTTGCCTTTGTTTGAATCCTCAACGAATTTGCGCCGTAAGTTACGGCGGCGTAGTGCATCTCTCGCGGCGTAAGGGCACGGAATTCAAATTCGGCAGGTAGGGGGCGTGTTTCATTTAAATGAAGCGCGTCCCCGCGCCAAACGAAAAAACTTAAAAACTCCCAGGGTTCATTGCTCCAAACGACGTCGCAAGGACGTCATTGTTTTCGACGTGAACGTAAATGGCGTCCAGCCCCATTCACGGACGACTTACGCAAACAACGTAAAATTTTCAAAATTAGACGCGGGAACGACGGCCATACTTAACATTATTTATTTATTTATTTATTTATTAAAATTCTTAAAAGTACAAAAAAGTACAAAACGCAGTCAGTTACCCGTAGGCCTCGATGCGCCGAGAACAACAATACAGCAACAACCAAAAAAACACACACAGGCAGCGGAACAGATCAAATTTAAAATAGTAGCAGATCAAAGAACTATAAAAACCTATGTAATTCCATAGGCTAGACTGAAAAGCTCAGTTTTTAAAAGCTTCCTGAACTTAAAAAGATCATTCTCAAGCCTTAATTTTAGAGGCAGGGAGTTCCAAAACTGTGCTCCCTGGACCGCACTCGTCCTCCCTCCGCATTTTTTCTTACGAAATTTAGGAATCACCAAAGTTTCCAAATTAGCCGACCTTAAGGTACGGTTGGGCACATACTTGGTGAATTTTTGCTGCAGGTACACTGGCCCCTTGCCATGGGTAGCCCTGTGCACCATGCATCCAGTCTTAAACAGAACCCGTTCCTTCACGGTAGCCAATGCAGGGCTCTCAGCGATGGCGTGATGTGGTCACGACGACCAACACCCGTGAGTAGCCTCGCAGCGGCATTCTGAATAAGCTGTAATTTGTGCATGATGTTATTAGGTAAACCCAGGTACAAAGCATTACAATAATCTAATCGACTTCCAATAATGGCATTGACCATGGAGATCTTATGCGATTCTTCAATGAAGCGAAAAGTCGACCTCAGGAGTTTCAAGTGGAAGTGACAAGAACTCACCACCTGGTTTACCTGTGGTCGTAGCGTCAATCTCTCGTCCAAGATGATTCCCAAATCCCTGACCTGGGTGACTGGCACTGGGACCGATGAAAACGAGTCCGGCCAGGTAGGGAAACCGCCCGACCATGGCTGATTGCATAAAACCATGCACTCAGTCTTGGAGCCATTGAGCATAAGATAATTGGCCCCCATCCAGGCTTGAATTTCCTCAGGCAGGTGGCCAGAGTTATCTGTGCCCCCCCATCCCTGGGCAGAGGAATGTAGAACTGGGTGTCGTCAGCGTAGACATGAAAAGATAGGTTGTGGCGGCGGATGATATATAGCAGAGGCCTCAGATAGATGTTGAACAGGAGCGGCGATAACGCCGACCCTTGAGGGACTCCACAGAACAGGGGACTATCAGAAGAGCAGTGCAGTCCCAGCCTTACTCTCTGAACCCTGTCCAGCAGAAATGAGGTCATCCATGCCAATGCTATACCATCAATGCCTGCCACAGTCCCTAATCGATCAAGCAGTCTAGAATGATCGATGGTATCGAATGCTGCCGACAGATCCAGCAATACCAAGGCCGAAGCCTCATTTCTGTCCAGGGCCCAGAGTAGATCATCCTGGACTTTGGTCAAGGCGGTTTCAGGACCTCTTCCTGGTCGGAATCCAGATTGAAAATCATCGAGAATGGAATTGGACTCGAGATGGGGCTGAATTTGCCACACTGCGGCTCGTTCCATGATTTTTGCCAGAAATGGTAGAGTTGAAATGGGACGATTATTGCTCAACACGGAGCGTGCCAGGTTAGCTTTCTTCAGCAGGGGAATAATCACCGCCCGCTTCAGAATACCCGGCACTGTTCCAGTGGAGAAGGAAGTAACATTGAGTACGCCACCATATAGCAGCTTTAGCTATACGCCGGAAAAAGCCGAACGGAAACAACGTAAAAAACGCAACGGCCGCTCGTACGTTCGTGGATCGTCGGAAATAGCTAATTTGCATACTCGACGCGGAATACGACGGGAACGCCACCTAGCGGCCGCCGAAACATTGCATCTAAGATCCAACGGCGTACTAAGGCATACACCTGTCGGATCTAACCCAGAAGCCGTCGTATCTTGTTTTGTGGATACCAAAACAAAGATACGACGCGCAAAATTTGAGATACGCCGGCGTAATTTCTTTGAGGATCTGCCCCCAAATATCCAAATCGCACGCCCACGCTCATCTCTTCACCACACACAGACACAAAGGCAAGAGAATTCTTGTTGGGCCGGGTATTAGTTGCTCGAACCAACACACTTAGACCGAATTTTAATGGTTCAAAGAATGTCGGGCAAAATGGTCGGCCCTCACGCATGTTCACTTCATCAAGTCTGGCACTCTTTGAAAAAAGTTTGGACACCCCTGGCCTAAGCATATTATACATAAACTATACATACTGATATTAATAGTTTACAGAATGTTACATTGTATTAAAGTCAAAGAACAAGCTAGCTTCTCGTCCCCACAACACCCTTCCTCTATATCTTCTCTCCGGGAGATTGGCGCGGTGACACCTTTCCATGGATTGTTCTGCTGCTCCTTACATTGGATGGTCCCGGACTGGTCCTTACATTGGATGGTCCCGGACTGGTCCTTACATTGGATGGTCCCGGACTGCTCCTTACATTGGATGGTCCCAGACTGGTCTTTACATTGGATGGTCCCGGACTGGTCCTTACATTGGATGGTGCCGGACTGGTCCTTACATTGGATGGTCCCCAGACTGGTCCTTACATTGGATGGTCCCGGACTGGTCCTTACATTGGATGGTCCCGGACTGGTCCTTACATTGGATGGTCCCGGACTGGTCCTTACATTGGATGGTCCAGGACTGGTCCATACATTGGATGGTCCCGGACTGGTCCTTACATTGGATGGTCCCGGACTGGTCCTTACATTGGATGGTCCCGGACTGGTCCTTACATTGGATGGTCCCGGACTGGTCCTTACATTGGATGGTCCCGGACTGGTCCTTACATTGGATGGTCCCGGACTGGTCCTTACATTGGATGGTCCCGGACTGGTCCTTAGATTGGATGGTCCCGGACTGGTCCTTACATTGGATGGTCCCGGACTGGTTCTTACATTGGATGGTCCAGGACTGGTCCTTACATTGGATGGTCCCGGACTGGTCCTTACATTGGATGGTCCCGGACTGGTCCTTAGATTGGATGGTCCCGGACTGGTCCTTACATTGGATGGTCCCGGACTGGTCCTGGACAGGGATAAGGTAACAAATACAATAAATAAGAAAGTCGCAGCTCTTTCCTCCACTGTCTCCGGCGGGGCTGTTAGGTCAGCAGAACAGTCTGGCAGTTCATGGCGGTCCGACTCGGTCCCCAAGTCAGAGTGACATTTCTCAGGTTGAATTGTGTGGCGAACATCAAACAGGCCTAAAAGACGAGAAGAAGGGCAGGAGACATCGATCAGACATTACTCTCACATCCCCGAGCAGAGTATTCAAGAAGAACTAAAAAGCAAAACTTTAACCCCTTGCTGACCGGGCACTAAAACCCCCCTCCTGCCCAGACCCATTTTCAGCTTTCAGCGCTCTCGCACTTTGAATGACAATTGCGCGGTCATACGACGCTGTACACAAATGATTGATAATTTTTCCCCACAAATAGAGATTTCTTTCGGTGGTATTTGATCGCTTGTGCGGATTTTATTTTTCGTTAAAATAATTAAAAAATACCAACTTATAAAAAAAAATACAAAACCGTTTTATATTTTGTTATAAAATTTTGCAAACAGGTAATTTTTCTCCTTCATTGATGTACGCTGATGAGGCTGCACTGATGGGGATGGGTGCCAATGGACTGCACTGATGGGCACCAAAAGGCTGCACTGACGGGCACCGATGGGCTGCACTGGTGGGCACTGAGAGGTGACACTGAGAGGTGGCACTGAAGGGTGGCACTGAAGGGAAGTGATAGATGGCACTGGTGGGTACTGAGAATTGGCACTAATAGGTGGCACTGATAGGTGGCAGTGATGGGCACTGATAGGTGGCAGTAATGTGCACTAATGGGTGGCAGTGATGGGCACTGATAGGTGGCAGTGATGGGCACTGATAGGTGGCAGTAATGTGCACTAATGGGTGGCAGTGATGGGCACTGATAGGTGGCAGTGATGGGCACTGATCATCACTGGAAGGGGACACTGATAGGCAGCACAGATAGGTGGCACTGATAGGCACCACTGGTGGGCATTGATAGGTGGCACTCGTGGGCATTGATAGGTGGCACTGTTTTGCACTGGTGGGCACTGGCCGGCGGTACTGCTGGGCACAGATGAGGTGGCACTGTTTTGCACTGGTGGGCACTGGCCGGCGGTACTGCTGGGCACAGATGAGGCTGATGTGCCTCTTCCTCTTCGGGACGGATGTCCCTTGCACAAAAGCCGGTGATCTGCTTTTTTTTCTGCTGTCAGCGTGAAGAGAAAAAAACCCTGATTACCGAGCTTTTGTTTACATCACGTGATGAGCTGTCATTGGCTGACAGCTGGCCACATGGTAAGGGGCCGGGACCCGCCCCTTACTCGGATCTGTGATCACCCGAGCCTCACTGACTCGGTGATCACAACACACGCCGCGTGCACCCTGCAGGGAGCGCGCGAGGAGCGTGCAAAGGGGAGGACATCTATGGACGGCCTCCCGGCAAAGTAGATCCACGCTGTGGCCATCATTCGGCTATAGCGCGGTCTGGAAGTGTTTTTTTTTTCCCTTGTCATCTGAGTCCCGTGTACAACGTGTTTTCTAGAATTGGACACTAAGCTGGAACCACCCAAGTTTTTGGCAGCTTTGCTTTGAATAAGGACTCAGCGATATGTTGCCTCCTCACCACCTGCTTTGACCCACCGAATAGCGACTGCGCACATTGCTCACCTGGTTGCGGCGCGTTTGAACGGGTCGCGTTCGGTGCCGGTACCACCCGCCGAGTGCGTCATGCCTTTTTTATTTTTTTTGCTGGCGACACAAAGCAAATCAGGCATGTGTACAGCTCCGAGCGGCTGCATTCCTTAGATTAGGTGAGCAGTCAGGGGGGCGGTAAAAAGACCACCTGCTTTTACCTTGTGGAGGAACTCCCCCCCTCCCCCCCCCCAACAGTCAGGTAAATGCAGATACATTTACCAGCAGGAACACATGATCCATGTCTTCTGTAGTGACAGAACGGCGATCTGCCTTGTTTACATATCCCGGACCGCCGTTCTGGCTCTTTGCCTAATGATCGGCGGGTGCCAGCGGACATCGAGTCCACGGTTCCCCACATATCAGCTCCCGCTGTGTGTAATCACAGGTGCCACCAGACCCGCGAGTGTCGGGTCACGTACTAGGTACGTACGGCACAGAGCGGCCGCCCTGCCGCAGTATATAGGCGGTGTGGGTGGTAATAAAGTGGTTTATATTAATTCGTTGTTTTAACCACTAGCTGACGGCCGTACGACTTTGTACGGCCTCAGCGCGGCTCCCAAACTCTAACAGGCCGTCTTTTTACGGCCTCCCCTTTGCACGTTCCCCGCGCGCGCTCCCGAGCGCGCAGCGGGGAACTGCTGTGCTGGCCGTGTCCCTTGGACACAGCCAGTCACAGATCGCCGTGAACGGCCAATCGGAGCGCCCGTTTCCTAGGCGATCTGTGCGGCCAATGAGAGATGATCTCATATGTTTACATATGAGATCATCTCTCATTCCCGGCTCTCACAGAGACAGCGGTGCTGTCAGGGGAGAGAGGAGACGGATCTGTGTCTCTTGTACATAGAGACACAGATCGGTCACCCCCCCCAGTCACCCCCCTTCCCCCACAGTTAGAACACTAATTAGGGTACACATTTAACCCCTTCCTCACCCCCTAGTGTTAACCCCTTCAATGCCAGTCACATTTATACAGTAATTAGTGCATATTTATAGCACTGATCGCAGTATAAATGTGAATGGCGCCAAAAATGTGTCAAAAGTGTCCGATGTGTCCGCCATAACGTCGCAGTCCCAATAAAAATCGCAGATCGCCGCCATTACTAGTAAAAAAAAAAATATAATAATAATTCTGTCCCTTATTTTGTAGGCGCTATAACTTTTGCGCAAACCAGTCGCTTATTGCGATTTTTTTTTTTTTTTTACTAAAAATATGTAGAATACGTATCGGCCTAGACTGAGGATAAAAAAAAACGTAAAAAAAAAATGTAGCTATTTATTATAGCAACAAGTAAAAAAATGTTTTTTTTTTTTCAAAATTGTCGCTCTATTTTTGTTTATAGCGCAAAAAATAAAAACCGCAGAGGTGATCAAATACCACCAAAAGAAAGCTCTATTTGTGGGGGAAAAAGGACGTTAATTTTGTTTGGGAGTCACGTCGCACGACCGCGCAATTGTCAGTTAAAGCGACGCAGTGCCGAATCGCAAAAAGTCCTCTGGTCAGGAAGGGGTTTAAGTGCCCAGTAAGGAAGTGGTTAAAAAAGGATTCTTTCCTCTGAGTACTGACATTTATGGTTGATCCGGGGGAATATCCGATTGCCTCTTGACTGATCAGAAAATGAATAATTCCCCCCCCCCCTCCCCCCCTCTGGGTACAATTGGATTATGCTTTGTTGTTTTTTTGCTTTTTTGCCTTCTTCTGGATGATCTGTGTGCATAGGATTGTGTAGATGGAGGTTTTCTATTTGTGTGTTTTTTTCTGTTGGTAGAACTGGATGGACTTTTTTCAACCAGATTGTAAATGTAATGTAATTATTCTGCAATATAAAAAGTGGCCACTTGGGGTCAGCGGTGCACCACCCAGCGGAACGTCAGGAATTACAATGTATCAATGAGAGGATTAGTTACCTTTTTTATGAAGGAATCCATGGAGACCGGAACACTTTCCTGTGTCGTGTTTGACAAAGTAACCTTCAGCATGAGAGTCCCTGAAAGATACAAAATTATACTTCAAATGAACCAAAAATCTCCCTAAATTCTCATACATTGTGTGTGAGTTTGGTCTGTGTGGACATCAGTGTCAGGAAAAGGTCATCTAAAGCCCCGATCCCCCCCCCCCTAGATGTATGAGCAATATGTGTCAGCAAAAAATCCCCCTCCCCATAAAAATCAAGCACTAAGCTGCATGCTGCAGCTTACCCCCTAAGCATAAATCCCCCTCCTCCCAGTACAAATCCACCCCCTGCAGAAATTCCCTCCTTTCCAGCACAAATCTTTGCCCCCCCCCCTTCCCCCCAGCTAAAATCTTCTCTCCCCATAGCCCCCCACAAATCCCCCCCTATTCACTATCCTAGCACAAATCCCTCACCCCAAAGTTCTTCTTGTAGCACAAATACCCCCCGATCATCCCTAATAGCACAAATTTCCCCGCCCCCCCCTCGTAGCGAAAGTCCCCCCAAATCACCACTCCTTGCACACCTCCCCAAATTTCCCCTCCTTGAACCATTTTTACCCCCTGCCGCCCCCCGGCTTTCTCCTCCCAGCACAAATCCCCTTCCCCCTCCCCAAAAAAAATGTCCCCCTCCTAGCACAAATCTTCTACCCCTTAAACATCCTCTCTGAACAAGATCCCCCCCCCACTCCAAATCCCCCCCAGCACAAATTCCCCTCCCCAATTCACCATCCTAGCACAAAACCCTCACCCTGAAATCCCCCCCCAATAATCCCCAATAGCACCAATCCCCTCCTAGCACAAGTCCCCCCAAATCACCATTCCTTGCACACCTCCCTCAATTCCCCGTCCTAGAACCATTCTTACCCCCTTACACCCCCCAATTTCCTCCCAGTACAAGCCCCCTCCCCCAAAAAATTTCTCCCTCCTAGCACAAATCTTCTACCCCTCAATTGTCCTCTCTGAAAACAACCCCCCCCCCTCCAAATCCTCCCCCAGCACAAATTCCCCTCCCCTAATTCACCATCCTAGCACAAATTCCAGTAGATCCAGGTTTGTACTCACCAGGTCCTGCTGGTCCTCCTGATGATGATAAAGGGACATCGTAGATCATTTTGTCAGTGCTCTCCATGCCACCTGGCGGATCAGACCCAATAGGAGAATCACGTGAGCTGGTGCCCGGGTTAGATGGACTTCTGTCCGTCAGTTGAGTTCCTCCAATCACATTGACAGGCTTCATGGACTGCGTTGTAGTCTTGCCTTGTGGTCCAGATACGTTAGGAGCTCCCAAAGTCGTGGTAGGTACCGGTTCCTGCCCAGTGGTGCCATTACTTGATGGACTGGTAAGGGTGGCCCCTTTCCTAGTTGTCACCCCAGCAGTCCGTTGAGGTGCTCCAGTGGTCACATTGGCAGATGCAATCAAAAGATTGGCTTGTGCATTGGATACTTTATCAGTTGTCGGTTCCGACTGAAAAAATCCTGCTGTAGTCTGAGATCTTGTAGTAGTTTCAATTGTGGATTGAGGGGTCTTGTTATCTTCTGCCCCGGCTGGGGGGTTGGTTGTAGCACCGGGTGTAGTAGAGGTCCAATTAGATGGACTTGTTCTGCTCTCAGAAATGGTTGTCCAACTAAGTTTAGTTGTGTTGGCAGTTGGTTCGGTGTTTGGAGCTTGTGATGTGGTAGTTGGTGTGATGCTGGTTGGAGATGTGGCGGTAGTTGGTGTGAGGTTGGTTGGAGTTGTGGTGTTAGTTGGTGTGATGTTGGTTGGAGATGTGGTGTTAGTTGGTGTGATGTTGGTTGGAGATGTGGTGTTAGTTGGTGTAATGTTGGTTGGAGATGTGGTGTTAGTTGGTGTGATGTTGGTTGGAGATGTGGTGGTCATTAGTGTGATGTTGGTTGGAGATGTGGTGGTCATTAGTGTAATGTTGGTTGGAGATGTGGTGTTAGTTGGTGTGATGTTGGTTGGAGATGTGGTAGTAGTTGATGTGATGTTGGTTGGAGATGTGGTGGTAGTTGGTGTGATGTTGGTTGGAGATGTGGTGGTAGTTGGTGTGATGTTGGTTGGAGATGTGATGGTAGTTGGTGTGATGTTGGTTGGAGATGTGGTGGTAGTTGGTGTGATGTTGGTTGGAGATGTGGTGGTAGTTGGTGTGATGTTGGTTGGAGATGTGGTGGTAGTTGGTGTGATGTTGGTTGGAGATGTGGTGGTAGTTGGTGTGATGTTGGTTGGAGATGTGGTGGTAGTTGGTGTGATGTTGGTTGGAGATGTGGTGGTCATTAGTGTAATGTTGGTTGGAGATGTGGTGTTAGTTGGTGTGATGTTGGTTGGAGATGTGGTAGTAGTTGATGTGATGTTGGTTGGAGATGTGGTGGTAGTTGGTGTGATGTTGGTTGGAGATGTGGTGGTAGTTGGTGTGATGTTGGTTGGAGATGTGATGGTAGTTGGTGTGATGTTGGTTGGAGATGTGGTGGTAGTTGGTGTGATGTTGGTTGGAGATGTATTGGTAGTTGGTGTGATGTTGGTTGGAGATGTGGTGGTAGTTGGTGTGATGTTGGTTGGAGATGTGGTGGTAGTTGGTGTGATGTTGGTTGGAGATGTGGTGTTAGTTGGTGTGATGTTGGTTGGAGATGTGGTGTTAGTTGGTGTGATGTTGGTTGGAGATGTGGTGGTAGTTGGTGTGATGTTGGTTGGAGATGTGATGGTAGTTGGTGTGATGTTGGTTGGAGATGTGGTGGTAGTTGGTGTGATGTTGGTTGGAGATGTATTGGTAGTTGGTGTGATGTTGGTTGGAGATGTGGTGGTAGTTGGTGTGATGTTGGTTGGAGATGTGGTGTTAGTTGGTGTGATGTTAGTTGGAGATGTGATGGTAGTTGGTGTGATGTTGGTTGGAGATGTGGTGGTAGTTGGTGTGATGTTGGTTGGAGATGTGGTGTTAGTTGGTGTGATGTTGGTTGGAGATGTGGTGGTAGTTGGTGTGATGTTGGTTGGAGATGTGGTGGTAGTTGGTGTGATGTTGGTGGGAGATGTGGTGGTAGTTGGTGTGATGTTGGTTGGAGATGTGGTGGTAGTTGGTGTGATGTTGGTTGGAGTTGTGGTGTTAGTTGGTGTGATGTTGGTTGGAGATGTGGTGGTAGTTGGTGTGATGTTGGTGGGAGATGTGGTGGTAGTTGGTGTGATATTGGTTGGAGATGTATTGGTAGTTGGTGTGATATTGGTTGGAGATGTTGTGTTAGTTGGTGTGATGTTGGTTGGAGACGTGGTGGTCCTTGGTGTGATGTTGGTTGGAGATGTGGTGTTAGTTGGTGTGATGTTGGTTGGAGATGTGGTGGTAGTTGGTGTGATGTTGGTTGGAGATGTGGTGGTAGTTGGTGTGATGTTGGTTGGAGATGTGGTGGTCGTTGGTGTGATGTTGTTTGGAGATGTGGTGGTAGTTGGTGTGATGTTGGTTGGAGATGTGGTGGTAGTTGGTGTGATGTTGGTTGGAGATGTGGTGGTAGTTGGTGTGATGTTGGTTGGAGATGTGGTGGTAGTTGGTGTGATGTTGGTTGGAGATGTGGTGGTAGTTGGTGTGATGTTGATTGGAGATGTGGTGGTAGTTGGTGTGATGTTGGTTGGAGATGTGGTGTTAGTTGGTGTGATGTTGGTTGGAGATGTGGTGGTAATTGGTGTGATGTTGGTTGGAGATGTGGTGTTAGTTGGTGTGATGTTGGTTGGAGATGTGGTGTTAGTTGGTGTGATGTTGGTTGGAGATGTGGTGGTAGTTGGTGTGATGTTGGTTGGAGATGTGGTGTTAGTTGGTGTGATGTTGGTTGGAGATGTGGTGTTAGTTGGTGTGATGTTGGTTGGAGATGTGGTGGTAGTTGGTGTGATGTTGGTTGGAGATGTGGTGGTAGTTGGTGTGATGTTGGTTGGAGATGTGGTGTTAGTTGGTGTGATGTTGGTTGGAGATGTGGTGGTCATTAGTGTGATGTTGGTTGGAGATGTGGTGGTCATTAGTGTAATGTTGGTTGGAGATGTGGTGTTAGTTGGTGTGATGTTGGTTGGAGATGTGGTGTTAGTTGGTGTGATGTTGGTTGGAGATGTGGTGGTAGTTGGTGTGATGTTGGTTGGAGATGTGGTGGTAGTTGGTGTGATGTTGGTTGGAGATGTGGTGGTAGTTGGTGTGATGTTGGTTGTAGATGTGGTGGTAGTTGGTGTGATGTTGGTTGGAGATGTGGTGGTAGTTGGTGTGATGTTGGTTGGAGATGTGGAGGTAGTTGGTGTGATGTGGGTTGGAGATGTGGTGGTAGTTGGTGTGATGTTGGTTGGAGATGTGGTGGTCATTAGTGTGATGTTGGTTGGAGATGTGGTGGTAGTTGGTGTGATGCTGGTTGGAGATGTGGTGGTAGTTGGTGTGATGCTGGTTGGAGATGTGGTGGTAGTTGGTGTGATGTTGGTTGGAGATGTGGTGTTAGTTGGTGTGATGTTGGTTGGAGATGTGGTGTTAGTTGCTGTGATGTTGGTTGGAGATGTGGTGTTAGTTGGTGTGATGTTGGTTGCAGATGTGGTAGTTGGTGTGATATTGGTTGGAGATGTGGTGGTAGTTGGTGTGATGTTGGTTGCAGATGTGGTGGTAGTTGGTGTGATGTTGGTTGGAGATGTGGTGGTAGTTGGTGTGATGTTGGTTGGAGATGTGGTGGTAGTTGGTGTGATGTTGGTTGGAGATGTGGTGTTAGTTGGTGTGATGTTGGTTGGAGATGTGGTGGTAGTTGGTGTGATGTTGGTTGGAGACGTGGTGGTCCTTGGTGTTATGTTGGTTGGAGATGTGGTGTTAGTTGGTGTGATGTTGGTTGGAGAAGTGGTGTTAGTTGGTGTGATGTTGGTTGGAGATGTAGTGTTAGTTGGTGTGATGTTGGTTGGAGATGTGGTGGCAGTTGGTTTGATGTTGGTTGGAGATGTGGTGGTAGTTGGTGTGATGTTGGTTGGAGATGTGGTGGTCGTTGGTGTGATGTTGTTTGGAGATGTGGTGGTAGTTGGTGTGATGTTGATTGGAGATGTGGTGGTAGTTGGTGTGATGTTGATTGGAGATGTGGTGGTAGTTGGTGTGATGTTGATTGGAGATGTGGTGGTAGTTGGTGTGATGTTGGTTGGAGATGTGGTGTTAGTTGGTGTGATGTTGGTTGGAGATGTGGTGTTAGTTGGTGTGATATTGGTTGGAGATGTGGTGGTAGATGGTGTGATGTTGGTTGGAGATGTGGTGGTCCTTGGTGTGATGTTGGTTGGAGATGTGGTGTTAGTTGGTGTGATGTTGGTTGGAGATAAGGTGGTAGATGGTGTGATGTTGGTTGGAGATGTGGTGGTAGTTGGTGTGATGTCGGTTGGAGATGTGGTGTTAGTTGGTGTGATGTTGGTTGGAGATGTGGTGTTAGTTGGTGTGATGTTGGTTGGAGATGTGGTGGTAGTTGGTGTGATGTTGGTTGGAGATGTGGTGTTAGTTGGTGTGATGTTGGTTGGAGATGTGGTGGTAGTTGGTGTGATGTTGGTTGGAGATAAGGTGGTAGATGGTGTGATGTTGGTTGGAGATGTGGTGTTAGTTGGTGTGATGTTGGTTGGAGATGTGGTGGTAGTTGGTGTGATGTTGGTTGGAGATGTGGTGTTAGTTGGTGTGATGTTGGTTGGAGATGTGGTGGTAGTTGGTGTGATGTTGGTTGGAGATGTGGTGGTAGTTGGTGTGATGTTGGTTGGAGATGTGGTGTTAGTTGGTGTGATGTTGGTTGGAGATGTGGTGGTAGTTAACAAGGTTTTGTCAGATGTGATGCCCGTTGTTACAACACTTTTGATGTCGGATGTGATGCCAGTACTGATTTGAGTTGTGACTCCAGTTGGAAGAAGGTTACTATCTTCTAGGGTGGGAGTCATTGGCATATTGTCTCCAGGTTTAGATGTAGCTCCAGTTGGCACAATTTCTGTTTTATCGAATAATGTGACATTTGTAACATACTTTCCTATTTCAGGAGAAATGCCGGATGATGCAACATTTTCAGCCATGGTGGATGTCGGAATAATGTTCTTCATGCTAGTTATGGTACCAGTTGGAACAGATGGGGTGTCTGTTGACCCCAAATGTATGGTTTTGTGTGTGGTGACATCTGGGGTGCTTCTAAATTCATGTGTGCTGCTCCCCTGGATGTCTACACCGTTCAATGTGATACCAGTCCGGATAATGTTTATGCCTTCAGATATGGTTCCAGTTGGCACAGCAGATTCAGATGTGATGGAAGATCTGATGGAGTTACTGGTCTCCAAAGTGATAACGGTTTCGGGTTTAGATGTGGTGCCAGGGATTTTAGTTTCGAGTGAGTCAGTTAGTATTATTGTTTCTGTGGTGGAAGTTGGCACATTATGACTTGTTTCAGGTGTTTTCGAAGTTGGCGTTCCAGCTTTACTTTGAAACACGGAGACGTTTAGCGTGTTTCGGGTTTCAGACATGGTTTCGATTGGTACAATATTTTTGGTTTCAGACATGGCTGAAGTTGATACAAAATGTTTGACCTCAGATGTGATGTCAGTTGGTAGATTGTTGCTGGTTTTGGATGTGTTGTGTGTTGTCACAGGGTTTTTAGTGTCAGATGTGGTGTCGGCTGTCACAGTGTGTATGGTGTCAGACGTGGTTTTGGCTGTCACAGTGTTTATGGTGTCAGATGTTGTGTCGGCTGTCACAGTGTGTATGGTGTCAGATGTGGTAAGAGAAGGCACAGTGTTGATGGTGTCAGATGTGGTGAAAGCTGTCACAGTGTTGATGGTGTCAGATGTGGTGATAGAAGGTACAGTGTTTATGGTGGTGTTAGATGTGGTGTCGGCTGTCACAGTGTTAATGGTGTCAGTTGTGGTGCTAGCTGGTGTGATGTGTATGGTGTCAGATGTGGTGATAGAAGGCACAGTGTTTATGGTTTCAGATGTGGTGTTAGCTATCACAGTATGTATGGTGTCAGATGTGGTGTCAGCTGGCACAGTGTGTATGGTGTCAGATGTGGTGATAGCTGGCTCAGTGTGTATGGTGTTAGATGTGGTGATAGCTGGCACAGTGTGTATGGTGTCAGATGTGGTGATAGCTGGCACAGTGTGTATGGTGTCAGATGTGGTGATAGCTGTCACAGTGTGTATGGTGTTAGATGTGGTGATAGCTGGCACAGTGTGTATGGTGTCAGATGTGGTGATATCCAGCACAGTGTTTATAGTGTCGGTAGTAGTGACAGGTGAAATGATGCTCTTGGATGTGATATATTGTCCAGGGCTTCTGGTATCAGGCATGGTGACATCTAGATGAGAAGTTGCATCATCAGATGTGGAAGTGGCTGTCAGAGAAGGTTGGTTATCAGAGTTGGAATTAGTTGGTGATGTGCTTGTGATATCCACTGATGTAGGAAACGGCACTGTTTTATCAGCTGTAGTGGATGGCAGCTCAGTGGTGGTGAAAATTCTTGTCTCAGTTTCGGGAGTGGCAGTTGATGGTATGTTGGTTCCAGTTCCGGTACTTAATGGGTCACTGATATTTATGGTAGGTGATAACACTGTTGTTCTGGCTCCGTGTTCTACAGTGGATTGTACGCTGTCTCCTCCGACTGATGATGTAATGTGTCCTGTGGTAGGTCCTGATTCAGTCATGGTAGTAGGTGGCCCCTGAACCCTTGTATAAGATGCTGTAATGGATTGTAAAGATGCGTTGGATTCAGTTGTTTCGGTTGATGGCATATTAGATCTGCTTCCAATGACACCAGTAGACATCACTTTGTCCAACGTGGCTGTGGTTTCAGTTATAGCAGCAGAAGGCAAAATCACTTGCGTATATTGTACTGTAACAGGCTTTGAAGTTGATTTGGTTTCAAATTCTGTCATTGATGGTGTATTGAGCATGGTTTTAGTATCATCAGTAGATGCCACATTGGCTATTGTGGTCGGAGTTATGGTAAATGGTGACACACTCACCTTTATATAAGGTACGGTAATGGGTGCCAAAGTGGATACAGATAAGGGTTTGCTAGTTGATGGCTCATCAAGTCTGGTTTCAGTAACACTAGTATATTCCACGTTGCCTTCTGTGGTTTCAGTCATGTAAGTAGATGGCATGCTCGCTCCTGAAAAGAGGGTAGTAACTGGTGCTTTGGTTACAGTTTCTGTAATAGTAGTAGATGGTAGGCTTACTTTTGTAGAAGGTACTGCAATGGGTGCTACGGTGGTCCCGGTTTCAAATATAGCAGTTGACAGTTCATTGAGTCTGGTTTCGGTAACACTAGTATATTCCACGTTGGCTTCTGTGGTTTCAGTCATGTGTGTAGATGGCATGCTCGCTCCTGAAAAGAGGGTAGTAACTGGTGCTTTGGTTACAGTTTCTGTAACAGTAGTAGATGGTATGCTTACTTTTGTAGAAGGTACTGCAATGGGTGCTACGGTGGTCCCGGTTTTAAATATAGCAGTTGACAGTTCATTGAGTCTGGTTTTGGTAACCCAAGCAGAAGCCGTGTTTAATACAGTGGTGCCAGGTATGTTAGCAGGTGGCACACTTAACCTTGTATAAGATCCGGAAGTGTCTGCTACAGTGGTCCTGGTTTCAGATGTGGAAGTACTAGGTGTGGCTTCATTATTAGCAGTTGATACCATATTATTTTTTATGGTGCTAGTTATAGTAGAAGGAGGCACATTTGCTCCTGTGTAAGCCACATAGATAGGTGCTAAGGGGGTGGTGGGTCCAGATGTGGTAGATGACGTTATACTGGGTTCTCCTGAAAAAACTGTAGGTGTCACCTTCGCACCTGTGGTTCTGGTTCCAATTACTGTACTTAAAGCAATGTTTTCCTGTGTAGTATCAGAAAATGCAGTGGTTCTCAATCCAGATGTGGTAGAAGATGCCACACTGGCTACTGTAGACCTTACCCCACCCATGCTATCAAAGAGCATGCCATTATTTGTGGTACTGGTTGGGTCCTCGGTTCTGGCTCCAGTTGTGGTAGCAGCTGGCAGAGTCACTCTTGTGTAAGATGCTGAAATGGGTACTATGGTGGTCTCTGTTTTAGAAGTGTCAGCTAATGGGACACTGACTGTGGAAATAGCCAATGGTGCAGTGGTTTCAGCATCTCTTGTGCTCGTAGATGCTACACTGGTTCTGGTATAAGTTGCGGTATCAAGTACCATCATGTTACCTGTTGAGGCAGCAAAGGGACTGCTGGTTCTGGTTCCTATCACTGCAGTTGATGGCATGCTGGCTCCTGTATGTGGTGTGATAATAGATAACGTTCCAGAAATCAGTTCAGCATAGGAAGTAGATGGCACCAGTGGTGCACTAGATGGCACGGTGGCACTGACGTCATTTTTGACAATAGTGGTTGTTTCGCTATCGAAGTTGGTAACTGAGTTTAATTCTGTGTTAATTGTACTCGCAGTAGAGCTGGTTATACCTACGTCACTAGCAGTGCTGTCTAGTATGGCACCAGTGGTGTGTTCCCCAACTTCCATGGTGGTGTCCATAACATTGACCTGTGGAGGTGACGTGGTAGAGTTGTTGAGTTTTTGACGTATTAACTGCTGCATTAGATCCCACAGTGGCATTGGAGTTGCAGGAGCTGGTACAGGTGGTTGGACCCCAGCTGTACTAGATGTAGTTGGGTTACCCTGCGTAAAAGTGCTGGAGTATACAATATCACTGTGTAAAGCTGTGTCAGGATTGGTTGTGTCGTTTGGTAATGAACTGGTAAACATTTCTGGATCTCTAGATGTAGTCACCGGGGATTTAGTAGGATTGGTCGGTATAGAAATACTAGAGGTGGTTGTGTCACTCAGCAGTGTGGTACTATTATTAAGTTGGCCAGTCAAGATAACGGTACTAGAGATAGAAGTGTTACTTTCTGGATTTGGGATATTAGTTGTAGTGGGGTGGATTCCAGGATAAGATGCCCCAGTAGTACTGGTATCAGATCCTTTATTGGGTGTCCCAGTGGTCATGGTATCAGATTCTGTACCAAGTGTCCCAGGAGTGTTGGTATCAGATCTTGTACTGGGTGTCCCAGTGCTCCCGGTATCAGATCCTGTATTGGGTGTCCCAGTGGTCCCGGTATCAGATCCTGTATTGGGTGTCCCAGTGGTGCTGGTATCAGATCCTGTTTTGGGTGTCCCAATGGTCCCGGTATCAGATCCTGTATTGGGTGTCCCAGTGGTCCCGGTATCAGATCCTGTATTGGGTGTCCCAGTGGTCCCGGTATCAGATCCTGTATTGGGTGTCCCAGTGGTCCCGGTATCAGATCCTGTATTGGGTGTCCCAGTGGTGCTGGTATCAGATCCTGTATTTGATGTCCTAGTAGTCCCGGTATCAGATTCTGTATTGGGTGTCCCAGTGGTCCCGGTATCAGATCCTGTATTGGGTGTCTCAGTGGTCCCGGTATCAGATCCTGTATTGGGTGTCCCAGTGGTCCCGGTATCAGATCCTGTATTAGGTGTCCCAGTGGTGCTGGTATCAGATCCTGTATTGGGTGTCCCAGTGGTGCTGGTATCAGATCCTGTATTGGGTGTCCCAGTGGTGCTGGTATCAAATTCTGTACTGAATGTCCCAGTTCTGTTATCAGATTCTGTGTTGGGTGTTCCAGTAGTACTGGTTTTAAATTCTGAACTAGTTGTCCCAGTGGTACTGATATTAGAGCCTTTATCAGGTGTTTCAGTGGTACTGGTTTCAAATTCTTTATTGGGTGTCCCAGTGATACCATTATCAGATCCTGTACTGGGTGTCCCAATGGTACTGGTATCAGATCCTGTAGTAGGTGCCCCAGTGGTACTGGTATCAGATCCTGTAGTAGGTGCTCCAGTGGTACTGGTATGAGATTCTGTATTGGGTGTCTCTGTGGTACTGGTATCGGATCCTATAATGGGAACTTGAGTGGTGCTGGAATCAGATCCTGTAGTAGGTGCCCCAGTGGTGCTGGTATCAGATCCTGTAATAGCTTCTCCAGTGGTACTGGTGTCAGATCCAGTCTCTGTTGTCCCAGTGGTACTGGTGTCATAACTAGGCTTTGGTGTCCCAGTGGTACTGGTGTCAGATCCATTCTCTCTTGTCCCAGTGGTACTGGTAATAGATTCACTCTCTGGTGTCCCAGTGGTACTGGTATCAGATCCAGTCTCTGTTGTCCCAGTGGTACTGGTATTAGATTCACTCTCTGGTGTCCCAGTGGTACTGGTATCAGATCCAGTCTCTGTTGTCCCAGTGGTACTGGTATTAGATTCACTCTCTGGTGTCCCAGTGGTACTGGTATCAGATCCAGTCTCTGTTGTCCCAGTGGTACTGGTATTAGATTCACTCTCTGGTGTCCCAGTGGTACTGGTATCAGATCCAGTCTCTGTTGTCCCAGTGGTACTAGTATCAGATCCAGTCTCTGTTGTCCCAGTGGTACTGGTATCAGATCCAGTCTCTGTTGTCCCAGTGGTACTGGTATTAGATTCACTCTCTGGTGTCCCAGTGGTACTGGTATTAGATTCACTCTCTGGTGTCCCAGTGGTACTGGTATCAGATCTAGTCTCTGTTGTCCCAGTGGTACTGGTATTAGATTCACTCTCTGGTGTCCCAGTGGTACTGGTATTAGATTCACTCTCTGGTGTCCCAGTGGTACTGGTATCAGATCCAGTCTCTGTTGTCCCAGTGGTACTGGTATCAGATCCAGTCTCTGTTGTCCCAGTGGTACTGGTATTAGATTCACTCTCTGGTGTCCCAGTGGTACTGGTATCAGATCCAGTCTCTGTTGTCCCAGTGGTACTGGTATCAGATCCAGTCTCTGTTGTCCCAGTGGTACTGGTATAAGATTCACTCTCTGGTGTCCCAGTGGTACTGGTATCAGATCCAGTCTCTGTTGTCCCAGTGGTACTGGTATCAGATCCAGTCTCTGTTGTCCCAGTGGTACTGGTATAAGATTCACTCTCTGGTGTCCCAGTGGTACTGGTATTAGATTTACTCTCTGGTGTCCCAGTGGTACTGGTATCAGATCCAGTCTCTGTTGTCCCAGTGGTACTGGTATTAGATTCACTCTCTGGTGTCCCAGTGGTACTGGTATCAGATCCAGTCTCTGGTGTCCCAGTGGTACTGGTATTAGATTCACTCTCTGGTGTCCCAGTGGTACTGGTATCAGATCCAGTCTCTGTTGTCCCAGTGGTACTGGTATCAGATCCAGTCTCTGTTGTCCCAGTGGTACTGGTATTAGATTCACTCTCTGTTGTCCCAGTGGTACTGGTATCAGATCCAGTCTCTGTTGTCCCAGTGGTACTGGTATTAGATTCACTCTCTGGTGTCCCAGTGGTACTGGTATCAGATCCAGTCTCTGTTGTCCCAGTGGTACTGGTATCAGATCCAGTCTCTGTTGTCCCAGTGGTACTGGTATAAGATTCACTCTCTGGTGTCCCAGTGGTACTGGTATCAGATCCAGTTTCTGTTGTCCCAGTGGTACTGGTATTAGATTCACTCTCTGGTGTCCCAGTGGTACTGGTATCAGATCCAGTTTCTGTTGTCCCAGTGGTACTGGTATTAGATTCACTCTCTGGTGTCCCAGTGGTACTGGTATCAGATCCAGTCTCTGTTGTCCCAGTGGTACTGGTATTAGATTCACTCTCTGGTGTCCCAGTGGTACTGGTATTAGATTCACTCTCTGGTGTCCCAGTGGTACTGGTATCAGATCCAGTCTCTGTTGTCCCAGTGGTACTGGTATCAGATCCAGTCTCTGGTGTCCCAGTGGTACTGGTATTAGATTCACTCTCTGGTGTCCCAGTGGTACTGGTATCAGATCCAGTCTCTGTTGTCCCAGTGGTACTTGCATCAGATCCAGTCTCTGTTGTCCCAGTGGTACTGGTATTAGATTCACTCTCTGGTGTCCCAGTGGTACTGGTATCAGATCCAGTCTCTGTTGTCCCAGTGGTACTGGTATTAGATTCACTCTCTGGTGTCCCAGTGGTACTGGTATCAGATCCAGTCTCTGTTGTCCCAGTGGTACTGGTATTAGATTCACTCTCTGGTGTCCCAGTGGTACTGGTATCAGATCCAGTCTCTGTTGTCCCAGTGGTAATGGTATTAGATGCCGTCATTACAGGCCCTGCGACACCTTCTCTGGCACTATCGTTGGGTTCTGTTGCCCCGATGGAAATGCTGGTTTCCATTTTATCGGCACCAATAGCGTTCCCGAGGTCGGAGGAGGTATTTGGTATCTCGGCAACTCCGTCTCCCGATGAAGTGATCGCCATCTCCAGTTCTGCAATGTTATCGGGGACAACTAATGGTAAAGTGGTTGGAAATTCCGATGTGACGCCGTTGTTCTGAGCGAGTGTCGGCCCAAAACCTGCAAGAGAAGACAAAGACATCTTACTCTCTTATTTACCAGATCTTCAATATGTATCTTTGTGAATCTTGCCAATTTTTTGGAAAAATCGGGTTACACGTAGTAAGAAAAATTTGATCTTTTTAAAAAAAAATCTTTCAAAATTTAATTACATTTCAAAACTGTAATTTCAATTTTTCATTTAATAATAAAAAAAAAATCTCCACATTTAATTTCATTTTAAAAAAATTCTTTGATTTCTGTTTTTGTTTAATAAACTGTATCTAAATCTAATTAGATTGTCTAAAACCTAATAAAAATATCTTTAACAAAAAAAATAATCTAATTAGATGATAAGAAGTGGGGAAGAAAGGTGTAACGAACCCCGGGACTTTAACGGTGTTCCGGGTAGAAACAGGGTAAAGACACAATTACAGCATCAATAAAATTTTAATATTTTATTACAAAAGTAAAAAAAAAACATGAGGAAATTAGACCATCCACATCAAGGTTATACGTTCCGCTAGGAAGCATATAGACAAACAGTACCACTCAACATGTTTCGCTTTTTTAAGCTTCTTCAGGAGTTTCTATCCCCTCTACACCCCAGATATCTCCCCAGCACTCTGACCCCTCTACACCCCAGATATCCCCCCCAGCACTCTGACCCCTCTACACCCCAGATATCCCCCCCCAGCACTCTGACCCCTCTATACCCCAGATATCCCCCCAGCACTCTGACCCCTCTACACCCCAGATATCCCCCCCAGCACTCTGACCCCTCTACACCCCAGATATCTCCCCAGCACTCTGACCCCTCTACACCCCAGATATCCCCCCCCAGCACTCTGACCCCTCTACACCCCAGATACCCCCTACCTCCTACCTACTTGATTTCTGTTTACCTGCACTGTCTCCATTGTAGGGGCCCCAGAGCATTACTTTGCCCAGGGGCCCATGATGCTATTAAGATGGCCCTGACTCGAGTGTCTCCACCTGAGTACCGTATATACTCGAGTATAAGCCCAGTCTTTCAGCACATTTTTTTGTGCTGAAAATGCCCCCCTCGGCTTATACTCGAGTCACCTTTTTGCGCCTGATCTCCCAGATTTTAGGGACCCGGTACCGGCCGGTCATAGGTCCCCTAAACCCCAAACTTGGAACACATGTAGCCCCACTCTTCCTTTACAAGTGTGCAAAGTTTGTTGTCCGGAGGACCTAAGGGCAGGGAGCCTTCTATAGACTCCCATGTTAAATGGTAATTTCTCTGGTAAATTCGGGGACCCGGTACTGGCCGGTCGTAGGTCCCCTGGACCCTGAACTTGGCACACATGTAGCCCTATTTCTCCTCTACAAGTGTGCAAAGTGTTTTGTCTAGGGGATCTATAGCTGGGGAGCACCAATTTAATAAACCCAGGCACCCCTTCCATAGACTTCCATGTTAAACGTCAGTCTAGTCATGGACACAGTGAGGCATGGGCACAGGGAGGAATGGGCACAGTGAGACATGGGCACAGTGAGGCATGGACACAGTGAGGCATGTACACAGTGAGGCATGGGCATAGTGAGGCATGGGCACAGTGAGGCATGGGCACAGTGAGGCACAGTGAGGCATGGACACAGTGAGGCATGGACACAGTGAGGCATGGGCACAGTGAGGCATGGGCACAGTGAGGCATGGGCACAGTGAGGCACAGTGAGGCATGGACACAGTGAGGCATGGACACAGTGAGGCATGGGCATAGTGAGGCATGGGCACAGTGAGGCATGGGCACAATGAGGCACAGTGAGGCATGGACACAGTGAGGCATGGGCACAGTGAGGCACAGTGAGGCATGGACACAGTGAGGCATGGGCACAGTGAGGCACCCTAGGCTTATACTTTTTGGTTTGCGCATTAGTTCCCCCATAAAATAATGCATTACAGTTACATAGTTACATAGTTAGTCAGGTTGAAAAAAGTCCATCCAGTTCAACCACAAAAAATAAAAAACAAAATAAAAAACACAATACAATCCCATACACCCAACTCCATACCCACAGTTGATCCAGAGAAAGGCAAAAAACCCCAGCAGAGCATGATCCAATTTGCTACAGCAGGGGAAAAAATTCCTTCCTGATCCCCCGAGAGGCAATCGGATTTCCCCGGATCAACTTTACCTACAAATCTTAGTACTCAGTTATATTCTGTACATTTAGGAAAGAATCCAGACCTTTCTTATAGCAATCTATTCATAAAAAAGTTATCTCCTGAAGAAGTATTATTTTTTAGCGAAACATGTTGGGTAAAACTGGATCAACTGCTTGAATATATGTTAAAACTTTTTATTTATGTTTTACTTATTTTTGTACAAATAAAGTTTATCATTTTTTTATATTATCATTGTCTTCTGTACAGTGCACATAAAAAAAAACAGGGGTGTGGTGCTAAAGACTTCAGCCACTCAGTTAAAACATTTTGCAAATAAAAAATAAACACTATTGTCTTTCTCCTCACAAAAGATACAAGAGCAGAAGGGGAGGGGTTGACTTCTTCATTCTTTATAGGTTCTTTCCTGTAATGCCCCGTACACACCATCACTTTATGTGATGAAAAAAAAAGACATTTTCTGTGAAGTAAAAAACAACGTTTTTGAAACTTCAATTTTCAAAGACGAAGTTGCCTACACACCATCGTTTTTCTCACAATGTTCTAGCAAAGCGAGGTTACATTCCACCACGTTTTTCCATTGAAGCTCGCTTCATAAGTAGCTTCTGGACATGCGCGGGTATAAAAACATCGTTTTAAACAACGTTTTTGCTACACACGGTCAATTTCTGTGAAGTAAAAGTTGACGTTTTGAAAAACGACACATAAAATTGAAGCATGCTTCAATTTTTTTTGGTCGTTTTTTAGAAGACATAAAACGACGTTTTCCCCCACACACAGTCAATTAAAGTGACGTTTTTAAAAACGTTGTTTTTTTTCATCACATAAAACAACCGTGTGTACGCGGCATAAGAGCTGTAAAAATGTGATTATCCTCGGTAAATGAAAAGGGTTCTTTACTTTGACGGGAAAACTGCGATGGAGCTTTTGGCCGGAAATCCCCGGCGTGTGTCTGCTCCTCGCAGTTTTTCTGGTGGGAAAACTGCCCAAAAACCGGGCGTTTTTGGGCAGTTTTCCTATGGGATGTAGCATACACACGCCCGGGATTCCCGGCCAAAAGCTCTCCTCACAGTTTTCCCGTCACAATAAAGAACCCTTTTCATTTACTGAGGATAATCACATTTTTACAGCTCTTACAGTAAAGAACCTATAAAGAATGAAGAAGTAAACCCCTCCCCTTCTGCTCTTGTATCTTTCCTGTCGGGAAAACCGGACGTGTGTAAGGGAAAGACTGAACCAAGCCGGTTCTCGGCTTTCCCCTCGGGAACTTTTCCCGTCGGAAATCCGGTACGTGTGTACGAGGCATAAGAGCTGTAAAAATTATCATCAGTAAATAAAAAGGGTTCTTTACTGTAAGAGCTGTGAGAATGAGAAATGACCTTCCCCCGGGTTATGGGTTGAAGCTCAGACTCCGTAGACTTTTTTAGATTATAATCCTGGGGCTAGATTCAGGTAGCTGCGCGCAATATTACGGCGGCGCAGCGTATCGTGTTTACGCTGCGCCGCCGTAAGTTAGAGAGGCAAGTGCTGTATTCACAAATTCAAATGATGATGAGGGGGGCGTGTTGTATTTAAATTAATGGTGACCCTGCGTATTTTACGTTTTTTTACGGCATGCGCCGTTCATGAAAGAATCCCAGTGCGCATGCTCGAAATTCCGCCGCAAATCGTCATTGCTTTCGACGTGAACGTAAATTACGTCCGGCCCTATTCGCGAACGACTTACGCAAACGACGTAAAAAAAAATCAAATTTCGAAGCGGGAACGACGTCCATACTTAACATTGGCTGCGCCTCCTAATAGCAGGAGTAACCTTACGCCGAAAAAGCCTAACGTAAACGTCGTAAAAAAATTGCGCCGGGCGTACGTACGTTTGTGAATCGGCGTATCTAGGTCATTTGCATATTCTACGCCGAAAACAACGGAAGCGCCCCCTAGCGGCCAGCGTAAGAATGCACACAATTATACGCCGCCGTATTTTCAAGTTACGTCGGCGGAGGAAGTCTATTTTTTCTACGTATCTGCCTTTGAGAATCGGCGTAAAGATACGACGGCGCAGATTTGAAATTCTCCAGATACGCCGCCGTAACTTGTTCCTGAATCTAGCCCCTGTACCCCCGTCAGGTTTAAGGTTTCCAGCAGTAGAAGAGGGTTTATACTCACCTTTCTGGCGGCCCCAGTTTTTTCCCTTCCCCCTTCTCCGGCTGTACGGTTTCTGTGAGCCGTTTGGGCATTTGACGCGTCTGAAAGCGTGGCCGTTGATGGGGTAGTCCAGGCAAGGCCCCTGTACTGGGCCCAGATCCTGCTGGGACAACAGAGGGTCCCCGTCCCCGCTGTTCTCCTCCTCCTCCTGTTGCGGCGGTTCCCAGCTGTCATCCTCAAAATGCGCCAATATTCTTTCCGCTACAATGTAACAAGAAGGTGATGAGATGGGGGGGGGAAGAGGAGAGCGCGTCCCCCCACTACGCCCTGGTCAGGAGGGTGCCAGGGTCACGGCTCCTCCCCACCTGAAAACAAGAGGGTTAAACACATATATACACACAATGCCACGGCTAGTGATAGAGAAAGAGCGCCCCCCCACCAGCAGCGGAAAATTACCGTTTGATCCTGGGGGGGGGGGGGGGGGGGGCTGGTGAAGCTTAGATACCCCAGGAGGCCACAGAGCATCATCACAGCCCCCCCCCCATCGCCCACTAACAGGGCCGCCATCAGGGGGGTACAGGCAGTACACCTGTAAGGGGCCCAGAGGTCCCCAGGGGCCCGGATGGCAACCCCCCCTTTTTTTATTTATTTTTTTATAAAAAAAAATGTTTTATATATTTTTTTATTTATATATATATATATATATATATATATATATATATGTATATATATATTATATTATTTTATTATTATTATTATTATTATTATTATTAAAGGGCCCAGAGGTCCCCAGGGCCCCCAGATGGCACCCCCCCCCCTTTTTATAAAAAAAAAAAATATATATATATATATATATATATATATATATATATATATTTTTTTTTTTTTTTTTACTCAGAGGTCCCCAGGGCCCAATGTGGCAACCCCCCCTTTTTTTTTTTTTTTCATAAATGTTTATTTTTTTGTTTATATTTTTTTTATTTTTGTTTTTTGTTTTTTTTATTAAAAGGCCCAGAGATCCCTAGGGCCCCCTCTTTTTTATAATTTTTTTTTTAATTTATATATATATATATATATATATATATATATATATATATATATATATATATATATATATATATTTATTTATTTATTTATTTTTTTATATATATATATATATTTTTTTTTTTTTTACTCAGAAGTCCCCAGGGCCCCATGTGGCAACCCCCCCATTTTTTTTATAAATGTTTATTTTTTTGTTTATATTTTTTTATTTTTTATTTTTGTTTTTTTTTATTAAAAGGCCCAGAGATCCCCCTCTTTTTTATAAAAAAAAAATAAATTTATATATATATATATATATTTTTTTTTTTTTTACTCAGAGGTCCCCAGGGCCCCATGTGGCAACCCCCCCCCCCCCCCCTGCCCCATTTTTTTTTTATATAAATGTTTATTTTTTTATTTTTGTTTATATTTTTTATTTTTTATTAAAAGGCCCAGAGGTAGCCAAGGCCCCCGGATGGCAACCCCCCCTTTTTTTATATAAAAAAAATGACATTTACATTGGCCACCTGGAGGCGCTGTGTACACAGATGGTATAAAGAACGTCCCCTAGAAATATAATTTCCTGCTTTTGTGATTAGCTCCCCGAAGTCTGCACTAAGATACGGAAAGTCGGATTTTGGGTATCCCCTGCAACACAAATGTCATTGGCCCGGATTCAAAGACATTTGCGCTTTAATTGCGGAGGCGCAGGGCAACGATTTTGCCCTGCGCCCCCGCAAATTTGCTCCGCTGCCCTCGATTCACGGAGTAGTAGCTCCGTAAATTGCGAGGGCGCGCCGGCAAAATTGCCCGGCGCTAGAGAACGCAATTTAAATGATCCCGTAGGGGGCGGGAAAAATTTAAATTAGACGCGCTGCCGCGCCGAGCGTAGAGCGCATGCTCCATCGGGAAACTTTCCCGACGTGCATTGCGGCCAATGACGTCGCAAGGACGTCATTTGCTTCAAAGTGAACGTGAATGGCGTCCAGCGCCATTCACGATTCACTTACGCAAACGACGTAGATTTTAAATATCGCGACGCGGGAACGTGGGTATCCTATAGCATTGGCTGCGCCTGCTATTAGGATGTGTAACCTTACGCGAAACCCGACGTACGCAAACTACGTAATTTGCGTACGCAGGGCTCGCGCAACGTTGTGAATCGGTGTTAGTATGCAATTTGCATACTATACACTGATCACAATGGGAGCGCCCCCTAGCGGGCAACGCAAGAATGCAGCCTAAAATCTGCGTGGCATAAGAGCCTTATGCCACGCAGATTTTAGGCTGCAGTCGGCGTAGCGAGGTTCCTGAATCAGGAGCATTCGCTACGCCGGAGCAAGTAAGCAATTGCGCCGTGTAACCTATGGTTACACAGGCGCAATTGCTTCTTGAATCTGGCCCATTGTTGGTGAGATACTCCCAAAGGGAAATCACGTCCAAAGGGATGCAGAGCCAGCAGCTTTCCTCATTTAGAATCCTGCAGGTGCAGCAGCTGATTGATAATTATAGAAGAAGGGAGTAACCGCTCAGGTGTAATTGATGAACCTCTTCGCTGGATCCAAAGCCACGGGTGCTGGCAATGCAGAGTCAGGACGCTCTCTATGTTGCAGATAGAGAAAGGAGCTGTGTGTTAGTGGGCGTCCTGACTCTCCTGTGGTCCAAGGGAGGGGGCGAGCACGACACTCCACACCAGGAAGAAAGCCTCACATTACTGTGTGGAGTTACAGACAGAAGAACAGGAAGTGAGGATTTCTCAGAAGAAATAAGGACATTAAAAAGCAAAATGGAAGGATGAGGTAAGTGAAGGAGGACGGCACTATGGTAAAGGAAGATATTTAGGGGGGGGGGGGGATTTGTACCTTTACATCCCCTTTAAGTCAGAAAATATATACCTGTACATCAATTTCTAGCAAAAAATAAAGATATTTACAAGAAAAAATAATAATTTCCGCGGTAGACAAGTGGTTGGGTATAATTCTCTACTGTATGTTTTTTTGCATTAAATTAAAAAAAAATAAAAAAAAAATTCCCCCAAAAATTCCTTTTAACCACTTAAGCCCCCGGACCATATTGCTGGTCAAAGACCAGAGCACTTTTTGCGATTCGGCACTGCGTCGCTTTAACTGACAATTGCGCAGTCGTGCGACGTGGCTCCCAAACAAAATTGGCGTCCTTTTTTCCCCACACAAATAGAGCTTTCTTTTGGTGGTGTTTGATCACCTCTGCGGTTTTTAGTTTTTTTTGTTTATAGCGCAAAAAATAAAAACCGCAGAGGTGATCAAATACCACCAAAAGAAAGATCTATTTGTGGGGAAAAAAGGACGCCAATTTTGTTTGGGAGCCACGTCGCACGACCGCGCAATTGTCATTTAAAGCGACGCAGTGCCGAATCGCAAAAACTGGCCGGGTCCTTTAGCTGCCTAAAGGTCCGGGTCTTAAGTGGTTAAATAAAAATGCATTTGAAAAATTGCTGTGAAAATACCATGAGAGATAAAAAGATGCAACGACCGCCATTTTATTCTCTAGGGCCTCTGCTAAAAAAAAAAAAAAAAACATATATAATATTTGGGAGCTCTGTGTAATTTTCTAGCAAAAAAATAAATAAATAGGAAGGAAATTGGGGGGGAAATCACTGCGCACCTCTTTTGGAACTTACGGTAGAATATTGGAAAGACGAGGGCGACGCAGAGGAGGGTCCAGGGCGTTCTGCGACCCATCATCCCGATCTTCTAGGTGCGGAGTCCGGGAATCCTGCGGAGAAGATGGAGGGACATCAGGATGGGGGATATGAAGAGCCGCTCCTCGCTCGCTCGCGCCTCGCACAGACTGAACACACCTCACATCTGAGACCTCATACAAAAGACACAGACAAAGCCGATCAGTGGCGTGCAGTGCTGACACCTCCTGAAAATAGACACCATTGTTTTCATAGAGCGTCTCGGTGAACGATCCTACCTGCCGATGAACAATGAGAGGGATCAGGACAATGTACACAGCGTGCGAAAAGGGCGAATTTTTTTACAAAGTATCGGAAATTGTAAAGGTTTTTTTTTTTTTAAATATCAAACATGTCATACTTACCTACTCTGTGTAATGGTTTTACACAGAGCAGCCCCGATCCTCCTTTTCTGGGGTCCCCCACTGGCGCTCCTGGTCTACTCCCCCCCTGCAAGCCTCTTGCTATACGGTCACTCATGCAGGCTTGCTCTCAATCTGCGCTTTGTGTGCCCATTGACACACACAGTGCAGCTCGGACCTGCCCCCTTTCCTCACTGACTGTGAGTGACAGCGGAAGAAGCCAATAGCCCCCCGCTGATGCCTCAGAGCCAATGAGGAGAGAGAGAGAGGAGCGGTGCTGCTCTTGCGCACAGTGGTGGAGCGACATTGGGCTCAGGTAGGTATAGAGGGCCAGATTCACAGCGGAGATACGCCGTCGTATCTCTCAGAGTATCTATGCGACGGATTCATAGAACCAGTTACGCAAAGATATCCCTAAGATCCGACAGGTGCAATTGTTTTACACTGTCGGATCTTAGGATGCAATACCGCGGCCGCCGCTGGGGGGAGTTTGCGTCGTAAACCAGCGTCGGGTATGCAAATTAGGAGTTACGGTGATCCACGACGGTTTTTCGCGTTCGCTACGTCGCCGCTAGTCTAGTTTCCCGTCGCAAAGTTAGTCGTCGTTTTGGGTGCCCTAACTTTACACAGCAAATGTATGTGCTGTATAAAGTATGGCCGTCGTTCCCGCGTCAAAATTTAAAAATCAACGTCGTTTGCGTAAGACGTCCGGGAATACGGAAGTACGCTACGCACGTCGCTGTTCGAAAAAATTACGTCACGGCGCGCAAAGCACGGCGGGAGTTACGAAATGGAGCATGCGCAGTAGGTCCGGCGCGGGAGCGCACCTAATTTAAATGGCACACGCCCATTTAAATTACGAGGGCTTGCGCCGGAGGCCGCCGGCGTAGTTTTCATCGCAAGTGCTTTGTGAATCAGGCACTTGCGATGAAAACTTGCGGCGGTGTAACGTGTCTACGATACGTTACGCCGCCGCACTTCTACCTGAATCTGGCCCAGAATGCATTAAGGTTAGATCCATCTTAATACTTTGATAAGTAAACTTCATGCTAAGCAAAAAAAAAAAACACTTTATACTGTATATATACATATATATATTAAAATGTAAACTTAACTATACCTTTGTTTCAGTTATTTGAACTTCACTTTCGTGGAAAAAATATAGCAAATAAAAAAAATTTTATAAAAAAAAATATTAATAATTAGTAATACAGTAAAACCTTGGTTTGAGAGTAACTTGGTTTGAGAGCGTTTTGCAAGACAAGCAACATTTTGAAATACATTTTGGACTTGATATACAAGTAGTGTCTCGTTACAAGCAGGGCCGCCATCAGGGGGGTACAGGCAGTACACCTTTTCTTTAGGGGTCCGGAGGGCCCCAGATGGCAACCCCCCTTTTTTTTTATTTATTTTTTATAAGAAAAAAAAATATTCTTTTTAATATATTTTTATTAAAT
Organism: Rana temporaria; assembly: GCF_905171775.1. NCBI lineage: Eukaryota > Metazoa > Chordata > Amphibia > Anura > Ranidae > Rana > Rana temporaria. Next base: position 4,448,045 of record NC_053493.1, read on the forward strand.
TTTTTATTAAAGGGACAACTTTGTTTTTTAGAGGTCCGAGGGACCCCAGGGCCACAGATGGAAACCCCCCCCTTTTTTTTATTTATTTAAAAAAAATATATATATTTTTTTATTTATTTTATTTTAAATATATATATATATATATATATATATATATATATATATATATATAATTATTATTAAAGGGCTCAGGAGGTCCCCAGGGCCCTGGATGGCAACCCCCCTTTTCTTATAATTTTTTTTTTTATATTATTTTATTTTATTTTTTATATATATATATATATATATATATATATATATATATATATATATATATATATATATATATATATATATATATATATATATATATTAAAAGGCTCAGAGGTCCCCAGGGCCCCATGTGGCAAACGCCCTTTTTTTTATAAATGTTTATTTTTTTTTATTTTTGTGTATATATTTTTTTGGCAACCCCCCCTTTTTTTTATAAATGTTTATTTTTATTTTTTTATATATTTTTTTATTTATTTTTTATTAAAAGGCCCAGAGGTCCCGAAAGGCAACCCCCCTTTTCTTTTATAAATGTTTATATATTTATTTTTTATATATATTTTTTTATTTATTTTTTATTAAAGGGCCCAGAGGTCCCGAATGGCAACCCCCCTTTTTTTGTAATTCTTTTTATAAAAAATATATATATATATATGTATATGTTTATTAAAGGGCCCAGAGGTCCCTAGGGCCCCAGATGGCAACCCCCCTTTTTAAAAAAAAAAAAATATATATATTTTTTACATATATTTTTATTTCTTTTTTTCTTCTTATTAAAGGGCCCAGAGGTCCCCAGGGCCCCCGGATAGCTACCCACCTTTTTTTATATATATAGTTTTCTCAATTCGCAGCAGCCCCCCCCTTTTTTTAATTTCAGGCTGCAGAACCCCCCCCCCCCCCCGGTTCTCTGCTCCAGGGGGCCCATGCCTGAAGCTGTGTAAGGGGCCCCATAACTCCTGATGGCGGCCCTGGTTACAAGCGAGTGTAAAAGTGTAGCAATATGGTTACATTTAATGAAGGGACAACATTTAGCAACTCACATGGTTGATGATTAAAAGAGGCACATCTAAGAATGAAGGCATCCGGGGGAAAAGCGGTCTGCATGAATCGTCCTCCGCACCGCCATTGATCCCTTCCACGAGCGGTTTAAGCCTCTCTTTCAGATCGGTCTACTGCAGGGTAGTCTTCCCGGTCACGATTGCAGACGGCTTTACCCCGGATCCCTGCATACGTAGATGTGCCTCTTTTATTCATCAACCACGTGAGTTTCTAAATGTTGTCCCTTCATTAAATGTAACCATATTGCTACACTTAGAGGCGCCTCTCTTCTCTTTTATACTCTGGAGCTCCTGCTGGATTTTGCTCCTAATCCCCTTATGGAAACTTTAATTTGTGGATGGACAATTTATAGTTACACAATTTATTACATTGCTATTATATTTTTATATGGACTATAGATGAAGCACTAATGAATAAATGGTTGTGGTACGAATCATTTGAGTTTCCATTATTTCTTATGGGGAAATTCGCTTTGATATAAGAGTGCTTTGGATTACAAGCATGTTTCTGGAACAAATTATGCTTGCAATCCAAGTTTTTGACTGTAAAAATAATAATAATATTATAAATAATATTAATAATACCAACAATATATATATACACACACCGTATATATATATATTCAAATTGAAACATAAATATATCTTTATTTTAGTTATTTGAACGTCACTTTCATGTAAAAAATATAGCAATTAAAAACATTTAAAAAAAATGTTTTAATAATAATAAGTATTAATAAAAATAATAATAATAATAATATTATTAATAATATATTACCAATAATAATAATAATAATAATAATATAACATATACAACATTATATATATATATATATATATATATATATATATATATATATATATATATATATAAACATATACACAGTATATATATTTTAAATGGAGACATAAATATACCTTTACAGCAGTTATTTGAACTTCACTTTCCTGGAAAAAATATAGCAAATGAACAAATTAAGCATAAAGAAATATAATAATAAGTATTAATAAAAATAATAATAATATTAATAATACCAATAATATTAATATAACATATACAATATATAAATATATATATATATATATATATATATATATATTAAAATAGAAACGTAAATATACCTTTATACCAGTTATTTGAACTCCACTTTCATGGAAAAAATCTAGCAAAAAAATAATAATTTAATTAAAGAAAAATAATAATAAGTATTAATAAAAACAATAATAATATTATAAATAATATTAATAATACCAACAATATATATATATATATATATATATATATACACACACACACACGCACCGTATATATATATATATATATATATATATATATATATATATATATATATATATATATATATATATATATATATATATATATATATATTAAATGGAGACATAAATATACCTTTACAGCAGTTATTTGAACTTAACTTTCATGGAAAAAATATAGCAAATAAACAAATTAAGCATAAAGAAATATAATAATAAGTATTAATAAAAATAATAATAATATTAATAATACCAACATAATAATATAATATATATATATATATAGCTTTATACCAGTTATTTTAACTCCACTTTCATGGAAAAAATCTAGCAAATAAAAAATAAAAAATAAAGAAAAATAATAATAAGTATTATTAAAAATAATAATAAGTATTAATAAAAATAATAATAATATCATTATAAATAATATGAATAATACAAACAATATTAATAATATAATATATACAATTGTGAGACACGTCATATTGTAATTGAATGTTCTCTAAAATTACCTTTCTTTTTCAATCGTCAACCGCTGTAATTTTATGTAAAATTAAATGCAATATGGCCACTTGGAGGCGCTCTGTACACAGATGGTATACAGAACACCCCCCAGAAATGTAATTTCCTGCTTGTGTGATTGGCTCACTGATTTTCCCAGAAGTCTGCACTAAGATACAAGTCGGATTTTGGGCATCCCCTGCAACAAAAATCTAATTCTTGGTGAGATACTCCCAAAGGGAAATCATGTCTACAGGGATGCAGACCCAGCCCCTTCCCTCATTAGAACCCTGCAGGTGTAGCAGTTAATGATCAAATCACTTCCATTCCACATTCACATGGACACAGAGAAACAAACAGCATTTTTTTTTTTTAGAATAACAAAAGGTCGGAATCTGCTACAAAGTTTGTTACACTCCCTGAAATGTACACAGCTAACCACTTGATTACCCCAGACGTTACCCCCTTCCCAGCCAGTGTCATTAGTACAGTGACAGTGCATATTAGTAGCACTGATCACTGTATTAGTGTCACTGGTGGTGTCAGAGCTGAAGTGGTTAAAAAATGTAAGTCACTACCACCCCCCACCCCCTGCGATTCCACGCGCGTGTGCAATTTTAAGGTCTGACGTGTTTGGTATTTGTTAACTCTATGTCTTTTACATTTTAGTGGGTATTATATTGTGTTTCCACTAGGGTTGTCCCGATACCGATACTAGTATCGGTATCGGGACCGATTCCGAGTATTTGCGGGAGTACTTGTACTCCCGCAAATACCCCCGATGCCTCATCCGATAACAACCCCCCCCCCCCCCCCGCCGCCGCCGTTACGCCGCATCCCGCCGCATCGACGCTGCCTGGTTAATACGGGCGGGGAACATTACAGCTTTCATTTGAATGTTTCCCGCCACGCCACTTATAGACACTCCCCCTTGCTCGGGTGAACTGTCCAATCCCGAGCAAGGGGGAGTGTCTATACGCAGCGCAGCGCGAATCACTACAGCTATTCAAATGAAAGCTGTAATGTTCCCCGCCCGTATTAACCAGGCGGCGGCAGCGGGGATGCAGGTAAGGGGGACATGGCTGCATATGGGGGGACATGGCTGGATATGGGGGGGACATGGCTGGATATGGGGGGGACATGGCTGCATATGGGGGACATGGCTGGATATGGGGGGGGACATGGCTGCATATGGGGGGACATGGCTGGATATGGGGGGAGACATGGCTGCATATGGGGGGACATGGCTGGATATGGGGGGGACATGGCTGGATATGGGGGGGACATGGCTGCATATGGGGGACATGGCTGGATATGGGGGGGGACATGGCTGCATATGGGGGGACATGGCTGGATATGGGGGGAGACATGGCTGGATATGGGGGGAGACATGGCTGGATATGGGGGGGACATGGCTGGATATGGGGGGGGACATGGCTGGATATGGGGGGGGACATGGCTGGATATGGGGGGATATGGCTGCATCTGTGGGGGGGAGACATGGCTGGATATGGGGGGATATGGCTGCATTTGTGGGGGGACATGGCTGCATTTGGGGACACATTTAAAAAAAGTATCGGTATTCGGTATCGGCGAGTACTTGAAAAAAAGTATCGGTACTCGTACTCAGCCCTAAAAAAGTGGTATCAGGACAACCCTACTTTCCACTAACATTTATTTTAGTGTATTTTAACATAAAAATATGCATTTGATAAATAACTCTGAAAATACCACATAACATAAAAAAATGTGCAACTAACATCATTTTATTCTCCAGGGCCTCTGCTTTCAGAAAATATATACTGTTTTTTTAGGGGGGTTACGGTAAAATTAAAAAATTGCCCCAGTGAATTAAAGTGGTTAAATGACAATATAGCTAAAGCCCAAACTATTTTTTATGCCTACATCCTATTGGAGAGATTTCCTTCACGTCCTTTCCCATAGACACAACAGAAAGTGGGAAAAAATCTCTCCAAAGTGAGGGGAATTACCTACTTAGTTGTCACTGGAACAGGTGTCCCCATTGGAAGATTTTTCCTTCAATTCCTGTTCTGGTGACAACTCAAAGTTTTGAATTCCGCCTCACTTTCAGTCCTCATGTTTGGTCCCAGTTGGGCACATATCGTTTGAGTTCTGCTTTATGGATACTTGCCCAGACATTTGCTGTGTTTTCTGAGATTGTCTTCTGGGATGGTGGCCTCTGGTAGTCAGGGTCTTCTGGAGGAATGCTGGTTTCTGGTAGTCGGGGTCTTCTGGAGGAATGCTGGTTTCTGGTAGTCGGGGTCTTCTGGAGGGATGGTGGTCTCTGGTAGTCGGGGTCTTCTGGAGGGATGGTGGTCTTTGGTAGTCAGGGTTTTCGAAAGTTATAGTGGTCCCTGGTAGTTGTTTTTTTTTGTTTAATAAATAGCGGTCTCTTGTAGTTGGGGTCTTCTGGAGATATGGTGGTCTTAGTTAGTCATGGTTTTCCGAAGTGATGTGGTCTTTGGTAGTCAGGTTTTTTTGGAGCAATAGTGGTCTCTGGTAGTTTGGATCTTCTGGAGGGGTAGTCGTCTCTGATAGTCGGGGTCCTCTGGAGGGATGGTGATCACTGGTAGTTGGGGTCTTCTGGAGATATGATGGCCTCTTGTAGTTGGAGTCTTCTGGAGGGATTGTGGTCTCTGGTAGTTTGGATCTTCTGGAGGGGTAGTAGTCTCCGATAGTTGGGGTCCTCTGGAGAGATGGTGGTTACTGGTGGTCAAGTTCTTCTGGAGGGATGGTGGTCACTGGGGTCTTCTGGAGGGATGGTGATCACTGGTAGTTGGGGTCTTCTGGAGGTATGATGGCCTCTTGTAGTTGGGGTCTTCTGGAGGGGTTGTGGTCTCTGGTAGTTGGGGACTTCTGAAGTGATAGTGGTCCCTGGTATTTTTATTTTTTTTAAGAAATAGGGGTCTCTGTTAGTTGGGGTCTTCTGGAGGCATGGTAGTCCCAGATAGTCAGTCAGGGTTTTCCGGAGTGATGGTGGTCTTTGGTAGTCTGTTTTTTTTTTTTGGAGCAATAGCGGGCTCTTGTAGTTGGGGTCTTCTGGAGATATGGTGGTCTCAGGAAGTCATGGTTTTCTGAAGTGATGTGGTCTCTGGTAGTCTGAGTTTTTTGGAGCAATAGTGGTCTCTGGTAGTTGGGATCTTCTGGAGTGATGGTGGTCACTGGTAGTTGGGGTCTTCTGGAGGTATGGTGATCTCTGGTAGTTGGGGACTTCTGTAGGGATGGTGGTCTTTGGTTGTTGGCTTCTTCTGGCGGGTGGTGGCCTCTGGTAGTTGGGGTCTTCTAGTTGGATGGAGGTTTTTGGTGGTTGGGGACTTCTGGAGAGATGGTGGTCTTTAGTAGTTCTGGTCTTCTGGCGGGGTGGTGGCCTCTGATAGTTGGGGTCTTCTAGTTGGTTGGTGGTCTCTGGCAGTTGGGGTCTTCTGGCGGGGTGGTGGCCTCTGGTAGTTGGGGTTTTCTAGTTGGATGGTGGTCTCTGGTAGTTGGGGTCTTCTGGCGGGGTGGTGGCCTCTGGTAGTTGGGGGTCTTCTAGTTGGATGGTGGTCTCTGGTAGTTGGGGTCTTCTGGATGGTGGTCTCTGGTAGCTGGGGTCTTCTCAAGTGATGGTGGCCACTGGAAGTTGGAGCCTTCTGGAGGGGGGGGTCTCTGGTAATTGGGGTCTTCTGGAGGGGTAGTGGTCTCTTGTAGTCAGGGTCTTCTTCTCCAATGGTCTCCTGAAAAGTAAACTGTCACTTGTACTCGTCGAGGTCTAATGGTCTCTTTTGTTTCTCCTGGTCTGCGGGATAACAGGTGAGACCCCTCCCAGCTGACTGTTCCTGAATTGGATAGGCAAGGTGACTTCCTGGGGATTATCCGAGTCTACGATGGGATGGTAATTGGGATGTTGGGCGATTCCTGGACATGAGCTGATCTGCAGACTGATAGGATTACATGAAGATAAACACTGACACTATCTGGATTATAATTGGTCTTGGGATTTATTATGGACTGATAAGCATTAATGTTTTTTAAATAATCAGTTTACATTTACAAGAACAAACCCAATGAATGTTTCATCAAACCCTCAATGTGAAATGTGATATACAGCCGCATACTGCGGGACTTACCATGTTGGCTCTTTGCTTTCTGCAGTCTGTCACTTGGTGCCTTCTACCTTTATCGGGAACATTGTACCAGCCATCAGGCGCATGCATCTAAGTTTGGACATAGAAGGCTTACTGCTAGTGCATGTCTACTGCCACCAAACGTGGGCTACTAAACCCTGAACTCTGCGCCAGCTCCTTCCAGAATGGTCTTCAGTCTCGCTCCTGTCTTCCTGATCCTCATCCTGATCCTCATCCTGATCCTGATCCTCATCCTGATCCTGATCCTGTTACTGACCCGGCTTCCTCCTGACCTGCTCTTGCTGGTTATGTTTGCTGTCTATCTCTGCTGCCACCATCGGCCTTGACTATTGACCAAGATTCTACCCAGTGGAAGGTAGAAGGAGGGCTGCCTGGTTCCAAGAATAAAATGCTGCCCCCCCCCCCAAAAAAAATCAAGCCCACTAAAAGGCCCCCACATCCATTATAATTTATGATAAATAAAACAGGAATTACAGTGTAAATTAATCAGGAAGTCAGATTTACATGCAACAGCACCTTGTCTATATGCAAAATTATATGGCATACCATCAGTGGCGGTTCGTCCATAGAGGGCGCTGGAGCGCCGCCCCCTCTGGCTCTCACCGCCACTGAGTGAAATAACATACATTCATGCATTGCACGAATCTATGTTATTATCGCCGCTGTTATTCAGATGGTCGGCGCTCAATGTCCGGCCATCTGAATAACGCCAGCTGGTTGGCTGTACGGAAATGTCTATCAAAGCCAACAGCTCTGATAGGCTTTCCCAATACAGCCCTAGGGTCCCGGAAGCTTATTCTTGGAGCGCACAGACTGTACGCCCCTTGAATAAGATGACAGGCGTCTCAGCCAATCACGTTGGCCGGTTCTGGCTACCTGTAACCTGATTGGCTGAGACGCCTGTCAGTCATCGAGGGCGGGAGAAGACATCGTGGGACGTGGATGCCTGACTCCAGTAAAGTTAAGTGCCGGGCGGGGGGGAGAACGCAATTTACAGGGCACAGTGGCTGCGTTTAATGGCATGGCACAGTGGTGACAATGGCATGGCACAGTGGTGACAATGGATGGCACAGTGGTGACGATGGATGGCACAGTGGCTGCGTTTAATGGCATGGCACAGTGGTGACAATGGATGGCACAGTGGCTGCGTTTAATGGCATGGCACAGTGGTGACAATGTATGGCACAGTGGCTGCGTTTAATGGCATGGCACAGTGGTGACAATGGATGGCACAGTGACTGCGTTTAATGGCATGGCACAGTGGTGACAATGGATGGCACAGTGACTGCGTTTAATGGCATGGCACAGTGGTGACAATGGATGGCACAGTGACTGCGTTTAATGGCATGGCACAGTGGTGACAATGTATGGCACAGTGGCTGCGTTTAATGGCATGGCACAGTGGTGACAATGTATGGCACAGTGGTGACAATGGATGGCACAGTGGCTGCGTTTAATGGCATGGCACAGTGGTGACAATGTATGGCACAGTGGTGACAATGGATGGCACAGTGGCTGCGTTTAATGGCATGGCACAGCGGTGACAATGGATGGCACAGTGACTGCGTTTAATGGCATGGCACAGTGGTGCGAATTGATGGCACAGTGACTGCATTTGATGGCATGTAACAGTGGCTGCGTTTGGGCACAGTGAGACTGCAATTTTTTTTTTCCTTTGCGCCCCCCCAAAAATTTTGAGCACCAGCCGCCACTGCATACCATTATGTTCAATTCCAGGGGGCGGGCTAGGACAGTATATAGATGGGCTAGGGTAGTATATGGACAGGCTATGGTAGTATATGGACAGGCTAGGGTAGTATACGGACAGGCTAGGGCAGTATAGGGACAGTCTAGGGCAGTATATGAACAGGCTAGGGTAGTATATGGACAGGATAGGGTAGTATATGAACAGGCTGGGGTAGTATATGGACAGGATAGGGTAGTATATGAACAGGCTGGGGTAGTATATGGACAGGCTAGGGTAGTATATGGGCAGGCTAGGGCAATATAGGGACAGTCTGGGGTAGCATATGGACAGGCTAGGGTAGTATATGAACAGGCTAGGGTAGTATACGGACAGGCTAGGGAAGTATATAGACAGGCTAGGGCAGTATAGGGGCAGGCTAGGGTAGTATATAGACAGGCTAGGGTAGTATATAGACGAATAAGATAGTATATAGACAGGCTAGGGCAGTATAGGGGCAGGCTAGGGTAGTATATAGACAGGCTAGGGTAGTATATAGACAGGCTAAGATAGTATATAGACAGGCTAGGGTAGTATATGGATAGGCTAGGGTAGTATATAGACAGGCTAGGGCAGTATATAGACAGGCTAGGGTAGTATATGGACAGGCTAGGGTAGTATATAGACAGGATAGGGCAGTATATTGACAGGCTAGGGTAGTATATAGACAGAATAGGGTAGTATATTGACAGGCTAGGGTAGTATATAGACATAATAGGGTAGTATTTAGACAGGCTAGGGCAGTATATAGACAGGCTAGGGTAGTAAAATGGGCACGCTAGGGTAGTGTATGGATAGGCTAGGGTAGTATATAGACAGGCTAGTGTAGTATTTGGGCAGGCTAGGGTAGTATACGGACAGTCTGGGGCAGTATAGGGACAGTCTGGGGTAGTATAGGGGCAGGGCAGTCTTAATGAGAGGGCACACCTGGGCACTGTCCAGGGGCCCCAGCTGCATGGGGGGCCCCTGCACTTTCCCCAAAGCAGCTGGTCCTTGAGCCCACGATGCCCCAAAATTGGGGGCCCCACGATGGCACTGAGAGTGATAGATACACAGGGGGGCAGTCTGCCTCCTGCTCTCTTTGTGAGTAGGACTTTTGCTTTTATTCATTCAATAAAACCTTTTTATGGTAACGCACTTGGTCGGTGCGCCCTCCCCTCTTCTTTTCTTTCTTTTTTAGCCACATGAACGCCCGTGGTTCTGAGGGGGGCTGCAAGACTCTAGACCTTGCCCTAGGATTGGACAACATCACCCTTTAGCGAAAACACCAGGAGATTTTTGTATCGTGTACCTGCGCTGTCATAATTTTAGGGGCCCCAGAGCATTACTTTGCCCAGGGGCCTGTGATGCCATTAAGACGGCCCTAGGGCATCAGTAGTATAGGGGCAGGTGGAGTGGCCCGGGGGGCAGTTGTCATCATGACACACAAAACTGCTGGGAAACAAAATCTCGGTCGTCAATTTTCTGGGTAAATAGAAGAGGCGGCGAGGCGGCCGTGGTTCAATTTGCTGCCCCTCTCAATGTTCTGCCTGGGTCCAATGGACCACTGGGACCCATGGTAGGGGCCGGCCCTGGGTAGAGGTTGTAGGTATCTTCTAACAATGTCTTCCTCTTCTTTTCTAGGTGCCCTGGGGCTGTGAAATGGAGAGTTAGAAGCCATGGAGTACATTAAGAAGGTGAGGAAAGGAATACAACGTAGCAGGAAAAACCCATCCACACACACCAGGGCCGCCATCAGGGGGGTACAGGCAGTACACCTGTAAGGGTCCCGGATGGCAACCCCCCCCCCCCTTTTTTTATTAAAAAAAAATTATATATTTATATATATATAAAAAGAATGTATAATTTTTTTTTTTTATAAAAAAATAAATAAATAAAGGGGCGGTTGCCATATATATATATATATATATATATATATATATATATATATATATATATATATATATATATTGTATTATTATTATTAAAGGGCCCAGAGGTCCCCTGGGCCCCCGGATGGCAACCCCCCCCCCCCTCTTTTTATAAAGAAATTTACATCTTTTATATATATATATATTTCTTTTTATTAAAGGGCTCAGAGGTCCCCAGGGCCCCAGATGGCAACCCCCCCCCCTTTTTTATTGATTTTTTTTATAAAAAAAATTATATATATATATTTTATATATATATATATATATATATATATATATATATATATATATTATTAAAGGGCCCAGAGGTCCCCAGGGCCCCCGGATGGCAACCCCCCCTTTTTTTATAAAATATATATTTTTATATATATTTTTTTATTAAAGGGCTCAGAGGTCCCCATGGCCCCATGTGGCAACCCCCCCCTTTTTTTTATAAATGTATTTATTTTTATTAAAAGGCCCAGAGGTCCCCAGGGCCCCGGATGGCAACCCCCCTTTTTTTTATGTATTTTTTTATAAATGTTTCTTTTTTTCTTTTTTTATTAAAAGGCCCAGAGGTTTATTTTTTATTTTTATTAAAGGGCCCAGAGGTCCCCAGGGCCCCGGATGGCAACCCCCCCTTTTCTATATATATATATATTTATATATATATTCTTCTTTATTTCTTCTTTCTTTCTTCTCAATTTGCGGCAGCCCCCCCCGCTTCTCAATTTCAGGCGGCAGCCCCCCCCCGGTTCTCAGCTCCAGGGGGGCCCATGCCTGAAGCTGTGTAAGGGGCCCCAAAATTAGTGATGGCGGCCAGATTGCAGTGAATGGAGCATCATATGGTTCCCTCCATAATACAGAGCCCAGTATATCTGTATTATGTCTGTGAGGCTGGGCAGCGAAACGAGGCACGTGGTGGGTGGTTCTGATCCTCGTCATGCCCCTCCTAAACATTCCGACAGAGAAAGTCCACTGTAGATCGCTTTTCAGAGGGGCGGTGAACACATCCTCAAGTATTAATGACTTTTCCAACCTCCTGTGATAGGACAAAGGGATGCCGTATAGTACAGAATATTTCGACAATAGATTCCCCAGCAGCCAGTTCCTCTAGCACACTCCAGCACTCCTTGCCATTGCATACATTCCGTTCTGGAGGTGCCGGAAGTGCGTTCCCCCTGTGTTCCCCCTACGTCCCTCCTGGCTTCCCCCTGCATTCCCCCTGCGTTCCCCCTGCATTCCTCCTGCGTTTCCCCTGCGTTTCCCCAGCGTTCCTCCTGCGTTCCCCCTGCGTTCCCCTTGCGTTCCTCCTGCATTCCCCCTGCGTTTCCCCAGCGTTCCTCCTGCGTTTCCCCTGCATTCCTCCTGCGTTCCCCCTGCATTCCTCCTGCGTTTCCCCTGCGTTTCCCCTGCGTTCCTCCTGCGTTCCCCCTGCGTTCCCCTTGCGTTCCCCCTGCATTCCTCCTGCGTTTCCCCTGCGTTTCCCCTGCGTTCCTCCTGCGTTCCCCCTGCGTTCCCCTTGCGTTCCACCTGCGTTCCTCCTGCGTTCCCCCTGCGTTCCTCCTGCGTTCCCCCTGCGTTCCTCCTGCGTTTCCCCTGCGTTTCCCCTGCGTTCCTCCTGCGTTCCTCCTGCGTTCACCCTGCGTTCCACCTGCGTTCCTCCTGCGTTCCCCCTGCGTTCCTCCTACGTTCCCCCTGCGTTCCCCCTGCGTTCCCCCTACGTTCCTCCTACGTTCCCCCTGCGTTCCTCCTGCGTTCCCCCTGCGTTCCTCCTGCGTTCCCCCTGCGTTCCTCCTGCGTTACCCCTGCGTTCCTCCTGCGTTCCTCCTGCGTTACCCCTGCGTTCCTCCTGCGTTCCCCCTGCGTTCCCCCTGCGTTTCCCCTGCGTTTCCCCTGCGTTTCCCCTGCGTTCCCCTTGCGTTCCTCCTGCGTTCCTCCTGCGTTCCCCCTGCGTTTCCCCTGCGTTCCTCCTGCGTTCCTCCTGCGTTCCCCCTGCGTTCCCCCTGCGTTCCCCCTGCGTTCCTCCTGCGTTCCCCTTGCGTTCCTCCTGCGTTCCCCCTGCTTTCCCCCTGCGTTCCCCCTGCGTTCCTCCTGCGTTCCTCCTGCGTTTCCCCTGCGTTCCTCCTGCGTTCCCCTTGCGTTCCTCCTGCGTTCCCCCTGCTTTCCCCCTGCGTTCCCCCTGCGTTCCTCCTGCGTTCCTCCTGCGTTCCTCCTGCGTTCCCCCTGCGTTTCCCCTGCGTTCCCCCTGCTTTCCCCCTGCGTTCCCCCTGCGTTCCTCCTGCGTTCCCCCTGCGTTCCTCCTGCGTTTCCCCCTGCGTTCCCCCTGCGTTCCTCCTGCGTTCCCCCTGCGTTCCCCCTGCGTTCCCCCTGCGTTTCCCCTGCGTTCCTCCTGCGTTCCCCTTGCGTTCCTCCTGCGTTCCCCCTGCTTTCCCCCTGCGTTTCCCCTGCGTTCCTCCTGCGTTCCCCTTGCGTTCCTCCTGCGTTCCCCCTGCTTTCCCCCTGCGTTTCCCCTGCGTTCCTCCTGCGTTCCTCCTGCGTTTCCCCTGCGTTCCTCCTGCGTTCCCCCTGCTTTCCCCCTGCGTTCCCCCTGCGTTCCTCCTGCGTTCCTCCTGCGTTTCCCCTGCGTTCCTCCTGCGTTTCCCCTGCGTTCCTCCTGCTTTCCCCCTGCTTTCCCCCTGCGTTCCCCCTGCGTTCCTCCTGCGTTCCTCCTGCGTTTCCCCTGCGTTCCTCCTGCGTTCCCCTTGCGTTCCTCCTGCGTTCCCCCTGCTTTCCCCCTGCGTTCCCCCTGCGTTCCTCCTGCGTTCCTCCTGCGTTCCTCCTGCGTTCCCCCTGCGTTTCCCCTGCGTTCCCCCTGCTTTCCCCCTGCGTTCCCCCTGCGTTCCTCCTGCGTTCCCCCTGCGTTCCTCCTGCGTTTCCCCCTGCGTTCCCCCTGCGTTCCTCCTGCGTTCCCCCTGCGTTCCCCCTGCGTTCCCCCTGCGTTTCCCCTGCGTTCCTCCTGCGTTCCCCTTGCGTTCCTCCTGCGTTCCCCCTGCTTTCCCCCTGCGTTTCCCCTGCGTTCCTCCTGCGTTCCCCTTGCGTTCCTCCTGCGTTCCCCCTGCGTTTCCCCTGCGTTCCCCCTGCGTTCCTCCTGCGTTCCTCCTGCGTTCCTCCTGCGTTCCCCCTGCGTTCCTCCTGCGTTTCCCCTGCGTTCCCCCTGCGTTCCTCCTGCGTTTCCCCTGCGTTCCCCTTGCGTTCCTCCTGCGTTCCCCCTGCGTTCCCCCTGCGTTCCTCCTGCGTTCCTCCTGCGTTCCCCCTGCGTTCCTCCTGCGTTTCCCCTGCGTTCCTCCTGCGTTCCCCTTGCGTTCCTCCTGCGTTCACCCTGCGTTCCACCTGCGTTCCTCCTGCGTTCCCCCTGCGTTCCTCCTGCGTTCCTCCTGCGTTCCTCCTGCGTTCCCCCTGCGTTCCCCCTGCGTTCTCCCTGCGTTCCCCCTGCGTTCCACCTGCATTACCCCTGCGTTCCTCCTGCGTTACCCCTGCAATACTACTACGTTCCCCTGCAATACTCCCTGTGTTCCTCCTGCGTTACCCCTGCAATACTACTACGTTCCACCTGCGTTCTCCCTGCCTTCACCCTGCGTTCCTCCTGCGTTCCCCTGCATTCCTCCTGTGTTCCCCTGCGTTCCCCCTGCGTTCCTCCTGCGTTCCCCTGCGTTCCTCCTGCGTTCCCCCTGCGTTCCCCCTGCGTTCCTCCTGCGTTCCCCCTGCGTTCCTCCTGCGTTCCCCCTGCGTTCCTCCTGCGTTCCCCCTGCATTCCTCCTGCGTTACCCCTGCAATACTACTACGTTCCACCTGCATTCTCCCTGCCTTCCCCTGCGTTCCCCTGCGTACCTCCTGCGTTCCCCTGCGTTCCTCCTGCGCTCCCCTGCGTTCCTCCTGCGTTCCCCCTGCGTTCCTCCTGCGTTCCCCCTGCGTTCCTCCTGCGTTCCCCCTGCGTTCCCCCTGCGTTCCTCCTGCGTTTCCTCCTTCATTCCCCCTGCGTTCCTCCTGCGTTCCCCCTGCGTTCCTCCTGTGTTCCTCCTGCGTTCCCCCTGCGCACACCTATGGCGAATCGGATGATCCAATTCACAATATCAGGAGATATCTATGGAGCTCTGCACTGAACCGACCGGCGACATAAACAAATCATCCCTCTAATCCTGGGATCTGTGTATAATGAGCCCCGCCCCCGCCCCTCCCTTGTGTCGGTGAATGGCCGGGATTAAAGTGCTGATGTGGTCACTGCCGGGTCCCTTCACACTCCACTGAGAGCGCAGACTTTGGGTGAGTGACGTCATCCCAACCTGCACAATGGGCCCCGGGGCCCTCCCCGCAGACACAGACTATTATGGAGGATGAGCTGGGAGGGTGCAAGACGACTCTATCGCCTTTCACAATCTGTGACCTGCAAATCCCCAATCACGAGCCCCGGAAGACGGCTTATCCCAGAAGACGGAACCCGGACACGGCTAGAGAGTCATTATGAGGGACCAGACGGTTCTACTAACCCCTTCATGACCAGAGACAAGAAAAACAACCAGCCGGGGAGATTTACTAAGAGAGCAACCAATCAGCAGGATTATAAACAATGTTACTTTGTATCTCTTTATCTCCCATCTGATCAATGTTTATAAACAATGTTACTTTGTATCTCTATCTCCCGTCTGATCAATGTTTATAAACAATGTTACTTTGTATCTCTCTATCTCCCGTCTGATCAATGTTTATAAACAATGTTACTTTGTATCTCTCTATCTCCCGTCTGATCAATGTTTATAAACAATGTTACTTTGTATCTCTCTATCTCCCGTCTGATCAATGTTTATAAACAATGTTACTTTGTATCTCTCTATCTCCCGTCTGATCAATGTTTATAAACAATGTTACTTTGTATCTCTGTATCTCCCGTCTGATCAATGTTTATAAACAATGTTACTTTGTATCTCTCTATCTCCCGCCTGATCAATGTCTATAAACAATGTTACTTTGTATCTCTCTATCTCCTGTCTGATCAATGTTTATAAACAATGTTACTTTGTATCTCTCTATCTCCCGCATGATCAATGTTTATAAACAATGTTACTTTGTATCTCTCTATCTCCTGTCTGATCAATGTTTATAAACAATGTTACTTTGTATCTCTCTATCTCCCGTCTGATCAATGTTTATAAACAATGTTACTTTGTATCTCTCTATCTCCCATCTAATCAATGTTTATAAACAATGTTACTTTGTATCTCTCTATCTCCTGTCTGATCAATGTTTATAAACAATGTTACTTTGTATCTCTCCATCTCCCGTCTGATCAATGTTTATAAACAATGTTACTTTGTATCTCTCTATCTCCCGTCTGATCAATGTTTATAAACAATGTTACTTTGTATCTCTCTATCTCCTGTCTGATCAATGTTTATAAACAATGTTACTTTGTATCTCTCTATCTCCCATCTGATCAATGTTTTCAAACTTAGGGCCAGATTCAGAAAGAACTGCGGCGGCGTAACGTATCGTAGATACGTTACACCGCCGCAAGTTTTCATCGCACGTGCCTGATTCACCAAGCACTTGCGATGAAAACCTACGCCGGCGGCCTCCGGCGCAAGACGGGCCAATTCAAATGGGCGTGTGCCATTTAAATTAGGCGCGCTCCCGCGCAGGACCTACTGCGCATGCTCAGTTGCGCAATTCCCATTGTGCTTTGTGCGCCGTGACGTAATTTTTTCGAACGGCGACACGCGTAGCGTAATTCCGTATTCCCGGACGGCTTACGCAAACGACGTTCATTTTTAAATTTCGACGCGGGAACGACGGCCATACTTTAGACAGCAATACGTTTGCTGACTAAAGTTAGGGCACCCAAAACGACGACTAACTTTGCGACGGGAAACTAGACTAGCTGCGACGTAGTGAACGCGAAAATCCGTCGGGGATCGCCGTAACTCCTAATTTGCATACCCGACGCTGGTTTACGACGCGAACTCCCCCCAGCGGCGGCCGCGGTACTGCATCTTAAGATCCGACAGTGTAAAACAATTACACCTGTCGGATCTTCTGGCTATCTATGCGTAACTGATTCTATGAACCATCCGCATAGATACTCTGAGAGATACGACGGCGTATCTCTGCTGTAAATCTGGCCCAATGTTACTTTGTATCTCTATCTCCCGTCTGATCAATGTTTTCTCAAATACACTGATTAGTTTCTATGCGGAGCTGCACCAGATTCTGAGAGCTCCAGTATTAGTAAATCCCCTCCCCCATTGTCACCCTCTACTGCCTTGGTGCCCAACCTGTGGCCCCTTGGCACTTACCTGGCACTCCTCTCTGTATTTATTACAATGACTTTTAGAGGACAAGCAATTTATTACTTCATAACATTGTCTGCGCCGTTCCATTCCTGGATCTGACAGAGAGAATTACTATACATTGTGACCCCGAAATGTGGAATCATTGATCAGAAATGACACCGTGATTGGCGGGATCCTCCTCCAGTCTGTAGTGGGTACAGGGAGGGTAAGTGTTAGGGTGACCCCCCTGTAACCCCAACACTAATCCTCCATGAACCCCAACACTAACCCTCCCTGTAATCCCAACACTAACCCTCCCTGTAACCCCAACACTAACCCTCCCTGTAACCCCAACACTACCCCTCCCTGTAACCTCAACACTAACCCTCCCTGTAATCCCAACACTAACCCTCCCTGTAACCCCAACACTAACCCTCCCTGTAATCCCAACACTAACCCTCCCTGTAATCCCAACACTAACCTTCCCTGTAATCCCAACACTAACCTTCCCTGTAATCCCAACACTAACCTTCCCTGTAATCCCAACACTAACCCTCCCTGTAATCCCAACACTAACCCTCCCTGTAACCCCAACACTAACCCTCCCTGTTATCCCAACACTAACCCTCCCTGTAACCCCAACATTAACCCTCCCTGTAACCCCAACACTAACCCTCCCTGTAACCCCAACACTAACCCTCCCTGTAATCCCAACACTAACCCTCCCTGTAATCCCAACACTAACCCTCCCTGTAACCCCAACACTAACCCTCCCTGTAACCCCAACACTAACCCTCCCTGTAATCCCAACACTAACCTTCCCTGTAATCCCAACACTAACCTTCCCTGTAATCCCAACACTAACCCTCCCTGTAATCCCAACACTAACCCTCCCTGTAACCCCAACATTAACCCTCCCTGTAACCTCAACACTAACCCTCCCTGTAACCCCAACACTAACCCTCCCTGTAATCCCAACACTAACCCTCCCTGTAATCCCAACACTAACCCTCCCTGTAACCCCAACACTAACCCTCCCTGTAACCCCAACACTAACCCTCCCTGTAATCCCAACACTAACCCTCCCTGTAATCCCAACACTAACCTTCCCTGTAACCCCAACACTAACCCTCCCTGTAATCCCAACACTAACCCTCCCTGTAACCTCAACACTAACCCTCTCTGTAATCCCAACACTAACCCTCCCTGTAATCCCAACACTAACCCTCCCTGTAATCCCAACACTAACCCTCCCTGTAACCCCAACACCAACCCTCCCTGTAATCCCAACACTAACCCTCCCTGTAACCCCAACACTAACCTTCCCTGTAATCCCAACACTAACCTTCCCTGTAACCCCAACACTAACCCTCCCTGTAATCCCAACACTAACCCTTCCTGTAATCCCAACACTAACCCTCCCTGTAACCCCAACACTAACCCTCCCTGTAACCCCAACACTACCCCTCCCTGTAACCCCAACACTACCCCTCCCTGTAATCCCAACACTAACCCTCCCTGTAACCCCAACACTAACCATCCCTGTAACCCCAACACTAACCCTCCCTGTAACCCCAACACTAACCCCCCCTGTAATCCCAACACTAACCTTCCCTGTAACCCCAACACTAACCCTCCCTGTAATCCCAACACTAACCCTCCCTGTAACCTCAACACTAACCCTCCCTGTAATCCCAACACTAACCCTCCCTGTAATCCCAAAACTGACCCTCCCTGTAATCCCAACACTACCCCTCCCTGTAACCCAACACTAACCCTCCCTGTAATCCCAACACTAACCCTCCCTGTAACCCCAACACTAACCCTCCCTGTAACCCCAACACTAACCCTCCCTGTAACCCCAACACTAACCCTCCCTGTAACCCCAACACTAACCCTCCCTGTAATCCCAACACTAACCCTCCCTGTAATCCCAACACTAACCCTCCCTGTAATCCCAACACTAATCCTCCCTGTAATCCCAACACTAACCCTCCCTGTAACCTCAACACTAACCCTCCCTGTAACCCCAACACTAACCTTCCCTGTAATCCCAACACTAACCCTCCCTGTAATCCCAACACTAACCTTCCCTGTAATCCCAACACTACCCCTCCCTGTAACCCCAACACTAACCCTCCCTGTAACCCCAACACTAACCCTCCCTGTAATCCCAACACTAACCCTCCCTGTAATCCCAACACTAACCCTCCCTGTAATCCCAACACTAATCCTCCCTGTAATCCCAACACTAACCCTCCCTGTAACCTCAACACTAACCCTCCCTGTAATCCCAACACTAACCCTCCCTGTAACCCCAACACTAACCCTCCCTGTAACCCCAACACTAATCCTCCCTGTAATCCCAACACTAACCCTCCCTGTAACCTCAACACTAACCCTCCCTGTAATCCCAACACTAACCCTCCCTGTAACCCCAACACTAACCCTCCCTGTAACCCCAACACTAACCCTCCCTGTAACCCCAACACTAACCCTCCCTGTAATCCCAACACTAACCCTCCCTGTAACCCCAACACTAAACCTCCCTGTAACCCCAACACTAACCCTCCCTGTAACCCCAACACTAACCCTTCCTGTAACCCCAACACTAACCCTTCCTGTAACCCCAACACTAACCCTCCCTGTAACCCCAACACTACCCCTCCCTGTAATCCCCAACACTAACCCTCCCTGTAATCCCAACACTAACCCTCCCTGTAACCCCAACACTAACCTTCCCTGTAATCCCAACACTAACCCTCCCTGTAACCAACACTAACCCTCCCTGTAACCTGAACACAAACCATCCCTGTAACCCCAACACTAACCCTCCCTGTAACCTCAACACTAACCCTCCCTGTAATCCCAACACTAACCCTCCCTGTAACCCCAACACTAACCTTCCCTGTAACCCCAACACTAACCCTCCCTGTAACCCCAACACTAACCCTCCCTGTAACCAACACTAACCCTCCCTGTAATCCCAACACTAACCCTCCCTGTAACCCCAACACTAACCCTCCCTGTAACCCCAACACTAACCCTCCCTGTAACCCCAACACTAACCCTCCCTGTAACCCCAACATTAACCCTCCCTGTAACCCCAACTCTAACCCTCCCTGTAACCCCAACACTAACCCTCCCTGTAACCCTAACACTAACCCTCCCTGTAACCCCAACACTAACCCTCCCTGTAACCCTAACACTAACCCTCCCTGTAATCCCAACACTAACCCTCCCTGTAATCCCAACACTAACCCTCCCTGTAACCCCAACACTAACCTTCCCTGTAATCCCAACACTAACCCTCCCTGTAATCCCAACACTAACCCTCCCTGTAACCCCAACACTAACCTTCCCTGTAACCCCAACACTAACCTTCCCTGTAATCCCAACACAACCCCTCCCTGTAATCCCAACACTGACCCTCCCTGTAATCCCAACACTAACCTTCCCTGTAATCCCAACACTAACCCTCCCTGTAACCCCAACACTAACCCTCCATGTAACCCCAACACTAACCCTCCCTGTAATCCCAACACTATCCTTCTCTATTCCTGTGTCTTGACCATCCTTGATATAAATGGTGAAGTTGATAAAAGTTTTGTGGAAGAAAAATAAAACCACACAAAGGGCCTTTTTGGAATAAGGTTTAATAAAACACACAATGTAACAATCGCACACAATATGTGACCAGTAGTGCTTCTCAAAATGCGTAAAATAACACTGGACATGCGCGGCGTTGTGTATATACAAGAAGTGAATTCCCTGCGAGACAACTTCCTTCAATGAGAGGAAAAAAGAATTCCTAAATCGGTGTCAGGAATGGAAATTGAGGCTCCTCACCACTGCTAGGAGGCCCAGATACGACTTTATTCCGGTAGAAGTCACCGGGAACAATCCAAAGACTACCCAACGCGTTTCGGCGGCCTAAAACACCCCCTTCATCAGGGCTTGCCAACCCAGCTGCTGACAAGACCTGAGCTTGTGATCACACTGGAAGGTCACTTCTCGTCCATTCACATTGGCCCGGATTCAGTAACAATTGCGCTTTTTTTACGGAGGCGCAGGGCAACGTTTTTGCCCTGCGCCCCCGCAATTTTTTTGCACTGCCCTCGATTCACAGAGCAGAAGCTCTGTAAATTGCGCGGCGCGCTGGCGTAAGCGCGCGCAATTTAAATGATCCCGTAGGGGGCGGGAATCATTTAAATTAGGCGCGTTCCCGCCCGATCGTAGAGCGCATGCTCCGTCGGGAAACTTTCCCAACGTGCATTGCGGCAAATGACGTCATTTGCTTCAAAGTGAACGTCCAGCGCCATTCACGAATCACTTACGCAAAGTACGTAAATTTCTAATTTCGCGACGCGGGAACGACGGGTATACGTAACATTGGCTGCGCCTGCTAATAGCAGGGGCAGTCTTACGCAAAAACCAGTGTACGGAAACGACGTAAATTGCGTACGCAGGGCTCGCGCAACGTTGTGAATCGGCGTTAGTATGCAATTTGCATACTATACGCTGAGCACAATGGGAGCGCCCCCTAGCGGCCAACGCAAGAATGCAGCCTAAGATATGCGGGCATAAGAGCCTTATGCCGGGTAGATCTTAGGCTGCAGTCGACGTAACGAGGTTCCTGAATCAGGAGCATTCGTTACGCCGGGGCAAGTAAGCAATTGCGCTGTGTTACCTATGGTTACACAGGCGCAATTGCTTCTTGAATCCAGGCCATTGTCTTCAGTCAAGCCCTGATGAAGGGGGGCGTGTTTGCACCCTGAAATGTGTTGGAAATATTTTGGATTGTCCCCCCTGACATCTTCTGGAATAAAGTCATTTCAGCAGTAGAGTGGTGCTTCCATTTATATTTTTGATAAATTTCATCCATCCTTGATATGGTGTTCCAACAGTTGGCGCTCGTCCTCCAGCATTCCTCTTCATTCTAAACGCTGTGCATGCGCAGGGCGCTCTCTATCTCCCACTCCCACAGCACAGCGGCTTAGTTTGGGGGAGACTTCCCCTCACTTCCTGACCCAGCAATACAGCCAGGAAGTAGGAGGAGATCTCTCCAAAGCAAGAGGATGTCCCCTCCTAGACTAGCTTGGCTTTACATACTTTATCCCAACACTGAAACCTCACCCAGCGCTAAACCCGAAACCTCACCCAGCGCTAAACCCAAAACCTCACCCAGCGCTAAACCCGAAACCTCACCCAGCGCTAAACCCGAAACCTCACCCAACGCTAAACCCGAAACCTCACCCAACGCTAAACCCGAAACCTGACCCAACTCTAAAGCCGAAATGTAACCCAACACTAAACCCGAAACCTCACCCAACCCTTAACCCGAAACGTAACCCAACACTAAACCCAAAACGTAACCCAACGCTAAACCTGAAATGTAACCCAACACTAAACCCGAAACCTCACCCAACCCTTAACCCGAAACGTAACCCAACACTAAACCCAAAACGTAACCCAACGCTAAACCTGAAATGTAACCCAACACTAAACCCGAGAACTCTCCAAATCAAGAAGATGTCCCCTCCTAGACTAGCTTGGCTTTACATACTTTATCCCAACACTGAAACCAAACCCAACGCTAAACCCGAAACCTCACCCAGCGCTAAACCCGAAACCTCACCCAGCGCTAAACCCGAAACCTCACCCAGCGCTAAACCCGAAACCTCACCCAACGCTAAACCCGAAACCTCACCCAACGCTAAAGCCGAAATGTAACCCAACACTAAACCCGAAATCTCACCCAACCCTTAACCCGAAACGTAACCCAACACTAAACCCAAAACGTAACCCAACACTAAACCTGAAATGTAACCCAACACTAAACCCGAAACCTCACCCAACCCTTAACCCAAAACGTAACCCAACACTAAACCCAAAACGTAACCCAACGCTAAACCTGAAATGTAACCCAACACTAAACCCGAGAACTCTCCAAAGCAAGAGGATGTCCCCTCCTAGACTAGCTTGGCTTTACATACTTTATCCCAACACTGAAACCAAACCCAACCCTAAACCCGAAACCTCACCCAGCGCTAAACCCGAAACCTCACCCAACACGATAAACCCGAAACCTCACCCAACACGATAAACCCGAAACCTCACCCAACACGATAAACCCGAAACCTCACCCAACGCTAAACCCGAAACCTCACCCAACGCTAAACCCGAAACCTCACCCAACGCTAAACCCGAAATGTAACCCAACACTAAACCCGAAACCTCACCCAACCCTTAACCCGAAACGTAACCCAACACTAAACCCAAAACGTAACCCAACGCTAAACCTGAAATGTAACCCAACACTAAACCCGAAACCTCACCCAACCCTTAACCCGAAACGTAACCCAACACTAAACCCAAAACGTAACCCAACGCTAAACCTGAAATGTAACCCAACACTAAACCCGAGAACTCTCCAAAGCAAGAGGATGTCCCCTCCTAGACTAGCTTGGCTTTACATACTTTATCCCAACACTGAAACCAAACCCAACCCTAAACCCGAAACCTCACCCAGCGCTAAACCCGAAACCTCACCCAACATGATAAACCCGAAACCTCACCCAACACTAAACCCGAAATCTCACCCAACGCTAAACCCGAAACCTCACCCAACGCTAAACCCGAAACCTCACCCAACGCTAAACCCGAAACCTCACCCAACGCTAAACCCGAAACCTCACCCAACGCTAAACCCGAAACCTCACCCAACACTAAACCCGAAACCTCACCCAACGCTAAACCCGAAAACCTCACCCAACGCTAAACCCCGAAAACCTCACCCAACGCTAAACCCGAAACCTCACCCAACGCTAAACCCAAAACCGAAATGTAACCCAACACTAAACCCGAAACCTCCCCCAACCCTTAACCCGAAACGTAACCCAACACTAAACCCGAAACGTAACCCAACGCTAAACCGGAAACCTCACCCAACGCTAAACCCGAAACCTCACCCAACCCGAAACCTCACCCAACACTAAACCCGAAACCTCACCCAATGCTAAACCCGAAACCTGACCCAACGCTAAACCCGAAATGTAACCCAACACTAAACCCGAAACCTGACCCAACGCTAAACCCGAAACGTAACCCAACACTAAACCTGAAACGTAACCCAACGCTAAACCCGAAACCTCACCCAATGCTAAACCCGAAACCTCACCCAAGCCTAAACCCGAAACCTCACCCAATGCTAAACCCGAAACCTCACCCAAGCCTAAACCCGAAACCTCACCCAACGCTAAACCCGAAACCTCACCCAACACTAAACCCAAAACCTCACCCTAAAGGGTCCATTTATAAATAGAAGATTTCATAGCCAATCATCCGGTGAATTTGCCATCTGTGTGTATTGGGCAAAACAAATGTTCTCTATTTTCTCTTCTGATCGGACGTTCTATTATAGGCAAGTAGCAAAATGCAGTGAGGGGGGAAAACAGTATTTGATCGGCTGGGTGGCTTCCTGGCTCCTCTAGGCGGAGCCGAGAAGCAGAGGAAGTGCACACATCTTAGTAACAAGAGATACAATGTAACAATAATGGAGAACGCTGGAGGGAATTACTATATAAATGTAACCAATGGTTATCTGCAGGATACTGCGGGGGGATAGCTCTAGCGTGTACATGAGTATTGCAGGCCAAGCTGTTTTTATTATTTTTTAGACAGCCTGGGTGCCCAGTTTATCATTAATAAAATAATGCCTGAAGTTGGGCTTCAAGCTAAACCTACAAACTAGCCTTAGCACATCACCATAACTTTAAAACCCGACACCTAACCCCCAAAAATTCACCCTAACCCAACCCCCCTCAACCACCCTTACCTTACCCCCAAAACTCCGCCCTAACCCAATCCGCCCCAACCACCTTCACCTTACCCCTAAAACCCCACCCTAACCCAATCGCCACCACCTTCACCTTACCCCTAAAACCCCACCCTAACCCAACCCCCCCCCAAACCGCCTTCACCTTACCCATAAAGCTCCGCCCTAACCCAATCCCCCACCTTCATCTGACCCAACCCCCACCCCCCAACCACCTTCACCTTACCCATAAAGCTCTGCCCTAACCCAACCACCCACCTTCATCTGACCCCTAACTTGCCCAATCTTATCAGTGTTGGAAGTAACAGTGCTGAATCTTTAAAATGCTACATCAGATCCAGAGATGCTTTTTTTATATTTTTTTACTGGGCCTCTGTGCTTTTCTATTCAACACAGGCAGATTGTGGGAGGGGCAAGCAGGGCACCGCACCCTCCCTCAGTACTCCTCTGAAGAGTCCTAAGTCCTGATGTAAGCAGTGGGCGGGCTCTTGGGTGGAGTTATGCAAATATCAAAATTCCTGTGATGGTGGGCGTCAGCCTGGAGGAGTGGGCGTTCCTAGGCAGGCTGTATTTGTAAGCTTTGATTTGAAGTTAGGTAACACACACATGTGGTGCTGAGCCTCAATGAGTGACAGAATTGAAATCCAATGAATGTAAAGGGTAGATGGGTAACAGGATGGGGAGGAGAGAGCTGGATGATGCTGGATGTCCTCCAGCCAGGAAATGGGGCGGAGCTCTGTCTGACTTGCTGCAGCTTCTAATATGCTCTTATGGTCCAAAGTCACACCATTGTTCTGTATCTGTGGACCGATCTCAATGTGTTCGAAGTCTCCGCCCCTATAATAGATTATTTATCTGATATCTCCCGTCATCAGAGGTCGTCCTCTGTGTTCTGGAATCTTCCGGAATGTAGAGATTCTGGTCCATCAGGGGAAGAGGAGACCCAGCAGGACATGATACTTCCCGTGACCCGGATCCAGGGGGGGGGGTACAGAGGACCGTTCTTATTACAATTCCCGAGGATCGATCTCTATGAAGATTCTCTTGTTTCAGCTCAGAGTCCGGAGAGAAGAGGGAAGGGGTAATATCTCCGAGTCATTGCAGAGCATGGAAGGCGGCGGCTATGTGCAGCGCAGGGGTGTGAGCCCCGGGGCCCCGCAGATGGAGATGTCCTTCAGGTGAAGGTTCTGGATGATCACACTGCACACCTACAAGAGGACACAAGACCATGGATAAGGATTAGAGACCCTGGCAGGTAGTTATTGAAGTCTGGGGAAAGAAAGAAAGAAAGAAAGAAAGAAAGAAAGAAAGAAAGAAAGAGAAAAGAAAGAGAAAAGAAAGAGAAAAGAAAGAAAGAAAGGAGAGTCAAAAGAAGATAGATAGATAGATAGATAGATAGATAGATAGATAGATAGATAGAAAGAAAAAGAAAGAATGGGAGAGAGAGAGAAAAGAAAGAAAGGAAGAAAGAAAGAAAAAGGAAGAAAGAAAGAGAAAGAGAGAGAGAAAGAACGAGAGAGAGAAAGAAAAGGAAGGAAGGAAGGAAGGAAGGAAGGAAGAAAGAAAGAAAGAAAGAAAGAAAGAAAGAAAGAAAGAAAGAAAAGAAAGAAAGAAAGAAAGAAAAGGGAAGAAAGAGAGAGAGATGGAAGAAAGAAAGAAAAGGGGGAAAAAATGGAAGAAACAAAGAGAGAGAGAAAAGAAATAATGAAAAAGGAAGGAAGAAAGAAAGAGAGAATAAAAAAGGAAGAAAGATAAAGAGAGAGAGAAAGAAAGAGAAAGAAAGAAAGAATAAAAGGGAGAGAAAGAAAAAAAAGAAAGAGAGCGACAAAGAAAGATAGAAAGGGAAAAACAGAGGGAGAAAGAAAGAACGAGAGAGAGAAAAAAGAAAGAAAAATTAAGAAAGAAAGAGAGAAAGAAAAAGAAATAAAAGAGAAGAGAGAGAAGAAAGAAAGAAAGAGAGAGAGAGAGAGAAAGAAAGAAAGAAAGAAAGAAAGAAAGAAAGAAAGAAAAAAGTAATAAAAAAAGAGAGAAAGAAAGAAAGAAAGAATAAAAGGGAGAGAAAAAAAAGAAAGAGAGAGAGCAAGAAAGAAAGATAGAAAGAGAAAAGGAGAGGGAGAAAAAGAACGAGAGAGAGAAAAAAGTAAGAAAATGAAAGAAAGATACAAAGAGAAAAAGAGAGGGAGAAAGAAAGAACGAGAAAAAAGAAAGAAAAATGAAGAAAGAAAGAGAGAGAGAAAAAGAAAGAGGGAGAGGAAGAAAGAGAGAGAAGACAGAAAGAAAAAGGAAGAAGAAAAAAGAAGAAGAAAAAAAGAGAGAAGAAAGAAAGAGAAAGGAAGGAAGAAAGAAATAGAGAGAGAGAGAGAAAAGGAAAGAAAGAGGGAGAGAAAAAGAAAAAAAAGAAAAGGGAAGGAAGAAAGAGAGAAGAAAGAAAGAAAAATGAAGAAAGAAAAAGGAAGAAAAAAGAGAGAGAGAAATAAAGAGAAAGGAAGAGAGAGAGAGAGAGAGAGAGAGAGAGAGAGAGAGAGAATATATAAAAAAGAAAGAAAGAGAGAGAAAAAGATAATATAACAAAAAGCAAGAAAGAGAGGGAGCGAGAAAGAAAGAAAGAAAGAAATTCAAATCCGGAGGATCCCCTGCCAGCCGGGCACTCCGAGCTTCTCTCTGTTACCTTCTCATAGAATGTGCGCACAGCGTCTTCCCGGGACAGACTGCTCTGCAGCTTCACCCTCCATGTCAGCTTTCCTGGAATAGAGAAATGATTGATTATTGATTACTAATAGATTTCCAATCAGTTTTATCTCTGCAGAGAGAGAATTAGAAAAAGAAAGATTAAGAGAGAGAGAGAATAAAGAATAAACAAAGGAAGAAAGAACAGACAGAGAGAGAGAGAGAAGAAAGAGTAAAAAAAGAAAAGAGAGAGAGCGAAAGAAATAGAGAGAAATTTTAAAATAGAAGAAAGAAGAAATAGAAAACGAGAAAGAAAGAGAGAGAGAAAAATGAAAAATAGAGAGAAAGAAAAAGAAAGAGAGAGATGGAGGGAGGGAGAGAGAGAGATAGAATAAGAAAAAGAGGGAGAGAGAAAAAAAGAAAAAGAGAGAGTAAAAAAGAAAGAGAGAGGGAGAGAGAGATAGAATAAGAAAGAGCGGGAGAGAGAAAAAAAGAAAAGGAGAGAGTAAAAAAGAAAGAGAGAATGAATAAAAAAGGAAGAGAGAGAGCGAGTGCAAAAGGAAGAAAAATAGAGAGAGTAAAGAGAGAGAGAGAGAGAGAGAGAGAGAGAGAGAGAGAATAAAAAAGGAGAAAAGAAAGAGAGAGAGTGAATAAAAAAGGAAGAAAGAGAGTGGGAGAGAGACTAAAAAAAGGGAGAGAGCGAGAGAAAGAAAAAGAGAAAAATAAAATAAAAAAAGGAAGAAAGAAAGAGAGAGAGAGAAGGAAAAAAGAAAGATGAATTAGAGTGGAGACTGCGAGCCAGACCTTCTCCTCCAACATCAGTGCCTGACCTCACAAATACTCTTCTGGAAGAATGGTCAAACATTCCCATAGACAGTATTAGGTAGACTCCTGCGCTGTATGGGATATGGGTGAGGAGGAATGGGCCAGAAGGGTGGCAGTGGGGTGGGTGGGCGTGAATACTGCAGCAAACAACAGGGGTGTTGTCCTCTCAAGACAAAAAATAATAATG
This sequence comes from Rana temporaria, assembly GCF_905171775.1. Classification (NCBI taxonomy): domain Eukaryota; kingdom Metazoa; phylum Chordata; class Amphibia; order Anura; family Ranidae; genus Rana; species Rana temporaria. Next base: position 4,476,508 of record NC_053493.1, read on the forward strand.
TGTAAAATGTGGAAGTGTCTGCGCTGTAAGAAACCTGGAATGGGGAAGGGACAGGGGAAGGGGTGAGTGGATGGAAATCCGTGGACCAGTGGGATAATGGGTGTATAGACACAGTGGAAGCGACCCACAATAGAAAATAAAATAGGTGTGGTCTGGCCTAAATTGTGTGGCAGAAAACACATGGAAAAGTCTTCAGAATATCAATGATAAGTGAACACTTCAAACAAGCAACCTCGCTGAGTCCTCCCGTCTCGCCCTCGCTGAGTCCTCCCTTCTTGCCCTCGCTGAGTCCTCCCATCTCAGCCAAAAGCCCCTAAAATTCCGTCCAGACCTGCGACTTGAATGGGAATCGGATTCATTTCAATAAGTATTATTTCTCCCGGAGGAAAACCACATTCACTAAGAATTTCGTTATTTCAAGAAAATTTGTCACTGGTCCATGGAAAGGAATCCAAATGATGTGCCCACTGGGTGGGTGGGTTGGGGGTCAGTGCCTCCTGAATTGAGCAGTGCTACCTGGTCTGGATGGGGTCTGGAAAAGCAGAGAGCCCCGCCATGTCCACCCCCCAGAGATTGGCCACCCAGGAGTGCCAGAGTAACACTAGGGGTTTGGGACCCCACTGTGTGAGACTACACTAGGCCACTACACCACGTGTCTTTACATTGGATTGTAGACATTGTAATCACTCCATGGATGGTTGGGTGGGGGTCTTTGGGCCTAACCTAAAGTCTAGGGGGAGAATGTTTGGCCCTTAGGTTCCTTCCTCCCCTGCCTTGGGGGGTCTTTCTTTGGGAGATCACCTAACCTAGTAGTTCACAGTCGCTTCAGTTGGCCATGAGGAGAGGGGTCCACCAGGCCTTCTCAGTTGGTGGACCAGAGTGCGCTGTCCCTGTCAGGAGCCTTGTACCCCAAGGAGGACAGGGGGGTCCTTCCACTTCAGGAGCCTTGTGCCCCAGGGAGGACAGGGGGGTCCTTCCACTTCAGGAGCCTTGTGCCCCAGGGAAGACAAGGGGGTCCTTCCACTTCAGGAGCCTTGTGCCCCAGGGAGGACGGGGGAGGGTCCTTCCACTTCAGGAGCCTTGTGCCCCAGGGAGGACAGGGGGGTCCTTCCACTTCAGGAGCCTTGTGCCCCAGGGAGGACAGGGGGGTCCTTCCACTTCAGGAGCCTTGTGCCCTAGGGAGGACGGGGGAGGGTCCTTCCACTTCAGGAGCCTTGTGCCCTAGGGAGGACAGGGGGGTCCTTCAACTTCAGGAGCCTTGTGCCCTAGGGAGGACGGGGGAGGGTACTTCCACTTCAGGAGCCTTGTGCCCTAGGGAGGACAGGGGTGTCCTTCCACTTCAGGAGCCGTGTGCCCTCGGGAGGACAGGGGGGCCTTCCACTTCAGGAGCCTTGTGCCCTAGGGAGGGTGGGGGAGGGTTTTTCCACTTCAGGAGCCTTGTGCCCCAGGGAGGACGGGGGGGTCCTTCCACTTCAGGAGCCTTGTGCCCCAGGGAGGACAAGGGGGTCCTTCCACTTCAGGAGCCTTGTGCCCTAGGGAGGACAGGGGGGGTCCTTCCACTTCAGGAGCCTTGTGCCCCAGGGAGGAGGACAGGGGGGTTCACATGCATTTTTTTGTTTGTAGGGTGTTTAGGTTTTTTGTCAGACATTGTGGGCTCGCCAGCGCCATCTGCCCATCTCTCAGAAATTCCTCTGATGATGCACAATAAATAATACACAGATTTAATGGCTCACCACCGGTGGAGGTCTTCTCCAATGTCTTCTCCAATGTCTTCTCCATGGCCCTCAGTGGGGCAGATACATTTCTGGTCACACGGACTCCAGCACTGGTTGCAGCGGCGTCTGTGGTACCCCCGGCCATGGTGGTTCCAGTTGATACTTTGTTGCCGTTTTCACTTACAGAAGATGAGATTTCTAGCTCGGTGGTGCTCCTCTGTCTCTCGGTCAGAGTACTGACCTCAGTGTTGGTAGTTGTGACCATTGGAGCCTCAGTGCTGCCTACAGCGCTCATAAGCTCATCGTCTGTAGTGGTCTCTGTGCCACCCGTGGTCACCGTGGTGGAAGGACTCTCCATGGTAGATGACGATGGGATGGTGATATTGTCCTCGGCTGTAGTCTTGTGTATAGCAAGGCTGCTCTGAGTACTGACTACAGGAGGCTCCGTGGTACTCTCCCATGGGGCCACCGTCACCGAAAAGTTCCCACCGGACAGAAGCTTCACCCTAGGTGTGGAAAACGGTGTGCTAAGATCCTCAAAGGTTGTCGTGGTGTCAAGGGCCACATTCTGTGTCCACACCAACATAAAGCCTGGAAGGACAAACAGGAAAGACCTATTATCTTGTAGAATCAATACACTTGTATACAGTATATAGACCCTGATTGATAGCTAGTGTCTAATGGTTTGAGGTCCAATATTTTACATTTAACAATTATAGAGAGGTGGCCAAAAAGCAGGCAGTGTGCGTTTTGGCACAAATACCCCCCTAGCAAAAATCTTGCCCTTCTAGCACAAACCACCCCCGGGAAATGATCCTTCCCAGCATAACTGTACCCCCTAATCCCTCACCCAGCACACATCACCTCAATGCCCCCTCCTAGCACTAATCTTCCCCCAATCCCCCCTTCTAGCACCAATCCCAACCTCACAATCCCCCCCTCCTAGCACAAACCCTCTGCCCCCAAATCCCCCCCTTCAATACAAATCTTCCCCCAATTCCCGCTCTCAGCATAAATCTACCCCAAAGCCACCTCCTAGCATAAATAACCCCCCCCCCACTAGCACAAACTGCCCCCCCATCTAGCAAAAACCACCCCCTCCCCAGAAATTATCATTCCTAGCACAAAGTCGCCCCCCCCCCCCAATTCCCCCTCCTAGCATATATCACCCCAATGTCCCTTCCTGGCATACATCCTTCCCCATTCCTCCCTCCTAGCACATATCCCCCCCCCTCTATCAATAGCACAAATCCTATCCTCTCAAAATTTACCCTTTTAGCATAAATCCCCCTTCCTATCACAAATCCTGTTCCCCCTTCCCCCTCCAAATCCCCCCTTACTAGCTCAACTCCTCTCATCTCCAGCACAAATAACCCATAATCCCCCCATTGGGCTCTCTGCTGTCTAGCCTCCCCCAAACCTCCCACCACCCCCATAACCCCCCCAATTGGTTTCTATCCTGTCTAGCATCCCACAAACCTCCCACCACCCCCATAACCTGCCCTTTGGTCTCGATCTTCTGTAGCCTCCCCAAAACCTCCCATTAGCCCCCCCATTTGGCTCTCTCCTGTCTTGCCTCCCCCAAATCTCCCCCCACCCCCCATAATCCCCCCCATTGGGCTCTCTCCTGTCTAGCCTCCCCCAAACCTCCCACCACCCCCATAACACACTCTCTGGCGAGTATCACCCGGGTGCGGTCCGCACCCCCCATAGCGACGCCATTGAATTGAAGATAGCGGCACCAGCATAGGCGTGCGCACACCCTAATCACCCTGTGGTGCGCAGATTTCCCCTGCTGCTTGGCTGCAAGGAAAAGGGACCGGAGAATCTCTGTCCTCAGTCCCTTTCTTTTTCTCCAAAGTGAGACATCATGGACCTGTTTAGACTCCTGGTATTTCACCAAAGTCCCCCCCAATGGGGCCCAGAAAAAAAAATTGTAAAAAAAATAATAATAATAATAATAATAATAATATTATTATTATTATTATTATTAATTTTATTAATAATACATTTAAAAATAATAATAATAATAATAATAATAATAATAATAATAAATAAAAACAATTTTAAAAATCAATAATCAATAATAATAATAATAATAATAATAATATTATTATTATTATTTTATTATTATTATTTTATTATTATTATTATTATTTTATTAATAATAATACATTTAAAAATAATAATAATAATAATAATAATAATAATAATAATAATAATAAAAACAATTTTAAAAATCAATAATCAATAATAATAATAATAATAAAAATAATAATAATAATACATTTAAAAATAATAATAATAATAATAATAATAAATGTAAAAATAAATATTAATAATAATAATAATAATAATAATAATACTAATACTACTACTAATAATAATAATAATAAATCATGTAAAAATAAATAATTAATAATAATAATAATAATAATAATAATAATAATAATAATAATAAAATTAAAAAAATTATAATATTAATAATAATACATTTACAAAAAAAAATAATAATAATAATAATAATAATAATAACAACAACAATAATAAAAAATGTAAAAAATAAATAATACAAAAAAATAATAATAATTATACAATGTAAAAATAATAATAATAATAATAATAATAATTATAAAATTGCACACCTATGGGCACCAGAGAGGAGCAGTGCAGGAAAAACTTTCCCTACAAGACAACGCCGGACTCCATGGACTAATATGTTTTTTTTTTTTTTTTTTTCTTCTATACAGAGACAAGTTTTAAGATTTAAAAAACATATTTTATTTTTGATAGTAAGGGTGGAGTTCCTCTTTCAGGTAAGAGTGTCATAGAATGGGGAATAGAACAGAATGACTCCCTATGGAGATACTGATTGTTGGCCGCTCTCCATAGCGCCTCTCACAGAACACTTGATGATATGATCTCCCATTTACTTTATTACTCCAATTCTTCTTCCATTTACAGGAGGAGGAAATAAGAATCTGCCAGAAGAGGACTCGGCACAGAGGGGATGAAGTGAGGATTTCCTGACAACGTGCGGCCAACCGGAGGAAGAGAATCTCAGAGCAATACGCATCACGCTGACAGCGCACAACATGAGCCATCCCAACTTCTGAGCGGAAACCTTCCAGACTACAAGGAGATCAGATACAGAGGGGGGGCCACACTGTGACATGACTACAGTCAGATACAGAGGGGCCACACTGTGACATGACTACAATCAGATACAGAGGGGGGGGGGGGGCACACTGTGACATGACTACAATCAGATACAGAGGGGGGGCCACACTGTGACATGACTACAATCAGATACAGAGGGGCCACACTGTGACATGACTACAATCAGATACAGAGGGGCCACACTGTGACATGACTACAATCAGATACAGAGGGGGGGCCACACTGTGACATGACTACAATCAGATACAGAGGGGCCACACTGTGACATGACTACAATCAGATACAGAGGGGCCACACTGTGACATGACTACAATCAGATACAGAGGGGGGGGCACACTGTGACATGACTACAATCAGATACAGAGGGGGGGGCACACTGTGACATGACTACAATCAGATACAGAGGGGCCACACTGTGACATGACTACAATCAGATACAGAGGGGCCACACTGTGACATGACTACAATCAGATACAGAGGGGCCACACTGTGACATGACTACAATCAGATACAGAGGGGGGGCCACACTGTGACATGACTACAATCAGATACAGAGGGGCCACACTGTGACATGACTACAATCAGATACAGAGGGGGGGCCACACTGTGACATGACTACAATCAGATACACAGGGGCCACACTGTGACATGACTACAATCAGATACAGAGGGGGGGCCACACTGTGACATGACTACAATCAGATACAGAGGGGGGGCCACACTGTGACATGACTACAGTCAGATACAGGGGGGCCACACTGTGACATGACTACAATCAGATACAGAGGGGGGGGGGGCACACTGTGACATGACTACAATCAGATACAGAGGGGCCACACTGTGACATGACTACAATCAGATACAGAGGGGGGGCCACACTGTGACATGACTACAATCAGATACAGAGGGGCCACACTGTGACATGACTACAATCAGATACAGAGGGGGGGCCACACTGTGACATGACTACAATCAGATACAGAGGGGGGGCCACACTGTGACATGACTACAATCAGATACAGAGGGGCCACACTGTGACATGACTACAATCAGATACAGAGGGGGGGCCACACTGTGACATGACTACAATCAGATACAGAGGGGGGCCACACTGTGACATGACTACAATCAGATACAGAGGGGGGGCCACACTGTGACATGACTACAATCAGATACAGAGGGGGGCCACACTGTGACATGACTACAATCAGATACAGAGGGGGGCCACACTGTGACATGACTACAATCAGATACAGAGGGGGGCCACACTGTGACATGACTACAATCAGATACAGAGGGGGGGGGCACACTGTGACAACAATGTACTCAGAGCCCAGAGGATACATTGTAACCATTTATTATCCTGAATGTATCACTGGGAGGGAAAATGGCAAAATATCACTTATTTGGAGCAGAGCTGAGCAACTCTGCTGAATTCAGCGTCAAATTCACCAAACCCGAGCTTAGTGACCAATCGCATTGAAGTCAATGGGCGGGGGGCAATCTTGTAATTAACCACTTAAGGACCAAGCCTCTTTTTTAGATGTGGTGTCTGCAAGTTAAAAACTATTTTTTTTTGCTAGAAAATTACTTAGAACCCCAAACATTATAAAAAAAAAATTCTAACACCCTAGAGAATAAAATGGCGGTCATTGCAATACTTTCTGTCACACCGTATTTGCGCAGCGGTCTTACAAGCGCACTTGTTTTGGAAAAAATACACTTTTTTGAATTACAAAATAAGACAACAGTAAAGTTAGCCTAATTTTTTTTTTATATTATGAAAGATAATGTTACGCTGAGTAAATTGATACCCAACACGTCACGCTTCAAAGTTGCGCCCGCTTGTGGAATGGCGACAAACGTTTACCCATAAAAATCTCCATAGGCAACGTTTAAAAAATTCTACAGGTTGCATGTTTCGAGTTACAGAGGAGGTCTAGGGCTAGAATTATCGCTCTCGTTCACTTTATGTGATGAAAAAAAACGTCATTTTCTGTGAAGTAAAAAATGACGTTTTTGAAACTTCAATTTTCAAAGACGAAGTTGCCTACACACCATCGTTTTTCTCACAATGTTCTAGCAAAGTGAGGTTACGTTCTCACCACTTTTTCCATTGAAGCTCGCTTCATAAGTAGCTTCTGGGCATGCGCGGGTGAAAAAACGTCGTTTTAAACTAAGTTTTTTACTACACACGGTCAATTTCTGTGAAGTAAAAAATTAAGTTTTGAAAAACGACACATAAAATTGAAGCATGCTTCAATTTTTTTTGGTCGTTTTTTACAAGACATAAAATGACGTTTTCCCCCACACACAGTCAATTAAAGTGACGTTTTTAAAAACGTAGTTTTTTTTCATCACATAAAGTGATGGTGTGTACGGGGCATTACGATCGCGGCTATACTTCACTTGTGTGGTTTGAACACCGTTTTCATATGTGGGCGCTACTCACGTAAGCGGTCGCTTCTGCACGTGAGCTCGTCGGGACGGGCCGCTTTAAAAAACAAAAAAATATCATTCATTTTGCTTTATTTTATTTATTTTTACACTGTTTAAAAAAAAAAATGGTGTCACTTTTATTTCTATTACATGGAATGTAAACATCCCTTGTAATAGAAAGAAGCATGACAGGTCCTCTTAAATATGAGATCTGGGGGGTCAAAAAGACGTCACGCCTCATATTTACACTAAAATGAAAAAAAATAAAATAAATTGTCATTTGAAAAAATGACAAAAAAATGTTTTCCCTTTATGAGCTATGGGCGGAAGTGATGTTTTGACGTCGCTTCCGCCCTGCCATGGTATGGAGACGGGGGGGGGGGGGGGGGGCATCTTCCCCTCACTCGTATCCAAACCCAGGAAGGAGAAGAACCCGATTGCCTCTGCCGCTACCGATGGCTCTGGTAAGCGGCAGAGGGAGCGGAAGAGCGGCGGGAGGGGGGCCCCCTCATCCGCCGCCGATAACGGTGATCTTGCGGCGAATCCGCCGCAGAGACCACCGTTATCCTAAACAGGACAGACGTCTGAAGAGATGGATACCGGGGTTATGATAGAAGCTGCTGTCATTACCGAGATATCTCTTTTCAAGGTGCGGACGGTGCGGAAGTGGTTAATATCTGATCATTTTTAGGGATGATAGGCCAACTACTGTCAAAAAAGGGTATGGGGGGGGGGGGCTGGGTACTGCCATGGGGACCAATGCAAATATAAAAAAAAACTACCATACAACAGGGGGGGGGGTTCTTACAACTTCAGGGGCAACATTGATGTACCGCTATCCCCAAAGGAGCCACTGGTTAAGATGGGTTCTCTGTTCTTGACCTCAACCTTCTCAAAGACCTCAGCCCCTGGGACACACCAGGCCAGGGTTGCTGTTAGAAATGATGGGGTCCCATACAGCCCACCTGAGAGAGCCCCCCCCCCCCGCCTTACCAGCCAAAAGTAACACATATAGCTAGATTCAGAGAGAGTTAGGCCGGCGTATCAGTAGATACGCCGACCTAACACGGAATCTGTGCCGTCGTAAGTTTAAGTGTATGCTCAAACTGAGATACACTTAAACCTATCTAAGATACGACAGCCTGCGCCGTCCTATCTTAGGGTGCAATATTGAGGCTGGCCGCAAGGTGCCGCTTCCGTTGAGTTCGGCGTAGAATATGTAAATCACTAGATACGCCGATTCACGAACGTACGCCCGGCCGTCGCAGTAAAGATACGCCGTTTACATAAGGCGTTTTCAGGCGTAAAGTTATTCCATCAAATAGCTGGACTAGCCAATGTTAAGTATGGCCGTCGTTCCCGCGCGAAATTTGAAATTTTACGTTGTTTGTATAAGTCGTCCGTGAATAGGCCTGGACGGTATTTGCGTCCACGTCGAAACCAATACGTCCTTGCGGCGTACTTTGGAGCAATGCACACTGGGATATGTACACGGACTGCGCATGCGCCGTTCGTAAAAAAAAACGTCAATCACATCGGGTCACAGTTAATATACATAAAACACGCCCCCCACATCCTCATTTGAATTCGGCGCGCTTACGCCGGCCAATTCACGTTACGCCGCCGTAACTTAGGAGGCAAGTACTTTGTGAATACAGTACTTGCCTAGCTAACTTACGGCGGCGTATCGTAAATACGATACGCTACGCCGCCGCCACAAAGATGCGCGCCCTACTTGAATCCAGCTAATAGATTCATCAGTCCTTTTCTCTACAGACTCAACTGCACAGATGAATGAATAGGAAGACCTCTGAGGCATCCTGCTCATTCACAGAGTGAAGCATAGTATACACAGATTACTATGCTTCAGTGAAGAATGGACACAGGAGTGTTTGGTACCGATCGCTCACTTGTTCATTCATCAAAGGAAGTGGCCAGTGAATGACATCCCCCTTTATGCCCGCAGCAGCTGCCAGCGGGAGAGGAGGGAAGCCAGAAGCGCTGTGGGGGGAAAGGGGCACATAGGGGGGCACAGACAGCAGTTGGAAGGGGTGCATGTGCTAGAACCAATCCCTTTGCAGTGCAGCTAGGGGGAGGGAGAGGAGGAGAAGCTGTTAGTGCTGCAGGGGGAGGGAGAGGAGGAGAAGCTGTTAGTGCTGCAGGGGGAGGGAGAGGAGGAGAAGCTGTTAGTGCTGCAGGGGGAGGGAGAGGAGGAGCGGTGTCTTCAATAAGACAGAACAATGGTCCCAAAAATGTGTCTAATGTGTCCGCCATAATGTCGCAGTCACGAAAAAAAAAAAACGCTGATCGCCGCCATTAGTAGTAAAAAAAAAATATTAATAAAAATGCAATAAAACTATCCCCTATTTTGTAGACGCTATAACTTTTGCGCAAACCAATAAACGCTTATTGCGATTTTTTTTACCAAAAATAAGTAGAAGAATACGTATCGGCCTAAACTGAGGAAAAAAATCGTTTTTTTAATATATTTTTGGGGGATATTTATTATAGAAAAAAGTAAAAAATATTGAATTTTATTCAAAATTGTCGCTCCATTTTTGTTTATAGCGCAAAAAATAAAAACCGCAGAGGTGATCAAATACCATCAAAAGAAAGCTCTATTTGTGGGGAAAAAAGGACGCCAATTTTGTTTGGGAGCCACGTCGCACGACCGCGCAATTGTCAGTTAAAGCGATGCAGTGCCGAATCGCAAAAAGGGGCCAGGTCCTTTACCTGCATATTGGTCCGGGTCTTAAAGCGGAGGTTCACCCAAATAACATTTATATAAGACCAAATTCTTTATACTACCAGCATGTACAGTCGGCACTTTTATTTTTATTTTTAGGCTGTACATACCTTATGATCTATATTTGCAATCCGGCTTCCGGGTACTTCTCCCGCGGGAGTAGGCGTTTCGAAGCTGAGCCGCAATGCAATCTGGGCGTTCGCCTAGATGATTGATGTCTATCAGAAAATGTTCCCCCTGGCGGATAAGGCCCCGCCCCCCGTATTGCGTAGGCGCGTCACGGAGTTTCCGAAAGGAGCCGAACATGTAAAGGGGCGAGTCGGCTCTACACGGCGCCTGCGCAGTCAGCTCTACGCGGCTCCTAGTCGGTGCGCAGACGCCGTGTAGAGCCGACTCGCCCCTTTACCTGTTCGGCTCCTTTCGGAAACTCCGTGACGCGCCTACGCAATACGGGGGGCGGGGCCTTATACGCCGGGGGGAACATTTTCTGATAGACGTCAATCATCTAGGCGAACGCCCAGATTACATTGCGGCTCAGCTTGGAAACGCCAGTTGGAGCTCATTGAATTACAGTGGAACCTCGGATTACGAGCATAATCCGTTCCAGGAGAATACTTGTAATCCAAAGCACTCGCATATCAAAGCGAGTTTCCCCATAGAAGTCAATGGAAACGAAAATAATTTGTTCCGCATTGACTTCAATGGGATGCAATACTGAATGCGGCCAGAGAGCGCCAAAAACTTCCGAAAAGGCCTGAGGACACGTTGGCTCGTTTCCTGCGCCCCCGTACCTCATGCCAAATGAGGTACCGCAGGCCTATTTTCGTCTCTGCTCGGCTTCTGCACCCCCTGTACCTCTGGGCAAATGAGATACTGCAGGCCTATTTTCAGCTCTGTTCGGCTTCTGCGCCCCCGCACCTCAGGCCAAACGAGGTACTGCAGGCCTATTTTCGTCTCTGCTTGACTTCTGCGCCCCCGTACCTCAGGCCAAATGAGGTACCGCAGGCCTATTTTCGTCTCTGCTTGGCTTCTGCGCCCCCGTACCTGAGGCCAAATGAGGTACCGCAGGCCTATTTTCAGCTCTGTTCGGCTTCTGCGCCCCCGTACCTCAGGCCAAATTAGATACTGCAGGCCTATTTTCAGCTCTGCTCGGCTTCTGCACCCCCGTACCTCAGGCCAAATGAGGTACCGCAGGCCTATTTTCGTCTCTGTTCGGCTTCTGCGCCCCTGTACCTCAGGCCAAATTAGATACTGCAGGCCTATTTTCAGCTCTGCTCGGCTTCTGCACCCCCGTACTTTAGGCCAAATGAGGTACCGCAGGCCTATTTTCGTCTCTGCTCGGCTTCTGCGCCCCCCGTACCTCAGGCCAAATGAGGTACCGCAGGCCTATTTTCGTCTCTGCTCGGCTTCTGCGCCCCCGTACCTCAGGCCAAATGAGGTACTGCAGGCCTATTTTCGTCTCTGCTCGGCTTCTGCGCCCCCGTACCTCAGGCCAAATGAGGTACCGCAGGCCTATTTTTGTCTCTGCTTGGCTTCTGCGCCCCCGTACCTCAGGCCAAATGAAGTACCGCAGGCCTATTTTTGTCTCTGCTCGGCTTCTGCGCCCCCATACCTCAGGCCAAATGAAGCACCGCAGGCCTATTTTCATCTCTGCTCGGCTTCTGCGCCCCCGTACCTTAGGCCAAATGAGGTACTGCAGGCCTATTTTCGTCTCTTCTCGGCTTCTGCGCCCCCATACCTCAGGCCAAATGAGGTACTGCAGGCCTATTTTCAGCTCTGCTCGGCTTCTGCGCCCCCGTACCTCATGCCAAATGAGATACCGCAGGCCTATTTTCGTCTCTGCTCGGCTTCTGCGCCCCCGTACCTCAGGCCAAATGAAGTACCGCAGGCCTATTTTTGTCTCTGCTCGGCTTCTGCGCCCCCGTACCTCAGGCCAAATGAGGTACCGCAGGCCTATTTTCGTCTCTGCTCGGCTTCTGCGCCCCCGTACCTCAGGCCAAATGAAGTACCGCAGGCCTATTTTTGTCTCTGCTTGGCTTCTGCGCCCCCATACCTCAGGCCAAATGAAGCACCGCAGGCCTATTTTCATCTCTGCTCGGCTTCTGCGCCCCCATACCTCAGGCCAAATGAAGCACCGCAGGCCTATTTTCATCTCTGCTCGGCTTCTGCGCCCCCGTACCTCAGGCCACATGAGGAACTGCAGGCCTATTTAGCTTGAATTTTACTTGTCTTGCAAGTCAACACTCTCAAACCGAGTCAGAATAAAAAATAAAAAAAAGTTGCTCGCAAATCAAAACACTCTCAAACCAAGTTACTCTTAACCATTTAAGGACCCCTGTAAGCAGATATACGTCGGCAGAATGGCACGGCTGGGCACATCCACGTACATGTACGTGGCTCTTTAAGCCCAGCTGTGGGGTGGCGCGCTCCCGCAACCTGGTCCGAAGCTCTGTGACCACGGCCGCGGGACTTGCGGACCTGATCGCCGCTGGAGTCCTGCGATCGGTCCCTGGAGCTGAAGAACGGGGAGAGCCGTGTGTAAATACAGCTTCCCCGTTCTTCACAGTGGCGGCGTCATCGATCGTGTGATCCCTTTTATAGTGGGACACAATCGATGGCATCACACCTACAGCCACACCCCCTTACAGTTGTAAAAACACACTTCAGGTCACACATAACCCCATCAGCGCCCCCTTGTGGTTAACTCCCAAACTGCAACTGTCATTTTCACAGTAATCAGTGCATTTTTATAGCATTTTTTGCTGTGAAAATAAAAAATGTCTCAAAATTATCCGAAGTGTCCACCGTAATGTCGCAGTCACGAAAAAAAACGCTGATCGCCGCCATTAGTAGTAAAAAAAAAAATAATAATAAAAATGCCATAAAACTATCCTCTATTTTGTAAACGCTATAAATTTTGCGCAAACCAACCGATAAACGCTTATTGCGTTTTTTTAACAAAAAAATGTAGAAGAATACGTATCGGCCTTAACTGAGGAAAAAATAAAACAATTTATATATTTTTGGGGGATATTTATTATAGCAAAAAGTAAAAAAAATTGCATTTTTTTCAAAATAGTCGCTCTATTTTTGTTTATAGCGCAAAAAATAAAAATACCACCAAAAGAAAGATCTATTTGTGGGAAAAAAAGGACACCAATTTTGTTTGGGAGCCACGTCGCACGACCGCGCAATTGTCAGTTAAAGCGACGCAGTGCCGAACCGCAAAAACTGGCCGGGTCCTTTAGCTGCATTTTGGTCCGGGGCTTAAGTGGTTAAACCGAGGTTCCACTGTATATCCAAAATATGGCACAGTGATGTGATAGTAGGCAGGACAGCTTAAACAGGCTAGTGATATTCCATAGAGTAGTTTAGGATATGGATGTCTACGTACAGTGTCCTATGTAATGCAATAAAGTGTTTCCATGGGCAAGGTGTCTGTACACAGTGTTCAAACAAGATAACCAGGTAAGGATTGTGAATGATAGGCGACTGCAGAGCCGGATAGGAACCTCCTGAACAGCGGTCCTGGATTAGATGTCCTTCTGGGAGATGAACGGAGGTTACCCACCAGCTGCTGGACACGGGCGGTCATTGGATCCGTCTGATGAAGCGGTGGCGGGGGGATCTCTCGCAAACATCAAGCAGAGTTGGGCCCTCCGGGGGCCGGGCTGGACTCACTCGATCACCACGTGGTAGGCTGCACCCCTCTCGCCTGGCAGCAGAGAGGCGCTCACTCAATCAGGCCCAAGAAGAAGAGAGCGCGGGGTGAATCTTCTGGCCCCTTCATAGTTCCTCCCAGAGGTCCGTTTGTGTTGCAGAGGGACCTCTGGGATGTGTAGTCCAGGGGTAATATCACAACATCAGAATGGCTGCTCAGGAGACTACTAGCCCCACAATCCGCCCTGCTTGGCTCAAAGAGATGATGTCAGTTACTGGAGCCCAGCACTAGAGGGACATTGGAATAGATGAAAAATAACAGGGGGTGGTCTGCAGAATAAGGTAACTGTAGTCCACTGTTGGCTGTTTAACCATTCTTCCAGTCGCGCATTTGTGAGGTCAGGCACTGATGTTGGATGAGAAGGCCTGGCTTACAGTCTCCGCTCTAATTATTTCCAAAGGTGTTCTATTGGGTTGAGGTCAGGACAGGAGTTTGGGGTGGAGGAACTTGACTGGCCTGCACAGAGCCCTGACCTCAACCCGATAGAACACCTTTGGGATGAATCAGGGCCGGTGCTACCACTAGGCAAACTAGGCAGGCGCCTAGGGCACCCTGCTCCCTTGGGTGCTTGGCCACTGGTGTTTATACTCTCTTCTCTCTACAGCAAGCAACCAAGTCTCAGTATGCAGGTGGAGGGCTGTGTCTGTGTCCTGACTCCCAAATGAATGGAAGCAAGCAAACATTAATTGATGGGCACTGGAGAGACTGCATTCAATGGGGCGCTGACGAGGCTGCATTCCATGGGGCGCTGACGAGGCTGCATTCAATGGGGCGCTGGCGAGGCTGCATTCAATGGGGCGCTGACGAGGCTGCATTCAATGGGGCGCTGGCGAGGCTGCATTCGATGGGGCGCTGGCGAGGCTGCATTCGATGGGGCGCTGGCGAGGCTGCATTCGATGGGGCGCTGGCGAGGCTGCATTCGATGGGGCGCTGGCGAGGCTGCATTCAATGGGGCGCTGGCGAGACTGCATTCGATGGGGCGCTGGCGAGGCTGCATTCGATGGGGCGCTGGCGAGGCTGCATTCGATGGGGCGCTGGTGAGGCTGCATTCGATGGGGCGCTGGCGAGGCTGCATTCGATGGGGCGCTGGCGAGGCTGCATTCGATGGGGCGCTGACGAGGATGCATTCGATGGGGCGCTGGCGAGGATACATTCGATGGGGCGCTGGCGAGGCTGCATTCCATGGGGTGCTGACGAGGCTGCATTCCATGGGGTGCTGGCGAGGCTGCATTCAATGGGGCGCTGACGAGGCTGCATTCAATGGGGCGCTGGCGAGACTGCATTCGATGGGGGTCTGACAAGGCTGCATTTCATGGGGTGCTGGCCAGACTGCATTCAATGGGGCGCTGGCGAGGATGCATTCAATGGGGCGCTGGCGAGACTGCATTCAATGGGGCGCTGGCGAGACTGCATTCAATGGGGCACTGACGAGGCTGCATTCGATGGGGCGCTGGAGAGGCTGCATTTGATTGGCCCTTCATTTAAAAGGTGGTGTATACATGGGCAGGCAAAAGGGGGTGGAACCAGGGGGGCAGCAAAATTAGGTTTCGCCTAGGGTGTTAAAAATCCTTTCACCAGCCCTGGGATGAATTAGAGCGGAGACTGCGAGCCAGGCCTTCTCATCCAACATCAGTGCCTGACCTCACAAATGCTCTTCTCTGGAAGAATGGTGAAACATCCCCATAGACACACTCCTAAACCTTGTGGACGGCCTTCCCAGAAGAGGTGAAGGTGTTATAGCTGCAAAGGGCGGAGCCAACTCAATATTGAACCCTCCGGACTAAGACTGGGATGTTATTAAAGGTCGTGTGCGTGTAAAGGCCGGCGTCCCAATACTTTTGGTACTATAATATATCTTATATCTGGAGATCAGTGATGTCACTCCTGTATAAAAAAAATCTTATATCTGGAGAGCGGTGATGTCACTCCTGTATAATATAAAAAAGACTTTTCATTGTTAGCGCTGATCAGTAGAATGCACTCACCATAACACAGGAGGGAGGCGAGCAGCAGGGCGAGGGGCGACAGGGCTCTCTGGTGGGTCATGGTGCTCCGGAGTCAGCCGTCCACACACCTGAAGATCAGAAATATCGTTACTCAGGAGAGCGCTGCCTGGAGAATAAACAAGAAGTGGGCGGGGCCCTCCTGCGGGGACATTTCATTCATTGACGAGAACGCAGGAATAATAATAAACATAAAACAATCGGCTCCACACAGAACTCAGAGAGGGAATAACAACTCCGCATGCCAAAGTTTTCCACCAGCACTGGGCACAAGGCATCTTATATAAAATCGTCTAAATACATCTATTACAGGAAGGAATTATATGTAAAATTTCAAGAACGGAAGAGGAATCAGAGGCGCCGACCATCCCTGTGCTGAGTTCCCGGGTCTGTACACCCGCTGTGCCCATTATGAGGGGTTCCCACCATCCCTGTGCTGAGTTCCCTGGTCTGTACACCCGCTGTGCCCATTATGAGGGGTTCCCTCCATCCCTGTGCTGAGTTCCCGGGTCTGTACACCCGCTGTGCCCATTATGAGGAGTTCCCACCATCCCTGTGCTGAGTTCCCGGGTCTGTACACCCGCTGTGCCCATTATGAGGGGTTCCCACCATCCCTGTGCTGAGTTCCCGGGTCTGTACACCCGCTGTGCCCATTATGAGGGGTTCCCACCATCCCTGTGCTGAGTTCCCGGGTCTGTACACCCGCTGTGCCCATTATGAGGGGTTCCCACCACCCCTGTGCTGAGTTCCTGGGTCTGTACACCCGCTGTGCCCATTATGAGGAGTTCCCACCATCCCTGTGCTGAGGTCCCGGGTCTGTACACCTGCTGTGCCCATTATGAGGGGTTCCCACCATCCCTGTGCTGAGTTCCCGGGTCTGTACACCCGCTGTGCCCATTATGAGGGGTTCCCACCATCCCTGTGCTGAGTTCCCGGGTCTGTACACCTGCTGTGCCCATTATGAGGGGTTCCCACCATCCCTGTGCTGAGTTTCCGGGTCTGTACACCCGCTGTGCCCATTATGAGGGGTTCCCACCATCCCTGTGCTGAGGTCCCGGGTCTGTACACCTGCTGTGCCCATTATGAGGGGTTCCCACCATCCCTGTGCTGAGTTCCCGGGTCTGTACACCTGCTGTGCCCATTATGAGGGGTTCCCACCATCCCTGTGCTGAGTTCCCGGGTCTGTACACTCGCTGTGCCCATTATGAGGGATTCCCACCATCCCTGTGCTGAGTTCCCGGGTCTGTACACCCGCTGTGCCCATTATGAGGGGTTCCACCATCCCTGTGCTGAGTTCCCGGGTCTGTACACCCGCTGTGCCCCATTATGAGGGGTTCCCACCATCCCTGTGCTGAGTTCCTGGGTCTGTATACCCGCTGTGCCCCATTATGAGGGGTTCCCACCATCCCTGTGCTGAGTTTCCGGGTCTGTACACCCGCTGTGCCCATTATGAGGGGTTCCCACCATCCCTGTGCTGAGTTCCCGGGTCTGTACACCCGCTGTGCCAATTATGAGGAGTTCCCACCATCCCTGTGCTGAGTTCCCGGGTCTGTACACCCGCTGTGCCCATTATGAGGAGTTCTCACCATCCCTGTGCTGAGTTCCCGGGTCTGTACACCCGCTGTGCCCATTTATGAGGGGTTCCCACCATCCCTGTGCTGAGTTCCCGGGTCTGTACACCTGCTGTGCCCATTATGAGGAGTTCCCACCATCCCTGTGCTGAGTTCCCGGGTCTGTACACCCGCTGTGCCCATTATGAGGGGTTCTCACCATCCCTGTGCTGAGTTCCCGGGTCTGTACACCCGCTGTGCCCATTATAAGGGGTTCCCACCATCCCTGTGCTGAGTTCCCGGGTCTGTACACCCGCTGTGCCCATTATGAGGAGTTCCCACCATCCCTGTGCTGAGTCCCCAGGTCTGTACACCTGCTGTGCCCATTATGAGGGGCTCCCGCCATCCCTGTGCTGAGTTCCCGGGTCTGTACACCCGCTGTGCCCATTATGAGGAGTTCCCACCATCCCTGTGCTGAGGTCCCGGGTCTGTACACCTGCTGTGCCCATTATGAGGGGTTCCCACCATCCCTGTGCTGAGTTTCCGGGTCTGTACATCCGCTGTGCCCATTATGAGGAGTTCCCACCATCCCTGTGCTGAGTTCCCGGGTCTGTACACCCGCTGTGCCCATTATGAGGGGTTCCCACCATCCCTGTGCCGAGTTCCCGGGTCTGTACACCCGCTGTGCCCATTATGAGGGGTTCCCACCATCCCTGTGCTGAGTTCCCGGGTCTGTACACCCGCTGTGCCCATTATGAGGAGTTCCCACCATCCCTGTGCTGAGTTCCCGGGTCTGTACACCCGCTGTGCCCATTATGAGGGGTTCCCACCATCCCTGTGTCCATCACACCAGTCTCCTTATGCTATGGAGACTGTAAGAGAATGATCTGGACCCCAAACTCCCAGGTGGGCAGGAAAAGATCTGGGAGTAATAGCGGGGGAGGTATCACCACTGCAGCCTGCTGGAGACATAAGACAAGCATTGGGGTGCCCACCAGCCGGTCTCCATCTATAAAGTGCTGTACAACCTGAATATATTTGGGTGGAAAGTGTAACCTTTGAAGGCAGCGCTCTCAGCAGTGAATAGATTGTATCTGTTCCTGGCCATGTCCTGGCGTCAATGATTGTGTATAAAATGTCAGATCCAATTTTAGATGCCGTGTGATCCCCCCCATCACCCCCCCCCCCCATTATATTACTTTCCTGCCGAATAACAGATGTCCTTCCCATTGTTCCTCCACATCTGCAGATCAGTGGCACGGGGTGAGATCACGGCATGCATGGTCTATGTCCAGCGTGAATAGTACTTGGTGAACTGCCACCGCGAGCTGTGTGTGAGCACCTCCCTTTGTGTGTAACTAATAATAACGCAAGGCGAGCGCATAACCTCCGACCCATCGCAGTGCCATCGCCTAGACCCACATCGTCACATCTACTGAGGATTCATATGTCATTATATAATACACTATATGGAAAAACATATGTGGACATCTCTCCATGTAATGGGGTTCCCAGTGAAGGGTCCTGGTAATACTCCATCATACAAAGACATTGGAGACAATTGTGCCCCTCTAACCTTGTGGTTTGGTGAAGACCCCTTTCTGTTCCAGCATGACAAAGCCAGCTCCCTAAAGACATGGGTTGACCATTTTGGAACAACTCTATAAAGACCAGTGGCGGCTGGTGCGCAAACAAACGAAAAAAAAAAATTAATTGCAGCCACTGTGCCCATCAAATGCAGCCACTGTGCCATAAAATTGTCGCCACTGTGCCATAAAATTGTCGTCACTGTGCCATGCCATCAAACGCAGCCACTGAGCCCATCAATTATCGCCACTGTGCCATGCCATCAAACGCAGCCACTGTGCCATCAATTGTTGCCACTGTGCCCATCAATTGTCACCACTGTGCCATGCCATCAATTGTCGCCACTGTGCCATCCCATTGTTGCCACTGTGCCCATCAATTGTCGCCACTGTGCCATGCTAAACGCAGCCACTGTGCCATCAATTGTCACCACTGTGCCATGCCAAACGCAACCACTGTGCCATGCCATTGTCGCCACTGTGCCCATCAATTGTCGCCACTGTGTCCATCAATTGTCACCGCTGTGCCATGCCAAACGCAGCCGCTGTGCCATGCCATTGTCGCCACTGTGCCCATCAATTGCCGCCAGTTTGCCCCTAAAATGCCTCCAGATTGCCCCCCCCCCCCCCCCCGCCTGGCACTTACCTTTCTTGGTCAGCCATCCTCAGATTGATCCCTCGAAGTAGTCCCGCCCTCAATGTCGCTTCAGCCAATCAGTTTACCGGTAACCAGAACCAATCAACTTGATTGGCTGAGACGCCTGTCAGTGTTAACCAAGGAACGCACACTCCGTGCGTCCCCTGGTTAACTATTTGGAAGCCGATAACAGCCCTCAGGCTGTAATCGGAAAGCCTATCAGAGCCGCTGGCTCTGATAGACACTTCCACAGCCAACCAGCTGCCGTTATTCAGATGGCCGGCGCTCACCAGGGGGCTGGCCATCTGAATAGTGGGCAGCAGCGGCGACAATACATAGATTCATGCAATGCATGAATCAATGTATTGTATTTTAGTGGCGGTGCAGGAGCGAGATATAAAGAAGAACATGGTTAGTGGATTACATAAAGGAAAACATAGTAGATGGATGACATATAGAAAAACAGGGTGGATGGAGCACATGAAGAAGAACATGGAAAACATGGAGGGTGGCTGAAATGATGAAGAACGTGGTGGATGAATGACATGAAGGAGAACATGATAAATTAATGATATAAAGGAGAACATTTGGGATGGATGGATGGATGACATAAAAGAACATGGTGAACGAATCACATCTAGAACATGGTGAATGGATGATATAAAGGAGAACATGGTTAGAGGATGATATAAAAGAGAACATAATGAATGGATGACATCTAGGAATTTTTGGTGGATGTGTGACATCTATGAGGATATGGTGGATGGATGACATAAAGGAAAACATGGCGGATGATTGACATCTAGGTGATATGGTGGGTGGATGGGTGACATAAAGGAGGATATGGTAGATTGGTGACATCTAGGAGGATATGGTGGATGGGTGACATCTAGGATGATATGGTGGATGGGGGACATAAAGGAGGATATGGTGGATGGGTGATATCTAGGAGGATATGGAGGATGGGGGAAATCTAGGAGGATATGGTGGATGGGGGACATCTAGGAGGATATAGTGGATGGGGGACATCTAGGAGGATATAGTGGATGGGGGACATCTAGGAGGATATGGTGGATGGGTGACATCTAGGAGGATATAGTGGATGGGGGACATCTAGGCGGATATGGTGGATGGGGGACATCTAGGCGGATATGGTAGATGGGTGACATCCAGGAGGATATGGTGGATGGGGGACATCTAGGAGGATATGGTGGATGGGTGACATCTAGGAGGATATGGTGGGTGGATGGGAGACATCTAGGAGGATATGGTGGGTGGATGGGAGACATCTAGGAGGATATGGTGGGTGGATGGGGGACATCTAGGAGGATATGGTGGGTGGATGGGGGACATTTAGGAGGATATGGTGGGTGGGGGACATCTAGGAGGATATGGTGGGTGGATGGGGGACATCTAGGAGGATATGGTGGGTGGATGGGGGACATCTAGGAGGATATGGTGGATGGGGGACATCCAGGAGGATATGGTGGATGGGGGACATCTAGGAGGATATGGTGGGTGGATGGGGGACATCTAGGAGGATATGGTGGATGGAGGACATCTAGGAGGATATGGTGGGTGGATGGGGGACATCTAGGAGGATATGGTGGGTGGATGGGGGACATCTAGGAGGATATGGTGGGTGGATGGGGGACATTTAGGAGGATATGGTGGGTGGGGGACATCTAGGAGGATATGGTGGGTGGATGGGGGACATTTAGGAGGATATGGTGGGTGGGGGACATCTAGGAGGATATGGTGGGTGGATGGGGGACATCTAGGAGGATATGGTGGGTGGATGGGGGACATCTAGGAGGATATGGTGGGTGGATGGGGGACATCTAGGAGGATATGGTGGGTGGATGGGGGACATCTAGGAGGATATGGTGGGTGGATGGGGGACATCTAGGAGGATATGGTGGGTGGATCTAATCCTTCTACACTCCATCCAAAAAGGGATTTTTTTTAGGCTTTATGCATATTTTATACCAGCATTTCTCCTCACACAAGTCCATAAGAAGATCAACATTCACAGAAGTACAATATGTACAATAGTCATTTTATTAGTTAAAATGTCACAGTTGTGAAAGTCCTTGCCCCCTCCCCCAATGTAAACTGCAATGGCCCCCTGAGGACCAGCCGCCTATCATTACGGATGGAGGAATTTACTGCTTTGGCCGACATCTGGGAAAAAGTCAAGCGAGGAAATATGGAAACTTTGTCCCCATTCCAGGACCTTTATAATCTCCGAGTCGGTCCGTCTACAAGCTGGAAGATCTGGACTGGGACAAAAAATTGGCCCTGGACTTCATCCAGACTGGCCCACTTTGTCAGGTCTCTCCTATTGGGGCCGGACAACTTCCGCCCCCCCCCCCCCAGCCACCTACCCAAGCCCCCTCTCCCCCTTCACTTGCCACTAGCAATTCTACTTTATTAGAGTAGAACGGCTGGTACTAGTACTCTTATGGGCAGTACCAGTGGGGAAGCTAGTTTGGTGACCCCCCCCCATGGGACAAGATTAGGCAGAAGTGAAAAACTCCCAGGCCATAGCTGTCTGTCCCCTCCCCCGTGCTCCTTCTGGTCCCCTCCATGCTCCTCGTTCGTCCCCCCTGCTCCTAGGGTCCTCCCCATGCTTCTCTGTTCCCCCCAGGTGAGCACTGCGTGGAGGGAGAGGAGGTGAGTGCTGTGGGGGGGGGAGAGGAGGTGAGAGCTGCAGGGAGGGAGAGACAAAGGAGCGGAGGGGGGCGGCGGTCCGCTGTCACTGAAGCCGGTCCACTGAGCCATCGGCCCACCGGGAAACTCCCTGTAGTCCCAATGACCAGTCCATCCCTGCTGATTAGGATGGAAGATCTGAGGTTGCTAAAGGAGCCGTACATCATGAAACAATCTCCGCAATCTCCATTAAGATTTACTAAAATGAATGTAATGAGAGGAGACCCCGAACTGTCTGTTCAGGGCCGGCCTCAGGAATTATGGGGCCCCTTACACAGCTTCAGGCATGGGCCCTCCTGGAGCAGGAGAGAACTGGGGGGGGGGGGTGCTGACGCCTGGAATTGAGAAGCGGGGGGGGGGGGGGGCATTTACAAAAAAAAAAGAAGAAATATAGATAAATATATATATAAAAAAGGGGGGTAGCCATCCGGGACCCTGGGGACCTCTGGGCTCTTTAATAAAAAGAAATAAAAAAATATATATATATTTTTTTTTTAAAAGGGCAGTTTCCAACTGGGGACCTGGGGACCTCTGGGCCCTTTAATAAAAAAAAAAAAAAGAAACCTCTGGGCCCTTTAATAAACAATAAATAAATAAATATATATATTAAAAAAAAGGGGGGGGGTTCCATCCAGGGTCCTGGGGACCTCTGGGTCCTTTAATAGAAAAATATATATATATATATAAACAAAAAAAATCAAAATAAACATTTATAAAAAAATAAAAAAAAGGGGGTTTGCCACATGGAGCCATGGGGACCTCTGAGCCCTTTAATAAAAAATATATATATATATAAAAATAAAAAATAAAAATAAAAAAAATAAATAAAATAATATAAAAAAAATAAAAAAAATGTTTTAATAAAAAAAGGGGGTTACCATCCGGGGGCCCTGGGGACCTCTGGGCCCTTTAATAATAATAATAATAATAATAAAAAAAAAAAAAAATATATATATATATATATATATATATATATATATACACACACACACATATACATATACATATATATATATATATAAAAAATAAATAAAAAAAAGGGGGGTTGCCATCTGGGGCCCTGTGGGCCTCCGGGAACCTCCGGACCCCTTACAGGTGTACTGCCTGTACCCCCCTGATGGCGGCCCTGCGTCCGTTATATGTGTATCCATTCAGCAGGGCTCTTGTGCTACTATAGGAGAGGCAATCAGATGGTAACATGTATGGGCAGCTTTAGAGATTTCCTCTCATTGATCACCATTTATTTGTGTGTTTGTTCCAGCTCTACCCAACACAATGGAAAACCCGGGCCGGAGTCCCATCTGATATCTTCTGCCTGATTTTAGTCTCACAGCAGAAGGGAAGTCTACCGAAAAACCAACGCCGGAGTTCTACTGATCGCCGCCATTAGTAGTTAAAAAATTTTTTTTTTTTTTATAAAAATGCAATAAAACTATCCCCTATTTTGTAAACGCTATACATTTTGTGCAAACCAATCAATAAACACTTATTGCGATTTTTTTTTAACAAAAATATGTAGAAGAATACGTATCGGCCTAAACTGAGGAAAAAAAAAAAATTATATCTTTTTTAGGTGATACTTGACGTGATTGTAGCCGCATTAGTGCAATTGTGATAGAGAAAATTGAGTACTGTCCGTGATACTTTTTTTATTTGCACTAACATACAATTTTTCAGGACAAGCTTTCGGGGTGTTACCCCTTCTTCAAGGTCCAAGCAGTACTCAATTTTCTCTATCTTTTTTGGGGGATATTTATTATAGCAAAAAGTAAAAAAATATTGATTTTTTTTCAAAATTGACGCTCTAATTTTGTTTATAGCGCAAAAAATAAAAACCGCAGAGGTGATCAAATACCACCAAAAGAAAGCTCTATTTGTGGGAAAAAAAGGACGCAAATTTTGTTTGGGAGCCACGTCGCACGACCCCGCCATTGTCAGTTAAAGCGACGCAGTGCCGAATCGCAAAAAGGGGCGAGGTCCTTAACATGCATAATGGTCCGGGGCTGAAGTGGTTAAAGGACTGTAAAGAAGAGAAGACTGCAGATAAACAGGTGCAACGTCTGTAGGAGGATTTGTTTTTTTATCCCTGTGTATCACCTAAGGCCAATCACTGCACTGGGTATCATGAAGGTTTACAACCACTTTAAAGTTCATTGAAAAACAATCTGCCCATCAAAAGACTGAGCACAGGGTGACAACACTGCTGTGATTTTACCACAGAGCAGACGGCGTTGTCACCCTGCTAAAGGAAGTGGAAAATCAACACATAGGTTGGACTTGATGGACTTGGGTCTTTTTTTAACCTCACCTACAGATTAATTTTATTATTGTCACAAATTAGCTACAGATAATTGTTATTATTATTATTATTATTATTATTGTCACAAATTAGCTACAGATTATTATTGCCAGTAAATTAGCTACAGATTATTATTATTATTATTATTATTGTCACAAATTAGCTACAGATTATTATTGTCAATAAATTAGCTATAGATTATTATTGTCACAAATTAGCTACAGATTATTATTGTCAATAAATTAGCTACAGATTATTATTGTCAATAAATTAGCTATAGATTATTATTATTATTGTCACAAATTAGCTACAGATTATTATTGTCACAAATTAGCTACAGATTATTATTATTATTATTATTGTCACAAATTAGCTACAGATTATTATTATTATTGTCACAAATTAGCTACAGATTATAAAGGTAATAAAACGACGTAACGCGGAGATTCAGAGAAACAAAAACGTTCATTTCTCCGGGGGGGGGGGGGGGGGGGGCGGACTGCTGTGTATCCCATGAAAGTTGATGACAAGGAAGGAGATTCGTACCGGCGGGATCGTTTTCTAAGTAAAATAATAGCAATAAAAACTTACCGAGAACGTGAGCCGTGTCCTGCGTGCAGCCGGCCAGCATGGTGAGCGCTCTGAGCCCCGATGGAAGCTTCCATCCCAGTCTTCTAGATGTAAACAGCCCTCTCCTCCCTCTCCGGGGGGAATTGTTCTTCTATTTGGCACGCAGTCAGAGAAGTCGCTGAATGAGGAGGACGGACAATGTGTATAACGTATGGATCCGGAGCGCGGAGACAAGACACGGGGAACAATGGTTCCGCCAGATGGCCGGATGTGGAGGAAATAACAAGACATGGAGAGACGCGGAGGAGTCACAAGATTCTTCTTCTTATACTATTATATTATTATTATCATCATCACAAATTAGCTACAGATTATTATTATTATTGTCACAAATTAGCTACAGATTATTATTATTATTATTATTATTGTCACAAATTAGCTATAGATTATCATTTAGCTACAGATTATTCTTGTCAATAAATTAGTTACAGATTATTATTATTATTATTATTATTACAAATTAGCTACAGATTATTATTATTATTATTATTATTATTATTATTATTATTAATATTATTGTCACAAATTAGCTACAGATTATTATTATTGACACAAATTAGCTATAGATTATTATTATTATTATTATTATTGTCACAAATTAGCTACAGATTATTATTATTATTATTATTATTGACACAAATTAGCTACAGATTATTATTGTCAATGAATTAGCTACAGATTATTATTATTATTATTATTATTATCACAGATTAGCTACAGATTATTATTGTTGTCACAAATTAGCTACAGATTATTATTATTATTATTATTATTGTCACAAATTAGCTACAGATTATTATTATTATTATTATTATTGACACAAATTAGCTACAGATTATTATTGTCAATGAATTAGCTACAGATTATTATTATTATTATTATTGTTGTCACAAATTAGCTACAGATTATTATTATTATTATTATTATTATTGTCACAAATTAGCTACAGATTATTATTATCACAAATTAGCTACAGATTATTCTTGTCACTAAATTAGCTACAGATTATTATTATTATTATTGTCACAAATTAGTTACAGATTATTCTTGTCAATAAATTAGATACAGATTATTATTATTAGCACAAATTAGATACAGATTCATTTTATTATTGTCACAAATTAGCTATAGATTACTATTATTATTATTATTATTATTGACACAAATTAGCTACAGATTATTATTGTCACAAATTAGCTACAGATTATTATTATCACAAATTAGCTACAGATTATTATTATTATTATTATTATTATTATTATTATTATTATTATTGTCACAAATAAACTACAGATTATTATTATTATTATTATTATTATTGTCACAAATTAGCTACAGATTATTCAGGTCAATAAACTAGCTACAGATTATTTTTATTATTGTCACAAATTAGCTACAGATTATTCTTGTCAATAAATCAGCTACAGATTATTATTATTATTGTCACAAATTAGCTACAGATTATTTGTGTCAATAAATTAGCTACAGATTATTATTATTATTGTCACAAATTAGCTACAGATTATTATTATTATTGTCACAAATTAGCTACAGATTATTATTATTATTGTCGTCAATAAATTAGCTATAGATTATTATTGTCACAAATTAGCTACAGATTATTCGTGTCAATAAATTAGCTACATATTATTATTATTATTGTTGTCACAAATTAGCTACAGATTATTATTATTATTATTATTATTATTATTATTGTCACAAATTAGCTACATATTATTATTGTCAATAAATTAGCTACAGATTATTATTATTATTATTATTATTATTATTGTCACAAATTAGCTACAGATTATTATTGTCACAAATTAGCTACAGATTATTATTGTCACAAATTAGCTACAGATTAATATTATTATTATTATTATTATTATTGTCACAAATTAGCTACAGATTATTATATTTATTGTCACAAATTAGCTACAGATTATTATTATTATTTATTATTATTATTGTCACAATTAGCTACAGATTATTATTGTCAATAAATTAGCTACAGATTATTATTATTATCAATAATATCACCATTATACTATAATGTTGTTGTTATGATTACTGTTCTTTTCCCATATTGTCTACAGAGGGTTCGTATTAACCATTTGCTGACCACACACTATACATATACAGCGACAGTGCAGGCCGGCTGCACAGAATCATATATAGTGCATTCGGAAAGTATTCACAGCGCTTCACTTTTCCCACATTTTGTTATGTTACAGTCCTTATTCAAAAATGGAGTAAATTCATTATTTTCCTCCAAATTCTACAAACAATCCCCCATAATAACGTAAAAAGAAGTTTGTTCGAAATCTTTGCATATTTATAAAAAAATTAAAATTCCCATGTACATAAGTATCACAGGCTCCTCCCACGTACATACGTATCACAGACTCCTCCCACGTACATACGTATCACAGACT
The DNA here is from genome assembly GCF_905171775.1 of Rana temporaria. Taxonomy (NCBI): domain Eukaryota; kingdom Metazoa; phylum Chordata; class Amphibia; order Anura; family Ranidae; genus Rana; species Rana temporaria. Next base: position 4,504,164 of record NC_053493.1, read on the forward strand.
CCTCCCACGTACATACGTATCACAGACTCCTACCATGAGTATGGCAGGCTTCTCCCATGTACATAAGTATCACAGGCTTCTCCCATGTACATAAGTATCACAGGCTCCTCCCATGTACATAAGTATCACAGGCTCCTCCCATGTACATAAGTATCACAGGCTCCTCCCGTGTACATAAGTATCACAGACTCCTCCCATGAATATAAGTCTCCCAGACTCCTCCCATACATAAGTATCACAGGCTCCTCCCATGTATATAAGTATCACAGACTCCTCCCATGTACATAAGTATCACAGGCTCCTACCATGTACGTAAGTCTCCCAGACTCCTCCCATGTACATAAGTATCACAGGCTCCTCCCATGCACATAAGTATTACAGGCTCCTCCCACATACATACGCATCACAGACTCCTCCCACGTACATACGTATCACAGACTACTCCCACGTACATACGTATCACAGACTCCTCCCATGTACATAAGTATCACAGGCTCCTACCATGTACGTAAGTCTCCCAGACTCCTCCCATGTACATAAGTATCACAGACTCCTCCCACGTACATACGTATCACAGACTCCTCCCATGAGTATGGCAGGCTTCTCCCATGTACATAAGTATCACAGACTCCTCCCATGTACATAAGTATCACAGGCTCCTCCCGTGTACATAAGTATCACAGGCTCCTCCCATGTACATAAGTCTCCCAGACTCCTCCCATGTACATAAGTATCACAGGCTCCTCCCATGTACATAAGTATCACAGGCTCCTCCCATGTACATAAGTATCACAGGCTCCTCCCATGTACATAAGTATCACAGGCTCCTCCCATGTATATAAGTATCACAGACTCCTCCCATGTACATAAGTATTACAGGCTCCTCTCATGTACATAAGTATCACAGGCTCCTCCCATGTACGTAAGTATCACAGACTCCTCCCATGTACAAAAGTATCACAGACTCCTCCCATGTACAAAAGTATCACAGGCTCCTCCCATGTACATAACTATCACAGACTCCTCCCATGTACAAAAGTATCACAGGCTCCTCCCATGTACATAACTATCACAGACTCCTCCCATGTACATAAGTATCACAGGCTTCTCCCATGTACATAAGTATCACAGGCTCCTCCCATGACATAAGTATCACAGGCTCCTCCCATGTACATAAGTATCACAGGCTCCTCCCATGTACGTAAGTCTCCCAGACTCCTCCCATGTACATAAGTATCACAGGCTCCTCCCATGTACATAAGTATCACAGGCTCCTCCCATGACATAAGTATCACAGGCTCCTCCCATGTACATAAGTATCACAGGCTCCTCCCATGTACATAAGTATCACAGGCTCCTCCCATGTACATAAGTATCACAGGCTCCTCCCATGACATAAGTATCACAGGCTCCTCCCATGTACATAAGTATCACAGGCTTCTCCCATGTACATAAGTATCACAGACTCCTCCCATGTACATAAGTCTCCCAGACTCCTCCCATGTACATAAGTATCACAGGCTCCTCCCATGTACATAAATATCACAGACTCCTCCCATGTATATAAGTATCAGAGGCTCCTCCCATGTATGTAAGTCTCCCAGACTCCTCCCATGTATATAAGTATCACAGGCTCCTCCCATGTACATAAGTATCACAGACTACTCCCATGTACATAAGTATCACAGGCTCCTCCCATGTATATAAGTATCACAGACTCCTCCCATGTACGTAAGTATCACAGGCTCCTCTCATGTACATAAGTATCACAGGCTCCTCCCATGTACGTAAGTATCACAGACTCCTCCCATGTACAAAAGTATCACAGACTCCTCCCATGTACAAAAGTATCACAGGCTCCTCCCATGTACATAACTATCACAGACTCCTCCCATGTACAAAAGTATCACAGGCTCCTCCCATGTACATAACTATCACAGACTCCTCCCATGTACATAAGTATCACAGACTCCTCCCATGTACGTAAGTCTCCCAGACTCCTCCCATGTACATAAGTATCACAGGCTCCTCCCATGCACATAAGTATTACAGGCTCCTCCCACATACATACGTATCACAGACTCCTCCCACGTACATACGTATCACAGACTACTCCCACGTACATACGTATCACAGACTCCTCCCACGTACATACGTATCACAGACTCCTCCCATGAGTATGGCAGGCTTCTCCCATGTACATAAGTATCACAGACTCCTCCCATGTACATAAGTATCACAGGCTCCTACCATGTACGTAAGTCTCCCAGACTCCTCCCATGTACATAAGTATCACAGGCTCCTCCCATGCACATAAGTATTACAGGCTCCTCCCACATACATACGTATCACAGACTCCTCCCACGTACATACGTATCACAGACTACTCCCACGTACATACGTATCACAGACTCCTCCCACGTACATACGTATCACAGACTCCTCCCATGAGTATGGCAGGCTTCTCCCATGTACATAAGTATCACAGACTCCTCCCATGTACATAAGTATCACAGGCTCCTCCCGTGTACATAAGTATCACAGGCTCCTCCCATGTACATAAGTCTCCCAGACTCCTCCCATGTACATAAGTATCACAGGCTCCTCCCATGTACATAAGTATCACAGGCTCCTCCCATGTACATAAGTATCACAGACTCCTCCCACGTACATACGTATCACAGGCTTCTCCCATGTACATAAGTATCACAGGCTCCTCCCATGACATAAGTATCACAGGCTCCTCCCATGTACATAAGTATCACAGGCTCCTCCCATGTACGTAAGTCTCCCAGACTCCTCCCATGTACATAAGTATCACAGGCTCCTCCCATGTACATAAGTATCACAGGCTCCTCCCATGACATAAGTATCACAGGCTCCTCCCATGTACATAAGTATCACAGGCTCCTCCCATGTACATAAGTATCACAGGCTCCTCCCATGTACATAAGTATCACAGACTCCTCCCACGTACATACGTATCACAGACTCCTCCCATGAGTATGGCAGGCTTCTCCCATGTACATAAGTATCACAGACTCCTCCCATGTACATAAGTCTCCCAGACTCCTCCCATGTACATAAGTATCACAGGCTCCTCCCATGTACATAAATATCACAGACTCCTCCCATGTATATAAGTATCAGAGGCTCCTCCCATGTATGTAAGTCTCCCAGACTCCTCCCATGTATATAAGTATCACAGGCTCCTCCCATGTACATAAGTATCACAGACTACTCCCATGTACCTAACTATCAGAGACTCCTCCCACGTACATTTTTTATGGGAAACGCACTATTCACAGCATCTGTGGTGACCTTTTAAAAGAAATGTCTGTATCACTCACGGCCACATCCAGACAGGAATGTAAAAGACTAAAATGCGGTCGCTTTCTTCCCGATTGCAAAATGACGGCCGGGCAGGACTTTCATCATTCGGGGTGGACGTCATATGACGTCCTCCCCGAAACAAGCCACGCTGTTGGCACGATCTGCGCACTGGCCCATTCCCGGGAACCATGTGATTGCTGTGACCAATCACAGCAGATCACATGACAGTTGTAAACAATGCATGGCTTCTTTTCATGCCATCCATTGTGTACAATTGTGTTGCTAGCTGTGATTGGTCACAGCAATCCCATGGTACAGACAGTGCCATTATTTAACCAGTTCCCGACCTCCTCATGTACATTTACGTCGGCAGAATGGCACGGACAGGCACATCAACTTACCTGTACGTCCTCTGCTAAACGTGGGTGGGGGGTCCGATCGGGACCCCCCCCGGTACATGCGGAGGTCGGGTCCGCTCGCGGAGCGATCCGGGACGACGGCGCGGCTATTTGTTTTTAGCCGCTCCGTCGCGATCGCTCCCCGGAGCTGAAGAACGGGGAGAGCCGTATGTAAACACGACTTCCCCGTGCTTCACTGTGGCGGCGCATCGATCGAGTGATCCCTTTTATAGGAAGACTCGATCGATGTCAGTCCTACAGCCACACCCCCCCTACACTAGTAAACACACACTAGGTGAACCCTAAATGTTACAGCGCCCCCTGTGTTTAACTTCCAAACTGCAACTGTCATTTTCACAATAAAGAATGCAATTTAAATGCATTTTTTGCTGTGAAAATGACAATGGTCCCAAAAATGTGTCAAAATTGTCCGAAGTGTCCGCCATAATGTCGCAGTCACGAAAAAAATCGCTGATCGCCGCCATTACTAGTAAAAAAAACTGCAAAAAAAACTGCAAAAAAACTATCCCCTATTTTGTAAACGCTATAAATTTTGCGCAAACCAACCGATAAACGATTATTGCGTTTTTTTTTACCAAAAATAGGTAGAAGAATACGTATCGGCCTAAACTGAGGAAAAAATAAATTTTTATATATGTTTTTGGGGGATATTTATTACAGCAAAAAGTAAAAAATATTGCATTTTTTTCAAAATTGTCGCTCTATTTTTGTTTATAGCGCAAAAAATAAAAACCGCAGAGGTGATCAAATACAACCAAAAGAAAGCTCTATTTGTGGGGAAAAAAGGACGCCAATTTTGTTTGGGAGCCACGTCGCACGACAGCGCAATTGTCTGTTAAAGCGACGCAGTTCCGAACTGTAAAAACCCCTTGGGTCTTTAGCCAGCATATTGGTCCGGGGCTTAAGTGGTTAAATAAAAAAAATATTCATTATTTTTTTTTACATACTGTCAGCGTCCCTGATCACCCCCACACCAGTATATGATAACACTGCACTGGTGACAGTATGTGATAAAACAATTGGGAATTTTTTTTCACCTCATTTTCCCAAAAATTATGACAAAAAATTACAACTTCAAAAAACTCACCGGGTCAGATTCATATACATCCGCGGCGGCGTAACGTATGTCCTTTACGTTACACCGCCGCAAGTTTTCAGCGCAAGTGCTTGATTCACAAAGCACTTGCCTGTAAACTTGCGGCGGCGTAGCATAAAGCCGTCCGGCGCAAGCCCGCCCAATTCAAATGGGGCGTGTACGATTTAAATTAGGCGCGTTCCCGCACCGAACGTTCTGCGCGTGCTCCATTAGGAAATTTCCCGCCGGGCTTTGCGCGAAATTACGGCGCCCCGACGTGTTTTTTGAACGGCGACGTGCGTAAGGTACTTTCATATTCCCGGACGTCTTACGCAAAAAAAAAAAAAAAATTGAAATTCGACGCGGGAATGACGGCCATGCTTTAACATGGCTGGTCTAAATCTAAGCCATGAAATAGCAGGCGACGGGAAAAACCGACTAGTGACGACGTAAGAGAATGCGACGAACGCGCGTACCTTCGTGGATCGCCGTAAACAGCTAATTTGCATACCCGACGCTGGAAAACGACGCAAACTCCACCCAGCGGCCGCCGGAAAATTACACCTACGATCCGAAGGCGTACGAAGCCGTACGCCTGTCGGATCTTAGCCAAAAGCCGTCGTATCTTTGTTTGTGAATTACAAATAAAGATACGACGCGGCAAATTTGAAAGTACGCCGGAGTATCAGCAGATATCAGCAGATACTCCGGCTTACTTATTCTGTGAATCTGGCCCACCATGCCTCTTACTAAATACCCTGGACTTTCTACTTCACAAAAAGGGGTGATTTGGGGGGGTATTTGTACCTTCCCGGTATTTTCAGTCCTCAGGAAATGAGATCGGCCGTCTATACATCAGAATTGATCGATTTTCAGATCTATAGTCTGTGGACTTTCCTACAGAATAAATACGTAATATACACTGATTTCGGGGTTATTTATATATATATATATATATATATATATATAGCAGAAAACATTTTTTGACCTAAATTTATGAAGAAAGATTATTTATTCGCAAATTTTCAAACAGAAATGAAGAAAAATGTGGTGATTAACCACTTCAGTCCCGGAGGATTTGGCTGCTCAATGACCGGCCCATTTTTTTTTTGCGATTCGGCACTGCGTCGCTTTAATTGACAATTGCGCGGTCGTGCAACGTGGCACCCAAACAAAATTGGCGTCCTTTTTTCCCACACAAATAGAGCTTTTTTTTGGTGGTATTTGATCGCCTCTGCGGTTTTTATTTTTTGCGCTATAAACAAAAATAGAGCGACAATTTTGAAAAAAAGCAATATTTTGTACTTTTTTCTGTAATAAATATCCCCCAAAAACATATATAAAAAAAAGCAATTTTTTTCCTCAGTTTAGTCCGATACGTATTCTTCTACTTTGTTTTGGAAATAAAAATTGCAATAAGCGTTTATTGATTGGTTTGTGCAAAAGTTATAGCGTTTACAGCCAGACCTCACCGTGCCCATTGTAGCCAAACCTCATCGTGCCCATTGTAGCCAAACCTCATCGTGCCCATTGTAGCCAAACCTCACCGTGTCCATTGTAGCCAGACCTCATTGTGCCCATTGTAGCCAGACCTCATTGTGCCCATTGTAGCCAGACATCATTGTGCCCATTGTAGCCAAACCTCATCGTGCCCATTGTAGCCAGACATCATTGTGCCCATTGTAGCCAAACCTCATCGTGCCCATTGTAGCCAAACCTCATCGTGCCCATTGTAGCCAGACCTCATTGTGCCCATTGTAGCCAGACCTCATCGTGCCCATTGTAGCCAGACCTCATCGTGCCCATTGTAGCCAGACCTCACCGTGCCCATTGTAGCCAGACCTCATCGTGCCCATTGTAGCCAGACCTCATCGTGTCCATTGTAGCCTGACCTCACTGTGTCCATTGTAGCCAGACCTCATCGTGCCCATTGTAGCCAGACCTCATCGTGCCCATTGCAGCCAGACCTCACTGTGCCCATTACAGCCAGACCTCACTGTGCCCATTGCAGCCAGACCTCACTGTGCCCATTGCAGCCTGACCTCACCATGCCCATTGTAGCCAGACCTCACTGTGTTTATTGCAGTCAGACCTCACTGTGCCCATTGCAGCCTGATCTCACTGTGCCCATTGCAGCCTGATCTCACCGTGTCCATTGCAGTCAGACCTCACTGTGCCCATTGCATTTAGACCTCACTGTGCCCATTGCAGTCAGACCTCACCGTGCCCATTGTAGCCTGATCTCACTGTGCCCATTGTAGCCAGACCTCACGTGCCCATTGCAGCCTGATCTCACCGTGCCCATTGCAGCCTGATCTCACTGTGCCCATTGCAGTCAGACCTCACCGTGCCCATTGTAGCCTGATCTCACTGTGCCCATTGTAGCCAGACCTCACCGTGCCCATTGCAGCCTGATCTCACCGTGCCCATTGCAGCCTGATCTCACTGTGTTTATTGCAGCCAGACCTCACCGTGCCCATTGTAGCCAGACCTCACCGTGCCCATTAGGAAATATCCCGCCGTGCTTTGCGCGAAATTACGGCGCCCCGACGTGTTTTTTGAACGGCGACGTGCCCATTGTAGCCAGACCTCACCGTGCCCACTGCAGCCTGATCTCACTGTGCCCATTGCAGCCTGATCTTACCGTGCCCATTGTAGCCAGACCTTCTCACTGATCACCAATGTAAGGGACATTCTTCTCACTGATCACCAATGTAAGGGACATTCTTCCCTCTGATCACCAATGTAAGGAACATTCTTCTCACTGATCACCAATGTAAGGGACATTCTTCTCACTGATCACCAATGTAAGGGACATTCTTCCCACTGATCACCAATGTAAGGGACATTCTTCCCACTGATCACCAATGTAAGGGACATTCTTCTCACTGATCACCAATGTAAGGGACATTCTTCCCACTGATCACCAATGTAAGGAACATTCTTCTCACTGATCACCAATGTAAGGGACATTCTTCCCACTGATCACCAATGTAAGGGACATTCTTCCCACTGATCACCAATGTAAGGGACATTCTTCTCACTGATCACCAATGTAAGGGACATTCTTCCCACTGATCACCAATGTAAGGGACATTCTTCCCACTGATCACCAATGTAAGGAACATTCTTCCCACTGATCACCAATGTAAGGGACATTCTTCCCACTGATCACCAATGTAAGGGACATTCTTCCCACTGATCACCAATGTAAGGAACATTCTTCCCACTGATCACCAATGTAAGGGACATTCTTCTCACTGATCACCAATGTAAGGGACATTCTTCTCACTGATCACCAATGTAAGGAACATTCTTCTCACTGATCACCAATGTAAGGAACATTCTTCTCACTGATCACCAATGTAAGGGACATTCTTCTCACTGATCACCAATGTAAGGGACATTCTTCTTACTGATCACCAATGTAAGGGACATTCTTCCCACTGATCACCAATGTAAGGGACATTCTTCTCACTGATCACCAATGTAAGGGACATTCTTCTCACTGATCACCAATGTAAGGGACATTCTTCTCACTGATCACCAATGTAAGGGACATTCTTCTCACTGATCACCAATGTAAGGGACATTCTTCTCACTGATCACCAATGTAAGGGACATTATTCTCACTGATCACCAATGTAAGGAACATTCTTCTCACTGATCACCAATGTAAGGAGCATTCTTCCCACTGATCACCAATGTAAGGAACATTCTTCTCACTGATCACCAATGTAAGGGACATTCTTCTCACTGATCACCAATGTAAGGGACATTCTTCTCACTGATCACCAATGTAAGGAGCATTCTTCTCACTGATCACCAATGTAAGGAACATTCTTCTCACTGATCACCAATGTAAGGAACATTCTTCTCACTGATCACCAATGTAAGGGACATTCTTCTCACTGATCACCAATGTAAGGAACATTCTTCTCACTGATCACCAATGTAAGGGACATTCTTCTCACTGATCACCAATGTAAGGAACATTCTTCTCACTGATCACCAATGTAAGGAACATTCTTCCCACTGATCACCAATGTAAGGGACATTCTTCTCACTGATCACCAATGTAAGGGACAGTCTTCTCACTGATCACCAATGTAAGGGACAGTCTTCTCACTGATCACCAATGTAAGGGACAGTCTTCTCACTGATCACCAATGTAAGGGACATTCTTCCCACTGATCACCAATGTAAGGAACATTCTTCTCACTGATCACCAATGTAAGGGACATTCTTCTCACTGATCACCAATGTAAGGAGCATTCTTCTCACTGATCACCAATGTAAGGAACATTCTTCCCACTGATCACCAATGTAAGGAACATTCTTCCCACTGATCACCAATGTAAGGGACATTCTTCTCACTGATCACCAATGTAAGGGACATTCTTCTCACTGATCACCAATGTAAGGAACATTCTTCTCACTGATCACCAATGTAAGGAACATTCTTCTCACTGATCACCAATGTAAGGAACATTCTTCCCACTGATCACCAATGTAAGGGACATTCTTCCCACTGATCACCAATGTAAGGAACATTCTTCCCACTGATCACCAATGTAAGGGACAGTCTTCTCACTGATCACCAATGTAAGGGACATTCTTCCCACTGATCACCAATGTAAGGGACATTCTTCTCACTGATCACCAATGTAAGGGACATTCTTCCCACTGATCACCAATGTAAGGGACATTCTTCCCACTGATCACCAATGTAAGGGACATTCTTCTCACTGATCACCAATGTAAGGGACATTCTTCTCACTGATCACCAATGTAAGGAACATTCTTCTCACTGATCACCAATGTAAGGGACATTCTTCCCACTGATCACCAATGTAAGGGACATTCTTCTCACTGATCACCAATGTAAGGGACATTCTTCTCACTGATCACCAATGTAAGGGACATTCTTCTCACTGATCACCAATGTAAGGGACATTCTTCCCACTGATCACCAATGTAAGGGACATTCTTCCCACTGATCACCAATGTAAGGAACATTCTTCCCAATTTTGTTTATTAAAAGTCTTGCAAACAAAAAGCATAAAATCACTATATATAAAAAATACATAAATATATACATATTTACATAAATGAAAATAAATATAGCAAATCTGCTCTCAAACAAAAGACTTTACAGCAAAGCAAAAATCATGTAACCACTGGTGAAATAAATCCTACTACAACTCACACCACTACACCAGACAAACCTACAAGGTCAAGAAACAAACCCACACCCATTATGCATGCAGCCCTTCTTCAAAAAGATACTAACCAACAAAAGCTAAGGGAGTGAAAGAGACAGAAAGGGAAAAGAACTCCTCACTCAGAGACGGGCAGCTCACCAAAGGCAGGTCTGATATTCCTCCACGCCCTTTTCCAGACCGCCCGAGGTTCCCTGCCCTTCTCAAGACCCCGAATTTTCCCAACCTCACCCAGAATATCGTGCACCACCACCTCGACAGAGAGGACTTTCTTCCGCAGGGTAATCTGACACCGTGCATTCCATGTGAAGTAACGGACAACTATACTAACTAGAAAAAGTGTATTGAAATCAAAATCCCAGTGAGTCGGGAATGCCCCATACACCCACTCCGCATAACTCATGCGATAGAAAAAGGGAATGCCTAGAGCCCTCCCCACCCTTTTATACACCTCTATGTTAAAGGGACACTGCAGCAAAAAGTGGTCCATAGACTCCACTTTACCAACACACTCCGCTCTCGGACAATCCCGATCATCCACAGAGCGATTCTTCAGGTTCCCTCTCACATAGAGCCTTCCATGGAAAGCGAGCCAAGCTTGATCCCTAAACTTCAGAGGGATTCTTTCTAAATTGATTAAACGCAATCCCTCCCTCATTACAGAGCCTGGGCAATCCCTTAAGGCCAGTGACACACTGAAAGCCGAGCTCAAAATTCTCTTCTCCAGAAGCTTCCTGGGGAGGGACTTGATATCCTCCGCTGTCACCTGCCACTGCCGAAGTATTTTCAGACACGGGGCAACATAAGCCGGGAGCTTGCCATGTTGGACTCTCAGACTTTTCACTGGCCCGCCATCTTCCCAGCATCGCAGAAAAGGCCTAAAACAAGACTGAAAAATACCCACCCATCCCGGCGGGTTCTCTGCTAGCATGTTACCAAGATTGTACTTTAAAAAGAGCAGAGAAAAGAAAACTATTGGGTTGACCATTCCTAGGCCACCCTCCCGCCTAGACAGGTAAGTTACATTGCGTTTGATCAGGTTCAGCCTATTTCCCCATAACAGTTGGAAAAAACAGCTGTACACCCTTGCATAGAGAGATGATGGCAAGATACAGACGAATCTGACATATAAAAAGATTGGGACCAGGTACGTTTTGATCAAGTCAACCCTCTCCCTCAAGGAAAGCCTCCATTTCTTCCAGCTTGCTACTTTGGCATTGGCACACACCAACCTGCTTTCCCAATTTCGATGACCATAGTCACCAGGACCAAATTTGATGCCCAACACTTTAATTTCCTGCTGGGGCTCTGGGAAGGCATCCGGAAGTTCGAAGCTTTCACCCTCCTCACCCATCCAGAAAACTTCACTCTTTTCATGGTTGACTTTAGAACCAGAGGCCTCCGTGTACTGCTCTATCATAGAGACCACCTCCTGCGCCTCCTCCGTCCCAGAGACAATAACAGACACATCATCGGCGTAGGCCACGACCTTCAAGGGCGGCACACCAGCAATGCCCAAAGGCACCCCGCACAACGATCCACACTCTAGCCTTTTTATGAAGGGGTCGATTGCGAATACATATAGCAGGGGGCTCAGAGGACATCCCTGGCGCACACCAGAGCCAACCTCAAAAGGCCGTCCAACCCAACCATTAACCAGTGGGAAGCTCTCAGCCCCTCTATATAATGTCTTCAGCCAATCTATAAACCTCCCCTGCAGGCCGTATCTACCAAGTAGCAAATACAGGTACTCGTGATTGACTCTATCAAAAGCCTTCGCCTGATCAAGTGCCAGCAAGTACTTTCTCCATCCAGCAGCCCTGCATCGTTCCAAAGCCTCCCGGACAGCTAAAATCGCTGAAAAGGTGCTTCTACCTTGGACTGAGCAGTGCTGATGACTGGACAACAAATCGCCTGCCACTGACGACAAGCGCCAAAAAAGAATCTTCGCCAAGATCTTTCTATCAACATTGAGAAGACTGATGGGGCGCCAGTTCTCAATCATTGAGGGGTCTTTACCTTTTGACAGAAGAATCACAGCGGATTGCCTCATGGAGGGAGGGAGCGAACCCTCTTCTAGACAGCTGTTATAAACCTCTGCTAAAAAGGGAGCCAGAATGGACTTAAAACACTTGTAGAATTCAGCTGTCAACCCATCTGGCCCAGGGCGAGTTTTTGTTAGCCAGCTTGTCTATAGCATGAACTACCTCATCCGCTGAAATTGGCTTTGATGGATTTGACAGAACCAATGTACCATTTCCCAATCCTGGAGTAGAATCCAGAAAGCTTTCCATCTTGTCCCGACAAAGGTCCTTTCTCCCCAGAAGGTCAGCGTAATATGATCTGAAGATCTCCAGGATCCCTGATCTGGACTTCACCAGGGAACCCGTACCATCCCTCAGGCCTATGACCGTCTTAACTGCTATGCCTTGCTTACAGTTCTGGTAAGGATCAGGCCAGTGGCGGCCCGTCCATAGGGGGCGCCTGGGCGCCGCCCCCCACCCCCCCAAGGCTGCAAAAAAAAAAAATGAAAAAAAAAAAAAAAAAAAGGTCCCTTTAAATTTTTTTTTTTTTTTTAAGTTCTTTAACCAGTTCCCGACCCCCGCATGTACATATACGTCCACAATATGGCACGTACAGGCACATGGGCGTACATGTACGTCCTCGCCTATTAGCGGGTGGGGGGTCCGATCGGGACCCCCCCCCGCTACATGCGGAGGTCGGGTCCGCTCGGGGAGCGATCCGGGACCACGGCGCGGCCATTTGTTTATAGCCGCTCCGTCGCGATCGCTCCCCGGAGCTGAAGAACGGGGAGAGCCGTGTGTAAACACGGCTTCCCCGTGCTTCACTGTGTCGGCGCATCGATCGCGTCATTCCCTTTATAGGGAAGACACGATCGATGACGTCATTCCTACAGCCACACCCCCCTACAGTTGTAAACACACACTAGGTGAACCCTAACTCCTACAGCGCCACCTGTGGTTAACTCCCAAACTGCAACTGTCATTTTCACAATAAAGAATGCAATTTAAATGCATTTTTTGCTGTGAAAATGACAATGGTCCCAAAAATGTGTCAAAATTGTCCGAAGTGTCCGCCATAATGTCGCAGTCATGAAAAAAATTGCTGATCGCCGCCATTAGTAGTAAAAAAAAAAAAAATTATAAAAATGCAATAAAACTATCCCCTATTTTGTAAACGCTATAAATTTTGCGCAAACCAATCGATAAACGCTTATTGCGATTTTTTTTACTAAAAATAGGTAGAAGAATACGTATCGGCCTAAACTGAGGAAAAAAAATGTTTTTATATATGTTTTTGGGGGATATTTATTACAGCAAAAAGTAAAAAATATTGCATTTTTTTCAAAATTGTCGCTCTATTTTTGTTTATAGCGCAAAAACTAAAAACCGCAGATGTGATCAAATACCACCAAAAGAAAGCTCTATTTGTGGGGAAAAAAGGACGCCAATTTTGTTTGGGAGCCACGTCGCACGACCGCGCAATTGTCTGTTAAAGCGACGCAGTCCCGAACTGTAAAAACACCTTGGGTCTTTAGGCTGCATATTGGTCCGGGGCTTAACTGGTTAAGTTTACCCTGCTAGGGCGCTGGCCACTGTGAACTATGGGAGCGTTCATGTCACTGCAATCCCGTGATTGCAGGCGAGACGCTACATTTGCAGGGTTTTGTGTTGATTCGAGGCGCAGCGCTAATAGCCCCAGCACTCTCATTGGTCAGACTTCTGCCTGTCTGTGTGTCTGACCATTAGCAATCACTGTAGGACTTGGGAGGTGCTTCCCCCCCCCCCAGCAGCCGTCTCACTTTCTGTTCTAGTGAAGTCAGGAAGACTGTAGCTGGAGGGACTATTTATTTTTTCCTTTCTGCTCCTATGTGGATGTACACTGGCTGCATTTCCTCCATCCATCTCCATGTGACAGCCAGCAGTGCACACTGAAAACAGAGAAGGTACAGTACTCCCGAGGGTCAGGACTGGGGGAGGGGGGGAGTAAATGTTTCACTGACTCCTGATAACAGCTCACTGCACACCAGGCTCAGCCTTATATATTGCAGGAGATAACGTTCTTCCCCTGTGACACCTTACCCTCAGACTGCTGCTATCTCACTGTTTATTCAACTTGAGGACATAGGTTAACTCTTTACTTCCCTGCATTTGTTTTGTTGGTTTCTCTGATTACCTACTGGAGGTAGGGTATGAGCCCAGGTTCAGACTACTGCGATCTAAGACATGGCATGTGATTTGCACCCGCACTGCGAATCGCATGCGATGTCAGTGAGATGTGAGTTCAGCCATACAGTTGTTTGGCTGAACTCGCATTAGATTCGCAGGGAAAAAAAGTGCAGGGACTTATTTCCCCCCCACACTGAAATTGGATCGCATGGGTGTTCTCACCTATGCCATGCGATTTCTGTGTGAGTTCACACTGCGATCTGTGAACCGATCTGGGGGTGCCATTAACATTGTAATGACACCCGCAGCTGTTGGCAGAGGGCAGTGTGAACTGCCAGCAGGAGAGATGCGATGCGGGAACCAACGCTGAAATCGCACTGGTTCCCGCATCACAATCAGTGTGAGCCCGGGCTGAAGGAGAAGAAGGATCATCTCATAAAACCAGGGCTGGTGCTCCATGCTTCTAGATTACAAGCATCCACTATTTTACAATTCAACTGTTTGTTAAACCCGGGTGTATTACAAGGATGAGGTGTATTATAGAATGATGAGGATCGGTGTATTATACAAGGATGAGGATCGGTGTATTACAAGGATGAGGATCGGTGTATTATACAAGGATGAGGATCGGTGTATTATACAAGGATGAGGATCGGTGTATTATACAAGGATGAGGATCGGTGTATTATACAAGGATGAGGATCGGTGTATTATACAAGGATGAGGATCGGTGTATTATACAAGGATGAGGATCGGTGTATTATACAAGGATGAGGATCGGTGTATTATACAAGGATGAGGATCGGTGTATTATACAAGGATGAGGATCGGTGTATTATACAAGGATGAGGATCGGTGTATTATACAAGGATGAGGATCGGTGTATTATACAAGGATGAGGATCGGTGTATTATACAAGGATGAGGATCGGTGTATTATACAAGGATGAGGATCGGTGTATTATACAAGGATGAGGATCGGTGTATTATACAAGGATGAGGATCGGTGTATTATAGAAGGATGAGGATCGGTGTATTATACAAGGATGAGGATCGGTGTATTATAGAATGATGAGGATCGGTGTATTATACAAGGATGAGGATCGGTGTATTATACAAGGATGAGGATCGGTGTATTATACAAGGATGATGACGGGTGTATTATACAAGGATGATGACGGGTGTATTATACAAGGATGAGGATCGGTGTATTATACAAGGATGAGGATCGGTGTATTATACAAGGATGAGGATCGGTGTATTATACAAGGATGAGGATCGGTGTATTATACAAGGATGAGGATCGGTGTATTATACAAGGATGAGGATCGGTGTATTATACAAGGATGAGGATCGGTGTATTATACAAGGATGAGGATCGGTGTATTATACAAGGATGAGGATCGGTGTATTATAGAAGGATGAGGATCGGTGTATTATACAAGGATGAGGATCGGTGTATTATACAAGGATGAGGATCGGTGTATTATACAAGGATGAGGATCGGTGTATTATACAAGGATGAGGATCGGTGTATTATACAAGGATGAGGATCGGTGTATTATACAAGGATGAGGATCGGTGTATTATACAAGGATGAGGATAAAGATGACGGGTGTATTATACAATGATGAGGAGGATGATAATGATGGGTTTATAATAGGGCTGCGGAAATTAACGATTAATTGTTCGATTAATCGTTAATTTCTTTGATCGACGAAAATTATTTTAATCGACCGACGATCCGCGGAGTGAGCTCCGCGGTCTCGCCCATAGGAAAGGCCGCGGCTTCGGCCTAGCTCCGGAGCCGCGGCCATCTTGGCCCAAGTAGCGGCGCACTGACATCATCATCGCCCGCCCTGCTAGTATTATATTCCCGCGCGCACGTGTCCATCAGCCTCTCTGCCGACGGGTCTGCCTGATGTAGGTAAGAGCGGACGAAGCATTCTTTATATTAGAGCTTGGGGGCAGATGTGTGTATAAGCATGGGGGCAGATGTGTGTGTGTAAAAGCATGGGGGCAGATGTGTGTGTATAAGCATGGGGGCAGATGTGTGTGTATAAGCATGGGGGCAGATGTGTGTATATAAGCATTGGGGCAGATGTGTGTATATTAAAGCATGGGGGCAGATGTGTGTATATTAAAGCATGGGGGCAGATGTGTGTGTATAAGCATGGGGGCAGATGTGTGTATAAGCATGGGGGCAGATGTGTGTATAAGCATTGGGCCGGTGTGTGTGTACAAGCATGGGGGCAGATGTGTGTGTACAAGCATGGGGACAGATGTGTGTGTATAAGCATGGGGGCAGATGTGTGTGTATAAGCATGGGGGCAGATGTGTGTGTACAAGCATGGGGGCAGATGTGTGTGTATAAGCATGGGGGCAGATGTGTGTGTATAAGCATGGGGGCAGATGTGTGTGTATAAGCATGGGGGCAGATGTGTGTGTATAAGCATGGGGGCAGATGTGTGTGTATAAGCATGGGGGCAGATGTGTGTGTATAAGCACGGGGGCAGATGTGTATATAAAAGCACGGGGGCAGATGTGTATATAAAAGCATTGGGGCAGATGTGTGTATATTAAAGCATGGGGGCAGATGTGTGTATAAGCATGGGGGCAGATGTGTGTATAAGCATGGGGGCAGATGTGTGTATAAGCATGGGGGCAGATGTGTGTATAAGCATGGGGGCAGATGTGTGTATAAGCATGGGGGCAGATGTGTGTGTATAAGCATGGGGGCAGATGTGTGTGTATAAGCATGGGGGCAGATGTGTGTGTGTATAAGCATGGGGGCAGATGTGTGTGTATAAGCATGGGGGCAGATGTGTGTGTATAAGCATGGGGGCAGATGTGTGTGTATAAGCATGGGGGCAGATGTGTGTGTGTGTGTGTATAAGCATGGGGGCAGATGTGTGTGTATAAGCATGGGGGCAGATGTGTATATATAAGCATTGGGGCAGATGTGTGTATATTAAAGCATGGGGGCAGATGTGTGTATATTAAAGCATGGGGGCAGATGTGTGTGTATAAGCATGGGGGCAGATGTGTGTATAAGCATGGGGGCAGATGTGTGTATAAGCATTGGGCCGGTGTGTGTGTACAAGCATGGGGGCAGATGTGTGTGTACAAGCATGGGGACAGATGTGTGTGTATAAGCATGGGGGCAGATGTGTGTGTATAAGCATGGGGGCAGATGTGTGTGTACAAGCATGGGGGCAGATGTGTGTGTATAAGCATGGGGGCAGATGTGTGTGTATAAGCATGGGGGCAGATGTGTGTGTATAAGCATGGGGGCAGATGTGTGTGTATAAGCATGGGGGCAGATGTGTGTGTATAAGCATGGGGGCAGATGTGTGTGTATAAGCACGGGGGCAGATGTGTATATAAAAGCACGGGGGCAGATGTGTATATAAAAGCATTGGGGCAGATGTGTGTATATTAAAGCATGGGGGCAGATGTGTGTATAAGCATGGGGGCAGATGTGTGTATAAGCATGGGGGCAGATGTGTGTATAAGCATGGGGGCAGATGTGTGTATAAGCATGGGGGCAGATGTGTGTATAAGCATGGGGGCAGATGTGTGTGTATAAGCATGGGGGCAGATGTGTGTGTATAAGCATGGGGGCAGATGTGTGTGTGTATAAGCATGGGGGCAGATGTGTGTGTATAAGCATGGGGGCAGATGTGTGTGTATAAGCATGGGGGCAGATGTGTGTGTGTGTGTGTATAAGCATGGGGGCAGATGTGTGTGTATAAGCACGGGGGTAGATGTGTGTGTATAAAAGCACGGGGGCAGATGTGTATATAAAAGCATTGGGGCAGATGTGTGTATATAAAAGCATTGGGGCAGATGTGTGTATATTAAAGCATGGGGGCAGATGTGTGTATATTAAAGCATGGGGGCAGATGTGTGTATATTAAAGCATGGGGGCAGATGTGTGTATAAGCATGGGGGCAGATGTGTGTATAAGCATGGGGGCAGATGTGTGTATAAGCATGGGGGCAGATGTGTGTGTATAAGCATGGGGGCAGATGTGTGTATAAGCATGGGGGCAGATGTGTGTATAAGCATGGGGGCAGATGTGTGTGTATAAGCATGGGGGCAGATATGTGTGTATAAGCATGGGGGCAGATGTGTGTGTATAAGCATGGGGGCAGATGTGTGTGTATAAGCATGGGGGCAGATATGTGTGTATAAGCATGGGGGCAGATGTGTGTGTATAAGCATGGGGGCAGATGTGTGTGTATAAGCATGGGGGCAGATGTGTGTGTATAAGCATGGGGGCAGATGTGTGTATATAAAAGCACGGGGGTAGATGTGTGTATATTAAAGTATGGGGGCAGATGTTTATATTAAAGTATATATTAAAGTATGGGGGCAGATGCTGTAATATACACATCTGCCCCCATGCTTTAATATACACATCTGCCCCCATGCTGCAAGAATATACACATCTGCCCCCATGCTGTAATGTACACATCTGCCCCCATGCTTTAATATACACATCTGCCCCCACGCTGCAAGAATATACACATCTGCCCCCATGCTGCAAGAATATACACATCTGCCCCCATGCTGCAAGAATATACACATCTGCCCCCATGCTGTAATGTACACATGGGGGCAGATGTGTATATTCTTGCAGTATGGGGGCAGATGTGTATTTGTATCTGTATGTGCGTTAATTAATCGAAATTAGTCGATTAATCGATTAAAAAAAAAAAACGATTAATCGAACACAAAAATTTTAATCAGTAACAGCCCTAGTTTATAATGATGGGTGTATAATATGGGGATGATGATGATGGGTGTATTATACAATGATGAGGAGTATGATGATGAGTGTATAATATGGGGATGATGATGATGGGTGTATTATACAATGATGAGGAGTATGATGATGATGATGATGATAATGATGGGTGTATAATATGGGGATGACAATGATGGGTGTATTATACAATGATGAGGAGTATGATGATGATGATGATGATAATGATGGGTGTATAATATGGGGATGACAATGATGGGTGTATTATACAATGATGAGGATGATGATAATGATAATGATGGGTGTATAATATGGGGATGATGATGACGGGTGTATTATACAATGATGAGGAGTATGATGACGATGATGGGTGTATAATATGGGGATGATGATGATGGGTGTATTATACAATGATGAGGAGTATGATGACGATGATGGGTGTATAATATGGGGATGATGATGATCGGTGTATTATACAATGATGAGGATGATGATGATGATAATGATGGGTGTATAATATGGGGATGATGATGACGGGTGTATTATACAATGATGAGGAGTATGATGATGATAATGATGGGTGTATAATATGGGGATGACGATGACGGGTGTATTATACAATGATGATGAGGAGGATGATGATGATGATGGGTGTATAATATGGGGATGACGATGACGGGTGTATTATACAATGATGATGAGGAGGATGATGATGATGATGGGTGTATAATATGGGGATGACGATGATGGGTGTATTATACAATGATGAGGAGTAGGATGATGATAATGATGGGTGTATAATATGGGGATGACGATGACGGGTGTATTATACAATGATGAGGAGTATGAGGATGATGATAATGATGGGTGTATAATATGGGGATGATGATGATGGGTGTATTATACAATGATGAGGAGTATGATGATGATGATAATGATGGGTGTATAATATGGGGATGACGATGACGGGTGTATTATACAATGATGAGGAGTATGAGGATGATGATAATGATGGGTGTATAATATGGGGATGACGATGACGGGTGTATTATACAATGATGATGAGGAGGATGATGATGATGATGGGTGTATAATATGGGGATGACGATGACGGGTGTATTATACAATGATGATGAGGAGGATGATGATGATGATGGGTGTATAATATGGGGATGACGATGATGGGTGTATTATACAATGATGAGGAGTAGGATGATGATAATGATGGGTGTATAATATGGGGATGACGATGACGGGTGTATTATACAATGATGAGGAGTATGAGGATGATGATAATGATGGGTGTATAATATGGGGATGATGATGATGGGTGTATTATACAATGATGAGGAGTATGATGATGATGATAATGATGGGTGTATAATATGGGGATGACGATGACGGGTGTATTATACAATGATGAGGAGTATGAGGATGATGATAATGATGGGTGTATAATATGGGGATGACGATGACGGGTGTATTATACAATGATGATGAGGAGGATGATGATGATGATGGGTGTATAATATGGGGATGACGATGACGGGTGTATTATACAATGATGAGGAGTATGATGATGAGGAGGATGATGATAATGATGGGTGTATAATATGGGGATGACGATGACGGGTGTATTATACAATGATGAGGAGTATGATGATGATGATGGGTGTATAATATGGGGATGACGATGACGGGTGTATTATACAATGATGAGGAGTATGATGATGAGGAGGATGATGATAATGATGGGTGTATAATATGGGGATGACGATGACGGGTGTATTATACAATGATGATGAGGAGGATGATGATAATGATGGGTGTATAATATGGGGATGACGATGACGGGTGTATTATACAATGATGAGGATGATGATGATGATGGGTGTATAATATGGGGATGAGGATGACGGGTGTATTATACAATGATGAGGAGTATGATGACGATGATGGGTGTATAATATGGGGATGATGATGACGGGTGTATTATACAATGATGAGGAGTACGATGATGATGATGGGTGTATAATATGGGGATGATGATGATGGGTGTATAATATGGGGATGATGATGATCGGTGTATTATACAATGATGATGATGATGATGATGATGATAATGATGGGTGTATAATATGGGGATGATGGGTGTATTATACAATGATGAGGAGTATGATGATGATGATGATAATGATGGGTGTATAATATGGGGATGATGATGATGGGTGTATTATACAATGATGAGGAGTACGATGATGATGATGGGTGTATAATATGGGGATGACGATGACGGGTGTATTATACAATGATGAGGAGTATGATGATAATGATGATAATGATGAGTGTATAATATGGGGATGATGATGATGGGTGTATTATACAATGATGAGGAGTATGATGATGATGATGATGATGATGATGATGATGGGTGTATTATACAATGATGAGGAGTATGATGATGATGATGATGGGTGTATAATATGGGGATGACGATGACGGGTGTATTATACAATGATGAGGAGTATGATGATGAGGAGTAGGATGATGATAATGATGGGTGTATTATACAATGATGAGGAGTATGAGGATGATGGGTGTATTATACAATGATGAGGAGTATGAGGATGATGGGTGTATTATACAATGATGAGGAGTATGAGGATGATGGGTGTATTATACAATGATGAGGAGTATGATGATGAGGAGTATGATGATGATGATGATGATGATGATGGGTGTATTATACAATGATGAGGAGGATGATGATGATGATGGGTGTATAATATGGGGATGACGATGACGGGTGTATTATACAATGATGAGGAGTATGAGGATGATGGGTGTATTATACAATGATGAGGAGTATGAGGATGATGGGTGTATTATACAATGATGATGATAATGATGGGTGTATAATATGGGGATGATGATGACGGGTGTATTATACAATGATGAGGAGTAAGATGATGATAATGATGGGTGTATAATATGGGGATGATGGGTGTATTATAGAATGATGAGGAGTATGATGATGATGATGATGATGATGATGGGTGTATTATACAATGATGAGGATGATGATAATGATGGGTGTATAATATGGGGATGATGATGATGGGTGTATAATATGGGGATGATGGGTGTATTATACAATGATGAGGAGTATGAGGATGATGGGTGTATAATATGGGGATGATGGGTGTATTATACAATGATGAGGAGTATGAGGATGATGGGTGTATAATATGGGGGTGACGGGTGTATTATACAATGACTGGAGCCTCAGGGGGTCAGACAGTGTCAGTGAGTGGTCACATCATGTCTCGCTGGCTGCTTTGCAATACATGATTTGGGGATTTCTGCCATGTGCTGACTATGTTACACTACATAATAGTCACAAATTGTGAGTACATCTGTCCTGTAATGTATACAGCTATATACACCCATCTGTATATAGAGACCATCCTCCATCATCACTGACTGCAGATATACATCATTATTATTGTATTTATTTTATTTCAGGTACTTCTATAGCGCCGTCAATTTACGCAGCGCTTTACATATACATTGTACAGTCACATTAGTCACTACCCTCAAGGAGCTTACAACCTACGGTCCCTAACACACATTCATACACATACTGGGGCCAATTTACACAGGATCCAATCAACCTCCCAGCATGTCCTGTTACTGTATACATAGCTGTATACAGGACAGATGATGGAGGAAGGTCTCTATATACAGGAAGGAAGGTTGGTGTATATAGCTAGCTGTATACAGGACAGATGATGTATCCCTTCATACCCTGATCTGTGTTATGCTGAGCTATATACCCTGATCTGTGAGGCTGAGCTGTATACTCTGTCCTGTGATGCTGAGCTGTATACACTGTCCTGTGATGCTAGAGCTGTATACACTGTCCTGTGATGCTAGGGCTGTATACTCTGTCCTGTGATGCTAGGGCTGTATACTCTGTCCTGTGATGCTAGGGCTGTATACTCTGTCCTGTGATGCTAGGGCTGTATACACTGTCATGTGATGCTAGAGCTGTATACACTGTCCTGTGATGCTAGAGCTGTATACTCTGTCCTGTGATGCTAGGGCTGTATACACTGTCCTGTGATGCTAGAGCTGTATACTCTGTCCTGTGAGGCTGAGCTGTATACTCTGTCCTGTGATGCTGAGCTGTATACACTGTCCTGTGATGCTAGAGCTGTATACACTGTCCTGTGATGCTAGAGCTGTATACACTGTCCTGTGATGCTAGAGCTGTATACTCTGTCCTGTGATGCTAGGGCTGTATACTCTGTCCTGTGATGCTAGGGCTGTATACTCTGTCCTGTGATGCTAGGGCTGTATACACTGTCCTGTGATGCTAGGGCTGTATACTCTGTCCTGTGATGCTAGAGCTGTATACTCTGTCCTGTGATGCTAGAGCTGTATACACTGTCCTGTGATGCTAGGGCTGTATACTCTGTCCTGTGATGCTAGGGCTGTATACACTGTCCTGTGATGCTAGGGCTATACACTGTCCTGTGATGCTAGAGCTGTATACTCTGTCCTGTGATGCTAGGGCTGTATACTCTGTCCTGTGATGCTAGGGCTGTATACTCTGTCCTGTGATGCTAGGGCTGTATACACTGTCCTGTGATGCTAGAGCTGTATACTCTGTCCTGTGATGCTAGGGCTGTATACTCTGTCCTGTGATGCTAGAGCTGTATACTCTGTCCTGTGATGCTAGAGCTGTATACTCTGTCCTGTGATGCTAGAGCTGTATACACTGTCCTGTGATGCTAGGGCTGTATACACTGTCCTGTGATGCTAGAGCTGTATACTCTGTCCTGTGATGCTAGAGCTGTATACACTGTCCTGTGATGCTAGAGCTGTATACACTGTCCTGTGATACTAGAGCTGTATACTCTGTCCTGTGATGCTAGAGCTGTATACTCTGTCCTGTGATGCTAGGGCTGTATACACTGTCCTGTGATGCTAGAGCTGTATACTCTGTCCTGTGATGCTAGAGCTGTATACACTGTCCTGTGATGCTAGAGCTGTATACACTGTCCTGTGATGCTAGAGCTGTATACACTGTCCTGTGATGCTAGAGCTGTATACTCTGTCCTGTGATGCTAGAGCTGTATACTCTGTCCTGTGATGCTAGGGCTGTATACACTGTCCTGTGATGCTAGGGCTGTATACTCTGTCCTGTGATGCTAGGGCTGTATACACTGTCCTGTGATGCTAGAGCTGTATACTCTGTCCTGTGATGCTAGAGCTGTATACACTGTCCTGTGATGCTAGAGCTGTATACACTGTCCTGTGATGCTAGAGCTGTATACACTGTCCTGTGATGCTAGAGCTGTATACACTGTCCTGTGATACTAGAGCTGTATACTCTGTCCTGTGATGCTAGAGCTGTATACTCTGTCCTGTGATGCTAGGGCTGTATACACTGTCCTGTGATGCTAGAGCTGTATACACTGTCCTGTGATGCTAGAGCTGTATACTCTGTCCTGTGATGCTAGAGCTGTATACACTGTCCTGTGATGCTAGAGCTGTATACACTGTCCTGTGATGCTAGAGCTGTATACACTGTCCTGTGATGCTAGAGCTGTATACACTGCCCTGTGATGCTAGAGCTGTATACACTGTCCTGTGATGCTAGGGCTGTATACACTGTCCTGTGATGCTAGAGCTGTATACACTGTCCTGTGATGCTAGAGCTGTATACTCTGTCCTGTGATGCTAGAGCTGTATACTCTGTCCTGTGATGCTAGAGCTGTATACTCTGTCCTGTGATGCTAGAGCTGTATACTCTGTCCTGTGATGCTAGAGCTGTATACTCTGTCCTGTGATGCTAGGGCTGTATACACTGTCCTGTGATGCTAGAGCTGTATACACTGTCCTGTGATGCTAGAGCTGTATACTCTGTCCTGTGATGCTAGAGCTGTATACTCTGTCCTGTGATGCTAGGGCTGTATACACTGTCCTGTGAGGCTGAGCTGTATACTCTGTCCTGTGATGCTAGAGCTGTATACTCTGTCCTGTGATGCTAGGGCTGTATACACTGTCCTGTGATGCTAGGGCTGTATACACTGTCCTGTGATGCTAGAGCTGTATACACTGTCCTGTGATGCTAGAGCTGTATACTCTGTCCTGTGATGCTAGAGCTGTATACTCTGTCCTGTGATGCTAGAGCTGTATACACTGTCCTGTGATGCTAGAGCTGTATACACTGTCCTGTGATGCTAGAGCTGTATACACTGTCCTGTGATGCTAGAGCTGTATACACTGTCCTGTGATGCTAGGGCTGTATACTCCTGACACTATGGGTGGAATACAGGGGATGGTGTGGGTGGAGTATGTAAGGGGTGGGGCTTATGGGAAGTGGGAGGGGTCAAAGGTGAAGGGCGGAGTCTTGCGCCCCCCCACCAGCCGCCACTGCTCAGACTGTCAGTGGGTGACATTGATTGAAGTAACTGGGAGGATCTACTCAACCTGACCTTTCTAGATCCTAAATTGTTCAGCCTGTGGCAGAGGCCTGTATCCTCCCAGTGACTTTTTGCAAGTGGCGCTTTGGTTGCCAGGCCTGAGATAACTGCCTGTCCGGGGGGCACTTTACCCACCCTGATTGGGTGGCGACGGATTGTTTTGCGTCATTGCTGAGAGCAGGCTTGCTCTCTCCTAACATCCGGAGGCCTGATACTAAAGTTCCTCTACGCTCATCAGCTTTTTTTCCTGGCGTGTGCCTTTTGATGTTGGCCAGTTTGGAATAAAGCTTTGAAACTGAATTTGTGTCTGGACATTAGCTTTTCTCCCACAGAAGTCACCCCTAGACCAAGTCACCAAGGTAACTTAGAAAGCCGATCCTGAATCAAACAGCGGCTCCTGCGGGGGTAGCGCTACAACTGTATTTATCGGCACTGTCTCGGAGGGGACAGGTGGGGGGTGGGGAACGAGTGCTGTCCAATTACATACTGGAGAATCTCCTGTTTACCCGGCGGCACCTGTAATAGGAAGTCTTGTCTCCTGGAATGCCATTGGACGACTCCTCTGTCTATTATAGGAATTATAGAGGCTGCTGTGTAAACAGGAGATTTTCCTGTATGTAATCTGTTGGCGCTCGTCCCGCCCCCCCCCCCCCCCCTCCGAGGCTGCAGATGGGCATCGATCAGAATGCATTCATGGCAATGGAGAGGCTTTATTCATGGGAATGGAGAGGCTGC
Organism: Rana temporaria; assembly: GCF_905171775.1. NCBI lineage: Eukaryota > Metazoa > Chordata > Amphibia > Anura > Ranidae > Rana > Rana temporaria. Next base: position 4,530,402 of record NC_053493.1, read on the forward strand.
ATTTGGCAATGGTGAGGCTGCATTCATGGCAATGGCGAGGCTACATATGGGCACTGATTGGGCTGCATTGATTGCCCTTATTTTGCTACAGAGTTCTATATTTACATTTATTTTCCTGAAACTTCCCTCCTATAGGGAAGGTGCATGTAATACGCCGATAAATACGGTGGCCCAGATTCAGGTAGATCCGAGCAATATTTGCGTGGGCAAAGAGCAAATATTTTTCTCTGCGCCCACGCAAATATTGCGTTTTGCCCGCGATTCACGGAGCAGTTGCTCCGTAAATTGCGCGGGCGATATGCTAAACAGCCGGGCGTAAGGCTGCCTAATGTAAATGATCCCGCCGGGGGCGGGAATCATTTAAATTAGGCGCGCTCCCGCGCCGAGCGAACAGCGCATGCTCCGTCGGGAAACTTTCCCGACGTGCATTGCGGCAAATGACGTCGCAAGGACGTCATTTGCTTCTAAGTGAACGTGAATGGCGTCCAGCGCCATTCACGGTTCACTTACGTAAACGACGTGAAATTTAAATTTCACGAGCGGGCAGCGCAGCTATACTTTAGCATTGGTTGCGCCTGCTATTAGCAGGAGCAGCCTTATGCTAAAGTCGCCGTACGGAAACTCCGTACCTTGCGTGCGCAGGGCCCGCGCAACTTTTGTGAATCGGTGGTAGTATGCAATTTGAATACTATACACAGATCACAATGACCGCGCCACCTAGCGGCCAACGCAAGAATGCAGCCAAAGATATGAAGACATAAGGAGGCTTATGCCTGTCATATCTTAGGCTGTAGTCGGTGTAACGAGGTTCCTGAATCAGGAGCACTCGTTACACCGGAGCAAGTAAGCACTTGCGCCGCGCTTGCGCCGCGCAACCTATGGTCTAACACACTTAGACCGAATTTTAAAATGGTCGGTCCTCACGCATCTTCACTTCATCAAATCGGCCACTCTTTGAAAAAAGTTTGGACACCCCTGCCTTAAGGCAATGGATTGAGGGAGTTGGGGGGGTTGTTTTGGAAACAACGTGATCATTTTATTCAGTGGATGCACAGCAGTTCCTTGACGTTTTAGGAGTGAGGCCCGGAATGGAAAAGGAAAGAAGAGAATAGTGCAGGGCCGGGCTCGACATTGTGGAAGGCAGTGTTGCCAACCGTCCGTATTTTTACGGACAGTTCGGAAAAACGGGCACTTTTTCCCCCCTTTCGTAAATGTCTGTGGTTGCGAAAATGTGCCAGTAAAAATAGCCGAGATCGGCTCGGCTTGGAACTGCGCATGGAGATTGGAGGCAGGGGGTGATTGGAGGCAGGGGGTGACGGTGGCTGCGGTGGCACCGCAGAGGGGGATGGAGGCAGGGGGTGTTAGTGGCAGGGGGTGATTGGAGGCAGGGGGTGACGGTGGCTGCGGTGGCACCGCAGAGGGGGATGGAGGCAGGGGGTGTTAGTGGCAGGGGGTGATTGGAGGCAGGGGGTGTTGGTGGCACCCCAGAGGGTGGGGGATGGAGACAGGGGTTGTTGGTGGCACCGCAGAGGGGGATGAAGGCAGGGGACGATGAAGGCAGGGGGTGATTGGAGGCAGGGGGTGTTAGTAGCAGGGGGTGATTGGAGGCAGGGGGTGTTGGTGGCACCGCAGAGGGGGATGAAGGCAGGGGACGATGGAGGCAGGGGGAGATTGGAGGCAGGGGGAGATTGGAGGCAGGGGGAATGTGGCACCGCAGAGGGGGATGGAGGCAGGGGGTGTTGGTGGCAGGGGGTGATTGGAGGCAGGGGGTGTTGGTGGCACCCCAGAGGGTGGGGGATGGAGACAGGGGTTGTTGGTGGCACCGCAGAGGGGGATGGAGGCAGGGGGTGATGTGACTAAATAATTTGCCCTTATTATATTGAAAATGACAGAAATATGTTTTTTTACCTTAATATCTACCTTAAATCACATTGCTATTTGCCTGGCGTACTTGTTTGTAGCCTAAATACTGAAATGTAATTTAGTAACTTTTGTGAAATGCCAGTAAAAATGTGGCTGCGCCAGTAAATTTCCGGTGTCGTGCCAGTAAATTTCAATCTGGTAGGTTGGCAACACTGATGGAAGGGGAGACAGCTAAAGTAGGGTGACCAGACATCCCCAGTTTCCAGGGACAGTCCCCGAATTGAGAGCCGTGTCCCCAGAGCCAGTCTGTCCCTGGATTTGTCCCCAGATTGCAGTGGCATGGGAAGGGCATCTGGTACTCTCACCCCCGGGTGCAACATTTAGGGGGTGCAAAATCATTACTGTGCCCTCCTAAGTGTGCTGTGTTACCCCCCCCCCCCCTGCCCAGTGACTTCTGTTGTCCAGCCTGTCCCCCATAATCCCTCTGGTGCGGGTAGTCCGTGTGTGAGAACAGTGGAGGGTCGGTGCAGCATAAGGCGGCTATTGGAGAAGCTCTTGGCAGGGCAGCCCTGCTCTGATGGATTATCATGGAGGCCAGCAAAATCAACCAATCTACACTGTTCATATGGGGGGGGGGGGGGAATAGTGCAGGAATCAGGTAGGTCAGTGTAGTGGTCAGTGTAGGAATCAGGTAGGTCAGTGTAGTGGTCAGTATAGGAATCAGGTAGGTCAGTGTAGGAATCAGGTAGGTCAGTGTGGGAATCAGGTAGGTCAGTGTAGTGGTCAGTATAGGAATCAGGTAGGTCAGTGTAGGAATCAGGTAGGTCAGTGTAGGAATCAGGTAGGTCAGTGTAGGAATCAGGTAGGTCAGTGTAGGAATCTGGTAGGTCAGTGTAGTGGTCAGCGTAGGAATCAGGTAGGTCAGTGTAGTGGTCAGTATAAGAATCAGGTAGGTCAGTGTAGTGGTCAGTGTAGGAATCAGGTAGGTCAGTGTAGTGGTCAGTGTAGGAATCAGGAAACAGGTAGGTCAGTGTAGGAATCAGGTAGGTCAGTGTAAGAATCAGGTAGGTCAGTGTAGGAATCAGGTAGGTCAGTGTAGGAATCAGGTAGGTCAGTGTAAGAATCAGGTAGGTCAGTGTAGTGGTCAGTGTAGGAATCAGGTAGGTCAGTGTAGGAATCAGGTAGGTCAGTGTAGTGGTCAGTGTAGGAATCGGGTAGGTCAGTGTAGGAATCAGGTAGGTCAGTGTAGTGGTCAGTGTAGGAATCAGGTAGGTCAGTGTAGTGGTCAGTGTAGGAATCAGGTAGGTCAGTGTAGTGGTCAGTGTAGGAATCAGGTAGGTCAGTGTAGGAATCAGGTAGGTCAGTGTAGTGGTCAGTGTAGGAATCAGGTAGGTCAGTGTAGTGGTCAGTGTAGGAATCAGGTAGGTCAGTGTAGGAATCAGGTAGGTCAGTGTAGGAATCAGGTAGGTCAGTGTAGTGGTCAGTGTAGGAATCAGGTAGGTTAGTGTAGTGGTCAGTGTAGGAATCAGGTAGGTCAGTACAGGAATGAGGTAGGTCAGTGTAGTGGTCAGTGTAGGAATCAGGTAGGTCAGTGTAGTGGTCAGTGTAGGAATCAGGTAGGTCAGTGTAGGAATCAGGTAGGTCAGTGTAGTGGTCAGTGTAGGAATCAGGTAGGTCAGTGTAGTGGTCAGTGTAGGAATCAGGTAGGTCAGTGTAGGAATCAGGTAGGTCAGTGTAGGAATCAGGTAGGTCAGTGTAGTGGTCAGTGTAGGAATCAGGTAGGTTAGTACAGGAATGAGGTAGGTCAGTGTAGTGGTCAGTGTAGGAATCAGGTAGGTCAGTGTAGGAATCAGGTAGGTCAGTGTAGTGGTCAGTGTAGGAATCGGGTAGGTCAGTGTAGGAATCAGGTAGGTCAGTGCAGTGGTCAGTGTAGGAATCAGGTAGGTCAGTGTAGTGGTAAGTGTAGGAATCAGGTAGGTCAGTGTAGGAATCAGGTAGGTCAGTGTAGGAATCAGGTAGGTCAGTGTAGTGGTCAGTGTAGGAATCAGGTAGGTCAGTGTAGGAATCAGGTAGGTCAGTGGAGGAATCAGGTAGGTCAGTGTACTGGTCAGTGTAGGAATCAGGTAGGTCAGTGTAGGAATCAGGTAGGTCAGTGTAGTGGTCAGTGTAGGAATCAGGTAGGTCAGTGTAGTGGTCAGTGTAGGAATCAGGTAAGTCAGTGTAGTGGTCAGTGTAGGAATCAGGTAGGTCAGCGTAGGAATCAGGTAGGTCAGTGTAGTGGTCAGCGTAGGAATCAGGTAGGTCAGTGTAGGAATCAGGTAGGTCAGTGTAGTGGTCAGTGTAGGAATCAGGTAGGTCAGTGTAGTGGTCAGTGTAGGAATCAGGTAGGTCAGCGTAGGAATCAGGTAGGTCAGTGTAGTGGTCAGCGTAGGAATCAGGTAGGTCAGTGTAGTGGTCAGTGTAGGAATCAGGTAGGTCAGTGTAGTGGTCAGTGTAGGAATCAGGTAGGTCAGTGTAGGCATCAGGTAGGTCAGTGTAGTGGTCAGTGTAGGAATCAGGTAGGTCAGTGTAGTGGTCAGTGTAGGGATAAGGTAGGTCAGTGTAGGAATCAGGAATCAGGTAGGTCAGTGTAGGAATCAGGTAGGTCAGTGTAGGAATCAGGTAGGTCAGTGTAGGAATCAGGTAGGTCAGTGTAGGAATCAGGTAGGTCAGTGTAGGAATCTGGTAGGTCAGTGTAGGAATCTGGTAGGTCAGTGTAGGAATCTGGTAGGTCAGTGTAGTGGTCAGTGTAGGAATTAGGTAGGTCAGTGTAGTGGTCAGCGTAGGAATCAGGTAAGTCTGTATAAGAATCAGGTAGGTCAGTGTAATGGTCAGTGTAAGAATCAGGTAGGTCAGTGTAGTGGTCAGTGTAAGAATCAGGTAGGTCAGTGTGGGAATCAGGTAGGTCAGTGTAGGAATCAGGTAGGTCAGTGTAGGAATCAGGTAGGTCAGTGTAGGAATCAGGTAGGTCAGTGTAGTGGTCAGTGTAGGAATCAGGTAGGTCAGTGTAGGAATCAGGTAGGTCAGTGTAGTGGTCAGTGTAGGAATCAGGTAGGTCAGCGTAGGAATCAGGTAGGTCAGTGTAGTGGTCAGCGTAGGAATCAGGTAGGTCAGTGTAGGAATCAGGTAGGTCAGTGTAGTGGTCAGTGTAGGAATCAGGTAGGTCAGTGTAGTGGTCAGCGTAGGAATCAGGTAGGTCAAAGTAGGAATCAGGTAGGTCAGTGTAGGAATCAGGTAGGTCAGTGTAGGAATCAGGTAGGTCAGCGTAGGAATCAGGTAGGTCAGTGTAGTGGTCAGCGTAGGAATCAGGTAGGTCAGTGTAGGAATCAGGTAGGTCAGTGTAGTGGTCAGTGTAGGAATCAGGTAGGTCAGTGTAGTGGTCAGCGTAGGAATCAGGTAGGTCAAAGTAGGAATCAGGTAGGTCAGTGTAGGAATCAGGTAGGTCAGTGTAGGAATCAGGTAGGTCAGTGTAGGAATCAGGTAGGTCAGTGTAGTGGTCAGTGTAGGAATCAGGTAGGTCAGCGTAGGAATCAGGTAGGTCAGCGTAGGAATCAGGTAGGTCAGCGTAGGAATCAGGTAGGTCAGTGTAGTGGTCAGTGTAGGAATCAGGTAGGTCGGTGTAGGAATCAGGTAGGTCAGTACTACTGTACTAGTGGAAGGGACTCAGGGAGTGCCAGAAGTCTGGCGGGGGGAGGGGTGCAAATTTCTTGCCTTGTCCCGGATGCTGACAACCCCACACTACACCACTGACTGCAGATATCATTTGAGAGAAATAAATGTAGAAAATACCATTTGCAAATTAAAAAAAATATGTCCCCGGATTTAATTTTAAAAATCTAGTCACCTTAAACTAAAGGGTTAATAATATTGGTAACTGAAAAGGTAACAGGGAGGGGCTTTGGGAGGGGCTTTGGGAGGGGCTGTGGGAGGGCCTTTGGGAGGGCCTTTGGGAGGGCCTTTGGGAGGGGCTGTGGGAGGGCCTTTGGGAGGGGCTCTGGGAGGGCCTTTGGGAGGGCCTTTGGGAGGGCCTTTGGGAGGGGCTTTGGGAGGGGCTTTGGGAGGGGCTTAGGGAGGGGCTTCCCTCCCCCTCCCTGTATTTTTGATTCTTTTATTTCAGGTTCAGTGGATGCCGGTTGGTCGCAGCAGCGGTGGTAACGGCGGTGTTATTTGGTCATTGATGGTGGCAGGAGACATACGAGTGTAGGGTCACCACCTTTTCTTCAAGCCAAACCCCAACATTTTAGCGGCATATGAGACCTTTGGGTGCCCCCGAGGAGAGTAGTATTGTGGTGTGCATAGCGTGCCGCTGCGAACAGTGGGTGTGGCCAAATTGATCTTTCTGACATCATCACCCTGCCACCCAGTGATGCCGACCTTGACCCAAAACAGCTGCCCGCAAGAGAGCCTATATATTTGGGTGGAGTCAGGTGATCGCTGTTCTGTGCCACCTGGACGTCTGTCTGGGTCAGGGGCATCTTTAAGGAAGGGCAAAAGGGGGCAGCTGCCCTGGGCCCTGTCATTGTTGTGGGGCCCAAAGCAGCTGCCTTATACTTGCCAATAAGGATGAGCTCCGGCGTGTTGGCATAGAACACGTGCAGAGCCCGCCAGGAAGTGAGCACGGCGCTGCGCTAATCACAGCCAGGGAGACATTGTCCCGATGCTCGGCTGCAGGGATCATGAAATGTCTCCCTGGCTGTGATTAGCGCAGCGCTGTGCTCACTTCCTGGCGGGCTCTGCACGTGTTCTATGCCAACACGCCGGAGCTCATCCTTACTTGCCAACTATCCCAGTTTAAATTCCCTTGTCCCTTGAAGTTTTAGTCCTTTGCTGTGTCCTGATATCTCAGTGTGAAGTGCTGCTACTAATGCTGCCCAGCTCTTCCCTATGGTTGTGTACAGATGACTCACCTGCAGACCCTGTGTTTACATGTAAATAACCATCATTCATATGTGAATAGCTGAGGCCGGTGGCATTCATATGTATATCATGCCAAGGACGTACCTAGAGCATTTGGCACCCGGGGCGGATCCTATATCTGGCACCTCCCCCACCGTAAGGCCCCTTTCACACTGGGGCGTTTTTCAAGCGAAGCCTCATCTGCAATCCCAATGTGCTGGTAAAGCACCGCTAAGACCCTAAAGTTTTTCGGCGTTTTTGCGCGGCGCCTCAGTGTGAAAGGGGAAGGCGTTTTTACAGCGCTTTCAATTCATTTCAATGGAGAGGGGCGTTTTTGGAGCGTTTTTTTTAGCGCCCAAAAGCTGCTCCAATGATGCTGCTTGCAGGACTCGGTGTGAAAGGGTCCATTGAGATGCATGGAGAGCGTTTTATGAGCGTTTTATTGGCGCTATTTTTAACGCTAAAACAATGTAAAAACACTTCAGTGTGAAAGGGGTCCAATATGTAAAAACACCCCACTGTGCCCCCTGCATACCTCTACATCCTTCAATATCTCTTTGTCACTACTGTGTACCCCTCTACACAACTGCACCTCTGGACCCCTTTGCATTACACAGCCCCCTGCACCTCTGGACCCCTTCACATTACACAGCCCCCTGCACCACTGGGCCCCTTACATTACACAGCCCCCGGCATCACTGGGCCCCTTTACATTACACAGCACCCTGCACCTCTGGACCCCTTCACATTACACAGCCCCCTGTATCACTGGACCCCTTACATTACACAGCACCCTGCACCTCTGGACCCCTTCACATTACACAGCACCCTGCACCTCTGGACCCCTTTACATTACACAGCACCCTGCACCACTGGGCCCCTTTACATTACACAGCACCCTGCACCTCTGGACCCCATTTGCATTACACAGCCCCTGCACCTCTGGACCCCTTTACATTACACAGCACCCTGCACCTCTGGGCCCCTTTGCATTACACAGCCCCTGCACCTCTGGACCCCTTCACATTACACAGCCCTTGCACCACTGGACCCCTTTACATTACACAGCCCCCTGCACCTCTGGACCCCTTTGCATTACACAGCACCCTGCACCACTGGACCCCTTTACATTACACAGCCCCCTGCACCTCTGGACCCCTTTACATTACACAGCCCCCTGCACCACTGGACCCCTTTGCATTACACAGCCCCCTTCACCTCTGGACCCCTTCACATTACACAGCCCCCTGCACCTCTGGACCCCTTTACATTACACAGCCCCTGCACCTCTGGGCCCCTTTACATTACACAGCACCCTGCACCTCTGGACCCCTTCACATTACACAGCCCTTGCACCTCTGGACCCCTTTACATTACACAGCCCCCTGCACCACTGGGCCCCTTACATTACACAGCACCCTACACCTCTGGACCCCTTACATTACACAGCCCCCTGCACCTCTGGACCCCTTCACCTTACACAGCCCCCTGCACCACTGGGCCCCTTACATTACACAGCCCCTTCACCTCTGGACCCCTTTACATTACACAGCACCCTGCACCTCTGGGCCCCTTTACATTACACAGCCCCCTGCACCTCTGGACCCCTTTGCATTACACAGCCCTTGCACCTCTGGACCCCTTTACATTACACAGACCCTTGCACCGCTGGACCCCTTTACATTACACAGACCCTTGCACCGCTGGACCCCTTTACATTACACAGCCCTTTCACCTCTGGACCCCTTTACATTCCACAGCCCTTGTACCTCTGGACCCCTTTATATTACACAGCACCCTGCACCTCTGGACCCCTTTACATTACACAGCACCCTGCACCTCTGGACCCCTTTGCATTACACAGCACCCTGCACCTCTGGACCCCTTTACATTACACAGCACCATGTACCTAGGGACCCCTTTACATTACACAGCCCTGGTACCTCTGGACCCCTTTACATTACACAGCACCCTGCACCTCTGGACCCCATTTGCATTACACAGCCCCTGCACCTCTGGACCCCTTTACATTACACAGCACCCTGCACCTCTGGACCCCTTTGCATTACACAGCACCCTGCACCTCTGGACCCCTTTGCATTACACAGCCCCTGCACCTCTGGACCCCTTTACATTACACAGCACTCTGGACCCCTTTACATTACACAGCACCCTGTACCTCTGGACCCCTTTACATTACACAGCCCTTGTACCTCTGGACCCCTTTACATTACACAGCCCTTGTACCTCTGGACCCCTTTACATTACACAGCCCTTGCACCTCTGGACCCCTTTACATTACACAGCACTCTGGACCCCTTTACATTACACAGCACCCTGTACCTCTGGACCCCTTTACATTACACAGCCCTTGCACCTCTGGACCCCTTTACATTACACTGCACCCTGTACCTCTGGACCCCTTTACATTACACAGCCCTTGTACCTCTGGACCCCTTTACATTACATAGCACCCTGCACCTCTGGACCCCTTTACATTACACAGCACCATGTACCTAGGGACCCCTTTACATTACACAGCACCCTGCACCTCTGGACCCCTTTACATTACACAGCACCATGTACCTAGGGACCCCTTTACATTACACAGCCCTTGTACCTCTGGACCCCTTTACATTACACAGCACCCTGCACCTCTGGACCCCTTTGCATTACACATCAGCCTGCATCTCTGGACCCCTTTAAATTACACATCAGCCTGCACCTCTGGACCCCTTTACATTACACAGCCCCCTGTACCACTGGGCCCCTTACATTACACAGCCCCTTGCACCGCTGGACCCCTTTACATTACACAGCCCCCTTCACCTCTGGACCCCTTTACATTACACAGCCCCCTTCACCTCTGGACCCCTTTACATTACACAACACCCTGCACCTCGGGACCCCTTTGCATTACACTGCACCCTGCATCTCTGGACCCCTTTACATTACACAACACCCTGCACCTCTGGACCCCTTTGCATTACACTGCACCCTGCATCTCTGGACCCCTTTACATTACACAGCCCCTTGCACCTCTGGACCCCTTTACATTACACTGCACCCTGCACCTCTAGACCCCTTTACATTACACAGCCCCCCACAGCTCTGGACCCCTTTACATTACACAGTATCCTGCACCTCTAGATGCCTGTATGTTACACAGACACCCCCTTAACAGTTCTGGGCCCCCTGCATGTTACACAGACCCCCCTACCGTGCAGACCCCCTCCCTACAGGTCCCCGCTACAGTACAGGCCCCCCTACAGTGCAGGCCCCCCTACAGTACATGCCCCCTTACAGTGCAGACCCCCGCTACAGTAAAGAACCCCCCTTCCTACAATACAGAACCCCCTTATATCAAGGTCTCCACAGTCCCCCCTTATATCAGGGTCCCCACAGTCCCTCCCCCTTTTTTCAGGGTCCCCACAGTCCCCCCCTTATATCAGGGTCCCCACAGGCCCCCCTTATATCAGGGTCCCCACGCTCCCCCCCTTATATCAGGGTCCCCACAGCCCCCCCTTATATCAGGGTCTCCACAGTCCCCCCCTTATATCAGGGTCCCCACGCTCCCCCCCTTATATCAGGGTCCCCACAGTCCCCCCCTTATATCAGGGTCCCCACAGTCCCCCCCTTATATCAGGGTCTCCACAGCCCCCCCCTTATATCAGGGTCCCCACAGCCCCCCCCCCCTTATATCAGGGTCTCCACAGCCCCACCCCCCCTTATATCAGGGTCCCCACAGTCCCCCCCTTATATCAGGGTCCCCACAGTCCCCCCTTATATCAGGGTCCCCACAGTCCCCCCCTTATATCAGGGTCCCCATAGTCCCGCCTTATATCAGGGTCCCCATAGTCCCCCCCTTATATCAGGGTGCCCACAGTCCCCCCCTTATATCAGGGTCCCCATAGTCCCCCCCTTATATCAGGGTCCCCACAGTCCCCCCTTATATCAGGGTCTGGGCATATGTCACTAACCAATAACAATGACAGTACCGGTGGGAGGAGCCTGGTGTTGCTGGGCGTACACCCTGGACATCCCCCGGTTTCTTTACAAATTGTCCGCTGTCAGTGTGGTGGGCGTAGTGATTGGCGAGGAATGGGCGGGCCCTACCTGCAGGAAGTACACGCCTCTCCTTCCACGAGTAAACACATCCCCAGGTTACCATAGAAACAACAATCAGCACACTCCTGAAACAGCAGCGGCCATGTTCTTGGAGCCACTCTGTGTTTATAAAGAGGCGGCCATTTTCTTGTAGCCACTCTGTGTTTACTTTCTCTTTCATGAATCGTGTAATGATAATCCATGGTGTGATAGTTGTCCATGGACTGTGCAGAGAGTCTCCCCTCCTCCCATACATCATTAGTACTTACAAGCCCCCCCCCCCCCCCCCCCTGCTTGTCCATTTCTGTGATCTCAGAGCCCCAGTGCAGGCACCAGACACATAAAATATATCCAACCTGGTGCCGTTGCCCATAGCATAGTTGCCAACATTTGAAAAAAAATTCCAGGGACACTTTGCAGCACAGCTATGAACATGCCGCCGCGCTCGCGACCAATGGCTCTGCATCTTAAAGGGGACATACCTGGACGCCCATGTGTGCAGCCGTGCCGTCGCCGTACATCGTCGTGCGGCGGTTGGCAAGCCGTTAATCCTTATCAACTGTCATTGCATGCATTTTGTAAACTAAAAAAAATATTTCTTAGGCCCGGTTCACACTGGTGCAATGCGAGAACCCTCCGAATCCACTGTGGGTTCCCGCATCGCACCCGATACGAACTGCTAGGGAGTGTCATAATATGTTACCGCAGGGGTCGACAAATCCCGGACGCCAGGTCGCCATGGCGACTAGAAATAGGGTCCTGGCGACTTGGCTTGGAAGGGGGGCAAAAAAAAAAAAAAAAAAAAAATTTTTTTTTTTGTGAGCTGGCACCATCTGGTGGTGAGCCGTTGGTATTACAAGTTATTACCACCAGATGTGTAAGCTGGCGCCATCTGGTGGTGGCCGTTGGCATTACAAGTTAAACAGCAATTCTAATGTAATTTTTCACTATTTTCACTGCCATCTTCTTCCCTCTAATTAGAACCCCCAAACATTATATATATTTTTTATCCTAACACCCTAGAGAATAAAATGGCGATCGTTGCAATACTTTCTGTCATGCCGTATTTGCGCAGCGGTCTTGCAAGCGCACTTTTTTGGGGAAAAAATTACACTTTTTTTAATTAAAAAATAAGACAACAGTAAAATTATCCCCATTTTTTTTAATATTATGAAAGATAATGTTACGCCGAGTAAATTGATACCCAACATGTCACGCTTCAAAATTACGTCCGCTCGTGGAATGGTGTCAAACTTTTACCCTTTAAAATCTCCATAGGCGACGTTTAAAAAACTCTACAGGTTGCATGTTTTGAGTTAGAGGAGGTCTAGTGCTAGAATTATTGCTCTCGCTCTACCAATCGCGGCGATATCTCACATGTGTGGTTTGAACACCGTTTACATGTGCGGTCGCTGCTCACGTATGTGTTCGCTTCTGCGCGCAAGCTCGTCGCGACGGGGCGCGTTTTCTGGCTCCTAACTTTTTTAGCTGGCTCCTAGATTCCAAGCAAATTTGTCAACCCCTGTGTTACCGACACCCCCAGTTCAGCTGGGGACCCTTACATCAGGGTCCCCTGAGGGCCCCCTTACATCAGGGTCCCCAGACAGTCACACCCCCCCCCCCCCCCCACTTCCAGAGGTTTCCCTGTACCTGGCTAGTCTCCGTTGTGCACCTTGAACACCCAGGACTTCTCCATAGGTGAGATGGGAGGCAGTGATCCACGGGGTCTCCCTGGGGCTTGTAGTTCTCTCTCTGACTGTATCCACTGAAGAGGGGAGGGGCCTCTAACCCAGGCATGTATCATCAAAAGTGTAGAAGCAGAGCTGCCGATCGCGGCCTTCCATGTCCCCCCTTGTTAGGGTGACCACATTTCCAAAACTGCCATTCAGGGACACTTTTGCCAAGGACCGGGGGGGGGGGGGGTTGATTTGTCAGGTGAATGGCTGTTTTAGCACTCATATCATCCCAACACCATGCTTGATATGGTGTCAGGATCATAGGTGTGCGCACAGGGTGTGCCAGGGCCCACCCTAATCACCTCGTGTGCCACAGAATCCCCCTGTTTGGACCCCTGGTATTTCACTGAAGTCCTCTAATGATTCCTAAAAAAAAATTTAAATTCTGTAAAAATAATAAAAAACAAAATAAAAATGAAAAAAATAATCATACCGTCCACTGCTCTACCAGTCAGTCACTTTGAGAGGCAGCTGACCTACCTGTCCACTACGCTGACCTACCTGTCCACTACGCTGACCTACCTGCCCACTAAGGATGAGCTCCGGCGTGTTGGCATAGAACACGTGCGGAACCCGCCAGGAAGTGAGCACAGCGCTGCGCTAATAGCAGCCAGGGAGACATTTCATGATCCCTGCAGCCGAGCATCGGGACAATGTCTCCCTGGCTGTGATTAGCGCAGCGCCGTGCTCACTTCCTGGTGGGTTCCGCACGTGTTCTATGCCAACACGCTGGAACTCATTCTTACTGCCCACTACACCGACCTACCTGCCCACTACACTGACCTACCTGCCCACTACACCGACCTACCTGCCCACTACACCGACCTACCTGCCCACTACACCGACCTACCTGCCCACTACACCGACCTACCTGCCCACTACACTGACCTACCTGCCCACTACACCGACCTACCTGCCCACTACACCGACCTACCTGCCCACTACACCGACCTACCTGCCCACTACACCGACCTACCTGCCCACTACACCGACCTACCTGTCCACTACACCGACCTACCTGTCCACTACACCGACCTACCTGCCCACTACACCGACCTACCTGCCCACTACACCGACCTACCTGCCCACTACACCGACCTACCTGCCCACTACACCGACCTACCTGCCCACTACACCGACCTACCTGCCCACTACACCGACCTACCTGCCCACTACACCGACCTACCTGTCCACTACACCGACCTACCTGCCCACTACACCGACCTACCTGCCCACTACACCGACCTACCTGCCCACTACACCGACCTACCTGTCCACTACACCGACCTACCTGCCCACTACACCGACCTACCTGCCCACTACACCGACCTACCTGCCCACTACACCGACCTACCTGCCCACTACACCGACCTACCTGCCCACTACACCGACCTACCTGCCCACTACACCGACCTACCTGCCCACTACACCGACCTACCTGCCCACTACCCTGACCTACCTGTCCACTACACCGACCTACCTGCCCACTACACCGACCTACCTGTCCACTACGCTGACCTACCTGCCCACTACACCGACCTACCTGCCCACTACACCGACCTACCTGCCCACTACACCGACCTACCTGCCCACTACACCGACCTACCTGCCCACTACACTCTGTCTTGCAGTACTCAGACTACTTCCCCTCAGGTAGATCGGGGGATTTCACTCACCACTCCAGGCCAGGACTCCATCCATAGATAACTGCTATCCACCAGTCCCTTCTTGAGGGTGACATAACTGAGCCATGAGGAAAGGGATAATTTGAGATGGATCACTATTCACTTCAGAGGAAGCACTCCTCCCCCGCACGCCATGTTCTCCACCAGCAGCCTCCACACGCTCGTCTGCACCGAGCACCGCCCCTCCCACTCACACACACGGACCGCCTGAGGAATCATGGGGGACAGGACAGGCTGGACCAGACCACTGGAGTCCCTGGGCGGGGGGGGGGGGGGTGCAGGTGCTGAGGACTGGATTGATTGATTTATTGATTGTGCACAGTGATAATAGGGGCCTGGAGGAAGTCACCCTGGGATAGCAATGACATTCAGTCATTCACAGCAGCGCAGAGGCAGGTTTGGAATGAGCACTGGCTGCTCACCCCCACGCTACACTACTGGGCTGGCCCGGACGGATGACGGTGGAATGACAGGGCCCAGTCCCATCTTCTCCACCCAGTGTGCTTGCCAGAGCACAGCGTGACATGGCTCCCCGCCTCCGCGCGCTGACTACAGAAGTCAACACGCTGAGGCGGGGAGGCGTGTCACGCTGTGCTCTGGGCTCTGGCAAGCACACTGGGTGGAGCAAGATGGCCGCCGCTCCGGAGCTAGGCCAAAGCCGGGGACTTTCCTAGGCTCCGGAGCGCTCCGTGGATCGGTGACGATCCGTTTCACCCCATACTTGCCAACTGTCCCGTTTTTAACGGGACAGTCCCGTGAAATAGGACCTAGTCCCGGCTAATTTAGCCTGCCGGGACTTGTCCCGGTTGTAGGGGTGAAACGGATCGTCACCGATCCACGGAGCGCTCCGGAGCCTAGGAAAGTCCCCGGCTTTGGCCTAGCTCCGGAGCGGCGGCCATCTTGCTCCACCCAGTGTGCTTGCCAGAGCCCAGAGCACAGCGTGACACGCCTCCCCGCCTCAGCGTGTTGACTTCTGTAGTCAGCGCGCGGAGGCGGGGAGCCATGTCACGCTGTGCTCTGGCAAGCACACTGGGTGGAGAAGATGGGACTGGGCCCTGTCATTCCACCGTCATCCGTCCGGGCCAGCCCAGTAGTGTAGCGTGGGGGTGAGCAGCCAGTGCTCATTCCAAACCTGCCTCTGCGCTGCTGTGAATGACTGAATGTCATTGCTATCCCAGGGTGACTTCCTCCAGGCCCCTATTATCACTGTGCACAATCAATAAATCAATCAATCCAGTCCTCAGCACCTGCACCCCCCCCCCCCGCCCAGGGACTCCAGTGGTCTGGTCCAGCCTGTCCTGTCCCCCATGATTCCTCAGGCGGTCCGTGTGTGTGAGTGGGAGGGACGGTGCTCGGTGCAGACGAGCGTGTGGAGGCTGCTGGTGGAGAACATGGCGTGCGGGGGAGGAGTGCTTCCTCTGAAGTGAATAGTGATCCATCTCAAATTATCCCTTTCCTCATGGCTCAGTTATGTCACCCTCAAGAAGGGACTGGTGGATAGCAGTTATCTATGGATGGAGTCCTGGCCTGGAGTGGTGAGTGAAATCCCCCGATCTACCTGAGGGGAAGTAGTCTGAGTGCTGCAAGACAGAGTGTAGTGGGCAGGTAGGTCGGTGTAGTGGGCAGGTAGGTCGGTGTAGTGGGCAGGTAGGTCGGTGTAGTGGGTAGGTCGGTGTAGTGGGCAGGTAGGTCGGTGTAGTGGGCAGGTAGGTCGGTGTAGTGGGCAGGTAGGTCGGTGTAGTGGGCAGGTAGGTCGGTGTAGTGGGCAGGTAGGTCGGTGTAGTGGGCAGGTAGGTCGGTGTAGTGGGCAGGTAGGTCGGTGTAGTGGGCAGGTAGGTCGGTGTAGTGGGCAGGTAGGTCAGTGTAGTGGGCAGGTAGGTCGGTGTAGTGGGTAGGTCGGTGTAGTGGGCAGGTAGGTCGGTGTAGTGGGCAGGTAGGTCGGTGTAGTGGGCAGGTAGGTCGGTGTAGTGGGTAGGTCGGTGTAGTGGGCAGGTAGGTCGGTGTAGTGGGCAGGTAGGTCGGTGTAGTGGGCAGGTAGGTCGGTGTAGTGGGCAGGTAGGTCAGTGTAGTGGGCAGGTAGGTCGGTGTAGTGGGTAGGTCGGTGTAGTGGACAGGTAGGTCGGTGTAGTGGGTAGGTCGGTGTAGTGGGCAGGTAGGTCGGTGTAGTGGGTAGGTCGGTGTAGTGGGCAGGTAGGTCGGTGTAGTGGGTAGGTCGGTGTAGTGGGCAGGTAGGTCGGTGTAGTGGGCAGGTAGGTCGGTGTAGTGGGCAGGTAGGTCGGTGTAGTGGGCAGGTAGGTCGGTGTAGTGGGCAGGTAGGTCGGTGTAGTGGGCAGGTAGGTCGGTGTAGTGGGCAGGTAGGTCGGTGTAGTGGGCAGGTAGGTCAGTGTAGTGGGCAGGTAGGTCGGTGTAGTGGGTAGGTCGGTGTAGTGGACAGGTAGGTCGGTGTAGTGGGTAGGTCGGTGTAGTGGGCAGGTAGGTCGGTGTAGTGGGTAGGTCGGTGTAGTGGGCAGGTAGGTCGATGTAGTGGGCAGGTAGGTCGGTGTAGTGGACAGGTAGGTCGGTGTAGTGGGCAGGTAGGTCGGTGTAGTGGGCAGGTAGGTCGGTGTAGTGGGCAGGTAGGTCGGTGTAGTGGGCAGGTAGGTCGGTGTAGTGGGCAGGTAGGTCGGTGTAGTGGGTAGGTCGGTGTAGTGGGCAGGTAGGTCAGTGTAGTGGGCAGGTAGGTCGGTGTAGTGGGTAGGTCGGTGTAGTGGGCAGGTAGGTCGGTGTAGTGGGCAGGTAGGTCGGTGTAGTGGGCAGGTAGGTCGGTGTAGTGGGTAGGTCGGTGTAGTGGGCAGGTAGGTCGGTGTAGTGGGCAGGTAGGTCGGTGTAGTGGGCAGGTAGGTCGGTGTAGTGGGCAGGTAGGTCAGTGTAGTGGGCAGGTAGGTCGGTGTAGTGGGTAGGTCGGTGTAGTGGACAGGTAGGTCGGTGTAGTGGGTAGGTCGGTGTAGTGGGCAGGTAGGTCGGTGTAGTGGGTAGGTCGGTGTAGTGGGCAGGTAGGTCGGTGTAGTGGGTAGGTCGGTGTAGTGGGCAGGTAGGTCGGTGTAGTGGGCAGGTAGGTCGGTGTAGTGGGCAGGTAGGTCGGTGTAGTGGGCAGGTAGGTCGGTGTAGTGGGCAGGTAGGTCGGTGTAGTGGGCAGGTAGGTCGGTGTAGTGGGCAGGTAGGTCGGTGTAGTGGGCAGGTAGGTCAGGGTAGTGGGCAGGTAGGTCAGTGTAGTGGGCAGGTAGGTCAGTGTAGTGGGCAGGTAGGTCAGTGTAGTGGGCAGTAAGGATGAGCTCCGGCGTGTTGGCATAGAACATGTGCAGAACCCGCCAGGAAGTGAGCACGGCGCTGCGCTAATCACAGCCAGGGAGACATTGTCCCGATGCTCGGCTGCAGGGATCGTGAAATGTCTCCCTGGCTGATATTAGCGCAGCGCCGTGCTCACTTCCTGGCGGGCTCTGCACGTGTTCTATGCCAACACGCCGGAGCTCATCCTTAGTGGGCAGGTAGGTCAGCGTAGTGGACAGGTAGGTCAGCGTAGTGGACAGGTAGGTCAGCTGCCTCTCAAAGTGACTGACTGGTAGAGCAGTGGACGGTATGATTATTTTTTTCATTTTTATTTTGTTTTTTATTATTTTTACAGAATTTTAATTTTTTTTTAGGAATCATTAGAGGACTTCAGTGAAATACCAGGGGTCCAAACAGGGGGATTCTGTGGCACACGAGGTGATTAGGGTGGGCCCTGGCACACCCTGTGCGCACACCTATGATCCTGACACCATATCAAGCATGGTGTTGGGATGATATGAGTGCTAAAACAGCCATTCACCTGACAAATCAACCCCCCCCCCCCCCGGTCCTTGGCAAAAGTGTCCCTGAATGGCAGTTTTGGAAATGTGGTCACCCTAACAAGGGGGGACATGGAAGGCCGCGATCGGCAGCTCTGCTTCTACACTTTTGATGATACATGCCTGGGTTAGAGGCCCCTCCCCTCTTCAGTGGATACAGTCAGAGAGAGAACTACAAGCCCCAGGGAGATCCCGTGGCTTGTTGGCACTATAAAGCCGCCGATCACTGCCTCCCATCTCACCTATGGAGAAGTCCTGGGTGTTCAAGGTGCACAACGGAGACTAGCCAGGTACAGGGAAACCTCTGGAAGTGGGGGGGGGGGGTGTGACTGTCTGGGGACCCTGATGTAAGGGGGCCCTCAGGGGACCCTGATGTAAGGGTCCCCAGCTGAACTGGGGGTGTCGGTAACATATAATGACACTCCCTAGCAGTTCGTATCGGGTGCGATGCGGGAACCCGCAGTGGATTCGGAGGGTTCTCGCATTGCACCAGTGTGAACCGGGCCTAAGAAATATTTTTTTTAGTTTACAAAATGCATGCAATGACAGTTGATAAGGATTAACGGCTTGCCAACCGCCGCACAACGATGTACGGCGACGGCACGGCTGCACACATGGGCGTCCAGGTATGTCCCCTTTAAGATGCAGAGCCATTGGTCGCGAGCGCAGCGGCATGTTCATAGCTGTGCTGCAAAGTGTCCCTGGAATTTTTTTTCAAATGTTGGCAACTATGTCACCCCTACAACCGGGACAAGTCCTGGCAGGCTAAATTAGCCGGGACTAGGTCCTATTTCACGGGACTGTCCCGTTAAAAACGGGACAGTTGGCAAGTATGCCATAGCAACCAATCATCTCTGATTGGCTGAGACACTTTTCATGTGTCCCCTCTCTCCCTCATTGTCTGTAGTGGGACGTCTCCCTTCTGTTGTCTCCATCACCAGACGTGTCCCAGGTCAGTGAGATTGTTATCGTCTGTAGATCAATAATCTCCGTGGTGATAGGAATAAAATTTAAAATAAAAAATTGATATTATTATAAAATAAATGTAATAAAAAATGTTTCTCCTCTTGCCGACGTATACTATATATATATATCCATGGCAGCAAGGCGACTCCCTACATACCTGTATGTGAGTCTGCGCTTCCGGGTCTGGGGCGTGCACGTGCGCTGCTGCCGGCGACCCGCTCCAGCCATGATTGGATACAGCGGGAGCCAATCAGCGGGTCCGACGGACCCGACGATTGTTCCCGAGAGAGACAGAACGGCGGTCTGTCGATGTAAACAAAGCCGATCGGCGTTCTGTGACAAGGGAAGGTAAAGATCCCGCTAAACAGGAACACGGATCTCTGTGTTCCCACCGAACAAGCCCCTCCCCCACAGTTAGTGACCACTCCCAGGGAACACATATAACCCGTTCATCTCCCCTGAAGTCAACCCCTTCCCTGCCAGTGTCATTAATACAGTGACAGTGCATATTTTTAGCACTGATCAATGTATTGGCGTCACTGGTTCCCAAAAAAGGTGTCACATTGGGGTTTATTTACTAAAGCTAGAGAGGGAAAAATGAGTCACATTTCTGTATAGTACCCAATCAGCTTCCAGGTTTTATTGCCAAAGCTTCATTGAACGAGCCGAAGTTAGAAGCTGATTGGTTTCTATGCAGAAACGTGACAAATTTTGCCCTCTCTAGCTTTAGTACATAAACCCCTTAGCCTAGGTTTCCACTATTGTGACCTGAAAGTCGCGCGATTTTGCTGCAATTTTTGCCGCGATTTGAAGCAATGCCTGTGTATTCTTGAGGTCTATGGACCTCAAATCGCATTAAAGCGCCAAAAAGGTGCCGGGACCGCTTTCAACTCGCTGGGACTTGAAGTCGCAGAGATATGATCGGTACTCATTGGAAATCATGGGGGGCATACGACTTGTCATGCAACTTTGCAGACCCAAGTCGCAGGACAAGTCGCACAAGTGGAAACCGAGTCGTAGTGTCCAATTTGTCCGCAATGTCGCAGTCCCGCTATAAGTCGCTGATTGCCACCATTACTGGTAAAAAATAAATAAATAATAAAAAATAAACTGGTAAAAAAAAAAAAAAAAAATAATAAAAAATAAACTTGTGAAAAAAAAAAAAAAATATATATATATATATATAAATGTCATAATGCTATCCCTTATTTTTTAGATGCGATAACTTTTGCGCAAACCAATCAATATACGCTTTTTGCAATCTTCTTATTTTATTTACACAGAGGGAGACCGCAGCATGGAGGGGGCTTTCACACTGGAGCGGTGCGCTAGCAGGACCGCTCCAACAGTCCTGCTAGGCGCATCTTTGGAGCGGTGAAGGAGCGGTGTGTTTACCGCTCCTCCACCGCTCATTCCCATTAAAAGCAACGGGAAACTGCAGCTATACCACCGGCAATACGCCTCTGCAGAGGCGCATTGCAGGCAAAATTAACACTTTTTCAGCCGCTAGCGGGGGTAAAACCGCACCGCTAGCAGCCGAATACCGCCGTAATTCAACCGCAAAAATACCTAATACCACCGCATAATTGGCGGCGCTTTCTGTCGCCGCACCTCCCGCCCCAGTGTGAAAATGGCATGAGGGAACATAACGAATTATTAACCATTATTATAGTTTTTTTAATTATTATTATTTTGTATTCATAATAATAATAATAATAATAAAAAAACTATAATAATAGTTATAAACTATTAAATTATAGGTCTTGGAATGTCCTTTCAAATTTGGCTGTTAGTGAAAGTAATGAATTATTAACCAATATTATAGTGTATTTTATTATTATTATTATTATTATTATTATTATTATTATTTATTATAAATAGTTATAAAAACTATAATAATAGTTATAAATGAATAAATTATAGGTATTGTTTTTTTCTTTCAAACTTGGCAGTTAGTGAACATAACAAATTATTAACAATTATTATAGATTTGTTTTATTATTATTATTATTATTATTATTATTTATTATCAATAAGTAATAATATATTAATAAAAACTATAATAATAGTTAAAAACTATTTAATTATAGGTCTTGGAATTTCCTTTCAAATTTGTCTGTCAGTGAAGGTAATGAATTATTAACCATTATTATATAGTTTATATTATTATTATTATTATTATTATTATTATTATTATTAATACAATTGCTAATAATAATGAAAACTATAATAATAGTTATAAATGAATACATTTTAGGAATTGTTTTTTGTTTCAAACCTGGCAGTTAGTGAACATAACAAATTATTAACAATTATTATATATAATAAAATATTATTATTCTTTATTATTAATAAGTAATAATTAATAAAAACTATAATAGTTATAAATTATTTAATTATAGGTCTTGGAATTTCCTTTCAAATTTGTCTGTCAGTGAAGGTAATGAATTATTAACCAATATTATAGTTTATTATTATTATTATTATTATTATTATTATTAATACAATTGCTAATAATAATGAAAACTATAATAATAGTTATAAATGAATACATTTTAGGAATTGTTTTTTGTTTCAAACCTGGCAGTTAGTGAACATAACAAATTATTAACAATTATTATATATAATAAAATATTATTATTCTTTATTATTAATAAGTAATAATTAATAAAAACTATAATAATAGTTATAAATTATTTAATTATAGGTCTTGGAATTTCCTTTCTAATTTGTCTGTTAGTGAAGGTAATGAATTATTAACCATTATTATAGTTGTATTATTATTATTATTATTATTATTATTTATAAATAATATATTATAATAATAAAAACTATAAAAGTTATAAACTAATAAATATATTTCCTTTTAAATTTGTCTGCTAGTGAACGTAAGAAATACAAAAAAAAAAAAAAAAACGATTACCGCATCTATACAATTAGAATGTACTGAATTAGAATTTTTCTGAATTTGCGAATGATCCTAAAAAAAAAAAATGAATTTTTCGGCCGTGCAAATGTCTTTAATTAATTGTTAAAGGTACAAAGAAACTGCCTAGAAGAGACACGTTTTGTCGGACAACAAATGCAGCAAATCGCACAAACCTTCACAAATTGGTTATAATATTGCTTTTGTTTGCTTTAAAAGTCATTTTAGCGAATTTGTTTCCTAATAATATGCGATTGATAAACAACTGTGTAAATATCTTGTGACATAAAAAATTACAAATGCCGCCATTTGATTCTGCAGAGCCTCCGCTTTCAGAAAATATATACTTTTTACAGTAATTTCTGCTCATTTTAATGAACAAAAACATATTAAGAAAAAGTCCCCGGCAGTGAAGGGGTTAAACAGTTGTTTGTACAGTGCACCAGACTGGCTGTAGATTTGAATTTTTGTCGGTTGGTTCTAAAAATAGAACAGGAAGGCTCATTTGCATACTGAACACTGATTGGCTACGGAACATGATGATGTCACTGGCTCCTCCCCTTATGGAACACTGATATGCATATGGGACTATGTGATGTCACTGTGGCTGCTCCACTTTTGCCAATTTAAGGAACACGCAGGGGACTGCAGCTCACTTGCTGCGTGTATCTGACCGAGCAGGATGCGTTATCTCTCTCTCAGCAGTGTTGCGAGTTCCATGAGAACAATGACACGATTTATGAGAAAGAACGTTTACAAAGCGAAGAACAACAAGGAAGAACCTGTTGTATTGCCCAGTGTGCGCCCTTTATCCGAGGAGCACCAGGCAAACCCACCGCCCCAAACTACCGCCCCTAAAAAGGGTGGAGCCAAGACTATTGGGCAGAAGGTCAGGGATGCCATATATAGAACCTGTCCCTGCCTACAACCCGAAATCCTAAAAGATGACTTTTATGGTAAGTAATATATTAGAGAATTATAATGCGAGGTGCAGAAATAAGCCGCAGTGCAAAGCAATCAATCCTTCCCATAGGAGATATATAGAAATAAGAGAAATCTGCCCTTCAAAGAGCACATTATGTAATCTGTGTAACATTTTGGATTTTTTATTTTGGATTCGATGTTATATATATATATATATATATATACACACACACACATTTATATATATATATACACACACACACATTTATATATATATATATACACACACAAACATTTATATATATATATGTGTTATATTTATTTTTTTATATATATATATATATATATATATATATATATATATATATATATAAAACTTCGAATCCATAAAAAATCCAAAACTAGATATATATAACATTTTAATATATATATTATGTAATTAATTATTTAACACAAACACACATATGTATACATTTATATATATATATATATAGATATAGAAAAATTATATTTTATATTATATTTTAATATATATAATATATATAAATATAACATTTTTATATATATATATATATATATATATATATATATATATATATATATATATATATATATATATATATATATTACATACTTACTTATATATTTTTTATCAATTGATGTAATTAATTATTTAACACAAACACACACATATGTATATATTTATATATAGATATAAAAAAATATATATGGGGTCACCTCTATATACACATAGTGGGCTCACCTCTATATACACATAGTGGGCTCACCTCTATATACACATAGTGGGATCACCTCTATATACACATAGTGGGGTCACCTCTATATACACATAGTGGGGTCACCTCTATATACACATAGTGGGGTCACCTCTATATATACACATAGTGGGATCACCTCTATATACACATAGTGGGGTCACCTCTATATACACACATAGTGGGGTCACCTCTATATACACACATAGTGGGGTCACCTCTATATACACACATAGTGGGGTCACCTCTATATACACATAGTGGGATCACCTCTATATACACATAGTGGGGTCACCTCTATATACACATAGTGGGATCACCTCTATATACACACATAGTGGGGTCACCTCTATATACACATAGTGGGGTCACCTCTATATACACATAGTGGGGTCACCTCTATACACACTTAGTGGGATCACCTATATATACACATAGTGGGGTCACCTCATCCATTGATACTAATCAGTCAGTCAGTCAGTGTCAGAGGTGGAGTAGGGTGCTT
The DNA here is from genome assembly GCF_905171775.1 of Rana temporaria. Taxonomy (NCBI): domain Eukaryota; kingdom Metazoa; phylum Chordata; class Amphibia; order Anura; family Ranidae; genus Rana; species Rana temporaria. The sequence continues at coordinate 4,554,691 of NC_053493.1, forward strand.
CGGACCTTCCGCTTACGAGCCTGCTCCCACCCAGACCTGGCAGTCAGAAACTAGGCAGACTAGGCAGACTTCCATTACCTGTGCTGCACAAGAAACAGCTCCTAGGAACCAGGAATCCAGCTCTCTCCTCTCCTCGTGGACTCCTTCTTTCCCTGCAGGTAAGACCCTGTCTCTCAGGGCCTACCATCCTGGGGAACCACTGACGGCCGTCCTTCTCAGGGCAGCCGTCACACAGACCCCACACTGCGGCTCTCTATTTTCGTCTTTTGCTCGGCATCCTCACTCGCACGGCCACCCACGATTGTGGTGGCCCCCAGACACCCCCCCTGGGTGTATTTTCGGCGCTTTTTGGCGTTTTTACACGCCCGCGCCAGCCTGCTACTTTTCGTGGCCGCCGCGCCTCAGGAAAGTCCGCGGCTTCAGCCGCGGCCTACCGGCGCTCCGACCGTTTCTCCCTGCACCTACCACCAACAGTGCAGTTTTCTTTGTTTATCGCCCCTGCACCCCTAGAGGTCCCCTCCACCCCCCTATTAGCAACCAGATCGGTGGAATCATTTTCTTACCTACCTGATTGCCCCCCCCAGCCTGGGTCCTGTGTCTTCGCCTGGCGGCCATCTTGGTGCACCCCAGCAACAGTGACACCCAGCATCCCCCCCCCTTTTCCCCTCATTAAGTCATCAATCTTTGATCCAGGGCTTGAGCCGATCGCCTTTAGGGATCAGGAAGGAATTTTTTTCCCTGCCGCAGCACATTGGCCAGCTTGCCCAGGGTTTTTTTTGCCTTCCTCTGGACCAAGGATTGCTGAGAGCGAGGATTCTCCGAATCCTCTCTCACCAAACACCCGCACCCCCCCGCACGGTGACTGGCAACAATGGTTAAATTGCGATACTCTGCGGAAACCATTTGGGGTCTGAGACAATTCGCAACAATATTACCTGCCGTCACCACAAAAGCCTTAAAATCAGATCAACTTTTGAGAATCGATCGACGATCGATCATCAAAAATTTCAACCATTCAACACAGCTCAAGCACATATCATGTGCGTTGCTTAACACTAGATCGGCAGTTAAACACCGCTCAGAAATCCATGATTTCTTACTACAAAACGATCTAGACTGCCTCTTTATTACAGAAAGTTGGCTGTCAGACGACTGCAACACCATTCTCGGAGAATTGGTGCCAGAAAATTATCGCATCCTAACGGAAAATAGAATAGGGCAAAGAGGAGGAGGCCTGGCGGTGATTCATAAGTCGCATATTGCAATCACTAAACCGGTCCTTCAAAATCCTCTACCTTTTATGGAAACCCTTACGCTTCAACTTCAATCTCACTCTCAGGAGACCGTTCACATTCTCCTCTGCTATAGGCCCCCTGGGCCCAAATCGCAGTTGATTTCAGCATTAACGGAGTTCATTTCCACTTACTCCCTTAACAGCAATCATCTTTTGCTGCTCGGGGATTTCAATTTGTGGGCCAACTCCTCACAGGATCCCATCGCGGAGGCCTGCATCGACCACCTGGAAGGATTAGGACTTCAGCAACTTATATGCGGACCCACGCATGCCTCAGGTCACACACTCGACCTAATTTTCAGACAAAATCTGAAAATAAACATTTTGGGAAATGAACCTTTGCCATGGACAGACCACCATGCAATTAGCTTCATAATCCCCAGAACTCCATTAGTCATGAAAGTACCCAAGCCGGTGACAATACACTGGGCTAGATCTCAGAGGAAGCTCCACTCGGAACTCTTCAGATCTACCCTGGGAAACCGAATTGGGGCTATTCCTCCTCAGCTAGCAGCCTCAGATACTTTGGATGCCATAAATGCAGCTCTGCTACAGTCAGCCGACTTAGCAGCACCAAAGCGCAAACTCCGCAGCCGGGCAAAAAAGTCCAGCTGGTTCAATAACCAGCTGTCGCTATTGAAGCAAGAGCGCAGAAGGGCGGAAGCCGCCTGGAAAAGAAGTCCTTCAGAAGACCGCCTCAACTTCTACAAAGCAGTAACAACACGATATCACAAGGAAATTTTCAAAGCCAAAAAACTTCACTTTTCTATGGTAATTAACAGCGCAATGAATCGCCCACGCGAACTCTTCAGGATGGTCACCCAGACCATGAATCCGGGATGTCTTGAAGTCCCCACTTCAGACACCCAAGAGTTCTGCAATGAACTATCGGATTTCTTCATCAACAAAATTGAAAAAATTCGGGTAAGTATTCGGCAAAACAATACTCCACTCAGCCCCCTCTTCAATCAATACACCGACGGAACGCCTCTACAATCAACTAAGTTCACTTTGGAACCCATCTCCATCGATACCACAAAAAAATTCATTGGTGCGCTGCGCAACAGCACAGCACCCAATGACATCATTCCCACCAAGCTACTGAAGGAATGTGCCGACATCCTGGCGCCTCCGATCACGCAGCTTATAAATCAGTCATTTAAGGAAGGCATAGTGCCTTCCCTGCTGAAAGAGGGCACAATCCTGCCGATCTTGAAAAAACCTAATTTGGATCCTATGGACCCAACTCACCGCCGTCCCATAACAGGTCTAAATGCTCTGTCCAAGATAATGGAGAAAGTGGTGGTAAATCAGCTGCAACAGCATCTGGACACCCACAACCTACTCGATCCATTTCAATCCGGGTTCCGTCCCGGACACGGTACAGAAACGGCCTTACTGAAAATATGGGACGATGCGCTCGAGGCCGCAGACGAAGGAGAATCGTGTCTCCTGGTTCTGCTGGACCTAAGCGCAGCTTTTGACACAGTAGACCATAAATTGCTACTGAGACGACTAACAGAAGTCGCCGGAGTCTCAGAAGATGCCTTACCATGGTTCTCCTCTTTTCTCGGAAACCGATCACAAACAGTGAAACTGGGATCCTTCACGTCAGAAAAACGCACGGTGCCATGTGGGGTCCCCCAAGGATCCCCCCTATCACCGGTGCTGTTTAATATCTATCTTCGTCCTCTCTTTGATATTATCGGTAGCCAAGAACTACTCTATCACTCTTATGCAGACGACACGCAGTTGTATTTTCGCATCTGCCATAAAAAGGATCATCATCTCAGATTAGAGAAATGTCTCTCTTCAATAGAAAACTGGATGACTAAGAGTTATCTCAAACTCAATAGCGCTAAAACAGAACTCTTTATCTTCGATGCCAGTCGGAAGAAACAACCGACAACAAACTGGACACCATCTCCCATCCTGGGACAAATCATCTCCCCTAGCTCCAAAGTCAAAAGTCTGGGAGTCACGTTTGACACCTTCATGACAATGGACGCACAAATAGGGTCAGTAGTCAGCGGGGCGCACCATTTGATGCGCCTACTACGCAGACTGATTCCATTTATCCCCAAAGAAGACGTAGCAGTCGTGGTGGGAACAATCGTGAATTCCAGACTGGACTATGCAAATGCCCTTTACCTCGGGCTACCCAAGTACCAAATCGCTCGTCTTCAAGTCGTACAGAATACGGCCGCTAGACTGGTGACTGGGAAAAAATCTTGGGAATCAATCTCACCTTCACTGAGATCCCTTCACTGGTTGCCAGTGAAAGACAGAATTGCATTTAAAGCACTCTGCCTGACACATAAGTGCATCCATGGGAAGGCTCCTAGATATCTATGCGACAAGATCAAACCGCACAATTGCAACCGCATTCTGCGATCCACCGACCAAAATCTGGTCAAGGTTCCTAAAACCAAATACAAGTCCAAAGGAGAAAGAAGGTTTGCTTTCCAGGGCCCCAGGCTTTGGAATGCTTTACCAACCAGCATTCGGTTGGAGCAAAACCACCTGACTTTCAGAAGGCAGATCAAAACTCTGCTTTTCTGAAAGGCATGAGACACAAACAACAAGCGCCCAGAGGCGATTCAGTTCGCATGTGCCGCGCTATATAAATTTTTCATTCATTCATTCATTCACCTCTATATACACATAGTGGGATCACCTCTATATACACATAGTGGGCTCACCTCTATATACACATAGTGGGGTCACCTCTATATATACACATAGTGGGATCACCTCTATATACACATAGTGGGGTCACCTCTATATACACACATAGTGGGGTCACCTCTATATACACATAGTGGGGTCACCTCTATATACACATAGTGGGGTCACCTCTATATAAACACATAGTGGGGTCACCTCTATATATATACACATAGTGGGATCACCTCTATATACACACATAGTGGGGTCACCTCTATATACACATAGTGGGCTCACCTCTATATACACACATAGTGGGGTCACCTCTATATACACATAGTGGGATCACCTCTATATACACATAGTGGGATCACCTCTATATACACATAGTGGGGTCACCTCTATATATACACATAGTGGGGTCACCTCTATATACACATAGTGGGGTCACCTCTATATATACACATAGTGGGCTCACCTCTATATACACATAGTGGGGTCACCTCTATATACACACATAGTGGGGTCACCTCTATATACACATAGTAGGGTCACCTCTATATATACACATAGTGGGCTCACCTCTATATACACACATAGTGGGGTCACCTCTATATACACATAGTGGGGTCACCTCTATATACACATAGTGGGGTCACCTCTATATATACACATAGTGGGGTCACCTCTGTATATACACATAGTGGGGTCACCTCTATACACACATAGTGGGGTCACCTCTATATACACATAGTGGGGTCACCTCTATATACACATAGTGGGGTCACCTCTATATACACATAGTGGGGTCACCTCTATATACACATAGTGGGGTCACCTCTATATATACACATAGTGGGGTCACCTCTATATACACATAGTGGGGTCACCTCTATATACACATAGTGGGGTCACCTCTATATATACACATAGTGGGGTCACCTCTATATATACACATAGTGGGGTCACCTCTATATACACACATAGTGGGCTCACCTCTATATACACACATAGTGGGGTCACCTCTATATACACACATAGTGGGGTCACCTCTATATACACATAGTGGGATCACCTCTATATACACATAGTGGGATCACCTCTATATACACACATAGTGGGATCACCTCTATATAAACATAGTGGGGTCACCTCTATATACACATAGTGGGATCACCTCTATATACACATAGTGGGGTCACCTCTATATACACATAGTGGGGTCACCTCTATATACACATAGTGGGATCACCTCTATATACACATAGTGGGATCACCTCTATATACACATAGTGGGGTCACCTCTATATACACATAGTGGGATCACCTCTATATACACATAGTGGGATCACCTCTATATACACATAGTGGGATCACCTCTATATACACATAGTGGGGTCACCTCTCTATACACACTTAGTGGGATCACCTATATATACACATAGTGGGATCACCTCTATATACACATAGTGGGATCACCTCTATATATACACATAGTGGGGTCACCTCTATATATACACATAGTGGGGTCACCTCTGTATATACACATAGTGGGGTCACCTCTATACACACATAGTGGGGTCACCTCTATATACACATAGTGGGGTCACCTCTATATACACATAGTGGGCTCACCTCTATATACACACATAGTGGGGTCACCTCTATATACACATAGTGGGGTCACCTCTATATACACATAGTGGGGTCACCTCTATATACACATAGTGGGCTCACCTCTATATACACACATAGTGGGCTCACCTCTATATACACACATAGTGGGGTCACCTCTATATACACACATAGTGGGGTCACCTCTATATACACATAGTGGGATCACCTCTATATACACACATAGTGGGCTCACCTCTATATACACACATAGTGGGGTCACCTCTATATACACATAGTGGGGTCACCTCTATATACACATAGTGGGGTCACCTCTATATACACATAGTGGGATCACCTATATATACACATAGTGGGGTCACCTATATATATACACATAGTGGGCTCACCTCTATATACACATAGTGGGGTCACCTCTATATACACATAGTGGGGTCACCTCTATATAAACATAGTGGGGTCACCTCTATATACACACATAGTGGGGTCACCTCTATATACACACATAGTGGGGTCACCTCTATATACACATAGTGGGGTCACCTCTATATATACACATAGTGGGGTCACCTCTATATACACATAGTGGGATCACCTCTATATATACACATAGTGGGGTCACCTCTATATACACACATAGTGGGGTCACCTCTATATACACATAGTGGGGTCACCTCTATATACACATAGTGGGGTCACCTCTATATACACATAGTGGGGTCACCTCTATATACACACATAGTGGGCTCACCTCTATATACACACATAGTGGGCTCACCTCTATATATACACATAGTGGGCTCACCTCTATATACACACATAGTGGGGTCACCTCTATATACACACATAGTGGGGTCACCTCTATATACACACATAGTGGGGTCACCTCTATATACACATAGTGGGATCACCTCTATATACACATAGTGGGGTCACCTCTATATACACATAGTGGGATCACCTCTATATACACACATAGTGGGGTCACCTCTATATACACATAGTGGGGTCACCTCTATATACACATAGTGGGGTCACCTCTATATACACACATAGTGGGGTCACCTCTATATACACATAGTGGGGTCACCTCTATATACACACATAGTGGGGTCACCTCTATATACACATAGTGGGATCACCTCTATATACACATAGTGGGGTCACCTCTATATACACACATAGTGGGATCACCTCTATATACACATAGTGGGCTCACCTCTATATACACACATAGTGGGGTCACCTCTATATACACATAGTGGGCTCACCTCTATATACACACATAGTGGGGTCACCTCTATATACACATAGTGGGCTCACCTCTGTATACACACATAGTGGGGTCACCTCTATATATACACATAGTGGGCTCACCTCTATATACACATAGTGGGGTCACCTCTATATACACATAGTGGGCTCACCTCTATATACACATAGTGGGCTCACCTCTATATACACACATAGTGGGGTCACCTCTATATACACACATAGTGGAGTCACCTCTATATACACATAGTGGGGTCACCTCTATATACACATAGTGGGGTCACCTCTATATACACACATAGTGGGATCACCTCTATATACACATAGTGGGGTCACCTCTATATACACATAGTGGGGTCACCTCTATATACACATAGTGGGCTCAACTCTATATATACACATAGTGGGGTCACCTCTATATACACATAGTGGGGTCACCTCTATATACACATAGTGGGGTCACCTCTATATACACATAGTGGGGACACCTCTATATACACACATAGTGGGGTCACCTCTATATATACACATAGTGGGGTCACCTCTATATACACATAGTGGGCTCACCTCTATATACACATAGTGGGGTCACCTCTATATAAACATAGTGGGGTCACCTCTATATACACACATAGTGGGGTCACCTCTATATACACACATAGTGGGGTCACCTCTATATACACATAGTGGGGTCACCTCTATATACACATAGTGGGGTCACCTCTATATACACATAGTGGGGTCACCTCTATATACACACATAGTGGGGTCACCTCTATATACACACATAGTGGGGTCACCTCTATATACACACATAGTGGGGTCACCTCTATATACACATAGTGGGGTCACCTCTATATACACATAGTGGGCTCACCTCTATATACACATAGTGGGGTCACCTCTATATACACACATAGTGGGGTCACCTCTATATACACATAGTGGGGTCACCTCTATATACACATAGTGGGCTCACCTCTATATACACACATAGTGGGCTCACCTCTATATACACATAGTGGGATCACCTCTATATACACATAGTGGGCTCACCTCTATATACACACATAGTGGGGTCACCTCTATATACACATAGTGGGGTCACCTCTATATACACATAGTGGGATCACCTCTATATACACATAGTGGGATCACCTCTATATATACACATAGTGGGGTCACCTCTATATATACACATAGTGGGGTCACCTCTGTATATACACATAGTGGGGTCACCTCTATACACACATAGTGGGGTCACCTCTATATACACATAGTGGGGTCACCTCTATATACACATAGTGGGCTCACCTCTATATACACACATAGTGGGGTCACCTCTATATACACATAGTGGGGTCACCTCTATATACACATAGTGGGATCACCTCTATATACACATAGTGGGCTCACCTCTATATACACACATAGTGGGTTCACCTCTATATACACATAGTGGGGTCCCCTCTATATACACATAGTGGGGTCACCTCTATATACACACATAGTGGGATCACCTCTATATACACATAGTGGGCTCACCTCTATATACACACATAGTGGGGTCACCTCTATATACACATAGTGGGGTCACCTCTATATACACATAGTGGGGTCACCTCTATATACACATAGTGGGATCACCTCTATATACACATAGTGGGGTCACCTCTATATACACATAGTGGGGTCACCTATATATATACACATAGTGGGGTCACCTCTATATACACATAGTGGGGTCACCTCTATATACACATAGTGGGGTCACCTCTATATAAACATAGTGGGGTCACCTCTATATACACACATAGTGGGGTCACCTCTATATACACACATAGTGGGGTCACCTCTATATACACATAGTGGGGTCACCTCTATATATACACATAGTGGGGTCACCTCTATATACACATAGTGGGATCACCTCTATATATACACATAGTGGGGTCACCTCTATATACACACATAGTGGGGTCACCTCTATATATACATATAGTGGGCTCACCTCTATATATACACATAGTGGGCTCACCTCTATATACACATAGTGGGGTCACCTCTATATACACATAGTGGGATCACCTCTATATACACATAGTGGGGTCACCTCTATATACACACATCGTGGGGTCACCTCTATATACACATAGTGGGATCACCTCTATATACACATAGTGGGGTCACCTCTATATACACATAGTGGGATCACCTCTATATACACACATAGTGGGGTCACCTCTATATACACATAGTGGGGTCACCTCTATATACACATAGTGGGATCACCTCTATATACACATAGTGGGATCACCTCTATATACACATAGTGGGGTCACCTCTATATACACATAGTGGGGTCACCTCTATACACACATAGTGGGGTCACCTCTATATACACACATAGTGGGCTCACCTCTATATACACATAGTGGGCTCACCTCTATATACACATAGTGGGCTCACCTCTATATACACACATAGTGGGGTCACCTCTATATACACACATAGTAGAGTCACCTCTATATACACATAGTGGGGTCACCTCTATATACACATAGTGGGGTCACCTCTATATACACATAGTGGGGTCACCTCTATATACACATAGTGGGCTCAACTCTATATATACACATAGTGGGGTCACCTCTATATACACATAGTGGGATCACCTCTATATACACATAGTGGGGTCACCTCTATATACACATAGTGGGGTCACCTCTATATACACATAGTGGGGTCACCTCTATATACACATAGTGGGGTCACCTCTATATACACATAGTGGGGTCACCTCTATATACACATAGTGGGCTCACCTCTATATATACACATAGTGGGGTCACCTCTATATACACATAGTGGGGTCACCTCTATATACACATAGTGGGGTCACCTCTATATACACATAGTGGGCTCACCTCTATATACACACATAGTGGGGTCACCTCTATATATACACATAGTGGGGTCACCTCTATATACACATAGTGGGGTCACCTCTATATACACATAGTGGGCTCAACTCTATATATACACATAGTGGGGTCACCTCTATATACACATAGTGGGGTCACCTCTATATACACATAGTGGGGTCACCTCTATATACACATAGTGGGCTCACCTCTATATACACACATAGTGGGGTCACCTCTATATATACACATAGTGGGGTCACCTCTATATACACATAGTGGGGTCACCTCTATATACACATAGTGGGCTCACCTCTATATACACATAGTGGGGTCACCTCTATATACACATAGTGGGCTCACCTCTATATACACATAGTGGGCTCACCTCTATATACACATAGTGGGCTCACCTCTATATACACATAGTGGGGTCACCTCTATATACACACATAGTGCGGTCACCTCTATATACACATAGTGGGGTCACCTCTATATACACACATAGTGGGATCACCTCTATATACACACATAGTGGGCTCACCTCTATATAGACACATAGTGGGGTCACCTCTATATACACACATAGTGGGGTCACCTCTATATATACACATAGTGGGGTCACCGCTATATATACACATAGTGGGGTCACCTCTATATACACATAGTGGGATCACCTCTATATACACATAGTGGGGTCACCTCTATATACACACATAGTGGGGTCACCTCTATATACACATAGTGGGGTCACCTCTATATACACACATAGTGGGGTCACCTCTATATACACATAGTGGGGTCACCTCTATATACACATTGTGGGGTCACCTCTATATACACATAGTGGGATCACCTCTATATACACATAGTGGGGTCACCTCTATATACACATAGTGGGATCACCTCTATATACACATAGTGGGGTCACCTCTATATACACATAGTGGGGTCACCTCTATATATACACATAGTGGGGTCACCTCTATATACACATAGTGGGGTCGCCTCTATATACACATAGTGGGGTCACCTCTATATATACACATAGTGGGGTCACCTCTATATATACACATAGTGGGGTCACCTCTATATATACACATAGTGGGCTCACCTCTATATACACACATAGTGGGGTCACCTCTATATACACATAGTGGGCTCACCTCTATATACACACATAGTGGGGTCACCTCTATATACACATAGTGGGGTCACCTCTATATACACACATAGTGGGGTCACCTCTATATACACACACATAGTGGGATCACCTCTATATACACATAGTGGGGTCACCTCTATATATACACATAGTGGGGTCACCTCTATATATACACATAGTGGGGTCACCTCTATATATACACATAGTGGGCTCACCTCTATATACACATAGTGGGGTCACCTCTATATATACACATAGTGGGGTCACCTCTATATACACATAGTGGGATAACCTCTATATACACATAGTGGGGTCACCTCTATATATACATAGTGGGCTCACCTCTATATACACATAGTGGGGTCACCTCTATATACACATAGTGGGGTCACCTCTATATACACACATAGTGGGGTCACCTCTATATACACACATAGTGGGGTCACCTCTATATACACACATAGTGGGGTCACCTCTATATACACATAGTGGGGTCACCTCTATATACACACATAGTGGGGTCACCTCTATATACACACATAGTGGGGTCACCTCTATATACACATAGTGGGGTCACCTCTATATACACATAGTGGGGTCGCCTCTATATATACATATAGTGGGATCACCTCTATATACACATAGTGGGGTCACCTCTATATACACACATAGTGGGGTCACCTCTATATACACACATAGTGGGGTCACCTCTATATACACATAGTGGGGTCACCTCTATATACACATAGTGGGGTCACCTCTATATACACATAGTGGGGTCGCCTCTATATACACACATAGTGGGGTCACCTCTATATACACATAGTGGGGTCACCTCTATATATACACATAGTGGGGTCACCTCTATATACACATAGTGGGCTCGCCTCTATATACACATAGTGGGCTCGCCTCTATATATACACATAGTGGGGTCACCTCTATATATACACATAGTGGGGTCACCTCTATATATACACATAGTGGGCTCACCTCTATATACACACATAGTGGGGTCACCTCTATATACACATAGTGGGGTCACCTCTATATACACATAGTGGGCTCACCTCTATATACACATAGTGGGGTCACCTCTATATACACATAGTGGGCTCACCTCTATATACACATAGTGGGGTCACCTCTATATACACACATAGTGGGGTCACCTATATATACACATAGTGGGATCACCTCTATATACACATAGTGGGATAACCTCTATATACACATAGTGGGGTCACCTCTATATACACACATAGTGGGGTCACCTCTATATACACATAGTGGGGTCACCTCTATATACACATAGTGGGCTCACCTCTATATATACACATAGTGGGGTCACCTCTATATACACATAGTGGGGTCACCTCTATATACACATAGTGGGATCACCTCTATATACACATAGTGGGCTCACCTCTATATACACACATAGTGGGCTCACCTCTATATACACACATAGTGGGGTCACCTCTATATACACATAGTGGGGTCACCTCTATATACACATAGTGGGGTCACCTCTATATACACATAGTGGGATCACCTCTATATACACATAGTGGGGTCACCTCTATATACACACATAGTGGGGTCACCTCTATATACACATAGTGGGGTCACCTATATATATACACATAGTGGGCTCACCTCTATATACACATAGTGGGGTCACCTCTATATAAACATAGTGGGGTCACCTCTATATACACACATAGTGGGGTCACCTCTATATACACACATAGTGGGGTCACCTCTATATACACATAGTGGGGTCACCTCTATATATACACATAGTGGGATCACCTCTATATACACACATAGTGGGGTCACCTCTATATACACACATAGTGGGATCACCTCTATATACACATAGTGGGGTCACCTCTATATATACACATAGTGGGGTCACCTCTATATATACACATAGTGGGGTCACCTCTATATTCACATAGTGGGGTCACCTCTATATACACATAGTGGGATCACCTCTATATACACATAGTGGGGTCACCTCTATATACACATAGTGGGATCACCTCTATATACACATTGTGGGGTCACCTCTATATACACACATAGTGGGGTCACCTCTATATACACACATAGTGGGGTCACCTCTATATACACACATAGTGGGCTCACCTCTATATACACATAGTGGGGTCACCTCTATATATACACATAGTGGGGTCACCTCTATATACACATAGTGGGATCACCTCTATATACACATAGTGGGGTCACCTCTATATACACATAGTGGGATCACCTCTATATACACATAGTGGGGTCACCTCTATATACACACATAGTGGGGTCACCTCTATATACACACATAGTGGGGTCACCTCTATATACACACATAGTGGGCTCACCTCTATATACACATAGTGGGGTCACCTCTATATATACACATAGTGGGGTCACCTCTATATACACATAGTGGGGTCACCTCTATATACACACATAGTGGGGTCACCTCTATATACACACATAGTGGGGTCACCTCTATATACACATAGTGGGGTCACCTCTATATACACATAGTGGGGTCACCTCTATATACACACATAGTGGGGTCACCTCTATATACACACATAGTGGGGTCACCTCTATATACACATAGTGGGGTCACCTCTATATACACATAGTGGGATCACCTCTATATACACATAGTGGGCTCACCTCTATATACACATAGTGGGATAACCTCTATATACACATAGTGGGGTCACCTCTATATATATACATAGTGGGCTCACCTCTATATACACACATAGTGGGGTCACCTCTATATACACATAGTGGGGTCACCTCTATATATACACATAGTGGGGTCACCTCTATATACACACATAGTGGGGTCACCTCTATATACACATAGTGGGGTCACCTCTATATATACACATAGTGGGCTCACCTCTATATACACACATAGTGGGGTCACCTCTATATACACATAGTGGGGTCACCTCTATATATATACATAGTGGGCTCACCTCTATATACACACATAGTGGGGTCACCTCTATATACACATAGTGGGGTCACCTCTATATATACACATAGTGGGGTCACCTCTATATACACACATAGTGGGGTCACCTCTATATACACATAGTGGGGTCACCTCTATATACACATAGTGGGGTCACCTCTATATACACACATAGTGGGGTCACCTCTATATACACACATAGTGGGGTCACCTCTATATACACATAGTAGGGTCACCTCTATATATACACATAGTGGGCTCACCTCTATATACACACATAGTGGGGTCACCTCTATATACACATAGTGGGGTCACCTCTATATACACATAGTGGGGTCACCTCTATATACACATAGTGGGGTCACCTCTATATATACACATAGTGGGGTCACCTCTATACACACATAGTGGGGTCACCTCTATATACACATAGTGGGCTCACCTCTATATACACATAGTGGGGTCACCTCTATATACACACATAGTGGGGTCACCTCTATATACACATAGTGGGGTCACCTCTATATACACACATAGTGGGGTCACCTCTATATACACATAGTGGGGTCACCTCTATATACACATAGTGGGGTCACCTCTATATATACACATAGTGGGGTCACCTCTATATATACACATAGTGGGGTCACCTCTATATACACACATAGTGGGGTCACCTCTATATACACATAGTGGGCTCACCTCTATATACACACATAGTGGGGTCACCTCTATATACACATAGTGGGGTCACCTCTATACACACATAGTGGGGTCAACTCTATATATACATAGTGGGGTCACCTCTATATACACATAGTGGGGTCACCTCTATATACACATAGTGGGGTCATCTCTATATATACACATAGTGGGGTCACCTCTATATACACATAGTGGGCTCACCTCTATATACACACATAGTGGGATCACCTCTATATACACATAGTGGGGTCATCTCTATATATACACATAGTGGGGTCACCTCTATATACACATAGTGGGCTCACCTCTATATACACACATAGTGGGGTCACCTCTATATACACATAGTGGGGTCACCTCTATATACACACATAGTGGGATCACCTCTATATACACATAGTGGGGTCATCTCTATATACACATAGTGGGCTCACCTCTATATACACACATAGTGGGGTCACCTCTATACACACATAGTGGGGTCACCTCTATATACACATAGTGGGGTCACCTCTATATACACATAGTGGGGTCACCTCTATATACACATAGTGGGGTCATCTCAATATATACACATAGTGGGGTCACCTCTATATACACATAGTGGGGTCACCTCTATATACACATAGTGGGGTCACCTCTATATACACATAGTGGGGTCACCTCTATATACACATAGTGGGGTCACCTCTATATACACATAGTGGGGTCACCTCTATATACACACATAGTGGGGTCACCTTTATATACACACATAGTGGGGTCACCTCTATACACACATAGTGGGGTCACCTCTATATACACATAGTGGGGTCACCTCTATATACACATAGTGGGCTCACCTCTATATACACACATAGTGGGGTCACCTCTATATATACACATAGTGGGCTCACCTCTATATACACATAGTGGGGTCACCTCTATATACACACATAGTGGGGTCACCTCTATATACACATAGTGGGGTCACCTCTATATACACACATAGTGGGATCACCTCTATATACACACATAGTGGGGTCACCTCTATATATACACATAGTGGGCTCACCTCTATACACACATAGTGGGGTCACCTCTATACACACATAGTGGGGTCACCTCTATATACACATAGTGGGGTCACCTCTATATACACATAGTGGGCTCACCTCTATATACACATAGTGGGCTCACCTCTATATACACACATAGTGGGGTCACCTCTATATACACATAGTGGGGTCACCTCTATATACACATAGTGGGGTCACCTCTATATACACATAGTGGGGTCACCTCTATATACACATAGTGGGGTCACCTCTATATACACATAGTGGGGTCACCTCTATATACACATAGTGGGGTCACCTCTATATACACACATAGTGGGGTCACCTCTATATATACACATAGTGGGATCACCTCTATATACACACATAGTGGGGTCACCTCTATATACACATAGTGGGGTCACCTCTATATATACACATAGTGGGGTCACCTCTATATACACACATAGTGGGATCACCTCTATATACACACATAGTGGGATCACCTCTATATACACACATAGTGGGATAACCTCTATATACACATAGTGGGGTCACCTCTATATATACATAGTGGGCTCACCTCTATATACACACATAGTGGGGTCACCTCTATACACACATAGTGGGGTCACCTCTATATACACATAGTGGGGTCACCTCTATATACACATAGTGGGGTCACCTCTATATACACATAGTGGGGTCACCTCTATATATACACATAGTGGGGTCACCTCTATATACACACATAGTGGGATCACCTCTATATACACACATAGTGGGATCACCTCTATATACACACATAGTGGGATAACCTCTATATACACATAGTGGGGTCACCTCTATATATACATAGTGGGCTCACCTCTATATACACACATAGTGGGGTCACCTCTATATACACATAGTGGGATCACCTCTATATACACATAGTGGGGTCACCTCTATATACACATAGTGGGATCACCTCTATATACACACATAGTGGGGTCACCTCTATATACACATAGTGGGGTCACCTCTATATATACACATAGTGGGATCACCTCTATATACACATAGTGGGCTCACCTCTATATACACACATAGTGGGGTCACCTCTATATACACATAGTGGGGTCACCTCTATATACACATAGTGGGGTCACCTCTATATACACATAGTGGGGTCACCTCTATATACACACATAGTGGGGTCACCTCTATATACACACATAGTGGGGTCACCTCTATATACACATAGTGGGGTCACCTCTATATACACATAGTGGGGTCACCTCTATATACACATAGTGGGATCACCTCTATATACATAGTGGGGTCACCTCTATATACACATAGTGGGGTCACCTCTATATACACACATAGTGGGGTCACCTCTATATACACACATAGTGGGGTCACCTCTATATACACATAGTGGGGTCACCTCTATATACACATAGTGGGGTCACCTCTATATACACATAGTGGGGTCACCTCTATATACACACATAGTGGGGTCACCTCTATATACACATAGTGGGCTCACCTCTATATACACATAGTGGGGTCACCTCTATATACACACATAGTGGGGTCACCTCTATATACACATAGTGGGGTCACCTCTATATACACATAGTGGGGTCACCTCTATATACACATAGTGGGGTCACCTCTATATACACATAGTGGGGTCACCTCTATATACACATAGTGGGGTCACCTCTATATACACATAGTGGGGTCACCTCTATATACACACATAGTGGTGTCACCTCTATATATACACATAGTGGGGTCACCTCTATATACACACATAGTGGGGTCACCTCTATATACACACATAGTGGGGTCACCTCTATATACACATAGTGGGGTCACCTCTATATACACATAGTGGGGTCACCTCTATATACACACATAGTGGGGTGACATTCTATATTCAATTGTCGCCACTGTGTTATGCCAAACGCAGCCACTGTGCCATCAATTGTCGCCACTGTGCCATGCCAAACGCAGCCACTGTGCCATCAATTGTCGCCACTGTGCCATGCCAAACGCAGCCACTGTGCCATGTTATTCAGATTGCTGGCGCTCACTAGGGGGGCGGCCATCTGAATAGTGGGCAGCAGCAACAATGCACGAATCTATGTATTGTATTTCAGTGGCGGTGCAGGAGCGAGAGGGGGCGGCGCTCCTGCGCCCTCTATGGATGCACCGCCACTGCTCATGACACTCACTAATATCTGATGATCCATCTAAATGTGCACAGATTTCGTGTAAGATCGATCAATGGGGTGTAAAGAGCAAGAATAAAAATGACTGTTTTCTTCTCTCTCTAGGACTAGACGGTGAACGTCGCAACCAGTCACGCGTACTCTCCATTGAAAAGATGAACTGTCATAGAATGATCGGAGGGGGACGCTACGGGACTGTGCATTTGGGCTCTCATCCCGCCATTGACCAGAAGCTGGCAGTTAAAATTATAAAAAAGAAAAAATTACGGAAAAACGAAGATCATTGGAAAACGGTTTCCACAGAACTTGGCGTGCTGGAGAAAGTCGGCCAGAGTCCATATATCACACATATGTATGGAATGTTACAGACAAAGGTAAGTCTTTTCACCTTCCACTTTCTTCACCTCTTTCCTGTACTGCACTCCACTACTGATCCAGACCCCCTGAAATTTACACAAGGCTAAGCAACCCCCTTCCCCCTCATATGACGGTCTTCACACCAATAGTCCCTAAGGCGGCACTGAGTGCTGAATTGTGAGCTTCACTTGTGTCCCACACCAGGTTTTTCCTGAGGGGTCCGGCTGTCAGGGCCGCCATCAGGAATTATGGGGCCCCTTACACAGCTTCAGGCATGGCCCCTTTCTGGAGCTGCCGCGAATCGAATTGAGAAGCGGGGGGGCTCTTTACAAAAAAAAAAAAGAAGAAATAAAGAAAAATATATATAATAAAAGGGGGGTAGCCATCCGGGGCCCTGGGGACCTCTGGGCCCTTTAATAAAAATAAAAAAAGAAATAAAAAATATATAAATATATAAAAAATAAAATAAACATTTATAAAAAAATAAAAAAAGGGGGGGGTTGCCATCCAGAGCCCTGGGGACCTCTGGGCCCTTTAATAAAAAATAAATATATAAACAAAAATAAAAAAATAAACATTTATAAAAAAAATAAAATAAAGGGGGTTTGCCACATGGGGCCCTGGGGACCTCTGAGCCCTTTAATAATTATTAATAATAATAATATTTTATATATATATATATATATATATATATATATATATATATATATATAAAATAAAAGAAATAAAAAAATATATAAAAAAAGGTTGTCATCCGGGGTCCTGAGGATCTCTGGGCCCCTGGGGACCTCCGGACCCCTAAAAAAAAAAAAAAAATGGCCCTTTAATAAAAAATAAAATAAAAATATATTAAAAAATATATATATTTTTTATAAAAATAAATAAAAAGGGGGGGGGGGTTGCCATCCGGACCTCCGGACCTCTAAAAACAAAAACAAATTGGCCCTTTAATAAAAAATAAAATAAAAATATATTAAAAAATATGTATATATTTTTTATAAAAAATAAATAAATAAAAGGGGGGTTGCCATCAAGGGCTCTGGGGTCCTCCGGGCCCCTGGGGACCTTTGTACCTCTAAAAAAATAAAATAAAAAGAATTGACCCTTTAATAAAAAATAAAATAAAAATATATTAAAAAAAATATATATATTTTTTTTTTATAAAAAAATAAATAAAAAAAATTGTCCCTTTAATAAAAAATAAAATAAAAATATATTAAAACAAATATATATATTTTTTTATGAAAAATAAATAAAAAAAGGGGGGGGTTGCCATCCGGGGTCCTCCGGGCCCCTGGGGACCTCCGGACCTCTAAAAATAAAAAAAATTGGCCCTTTAATAAAAAATAAAATACAAATATATTAAAAATATATATATTTTTTTAATAAAAAATAAAATAAAAAAAAGGGGGGTTGCCTTCTGGGGCCCTGTGGGCCTCCGGACCCCTGCCTGTACCCCCCTGATGGCGGCCCTGCCGGCTGTAGTGGATGGAAAGCAGTATGGGTAAGAGCAGAACTCTAGAGTGCCTCCTACAACTACAACTCTATCCACTTTTCCTAACTTGTGTGTGTGTGTCTGTCTATTACAAAATGAAATCCTGCATGACTATAATGTAAACTTTTTCTCTTATTTCTACACAGCATGAAATCGTCGTTGTCATGGAACGCCTGAGCAGAGAGGATCTCTTCGACAACATGGTTCCAGGTCCATTACCCGATGACACCATCAGGTAAGTTCAATACCCGGGTCACTCTGGAGTCGGGGGAGGGGGGGGGGTGAACGACCACTGAGAAAATGGCAGTGATCACCCCCTTCACCTGAGCCCTGACCATCCACACCCCTATGTACTATAGGGGGAAGTCATTTCATCTTTAGATTAAATTAGTCTGCAATGATTTGGGATGCTAATTTATATATCTCTTTCCCCATCAGATACTTCATAGCGGAAATGATCTGCGCTCTACGGTACCTGCGTTCTAAGGAGATCGTCCACAGAAACATCAAGCCTAAAAATATCCTCTTGAGTGATGACGGCCACATCAAAATCACGGGTTTTGGCTTGGCAGTTGCTGGAGTCACAGAGTCCAAGAGGATCAAAGGACAAGCCGGGAGTCTAACGTTCAGGGCGCCAGAGGTAAGATACATGCTAGCCACCTGATATTAGATCTAATTGTAATGTTTGTTATTATGGGATATAGACATAAGATAAAGTGGGGCCTATTGGGGCCCCCCCCCCATCTGTGTGTATTGGTGACCACTGTCATTGAGGAAGAAAGTAAGATCCAAAGTTATAGAGTTTTCCCCAAAAACCTTCAATAGGGGTGCCTGTTCTGGGGACAATTCTTTAACCACTTAAGCCCCGGACCTTTAGGCAGCTAAATGCCCAGGCCAGGTTTTGCGATTTGGCACTGCAACGCTTTAACTGACAATGGCGGGGTCGTGCGACGTGGCTCCCAAACAAAATTGGCGTCCTTTTTTCCCCACAAATAGAGCTTTCTTTTGGTGGTATTTGATCACCTCCGCGGTTTTTATTTTTTGCGCTATAAACAAAAATAGAGCGACAATTTTGAAAAAAATTCAATATTTTTTTACTTTTTGCTATAATAAATATCCCCCGAAAACACATATAAAAATTTTTTTTTCCTCAGTTTAGTCCGCTACGTATTCTTCTACCTATTTTTGGTAAAAAAAAAATCACAATAAGCGTTTATCGATTGGTTTGCGCAAAATTTACAAAATAGGGGATAGTTTTATTGCATTTTTATTATTTATTTATTTTTTTACTACTAATGGCGGCGATCAGCGATTTTTTTCCTGACTGTGACATTATGGCGGACACTTCGGACAATTTTGACACATTTTTGGGACCATTGTCATTTTCACAGCAAAAAAATGCATTTAAATTGCATTGTTTATTGTGAAAATGACAGTTGAAATTTGGGAGTTAACCACAGGGGGCGCTGTAGGAGTTAGGGTTCACCTAGTGTGTGTTTACAACTGTAGGGGGGTGTGGCTGTAGGTCTGATGTCATCGATCGAGTCTTCCTATAAAAGGGATGACACAATCGATGCAGCCGTCACAGTGAAGCACGGGGAAGCCGTGTTTACATACGGCTCTCCCCGTTCTTCAGCTCCGGGGAGCGATCGCGAGGGGGCGGCTAGAAACAAATAGCCGCGCCCTCATCCCGGATCGCTCCCCGGCAATTTCCGACCGCCGCATGTACCGGGGGGGGGTCCCGATCGGACCCCCGACCCGCGGAAAAGCAGGGACGTACATGTACGCCCATTTGCCTGTACGTGCCATTCTGTGGACGTATATATACATGCGGCGGGCGTTAAGCGGTTAAGAGAGAAATTTCCCTCAATTTGGGAGACTGTGACAGAACCCACTGTCACTGGGCCAGATTCAAGAAGCACTTGCGCCGCGCAACCTATGGTTGCGCGGGCGCAAGTGCTTACTTGCTCCGGTGTAACGAGTGCTCCTGATTCAGGAACCTCGTTACACCGACTGCAGCCTAAGATATGACAGGCATAAGCCTCCTTATGCCTTCATATCTTTGGCTGCATTCTTGCGTTGGCCGCTAGGTGGCGCGGCCATTGTGATCTGTGTATAGTATGCAAATTGCATACTACCACCGATTCACAAAAGATGCGCGGGCCCTGCGCACGCAAGGTACGGAGTTTCCGTACGGCGACTTTAGCATAAGGCTGCTCCTGCTAATAGCAGGGGCAACCAATGCTAAAGTATAGCTGCGCTTCCCGCTCGTGAAATTTAAATTTCACGTCGTTTACGTAAGTGAACCGTGAATGGCGCTGGACGCCATTCACGTTCACTTAGAAGCAAATGACGTCCTTGCGACGTCATTTGCCGCAATGCACGTCGGGAAAGTTTCCCGACGGAGCATGCGCTGTTCGCTCGGCGCGGGAGCGCGCCTAATTTAAATGATTCCTGCCCCCGGCGGGATCATTTACATTAGGCAGCCTTACGCCCGGCTGTTTAGCATATCGCCCGCGCAATTTACGGAGCAACTGCTCCGTGAATCGCGGGCAAAACGCAATATTTGCGTGGGCGCAGAGAAAAATATTTGCTCTTTGCCCACGCAAATATTGCTCGGATCTACCTGAATCTGGGCCACTGTGTGTTTTGTTAGGGACTGTAGGCGGGCCTCCTACCCACAGATTAAGGCCCAGAAGAGACTGGAGACAAGCTGGCATTGAGATAATGTAATGCTACATCCCTGCTCCCCCATCCCCCCTCTTGTTGCTGTGTCTAATTGTGTTGGTAAATGACAATCAGCTAATTTATCTTTCTCTTCATCATGTTTTTACAGGTCCATCGAGGTTTAAAATACTTCGGCATGGTCGACTATTTTGCACTGGGAGTAATAGTCTATGTGATGGCGTTCGGCTGGCATCCATTTCTTAGAGGCGGAGAGCCAACCATGAAAATAACAGGGAAAGTGCTCGGCAAGAAACCGCGTTTTCCAGAAGGCGTGAACCCTGCCCTCCGTAGCATCATAGAGATCGTAAGTATACATAGAGGTTTTATATCTTTTAAGGGACAAAGTCCTTTCCAGGTTACATATATCTTATTAGGATTGTAGAAGACACATTAGAAATGTCACATGTTTACCTGCACACATTGATGGAACTGAGCACCACACTCCCAGAGTCCATTCCCTTCCTACAATAGTGCTGACCAGCCTGATTCCTACACCAACCACTACACTTCACTCTACACTGACCTATACTGACCACTACACTGTCCACTATGCTGACCACTACACTATACTGTCCACTACACTACACTGACCTACCCGATTCATATACTGACCACTACACTACACTATACTGAATACTATACTGACTGTTACACTACACTGACCACTACACTATACTGACCACTGTACTACACTACACTGACCACTATACTAAGCACTATACTATATTGACCAAAATACTACACTACACTGACCACTACACAATACTGACCACTTCACTGACAGTTATATTGACCGCTACACTACACTGACCACTATACTACACGCTACACAACACTTACCACTA
This sequence comes from Rana temporaria, assembly GCF_905171775.1. Classification (NCBI taxonomy): domain Eukaryota; kingdom Metazoa; phylum Chordata; class Amphibia; order Anura; family Ranidae; genus Rana; species Rana temporaria. The sequence goes on from NC_053493.1 coordinate 4,578,049, forward strand.
TACTATACTGACCACTATACTATACTGACCACTATACTATACTGACCACTATACTGCCTGCTACACTACACTGACCACTATACTGACCACTACACTATACTGACCACTACACTATATTGACCACTACACTATACTGACCACTATACTACACTGACCACTACACTACACTGACCACTACACTATACTGACCACTACACTATACTGACCACTACACTATATTGACCACTACACTATACTGACCACTATACTACACTGACCACTACACTACACTAACCACTACTAACCACTATACTATACTGACCACTACACTATCCTACCTACAGTATTTCTATACTGACCACTACACTACACTGCATGAATCTAGCTGCACTAGCTGCTCTTCTCTCTCTCTCTGGCTGCTCCATCTCCCCAGACTGTGTCCAAAATACCCCCTCACGATCACGAGGGAATCTCCTTCTCTGTTATCCATTGGTCCGGAGAAGAAGTAGACAGCGGCGGTTCAAAATCTTAATTTCTTGTGTCTCCCGCCGCCCGCGCTTTGCCATGTTCAGACTCCATCTCCGGAACCCTGTGATTGGGCGTATGGGGTCATCAGCGGCGGCGGGGCAGGCCTGTTAACGATTGCGGTTGCTCCTGAAGTCCAGCCTTCGACCAATCACAATGCCGGATACTGGACATGGGCAGAGGCGGGACTCCAGGATCTACCGCAATCGTGGACCGGCCAGCCCCGCCGCACATGCCCCCATACGCCCAATCACAGGGCGCCTGAGACTAAACATGGCGGCAAAGCACGGAGGAAAGTACATTTAGGAGGAGACAGCATTTGTGACACATACTGGAGGGGAATTGCGCCCCCCTAAATGTTGCACCCAGTGCCATGCCCCCCCCCCCCCCACGCTACACCACTGGGTCTGTGTGGTTTCCTTGGATCAAGACCGAACCAATCACATACGCAGTGAATTCAATTTCTGGGGACATTCCTTACACAGACAGCATCTAGAACTCCCCTGGGGCTGCCATCATCATAAGAGCGATATAAGAAATATGTAACTGTCAGAATCAAATATTAAAAGGGGAATTCTATTGTTCAGAGATTGTTTATGTTATATCAGTGTTTCTTATTATATTCTTTTCCTTTTTACAGTTACTATGTAAAAACCAAGATGAGCGGATGATGCTAGCACGTGGCATCCGAGGACACCCCTTCTTACGGAATGTGGACTGGAAGGAGACAAAGCAAGGGAATTCACCGCCACCATTTCCATCAGGAAATGTAAGTATACGTATAAGGGAGGAGTCCCAGCACAATTGCGAGATTTATAGATATTTTTTTCTGAATAAATTCGAAACATTGACAAGTCTTTTTCTCTTTCCAGGTTCCTGAGGAAGATCTGAGTGCAGGAATACCAGGGGATAAATTCCTTCAATCTGAAGAACACCATGAGTCGCCGATAGAGCCAGAGGAGCAGAAGAAATTCCATGGCCAGGATCCTCACCGTAGTGCCTCATCACCACCATCGGAGAGCCAGGATCCTCACCATAGGGCCTCATCATCACCATTGGAGAGCCAGGGTCCTCACAGTATGGCCTCATCACCACCATCGGAGAGCCAGGATCCTCACTGTAGGGCCTCATCACCACCATCGGAGAGCCAGGGTCCTCACAGTATGGCCTCATCACCACCATTGGAGAGCCAGGATCCTCACAGTATGGCCTCATCACCACCATTAGAGAGCCAGGATCCTCACAGTAGGGCCTCATCACCACAATCGGAGAGCCAGGATCTTCACCGTAGGGCCTCATCATCATCATCGGAGAGCAGGGATCCTCACCGTACGGCCTCATCATCACCATCGGAGAGCAAGGATCCTCACCGTACGGCCTCATCATCACCATCGGAGAGCCAGGATCCTCACAGTATGGCCTCATCACCACCATCGGAGAGCCAGGATCCTCACCGTAGTGCCTCATCACCACCATCGGAGAGCCAGGATCCTCACCGTAGTGCCTCATCACCACCATCGGAGAGCCAGGATCCTCACCATAGGGCCTCATCATCACCATTGGAGAGCCAGGATCCTCACAGTATGGCCTCATCACCACCATCGGAGAGCCAGGATCCTCACTGTAGGGCCTCATCACCACCATCGGAGAGCCAGGATCCTCACAGTATGGCCTCATCACCACCATTAGAGAGCCAGGATCCTCACAGTAGGGCCTCATCACCACAATCGGAGAGCCAGGATCCTCACCGTAGGGCCTCATCATCATCATCGGAGAGCAATGATCCTCACCATACCGCCTCATCACCACCACCAACGTACAGCTTCACCATCGCCATGGAAGAGCCAGGATCCTTACAGTGGAGCCTCATCACCTCCATCGAAGAGCCAGAATCCCCACATTGGAGCCTCAGCATCACCTTTGAATAGGCAGGATCATCAATGTGGAGCCTCAGATCATTAGACTCTGAAGGATCTACAACCATCTAATGTGACATTTATTTTTCAGGGACAACTTTTTAAGGTCCCAATGATATAGGTAGGAAGATACATTTTATTTATCATCTACGGATGACAAGACATAAAGACATTGTGACAACAACCACTGACTTCCCTATTACCAAGATCTCCAGAGAATGTGGTTGTGTCACATATCAGACCACCCATCACATGTGATCTGACTGCTGCATGATAGCGGCGTATGACGTCACACGTGACATGGGCATGCCTACTGTGCATTCGTAGAGCAGCCACAATCCAGAAGGCCAATCAGAGCGAAGCGTGATCTCAAGCTCCACCCCCAGGCAACAACCAGCTCAGACCACTCCCAAAGAGTCACTGCCATTGGCAGGACATGTGGAGGAGGAGCGGGCTATATGGGAAGGAGTCTAACCAGCATATAATTGGGAAAAAATCAGGAGTGTCCATCTTCTTAAACCACTAAGGACTCCTTCACACCTACCATTTTAGCATGCAGCGAAATGGAGTATTATCCATGGGTGCAAAGTGTGCAGTGCACATGGGCCCCATTGGGGGGTGGGGTCCACTGTGCTCTGACCCACACTGCAACCATGGAACTGTGACGACTGTGAGACACCATTGTCCTGTTTTCCCACTTATATGCCGGATAGAATCTTCCCCCATAGCCCACTCATCCTCCATATTTCCTGCCAATGGTATCTGCAGCATTGACTCTCCGGGAGTGATTTAGGTGGGTTGCTCCCCAGGGGGGGAGGGGGGACTTGGGAATGGGCCTCCCTCTGTATGGCTTCCTGGAATGATATCCATGTAACCCCAGGAGATGGTTGGGGTTACATGGATGGAGGTCGTAGTAATAGGAAAGTCAGTGGATGTTGTCACAATGTATTTATGTCTTGTTTTCTGTAAATGAGAAATAAAATGTATTTTCTTATCTATCCCGCCTTGATGTGGGGACCTTAAAAAGTCCAACTTTGTCCCTCTAAAATAAAAGTCAAATCAGATGATCCGAGGCTCTATATTTATGAGAAATAGAATGTATGTTCTGATCTATAATGTCTTGAACAGTATAGAAAGTCGTGCATTTCATAAGGAGATGAACTGGTCACCCTAGACTGATGATTCAGGGACTATCTGATCGCCTTAGGGGGTCAGGAAGGAATTTTTTCCCTTTGAAACTCATCTGACTGAGGGGGTTTTCGCCTTCCTCTGAATCATCCTAAAGGTTTAGGAGTCTGAAAAGGCCCCGCCTCTGAGGAGTCAGAGGATAACAATTAGAGGTAGACCTATATGGGTTTTTCTATGGCCGATGCCGATATTTAGAAATCAGGGCGGCCGATGGCCGATATATAATGCAGATTTTTGCGGCCGATTTTTTTTTTTTTTTGCTAGGCGCGGGTGGTGCTGCGTTGTGGAGAGGGATGGGTGGTGCTGCGTTGTGGAGAGGGATGGGTAGTGCTGCGTTGTGGAGAGGGATGGGTGGTGGTGCGTTGTGGGGAGGGATGGGTGGTGGTGCGTTGTGGGGAGTGATGGGTGGTGGTGCGTTGTGGGGGGGAGGGATGGGTGGTGGTGCGTTGTGGGGAGGGATGGGTGGTGGTGCGTTGTGGGGAGGGATGGGTGGTGGTGCGTTGTGGGGAGGGATGGGTGGTGGTGCGTTGTGGGGGGGAGGGATGGGTGGTGGTGCGTTGTGGGAGGGATGGGTGGTGCTGCGTTGTGGAGAGGGATGGGTGGTGGTGCGTTGTGGGGGGGGAGGGATGGGTGGTGGTGCGTTGTGGGGGGGAGGGATGGGTGGTGGTGCGTTGTGGGGGGGAGGGATGGGTGGTGGTGCGTTGTGGGAGGGATGGGTGGTGCTGCGTTGTGGGGAGGGATGGGTGGTGCTGCGTTGTGGGGAGGGGGATGGGTGGTGCTGCGTTGTGGGGGGGGAGGGATGGGTGGTGCTGCGTTGTGGGGGGGATGGGTGGTGGTGCGTTGTGGGGAGGGATGGGTGGTGCTGCGTTGTGGGGGGAGGGATAGGTGGTGGTGCGTTGTGGAGAGGGATGGGTGGTGCTGCGTTGTGGGGGGGATGGGTGGTGCTGCGTTGTGGGGAGGGATGGGTGGTGCTGCGTTGTGGGGAGGGATGGGTGGTGGTGCGTTGTGGGGAGGGATGGGTGGTGGTGCGTTGTGGAGAGGGATGGGTGGTGCATTGTGGGGAGGGATGGGTGGTGGTGCGTTGTGGAGAGGGATGGGTGGTGCTGCGTTGTGGGGGGAGGGATGGGTGGTGCTGTGTTGTGGGGAGGGATGGGTGGTGGTGCGTTGTGGGGAGGGATGGGTGGTGGTGCATTGTGGAGAGGAATGGGTGGTGGTGCATTGTGGGGGAGAGGGATGGGTGGTGGTGTGTTGTGGAGAGGGATGGGTGGTGTGTTGTGGGGAGGGATGGGTGGTGTGTTGTGGGGAGGGATGGGTGGTGGTGCGTTGTGGGGGGGGGGATGGGTGGTGCTGCGTTGTGGGAGGGATGGGTGGTGCTGCGTTGTGGGAGGGATGGGTGGTGCTGCGTTGTGGGGAGGGATGGGTGGTGGTGCGTTGTGGGGAGGGATGGGTGGTGGTGCGTTGTGGAGAGGGATGGGTGGTGCTGCGTTGTGGGGGGAGGGATAGGTGGTGGTGCGTTGTGGGGAGGGATGGGTGGTGGTGCGTTGTGGGGGGGGATGGGTGGTGCTGCGTTGTGGGGGGGGGAATGGGTGGTGCGTTGTGGGGAGGGATGGGTGGTGCTGCGTTGTGGGGGGGGGATGGGTGGTGGTGCGTTGTGAAGAGGGATGGGTGGTGGTGCGTTGTGGGGGGGGGGTGGGTGGTGCGTTGTGGAGAGGGATGGGTGGTTCTGCGTTGTGGGGGGGATGGGTGGTGCTGCGTTGTGGGAGGAATGGGTGGTGCTGCGTTGTGGGGGGGGATGGGTGGTGGTGCGTTGTGGAGAGGGATGGGTGGTGGTGCGTTGTCGGGGGGGGGATGGGTGGTGCTGCGTTGTGGGGGGGGAGGGATGGGTGGTGCTGTGTTGTGGGGGGAGGGATGGGTGGTGCTGCGTTGTGGGGGGGGGGAATGGGTGGTGCTGCGTTGTGGGGGGAGGGATGGGTGGTGGTGCGTTGTGGGGAGGGATGGGTGGTGCTGCGTTGTGGGGGGGAGGGATGGGTGGTGGTGCGTTGTGGAGGGAGGGATGGGTGGTGGTGCGTTGTGGGGGGGGATGGGTGGTGGTGCGTTGTGGGGAGGGATGGGTGGTGGTGCGTTGTGGAGAGGGATGGGTGGTGGTGCGTTGTGGGGGGGGGGATGGGTGGTGGTGCGTTGTGGGGGGGAGGGATGGGTGGTGCTGCGTTGTGGGGGAGAGGGATGGGTGGTGCTGCGTTGTGGGGGAGGGATGGGTGGTGCTGCGTTGTGGGGGGGAGGGATGGGTGGTGGTGCGTTGTGGGGAGGGATGGGTGGTGCTGCGTTGTGGGGGGGAGGGATGGGTGGTGCTGCGTTGTGGGGGGGATGGGTGGTGCTGCGTTGTGGGGGGGGGATGGGTGGTGCGTTGTGGGGGGGGATGGGTGGTGCTGCGTTGTGGGGGGGGGTGGGTGGTGCTGCGTTGTGGGGGGGATGGGTGGTGCTGCGTTGTGGGGGGGATGGGTGGTGCTGCGTTGTGGGGGAGAGGGATGGGTGGTGCTGCGTTGTGGGGGGGGGGGGGGTGGGTGGTGCTGCGTTGTGGGGGGGAGGGATGGGTGGTGCTGCGTTGTGGGGGGGGATGGGTGGTGGTGCGTTGTGGGGGAGAGGGATGGGTGGTGGTGCGTTGTGGGGGGAGGGATGGGTGGTGCTGCGTTGTGGGAGAGGGATGGGTGGTGCTGCGTTGTGGGGGGAGGGATGGGTGGTGCTGCGTTGTGGGGGGGGATGGGTGGTGCTGCGTTGTGGGGGGAGGGATGGGTGGTGCTGCGTTGTGGGGGAGGGATGGGTGGTGGTGCGTTGTGGGGGGGGGGGGGTGGGTGGTGCTGCGTTGTGGGAGGGGAGGGATGGGTGGTGGTGCGTTGTGGGGAGGGATGGGTGGTGCTGCGTTGTGGGGGGAGGAATGGGTGGTGCTGCGTTGTGGGGGGGGGAATGGGTGGTGCGTTGTGGGGAGGGATGGGTGGTGCTGCGTTGTGGGGGGAGGGATGGGTGGTGCTGCGTTGTGGGGAGGGATGGGTGGTGCTGCGTTGTGGGGGGAGGGATGGGTGTAGGGTGACCACATTTCCAAACTACCATTCAGGGACACCCCCCTTCCCAAAAATCAGGTGGGATTTATGATTTCTCCAATCACAAGAAGGGGGCTGGGACTGTGCTCCTCCAGGCATTCCCGGCCAGGGCAAGTACCGTCGGTGAGTAAAGCGTGATGTGGCGGCCTTTTTTGGGGTCATCAGATTGGCCCGGGTGATGGCTGTGTCAGTTTCATTCCGGGACACTGTATTGTCCTGGAATGAAGGTGCCCGGGACAGACCTGCAAAATGCGGGACTGTCCCGGGCAATCCGGGACACGTGGTCACCCTAGATGGGTGGTGGTGCGTTGTGGGGGGGGATGGGTGGTGGTGCGTTGTGGGGAGGGATGGGTGGTGGTGCGTTGTGGGGGGGAGGGATGGGTGGTGGTGCGTTGTGGGGGAGAGGGATGGGTGGTGCTGCGTTGTGGGGGAGAGGGATGGGTGGTGCTGCGTTGTGGGGGAGAGGGATGGGTGGTGCTGCGTTGTGGGGGGGGGATGGGTGGTGCTGCGTTGTGGGGGGGGATGGGTGGTGCTGCGTTGTGGGGGAGAGGGATGGGTGGTGCTGCGTTGTGGGGGGGGGGATGGGTGGTGCTGCGTTGTGGGGGGGAGGGATGGGTGGTGCTGCGTTGTGGGGGGGATGGGTGGTGCTGCGTTGTGGGGGGGAGGGATGGGTGGTGCTGCGTTGTGGGGGGGAGGGATGGGTGGTGCTGCGTTGTGGGGGGGAGGGATGGGTGGTGCTGCGTTGTGGGGGGGATGGGTGGTGCTGCGTTGTGGGGGGGGATGGGTGGTGCGTTGTGGGGGGGGATGGGTGGTGCTGCGTTGTGGGGGGGGATGGGTGGTGGTGCGTTGTGGGGGAGAGGGATGGGTGGTGGTGCGTTGTGGGGAGGGATGGGTGGTGGTGCGTTGTGGGGGAGAGGGATGGGTGGTGGTGCGTTGTGGGGAGGGATGGGTGGTGCTGCGTTGTGGGGAGGGATGGGTGGTGCTGCGTTGTGAGAGGGATGGGTGGTGGTGCGTTGTGGGGAGGGATGGGTGGTGGTGCGTTGTGGGGAGGGATGGGTGGTGCTGCGTTGTGGGGGGAGGGATGGGTGGTGGTGCATTGTGGGGGAGGGATGGGTGGTGGTGCGTTGTGGGGAGGGATGGGTAGTGCTGCGTTGTGGGGGGGGGGGGGGGATGGGTGGTGCTGCGTTGTGGCAATGAAGATGATTGATTTGCAATGCATTGTGAAAATGAATGAGGATGAGAGTTACATTGTGAAGAGGATGCGTTGTGGTTGCATGGGTGGTGCTGCGTTGTGGGGGGGGATGGGTGGTCCCATTGGGTCCCGTCCCATGGACAGACTGCAGCACTTATAGCAAGCGGCTGCTGGGGGCCCCTGGCCAGCTCGGGGCCCCAGGCAGTTGCTTGCTTTGCCTGTCCTGTTCCGACGGGCCTGCCGATCGCCTTAGGGGATCAGGAAGGAATTTTTCCCCTTTGGAGCCCATCTGACTGAGGGGGTTTTCGCCTTCCTCTGAATCATCCTAAAGGTTTAGGAGTCTGAAAAGGCCCCACCTCTGAGGCCTTGTACTCACAGCAGGACATGTCCGATGAAAACGGTCTGCAGACCGTTTCCATCGGACATGTCTGGCCGGGGACTGCCCGGGGACTTCTGTTCGATGGCTATACACACCATCGAACAGAAGTCCGCGCGTAAACAATACGCGGGGCGTGTCCGCGGTGTCGACGCGTCGATGACGCGGTGTCGCCGCGACAATGACGCGGCGACGTGGGCGGCCCGCCTTTAAAATACTTCCACGCATGCGTCAAAGTCATTCGACGCATGCGAGGGATGGCGGGCGGCCGGACATGTACGGTAGGTCTGTACAGACGACCGTACATGTCGGGGGGACAGGTTTCCAGCGGACTGTTTTAAAGCAAGTCCAGGAAACAGTTGTCCGCTGAAAACCTGTCCGATCCGCCCGAAAATGGTCCGCTCGGGCCTACACACGGCCAAACATGTCTGCTGAAACTGGTCTGCGGATCAGTTTCAGCAGACATGTTTGGTCGTGAGTACGGGGCCTGAGGAGTCAGAGGATAACAATGACCAATCTCCAATAGACAGAGGATGAACTTGCCACCCTAGACTGATGATTCAGGGACTATCCGATCGCCTTAGGGGATCAGGAAGGAATTTTTCCCCTTTGGAGCCCATCTGACTGAGGGGGTTTTCGCCTTCCTCTGAATCATCCTGAAGATTTAGGAGTCTGGAAAGGCCCCACCAAGGTAAGTAACCCACTTATTCGGGGTACTTTGTCGCAGTGAGTGGGCTTAGCACTATAGACCATATAGTGTGACCAAACCCCCGTATTTTTTTGAATAAGTTCAGGTGTTTTTAAATAGCCTTGCATGATAAATGTAATTCTTGTATGTGTGTGCTGTAATCTGTTTTGTAGGAGTCTGAAAAGGCCCCGCCTCCGAGGAGTCAGAGGATAACAATGACCAATCTCCCATAGATAGACGATGATTAGGTCACCCTAGACTGATGATTCAGGGACTATCTGATCGCCTTAGGGGGTCAGGAAGGAGTTTTTTTCTCCTTTGACTGAGGGGGATTTTCGCCCTTCCTCTGAATCATCCTGAAGGTTTAGGAGTCTGAAAAGGCCCCGCCTCTGAGGAGTCAGAGGATAACAGCGATGGACCAACCAATGTTCTCCGAAGACCTACAATCATTTTCTTGTAAAAATGTTTCCTTGTAAAGAATTAAAAATTTCAATAAAATTGTGTGTACCTTAATTGTCTTTTGTATGTGAAGGTTATTTTTCCTATCTCTATAGTTTAATATAATGATGAATGACAGCAGGGTGGGGAGTCTCATCCCATATTTCATGATTATATCACCCATAGGCCATGGGATGGTGATGGGAAACACCATTAACATAGGGTTGCCAACTCTCTGAAATTCACTTGGACAGTCCAGGTTTTGAATCGTGTGTCCGGGTTTCAGTTCACCTGAAACCCGGACACATTATTCAGACAGGAATGTGGTTCGGAATAGGGCCTGAAGCAGGGTCAGGGGGCACTATGTGTGCCGCATTACTATTCTCATTGGAGTGCCCAAAGGTGTTACAATCCTATAGTGTATATTAGAAAAATCAAAAATTGCTGCGCACCGCTAAAGTGTTGGGGTTTGGCCTGAAGAAACGGTTGCAACCCTAAATTAACACCAAAAGTCTAGTCTCTATATTGTCAAAAGTATTAGGACGCCTGCCTTTGCACGCACATGAACTTTAATGGCATTCCCGTCTTAGGCTCGCAGATTCGTAATTTCGTAAGGCGCAAGTTTTCCTATTCGGACCCGTTCGTATTTTCGCAACAGTTTTGTTTTCGTTGATACTGAATGATTCGTAATTCTGTCTAATTTATTTTCGCTGATTCGAAATTCGTAATTTTGTGAGCTAATAATTTTAGTTTAATGGATTCGTAATTGTGTACTTTCGTAAATGCATCGCGGCGCGGTCATTCGCAATCTCATATTTTAGTTTAACCACTTAAGGACCTCCTCCTGCACATATACGTCGGTCCGAAGCTCCGTGACCTATTTTGTAAACGCTATAAATTTTGCGCAAACCAATCGATAAACGCTCATTGCGATTTTTTTTACCAAAAATATGTAGAAGAATACGTATCGGCCTAAACTGAGGGAAAAAACGTTTTTTTATCTATTTTTGGGGGATATTTATTATAGCAAAAAGTAAAAAATATTGAATTTTTTTCAAAATTGTCGCTCTATTTTTGTTTATAGGGCAAAAAATAAAAACCGCAGAGGTGATCAAATACCACCAAAAGAAAGCTCTATTTGTGGGGAAAAAAGGACGCCAATTTTGTTTGGGAGCCACGTCGCACGACCGCGCAATTGTCAGTTAAAGCGACGCAGTGCCAAATTGCAAAAACTGGCCAGGACCTTTACCTGCCTAAAGGCCCGGGTCTTAAGTGGTTAATGTCTTAGCCAATCAGCTTATCTCTTTTGTGCTGAGTCACATTGGACAGTGTAAAGCCTCGTACACACGATCAGACTTCAAACTTTTCCGTGGATTTTTGTCAGAAGGGAGTTGGCTGGACTTTTGTTGCCGAAAAGTTTGTCCGTTTGCAGAGCGAACTTTTGTCCGATGAAAACCGAAAAAAGTTTGTCCGATGGAGCGTACACACGGTCGGATTTTTTGGAAAACGCTCATTTTGAAGTTTGTTGCCAAAAAGTCAGACTGTGGATACAAAACAAAGATACGCCGGAGCAAACTAGAAGTTACGCGGCGTATCAATAAATAGGCCAGCGTAACTGCTCCGTGGATCTGGCCCTGAGTGCTCACTTCCTTTCAGTCCGGCCGGGAACAGGAAACTGAATCTCCTGTACCGCGCAGTACCCGGCCGGACTGTCAGGATTAGGGATGAGCCGAACATACCCGGGTTCGGTTCGCATCAGAACGTTCGAACAGACCGCGGGTTCGCGCGAACATTTAGAACCCCATTGAAGTCTATGGGACTCGAACGTTCGAATTCAAAAACGATCATTTTAAAGACCAATATTCAATTTAATGTTGGTAAACGTCTTTCAGAACCCGGGTCTTGCCCCAGGGAACATGTATCAATCGAAAAAAATATTTTAAAAACGGCCGTTTTTGCGGAGCAGCGATTTTAATGATGTTTAAAGTGAAAAAAAAAAAAATGAAAAATTCCTTCAAATATCACACCTGCTGTGTGTCTCTAGTAGTGGCACATGTTTAGAAATGTCCCTGCACAACATTAAATTATTATAAGAACAAAGTAATTTAATACTGGTTGCGCACGTGCTGTGTGGGAACAATATCTCGATTATTTTAGGGGTGGTGGGGGGGTGGCATTATCTTTTTGGGAAAGCAAAATTGTAGAAAAAAGGGCACCCCTCAAACATACTGTAATTGTAGCGCAACAAAGAGCCACGTGCAAAGTATTGCATCAAAAATTGTTATTAGGCGCCCTTGTTACACAGGGTCATAAAAATGTGTCCGTAGGCGCAACATAACACTGCAACCCCTCCCAATATCTGTAATTGGAGCGCAACAAGGAGCCACGTGCAAAGTATTGCATCAAAAATTGTTATTAGGCGCCCTTGTTACACAGGGGCATGAAAATGTGTCCGTAGGCGCAACATAACACTGCAACCCCTCCCAATATCTGTAATTGGAGCGCAACAAGGAGCCACGTGCAAAGTATTGCATCAAAAATTGTTATTAGGCGCCTCTGTTACACAGGGGCATAAAAATGTGTCCGTAGGCGCAACACAACACTGCAACCCCTCCCAATAACTGTAATTGGAGCGCAACAAGGAGCCACGTGCAAAGTATTGCATCAAAAATTGTTATTAGGCGCCCTTGTTACACAGGGTCATAAAAATGTGTCCGTAGGCGCAACATAACACTGCAACCCCTCCCAAAATTTCTTACTAGCTAACAGCATGAAAAGTGAGGAGGAGAAGGATATTCCATCAGCAGCACAACAGGACAGTCACTCAGCATCAGCAGTCTCAAAGGGATCTGATATTTCAACACAAAATTCTTATTCAGTAACATCAGCATCAGGTGCTTGGTAGCCGGTGTTGATCCAAGCCTGATTCATTTTGATGAAGGTCAGTCGATCAACAGAGTCGGTGGAGAGGCGTACCCTGTGATCGGTCACAAAGCCTCCAGCAGCACTGAATGTGCGTTCTGAAAGAACACTGGATGCAGGGCAAGCCAGTAGCTCAATTGCGTACTGTGCAAGCTCTGGCCAGTGATCCATCCTCAAGACCCAGTAAGTCAGAGGATTTTTCGTGGGGAAGGTGTCCAAGTCGGATCTTGCCGCTAGGTATTCCCGGACCATGTAAACCAGACGCTGGCGATGGTTGCTGGAACCGGTCAGACCTTGGGGCTGCGGACTAAAAAATTGTCTGAACGCATCGGTCAGACGGCCACCTTCTCCACCGCTCCTTCTCTGACTCACCGAAGCCTCAGCAAGACGTTGTCCAGGGCCAGGTTTTGGTAATCCCCCCGGTTCTGGGAACGCATTGCACAGACCCTTCTGCAAGGCCTCCCGCAGTAGTTTCATCTTCTGCTCCCTCTGCGATGGCAACATAAGATCCGTTACCTTACTCTTGTAACGTGGATCAAGGAGAGTTGCCAGCCAGTAATGATCCCTCTCCTTGATAGCACGTACACGAGGATCCTTACGCAGGCTTTGCAGGATCAGGGAGGCCATGCAGCGTAGGTTTGCAGAGGCATTCGGGGCACAGTCCTCTGGGTCACTGAGGACGACAGGATCCTCAGCCACCTCATCCCAGCCACGTAAAAGTCCACGTGTTCCTTGGGACTGTAAATGATCCCTTGAAGACTGCTGCTGTTGATGCTGAGTGCTAGGCTCCACCTCCATGCTGCTGATACAATCCTCCTCCTCCTCCTCTTCCTCATCCTCCTCCTCCTCTTCCTGTGTTCCAGGTGGGTAAGCAGGAACAGTGTCTGGATAAAGGGGGCCTTGAGAGGTAAGGAAGTCCTCCTCTTCCTCCCTCTGTTCTGCCTCAAGGGCCCTGTCCATTATTCCACGTAGGGTGTGCTCCAACATGTGAATAAGCGGGACAGTCTCACTGATGCATGCACTGTCACTGCTCACCATCCTTGTGGCCTCCTCAAATGGTGACAGGACAGTGCATGCATCCCTGATCAAGGCCCACTGGCGTGGTGAAAAAAACCCAAGCTCCCCTGAGCCAGTTTTGCTGCCATATTGGCACAGGTACTCATTGATGGCCCTCTGCTGCGTGTGCAGCCGCTGCAGCATGGCCAACGTAGAGTTCCATCTGGTGGGCATGTCACAGATTAGGCGGTTCTTGGGCAGGTTGTATTACCTCTGGAGGTCTGTCAGCCGAGCAGTGGCATTATATGACCTCCGGAAATGCACACAGACTTTCCTGGCCTGCCTCAGGACATCCTGTAAGCCAGGGTACCTGCCCAAGAACCGCTGCACCACCAAATTGAGAACATGCGCAAAACAGGGCACATGGGTGAGTTTTCCACGTCGCAGGGCAGAGAGGAGGTTGGTGCCATTATCGCTGACCACCATTCCAGGCTTCAGCTGGCGTGGCGTCAACCACCTCTGAGCCTGCCCCTGCAGAGCTGAAAGAACCTCTTCCCCAGTGTGGCTCCTGTCTCCCAAGCACACCAGCTCTAGGACCGCATGGCATCTCTTGGCCTGCATTCCTGCGTAGCCCGTCGTACGCCTACGGAGCATGGCTGGTTCTGAGACAACATCACCACAGGAAGAGGCCACAGAGGAAGAAGAAGAGGAGGGGGTGGATGAGAGAGGTGTGTCACAAGCAGTTGTAGTGTTTTGGAGGCGTGGTGGTGGAACAACCTCCAAAACTACTGTACCTTGACCTGCGTCTTTCCCAGCTGCCAGCAGAGTCACCCAATGGGCCGTAAAAGACAGGTAACGTCCCTGTCCATGCCTGCTGGACCATGAGTCATCGGTAAGATGCACCTTACCACTGACCGCCCTGTCCAGCGAGGTATGGACATTGCATTCCACATGCCGGTAGAGAGCCGGAATCGCCTTCCGTGAAAACGCCTGGCAGGTCGACATATGTCTGGACAAGCATGTGGTGCCCAAGCGGGTGATGTTTTGGCCATGCGAGATACGCTTGAGACATATGTTGCAAACAGCAAAGGTAGGATCTGATGGACAGGTTTCAAAAAAGGCCCACACCAAAGAACTTTTGCTGTACCGTTGAGACACAGCAGCGCCACGTAATGCAGTTGGTGTACTGCCCTTAAGCTGACCCCTGGAGGGCTTCCTGCCTCTTTGAAGATGTGCCTGTGCCTCGTCCTCTTCCTCCTCCTCCTCTCTCCTACCAGGCACCCAGGTAGAGTCAATGACCTCATCATCCCCTCCCTCCTCATCATCACTGGCGACAACCTGGCAGTATGCTCCAGCTGGGGGAACATCACTCCCAGATTGTTGTCCCTCTCGGCCACCCCCTCTCCCTGGGCTCACATCAATGCCTTTCCTCTATCAGTGTTCCGTCATCGGAGTCTTCAAAACGCTGTGCATCTTCAGCTAGCATGTACCCAACACTGTGTTGAAACAGTTCGGGGGACTCCTCAGGAGGACACGGTGGGACTAGGGAAGGATTGTGTGATCCCATTGTGCAGAGGGTAGAGGACGCCTTGGCAGCTGCTTTGCCAGACAAACTATAATCAGTCTGTGTGAGAGAGGATGAGGAGGATGAGGACGGCTTGGTCATCCACTCAACTAATTTCTCAGCATGTTGAGGCTCAACACGGCCAGCTCCCGAAAAGAAGGACGAGCGGCCACGGCCACGTGCTGAAGAGGATGCACCACATCCATCACCAGCGTTACCTCTAGATGCAGAGCCTGCTTGCCCTCGTGACTCTCTGCCTCTCTTTGTCCTTCCAGCCATAGTTATGCGTTCAGGTGTTATGTAACAAAATAGTCGCTGTCACACCAACTGCGTTCAGATGGTATTAAACAGCAACCACACAGTAAGAGCGACTTGGCTCAAGTGTAAAGTAACAAAATAGTCGCAGTCACACCAACTGCGTTCAGATGGTATTAAACAGCAACCACACAGTAAGAGCGACTTGGCTCAAGTGTAAAGTAACAAAATAGTCGCTGTCACACCAACTTCGTTCAGATGGTATTAAACAGCAACCACACAGTAAGAGCGACTTGGCTCAAGTGTAAAGTAACAAAATAGTCGCAGTCACACCAACTGCGTTCAGATGGTATTAAACAGCAACCACACAGTAAGAGCGACTTGGCTCAAGTGTAAAGTAACAAAATAGTCGCAGTCACACCAACTGCGTTCAGATGGTATTAAACAGCAACCACACAG
Source organism: Rana temporaria (assembly GCF_905171775.1). Lineage (NCBI taxonomy): Eukaryota > Metazoa > Chordata > Amphibia > Anura > Ranidae > Rana > Rana temporaria. The sequence goes on from NC_053493.1 coordinate 4,593,642, forward strand.
TAAGAGCGACTTGGCTCAAGTGTTATGTAACAAAATAGTCGCTGTCACACCAACTGCGTTCAGATGGTATTAAACAGCAACCACACAGTAAGAGCGACTTGGCTCAAGTGTAAAGTAACAAAATAGTCGCTGTCACACCAACTGCGTTCAGATGGTATTAAACAGCAACCACACAGTAAGAGCGACTTGGCTCAAGTGTAAAGTAACAAAATAGTCGCTGTCACACCAACTGCGTTCAGATGGTATTAAACAGCAACCACACAGTAAGAGCGACTTGGCTCAAGTGTAAAGTAACAAAATAGTCGCAGTCACACCAACTGCCTTTAGTTGCTATTAAGCAGCACGCACGCAGTAATAGCGACTGCGGTCAAATGCGATTTAACAGCACGCACGCAGTGACACCAACTGCCTTTAGTTGCTATTAAACAGCACACACGCAGTAATAGCGACTGCGGTCAAATGCAATTTAACAGCACGCACGCAGTGACACCAACTGCCTTTAGTTGCTATTAAACAGCACGCACGCAGTAATAGCGACTGCGGTCAAATGCGATTTAACAGCACGCACGCAGTGACACCAACTGCCTTTAGTTGCTATTAAACAGCACGCACACAGTAATAGCGACTGCGGTCAAATGCGATTTAACAGCACGCACGCAGTGACACCAACTGCCTTTAGTTGCTATTAAACAGCACGCACGCAGTAATAGCGACTGCGGTCAAATGCGATTTAACAGCACGCACGCAGTGACACCAACTGCCTTTAGTTGCTATTAAACAGCACGTACGCAGTAATAGCGACCGCGGTCAAATGCGATTTAACAGCACGCACGCAGTGACACCAACTGCCTTTAGTTGCTATTAAACAGCACGCACGCAGTAATAGCGACTGCGGTCAAATGCGATTTAACAGCACGCACGCAGTGACACCAACTGCCTTTAGTTGCTATTAAACAGCACGCACGCAGTAATAGCGACTGCGTTTCTGTGCAATTCAATAGCCCAGTTGCATTAACAGCGACTGCGCTTCTGTGCAAATAAATTGCACACGTGCAGTAACAGGTAATGCGTCTGTGTGTGCAATTAACTAGCACACGTTAAATAACACAGAATAATTATATTTAAAGTAAATCCCTAATGCAGGCAATACAACACGTTAGAGCGCTGCATGTAGAACAATCTCCTGCCTGACAGATACTAATAGATAAACTAGCTGAGCTGTACAGTTTATAAATATATTGACAACGCCTAAGGATGTGAATATATTCTCTACAAACTGTACTTTTAACTATACTGACTACACTTCCTACTCTATCTATCTATCTATCTATCTATCTATCTATCTATCTATCTATCTAGTTAAGACACTGTGTCTCTATCTCTCTCTGTCTGACTGACTGATCTCTAGAACCGCCAACACACTACACTAGGCAGCCGTGCAGGCTGCCTTTTATAGTGGGGGGCGTGTACTAATCCCCCTGAGCCATAATTGGCCAAAGCCACCCTGGCTTTGGCCAATTATGGCTCTTCGTTTTTTGAGCGCTGTGATTGGCCAAGCATGCGGGACATACAGCATGCTTGGCCAATCATCAGCGCTCAATGCCCCAGTGAATTATGGGACGTTTTGTGTTGTGATACATGTGCCTATATGTCTCAGTTTACTGCTCCCTGCTAGCCAGGTTATTGATGTGCTAATGTCCCCTCACTATTTCTAAAGGTTAATTGATCTATTGTGTTGTGTGAAGGAGAGCTGGGTTTAAGTGGCTTGTGTTAATTATTCTGATTGCTTCATTGTGGTAATTATCTCTCTATATGCGGGGTCGAGCGGTCTGGTTGATGTATTCAGTACAGCTAGTGCTCAGCGTCATTGATGTCATTGTCTAAAGAAAATGTGTTTTCAGCATCGGCCCCGTCGTGTCTGCCTATAATCTGTATGGAAGCCCCAGTGTGAGGGGGGCGGAGATTTGTCATTGTAACAGTTTTGGAAATGACATATAAGCTGTGTGTTATAACATTAAAGGCTGTGTTGTTCAAGCAGTAAGCTGGTCTCATGTGTGGCTTTCTGGGCGATTCCAGGGATATCCCTCCTCGTGGAATATTGGGGTGATTTTCGTTATGGGAAGAAGGGAACGTTGACGGGGATATCATACCGATACCGTCACAATTGGTTGGCAGCAGCGGGATCTTCCCTTCTACTCTCCTTTACACCCGGATTCCAAGCAGACACTGGAAGAACTACTGGAAGTTCGTGGAAGGATTGCTAGCAACAAAACCAAGCGGGTCATCATAGCAGAATCAATGGAGCTAGACCAGGAGGACGGGATTGCAGCAACGCCAGCAGTACAAGAGATGGAGACACCAGTGATTCAGGAGGAGGAATCGCCAGCCAACAAGCTAATGAGAGAGAAGCTAGCGTGGTTCGGCCCGAACCCAACGCCAGATGTGGTACTGAAAGTGATGGACCTGTTAGTAAACGCAGAACTACAGAAGGCTAAAGAAATAAGAGACGCAGAACTACAGGAGGATAAAGAAATAAGGGACGCAGAACTACAGAAGGATAAACAAATAAGGGACGCAGAGCTACAGAAGGATAAACAAATAAGAGACGCAGAGCTACAGTTAAAACTGGCAGCAGTCCAACAAGCAGCCGCACCTTCTCCGAACAGTGAGTACAGCACAGCAGACGCAAGGAAGATTCCGTTTAGCGCTTTTAAAGCTTTTGATGAAAAGGACTGTGAGATTGATGACTTCCTGGCAGATTTTGAGCGACAATGTAACCTGCACCGAATAGCTAGAGGAGACTGGGTTGCAATATTGTCAGGCAAACTGTCAGGCAAAGCTTCTGATGCTTTCCGGACCGTGCCAGATCAGGATATTCATAGCTACGCCCGGGTTAAAGAAGTGCTCCTAGCTCGTTATGCAGTAACCCCAGAGTCCCACCGACAGAAGTTCAGGGACTCACGCAAAACCACGAAAGACTCTTATGCGGAATGGGCATGCCAATTGTCCCGGTCGGCCTCTAACTGGGCTAACAGCAGCCAGGCCACCACCGCAGAGGACATTTTGCAACTAATGCTCCTGGAGCAATTTTACAATCACATCCAGACGGACGTCAAGGATTGGGTGAGAGATCGCAGGCCCATGACTCTACCAGAGGCCGCGAAGTTGGCGGATGAATATGCAGATACTCGCAAGACGAACCAGGTCACACCACAGGAACAACCTCCACCACAAACGGTGCCCTCACACCCACCAACCGCTAGATACCAACCTCCTAACAGACCGGTGACATCTAGCCCTCGCTATCATCGCCAGGAGGGCAACGAAAAACGCTGCTTCCGGTGCAAACAGCTGGGTCACTTCAAGCAGAATTGCCCCATGAATGACAACACCAGGTCGAATTGGTCTCAACCTGGGTACCGCCCACCAGCAGCAGCCCATTGTGTAGACTCGGCTTGGGATCCAAAGGAGCTGGGTCAGGAAGAACCATTGGGCACCCCTTACGAAGCCCTCATGGTACAATCTGTTATTACGGACAACAGGGAACACCATTGTCAGCTGGTCATGGGCGACAGCCCTGAGCCGGAGGGGCCCTGGAGGGAGCTGGGCAGAAAGAGGCACCGCCGGCCACCCTTCAAGAAGAAGAGGTCCTGGAAGCCGTATAACAAGCTGACCTGGGAGGAGAAGAAGCGACTGGAGGAGAGGGAGTCGCAGCGGGCGTCCCAGATGCGTGCCGAGATGTTCGCCAAGGGCCCACCGGTGGCCCCTTACACCACCACCCAGTTCCTGATGATGAAGGACCACGTGGAGAGCCTGCAGGACATGAGCAAGCAGGAGCTGATCCGTGAGTACATAGAGCTGGAGGAGTGCATAAGCCGCATGGAGGAGGAGAACAACCACCTGAGGTCACAGCAGCATGAACTGGAGATGGAGCTGGAGAAGCTCCAAGAGGAGAACCGGCGGCTGCGGAGGGAGCAGGGGGTGGCTGACCTTATGGGGCTCTGATTCCACTCCCCCCCCCACCCCAGACTCTGAGCACCAGTGCTACAGCATTTCAACAAATATAACTTTTTCTTTTTATGAATCTCCTGGGATTGTCACTTCAGAGCCATAACCTGCCCCCTCCCATAGCGGGACACCTAGACGGCGGCGCACAGACCCATTCGCTGTCTTCACACTGACTTCTGGTGACTTTGCAGATCGCACAAAGACTTGGGGACTGACCGGCGTGTGATCTGACGACCCGGTGACATACCTGAGTCTGAAGCAGTTGCCAAGGGAGGTCAGTCATGCCAAACGGAGTTAACCTCTGACTAATAGCTCTGAACCCGTCAACCCTACTGGACCAGGGAAGGTCCAACCGGGTTTTCCGGAGCAGGGAGCAAAAGGGGGGCCATTGTGATACATGTGCCTATATGTCTCAGTTTACTGCTCCCTGCTAGCCAGGTTATTGATGTGCTAATGTCCCCTCACTATTTCTAAAGGTTAATTGATCTATTGTGTTGTGTGAAGGAGAGCTGGGTTTAAGTGGCTTGTGTTAATTATTCTGATTGCTTCATTGTGGTAATTATCTCTCTATATGCGGGGTCGAGCGGTCTGGTTGATGTATTCAGTACAGCTAGTGCTCAGCGTCATTGATGTCATTGTCTAAAGAAAATGTGTTTTCAGCATCGGCCCCGTCGTGTCTGCCTATAATCTGTATGGAAGCCCCAGTGTGAGGGGGGCGGAGATTTGTCATTGTAACAGTTTTGGAAATGACATATAAGCTGTGTGTTATAACATTAAAGGCTGTGTTGTTCAAGCAGTAAGCTGGTCTCATGTGTGGCTTTCTGGGCGATTCCAGGGATATCCCTCCTCGTGGAATATTGGGGTGATTTTCGTTATGGGAAGAAGGGAACGTTGACGGGGATATCATACCGATACCGTCACATGTGTCATTCGAATTTGGCGCGAACGACCCGTTTTGTTCGATTTTCGACGAACAATCGAACGACCGATGTTGAATGAATGAAAAACTTATATAGCGCGGCACATGCGAACTCAATCGCTTCTGGGCGCTAGTTGTTCGTGTCTCATGACATCAAAAGAGCAGAGTTTTAATCCGTCTTCTGAAAGTCAGGTGGTTTTCCTCCAACCGAATGCTGGTTGGTAAAGCGTTCCATAGTCTCGGACCCTGAAAAGCAAACCTTCTTCCTCCTTTGGACTTGTACTTGGTTTTTGGAACCCTGACCAGATTTTGGTCAGTGGATCGCAGAACGCGATTAGAATTGTGAGGTTCTATCTTGTCGCAAAGATATCGCGGAGCCTTCCCATGGATGCACTTATGTGTCAGGCAGAGTGCTTTAAATACAATTCTGTCTTTTACTGGCAACCAGTGAAGGGTTCTCAACGAAGGTGAGATTGATTCCCATGTTTTTTCCCAGTCACCAGTCTGGCGGCCGTATTCTGAACGACTTGCAGATGGGAGATTTGGTACTTTGGGAGTCCGAGGTACAGGGCGTTAGCATAGTCCAGTCTGGAATTCACGATTGTTCCCACCACGACTGCTACGGCTTCTTTGGGGATAAATGGAATAAGTCTGCGTAGTAGGCGCAACAGATGGTGCGCTCCGCTGACTACTGACCCTATTTGTGCGTCCATTGTCATGAAGGTGTCAAAAATGACTCCTAGACTTTTGACTTTGGAGCTAGGGGCGATGATTTGGCCCAGAATGGGCGGGGGTGTCCAGGTTGTTGCCAGTTGACTCTTTCGGCTGGCGTGAAACATAAGGAGTTCCCTTTTGGAACTGTTGAGTTTAAGATAACTCTTATGCCGCGTACACACCATCACTTTATGTGATGAAAAAAAATGACGTTTTTAAAAACGTCACTTTAATTGACTGTGTGTGGGGGAAAACGTCGTTTTATGTCTTGTAAAAAACTACCAAAAAAAATTGAAGCATGCTTCAATTTTATGTGTCGTTTTTCAAAAGTGCACTTTTTACTTCACAGAAATTGACCGTGTGTAGCAAAAAACGTCGTTTTCTAAGACATTTTTTCATCCACGCATGCCCAGAAGCTACTTATGAAGCGAGCTTCAATGGTAAAACGTGGTGGAACGTAACCTCACTTTGCAAGAACACTGTGAAAAAACGATGGTGTGTAGGCAACTTCGTCTTTGAAAATTGAAGTTTCAAAAACGTCATTTTTTACTTCACAGAAAGTGTCGTTTTTTTTCATCACATAAAGTGATGGTGTGTATGCGGCATTAGTCATCCAGTTTTCTATCAAAGAGAGACATTTCTCTAAACTGAGATGATGACCCTTTTTGTTGCAGATGCGAAAATACAATTGCGTATCGTCTGCATAAGAGTGATAAAGTAGTTCTTGGCTACTGATAATATCAAAGAGAGGGCGAAGATAGATGTTGAACAGTACCGGTGACAGGGGGGATTCTTGGGGGACTCCACATGGCACCGTGCGCTTTTCCGACGTGAAAGATCCCAGTTTCACTGTTTGTGATCGGTTTTCAAGAAAGCAGGAAAACCATGGTAAATCACCCTCTGCGATTCTGGCTACCTCGGCCAGTCGCATCAGTAACATTTTGTGGTCTACCGTGTCAAAGGCTGCGCTTAGGTCCAGCAGAACCAGGAGACAAGATTCTCCTTCGTCTGCGGCCTCGAGGGCATCGTCCCATATTTTGAGTAAGGCCGTTTCTGTCCCGTGTCCGGGACGGAAACCTGATTGAAATGGATCGAGTAGATTGTGGGTATCTAGATGCTGTTGCAGCTGTTGTACCACTATTTTCTCCATTATCTTGGAGAGAATATTTAGGGGATCCAAGTTAGGTTTTTTCAAGATGGGCTGGATTGTGCCCACTTTCAGCAGGGATGGCACTGTGCCTTCCTTAAATGACTGGTTTATAAGCTGTGTGATGGGAGGCGCCAGAATGTCGGCGCATTCCATCAGCAGCTTGGTGGGAATGATGTCATTGGGTGCTGTGCTGTTCCGCAACGCACCAATGATATTTTTGGTGGTATCGATGGAGATGGGTTCCAGAGTGAACTTAGTTGATTGTAGAAGGTTTCTGTTGGTGTTTTGTAGTTGATTGAAGAGGGGGCTGAGGGGGGTATTATTTTGCAGAATACTTACCCGGATTCTTTCGATTTTGTCGATGAAGAAATCCGATAGTTCATTACAGAACTCTTGGGTGTCTGAATTGGGGACTTCAAGACATCCCGGATTCATGGTCTGGGTGACCATCTTGAAGAGTTCTCGGGGGCGGTTTAGGGCGCTGTTAATCGCCATAGAAAAATGATGTTTCTTGGCTTTGAAGATTTCTTTATGATATTGTGTTGTTATTGCCTTGTAGATGATGAGGTGATCTTCTAAAGGGCTTCTTTTCCAGGCGGCTTCCGCCCTTCTGTGCTCTTGCTTCAGTAGGGACAGCTGGTTGTTGAACCAGCCGGACTTTTTTTTCCGGATGCGGACTTTGCGTTTCGGTGCTACTAAGTCGGCTGATTGTAGCAGAGCTGCATTTATGGCATCCAGTGTATCTGAGGCTGTTAACTGAGGATGAATAGTTTCGATTCGGTTTCCCAAGGTAGAGTTGAAGAGTTCCGAATGGAGCTTCTTCTGAGATCTAGCCCAGTGTATTGTCACCGGCTTGGGTGCTTTTATCACTGGTGGAATTTTGGAAATTATGAAACTAATTGCATGGTGGTCTGTCCATGGCAAAGGTTCATTTCCCAAAATGTTTATTTTCAGATTTTGTCTGAAAATTAGGTCGAGTGTGTGACCTGAAGCATGCGTGGGTCCGCATATAAGTTGCTGTAGTCCTAACCCTTCCAGGCGATCGATGCAGGCATCCGCAATGGGATCCTGTGAGGAGTTGGCCCACAGATTGAAGTCCCCGAGCAGCAAAAGATGTTTGCTGTTAAGGGTATAAGTGGATATAAACTCCGTTAATGATGGTAGAAGCTGCGATTTTGGCCCAGGTGGCCTATAGCAGAGGAGAATGTGAGCAGTCTCCTGGGGGTTAGTTTGAAGTTGAAGAGTAAGGGTTTCCATGAATGGAAGAGGATTTTGAAGGACCGGCTTAGTGATTGCAATATGAAACTTATGGATCACCGCCAGGCCTCCTCCTCTTTGCCCTATTCTGTTTTCCGTTATAATGTGATAGTTTTCTGGCACCAATTCTCCGAGAATGGTGTTGCAGTCGTCTGAGAGCCAACTTTCTGTAATAAAGAGGCAGTCTAGATCGTTTTGTAGTAAGAAATCGTGGATTTCTGATCGGTGTTTTACTGCCGATCTTGTGTTGATCAAAGCACATGATATGTGCTCGAGCTGGGTTAAATGGTTGAAATTTTTGATGGTCGATCGTCGATCGAATCTCAAAAGTTGGTCTATTTTTAAGGCCTTTTTGGTGACGGCTGGTAATACTGTTGCGAATTGTCTCAGACCCCAAATCGTTTCTGCAGAGTATCGCAGTTTAACCATTGTTGCCAGTCACCAGGGGGGGGGGGGGATTAATTGCAATAGAGGGAAGATTCGCTGAATCCTCTCGCTTGGCCTTGGTCCAGAGGAAGGCAAAAAAACCCTGGCAGTGCTAAGCCAATTTGCTGCCGCAGGAAAAAAAAATCCTTCCTGATCCCTGAAAGGCAATCGGACGAAACCCTGGATCAAGTACTGTTTGGAATGGGGAGGGGGAAGGGGGGAAGAAGGGTGTCACTGTAGCTGAGGAGTACCAAGATGGCCGCCGACCGGGCCACAGGCCTCAGGTTTGGGGGCTGTTTGGCTTGGTGGGTATGAGCTGGTTGTTAATCCAGGGGAGGATGGGATCCTCCAGGGATAGGGGGATGATCCCTGACATTTCCAGGAAAATTTCCAGGCTGTCAGTGCTCCTTTTTGCGGAGCGCCGCTAGGCCGCGGCTGAAGCCGCGGTCTTTCCTAATTGCGGCGGCCGCGAATAAGGCCTGGTCTGGCGCGGATGCGGGAAAGAGCCGCAGATCACCAGAAAAAAGCGCTGCTATGCGCGGCGGGTGGCCGGGGTGATTATGGGTGACTGATTGGGGTGCATGCGGCTCTAAGAGAAGGTAAACAGCCGCAATTTGGATCGCTGGAGTGGCTGTCCTGAAAAGGACGGTCACTAGCGATTCCTGGGGGTGGAAAGATGGCCCTGAAAGACAGGGTCTTACCTGAAGAGAGGGGCCCACGAAGGGAAGGAAGGAGCCGGTCCTATGGGCTGCAAGTTGATTCATGCAGCAAAGATTGTAGGAGCCTGCCTGCCTGTCTGCGGTGTCTAGCTGGCTATCTGTCTGGTCCCTGGAGAGAGCAGACTCGTCGGGAAGCGTCCTACTCCCTCACTGAACTGATTATCCAGCTAAGCCTTGTCAGCGGTGACATCCACCACCCCCCCCCCCGAGAGGAGGATGGGACATCCACGACCCCCCCGAGAGGAGGATGGGACATCCACGACCCCCCCGAGAGGAGGATGGGACATCCACGACCCCCCCGAGAGGAGGATGGGACATCCACCACCCCCCCGAGAGGGGGATGGGACATCCACGACCCCCCCGAGAGGAGGATGGGACATCCACCACCCCCCCGAGAGGAGGATGGGACATCCACCACCCCCCCCGAGAGGAGGATGGGACATCCACGACCCCCCCGAGAGGAGGATGGGACATCCACGACCCCCCCGAGAGGAGGATGGGACATCCACGACCCCCCCCCCCCCCGAGAGGAGGATGGGACATCCACCACCCCCCCCGAGAGGAGGATGGGACATCCACCACCCCCCCCGAGAGGGGGATGGGACATCCACGACCCCCCCCCGAGAGGGGGATGGGACATCCACGACCCCCCCGAGAGGAGGATGAGACATCCACGACCCCCCCGAGAGGAGGATGGGACATCCACCACCCCCCCGAGAGGAGGATGGGACATCCACGACCCCCCCGAGAGGGAAATGGGACATCCACGACCCCCCCGAGAGGAGGATGGGACATCCACGACCCCCCCCCCCCCCCGAGAGGGGGATGGGACATCCACGACCCCCCCGAGAGGGGGATGGGACATCCACGACCCCCCCGAGAGGGGGATGGGACATCCACGACCCCCCCGAGAGGAGGATGGGACATCCACGACCCCCCCGAGAGAGAGGGGGATGGGACATCCACCACCCCCCCGAGAGGAGGATGGGACATCCACGACCCCCCCCCTGAGAGGAGGATGGGACATCCACGACCCCCCCGAGAGGAGGATGGGACATCCACGACCCCCCCCCCCCCCGAGAGGAGGATGGGACATCCATGACCCCCCCGAGAGGAGGATGGGACATCCATGACCCCCCACCCCGAGAGTGGGATGGGACATCCACGACCCCCCCCCGAGAGAAGGATGGGACATCCACGACCCCCCCCCCCCCCCGAGAGGGGGATGGGACATCCACGACCCCCCCGAGAGGGGGATGGGACATCCACGACCCCCCCGAGAGGAGGATGGGACATCCACGACCCCCCCGAGAGGAGGATGGGACATCCACGACCCCCCCGAGAGGAGGATGGGACATCCACGACCCCCCCTGAGAGGAGGATGGGACATCCACGACCCCCCCGAGAGGAGGATGGGACATCCACGACCCCCCCGAGAGGGGGATGGGACATCCACGACCCCCCCCCCCCCCCGAGAGGAGGATGGGACATCCACGACCCCCCCGAGAGGAGGATGGGACATCCACGACCCCCCCTGAGAGGAGGATGGGACATCCACGACCCCCCCGAGAGGGGGATGGGACATCCACGACCCCCCCGAGAGGGGGATGGGACATCCACGACCCCCCCGAGAGGGGGATGGGACATCCACGACCCCCCCGAGAGGGGGATGGGACATCCACGACCCCCCCCCGAGAGGAGGATGGGACATCCACAACCCCCCCGAGAGGAGGATGGGACATCCACGACCCCCCCGAGAGGGGGATGGGAGAGCGTCCTTCCTGAAGGTTTCAGAATACTCAAAATAAATATCTGAAGCCAAACTTTTCTTTCCTTCATATTTCATAGAGTCGGGGAAATTATTAAAGTGGAACTCCAACCAAAAATAAGATGATAATGAACGGCCAATTAACCGCTTGCCGACCGCCGTGCGCACATTTACGTCGGCAGAATGGCACGGCTGCGCAAAGGGACGTGTACCTGATTTGGGCAAGGTTCGTGCAAGGAGGGGTGATTTGGGAGGGGGGGGGGGATATTTGTGCTAGTAGCGGGAATTTGGGGGAGGGATTTGAGCTGGAAGGGGCGATTTGTGGGGGGGGGGGATTTGAGCTGGGAAGAGGGATTGGGGGGAAAAGATCTGTTCTGGGAGGGGTTGGATTTGTGCTTGTAGCAGAATTTTTTTTTGGGGGGGGGAGAGGATTTGAGCTGGGAGGGGGATTTGTGGGGGGGGGGGAGAGAGGATTTGAGCTGGGAAGAGGGATTGGGGGAAAAGATCTGTTCTGGGAGGGGGGGGTGGATTTGTACTGGGAGGGGGATTTGGGGAAGGTTTGTGCAAGGAGGGGTGATTTTGGGGGGGGGTATTTGTGCTAGTAGCGGCAATTTGGGGGAGGGATTTGAGCTGGAAGGGGCGACTTGTGTGTGGAGGGGGGGGGGAGGATTTGAGCTAATGAGAGGGATTGGGGGGAAAAGATCTGTTCTGGGAGGGGGGGGGGTGGATTTGTGCTTGTAGCAGAATTTTTTTTGGGGGGGGGGGGGGGGAGAGGATTTGAGCTGGGAGGGGGATTTGAGGAAGGCTTGTGCAAGGAGGGGTGATTTGGGGGGGGGGGAGGTATTTATGCTAGTAGCGGGAGGGATTTGAGCTGTAAGGGGCGATTTGTGGGGGGGGGGGGAGAGGATTTGAGCTGGGAAGAGGGATTGCGGAAAAGATCTGTTCTGGGAGGGGGGGGGGGGACTTGTGCTTGTAGCAGAATATTTTTTTGGGGGGGGAGAGGATTTGAGCTGGGAGGGGGATTTGGGGAAGGTTTGTGCAAGGAGGGGTGATTTTTTTTGGGGGGGGGGGTATTTTTGCTAGTAGTAAGAATTTGGGGGAGGGATTTGAGCTGGAAGGGGCGATTTGTGGGGGGGGGGGAGAGGATTTGAGCTGGGAGGGGGATTTGGGGAAGGTTTGTGCAAGGAGGGGTGATTTTTTTTGGGGGGGGGGGGTATTTGTGCTAGTAGTAAGAATTTGGGGGAGGGATTTGAGCTGGAAGGGGCGATTTGTGGGGGGGGGGTAGAGGATTTGAGCTGGGAGGGGGATTTGGGGAAGGTTTGTGCAAGGAGGGGTGATTTTTTTTGGGGGGGGGGTATTTTTGCTAGTAGCAGGAATTTGGGGGAGGGATTTGAGCTGGAAGGGGCGATTTGTGTGGGGGGGGGGGGGGATTTGAGCTGGGAAGAGGGATTGTGGGAAAAGATCTGTTCTGGGAGGGGGGGTGGATTTGGGGAAGGTTTTTGCAAGGAGGGTGATTTTGGGGGGGGGGGGGGCATAATGTGCAATCTTTGCCCCGGGTGGCCCTATCCATTGGTCGGGGGTTCCGGTCCTCTTTGATAAAAGTAGAAGAGATGTGATGTCAGAGGTGGGGTGCGGGGGAGGGGAGGGGGGGGGACACGCGCCTTTTGTTGGCCGCCATTGTTTTCTGGAGTCGCAGGAAATGCGGAACAACTTCCTCTTCCTGAGAGACGCATGACGAGAGAATTCCCTCCTGGGGGGGGCGATATTACCACGCCGAGCGATCCTTGTCATCGGGACGCAACATTTTCCATCTCTATTCCCCGCCGGAGGACAAAGCCGGACCGAGATCAGTCCAAACCCGGGCGGCGCTTGGGGGGCCGGCCTGGGCATCTCAGCCCCCCCCCCCCCACTTACACATAGATCAGGGATATGCAATTAGCGGACCTCCAGCTGTTGCAAAACTACAAGTCCCATCATGCCTCTGCCTCTGGGTGTCATGCTTGTGGCTGGCAAAATCTCGCTATGCCTCATGGGAATTGTAGTTCTGCAAGAGCTGGAGGTCCGCTGATTGCAGATCCCTGACATAGATGGTGTGAAGTGGACCCGTCATCAGATAGAGTCATCACAGTGCTGCAGCCTCTCACCTTGTGACTTTCTACAAAGTTACAACGTACAGTCTGATCACTGGGGGGGAGGGGAGACTGAGGAAATGTCTCCTCCTCCTTCTACAAAGTTACAATGTACAGTAGAGGTCGACCGATATGGGTTTTTCTCTGGCCGATAGTTAGAAATCGGGGTGGCCGATATATGATGCCGATTTTTGCGGCCGATTTTTTTTGGTGGCACTGGCTCATGGCACTAATTGGCCCCGAAAGATGGCACTAGCAGAAGGCACTGATTGGCAGGTGGCACTGACTGGCAGGTGGCACTAATTGGCACTGGATGGCAATAGTTAGCATTGGCAGATGGCACTGGTTGGCATTGGCAGGTGGCACTGATGGCTTTAGTTGGCACTGGTGGGTGGCACTGACTGGCAGGTGGCACTAATTGGCACTGGATGGCAATAGTTAGCATTGGCAGATGGCACTGGTTGGCATTGATGGCTTTAGTTGGCACTGGTAGGTGGCACTGACTGGCAGGTGGCACTGGATGGCTTTAGTTGGCACTGGTAGGTGGCACTGGATGGAAGGTGGCACTTATTGGCACTGGATAGCAATAGTTAGCATTGGCAGGTGGCACTGGTTGGCATTGGCAGGTGGCACTGATGGCTTTAGTTGGCACTGGTAGGTGGCACTGGATGGAAGGTGGCACTAATTGGCACTGGATAGCAATAGTTAGCATTGGCAGGTGGCACTGGTTGGCATTGATGGCTTTAGTTGGCACTGGTAGGTGGCACTGACTGGCAGGTGGCACTGGATGGCAATAGTTAGCATTGGCAGATGGCACTGGTTGGCATTGGCAGGTGGCACTGATGGCTTTAGTTGGCACTGGTAGGTGGCACTGGATGGAAGGTGGCACTAATTGGCACTGGATGGTGGCACTGGCAGATGGCACTGGATGGTGGCACTGTTATTGGCACTGGACAGCAAGTGGCACTAATTGGCACTGGCAGGTGGCACTGGTGCAAAAAAAAATAGTGTCACCCCCCTCTCCCTCCAGTATACACCCCCCCCCCTGCCCCCCGTAGTACAGACACCAGAGAGCGGTGTGTGTCCCACGAGCGCGGGGTCCCTCCTCCTCTGTGGGTGTAAACAGAGAGGAGGGCCGCCGCGCTGGGTGTACCAAGATGGCCAGGGCTCCAGAGCTAGGCCGCAGCCTTTCCTGATGCTCGCGGATTGCCGCCGCGGTCACAGCATCAGGAAAGGCCGCGGCTTCGGCCTAGCCCCGGATCCGTGGCACTGCTAGCGGCCATGTTAAATATCGGCCTAATTTGGATAAAAAACGTCCGGTTTCTCCAAAACGGCCAAATATCGGCCGATATATCGGTCGCCCTCTAATGTACAGTGTGATCAGCGGGGGAGGGGAGATGTTGCCGTGTTCCTCTCTGGTAAGTCTCACACGCAGCTCATGAAAACCTTTTATTTAATCATTATCTTTCATAAACAGATGAAGTGTTATTCGGTTTGTAGGGATATTCCTTAAGAGAAGTGCTCCGCCCTCTATCCACGACAGACCCCGCCCCCGCAGAGCCTGGACGTCTGAAAACCCCATTCTAGCAGCATGGGAGGGCGGGGCATAAGAGAGATGACACACATTGCTACACTGAGGACACACCTCCCTGGAATCTCAGGAGCGGTTTGAAGTCTTTGGGGGGGGGGGTGGGGAGTCATTTCTACGTCCGGCCAGTAAGCCCGCCCCCTCTCGTCACAATAGTATATATTTTTTTTTTATATTCTCAATAATTTGGTTTGAAGTAAACGCAGCCAGCCGCATAAATTATCCTGCTCGCAGCAATCCTGGAAAAATGCCGCGAGGCCGGACGCCGCGGACAAGGCCGAAGCCGCAGCCTCGCTGTGTTTTCCCAGGACCGCTGCGGACTAGGCCGAAGCCGCGGCCTCGCCTAAAAAATCCTGCCCGCAGCTCTCCGCGATCCTGGGAAAACGCAGCGAGGCCGCACGCCGCGGACTAGGCTGAAGCCGCGGCCTTGTGGTCTTTTCCCAGGATCGCGGCGAGCTGCGAGCAGGATTTTTTGGGCGAGGCCTTTTCCCAGGATCGCGGCGAACTGCGAGCAGGATTTTTTAGGCGAGGCCGTGGCTTCGGCCTAGTCCGCGGCCTTTTCCCCGGATCGCGGCGGACTAGGCCGAAGCCGCGGCCTCGCCTAAAAAATCCTGCCCGCAGCTTTCCGCGATCATGGGAAAAGGCTGCGAGGTCGCGGACTAGGCTGAAGCCACGGCCTTGTGGTCTTTTCCCAGGATCGCGGCGAGCTGCGACCAGGATTTTTTAGGCGAGGCCTTTTCCCAGGATCGCGGCAGACTAGGCCGAAGCCTCGCCGTCTTTTCCCAGGATCGCGGCGAACTGCGAGCAGGATTTTTTAGGCGAGGCCGCGGCTTCGTCCTAGTCTGCGGCCTTTTCCCAGGATCGCGCCGGACTAGGCCGAAGCCGCGGCCTCGCCTAAAAAATCCTGCTCGCAGTTCGCCGCGATCCTGGAAAAAGGCCTTGCCTAAAAAATCCTGGTCGCAGCTCGCCGCGATCCTGGGAAAAGACCACAAGGCTGCGACTTCAGCCTAGTCCGCGGCGTGCGGCCTCGCTGCTATTTCCCAGGATCACGGAGAGCTGCGGGCAGGATTTTTTAGGCGAGGCAGCGGCTTCGGCCTAGTCCGCCGCGTTCCTGGGAAAAGGCCTCGCCTTAAAAATCCTGCTCGCAGTTCACCGCAATCCTGAAAAAAGGCCTCGCCTAAAAAATTCTGGTCGCAGCTCGCCGCGATCCTAGGAAAAGACCACAAGGCTGCGGCTTCAGCCTAGTCCGCGGCGTGCGGCCTCGCTGCTATTTCCCAGGATCACGGAGCACTGCGGGCAGGATTTTTTAGGCAAGGCCACGGCTTCGGCCTAGTCCGCCGCGGTCCTGGGAAAAGACAGGCGAGGCTGCGGCTTCGGCCTTCCTTGCGGCATTTCCCCAGGATCGCGGCGAGCTGCGAGCAGGATTTTTTAGGCGAGGTCGCAACTTCGGCCTAGTCCGCCGCGATCCTGGGAAAAGGCCGCGGACTTTGGAGAAAAGGCCGCGGTCTTTGGAGAACAGGTCCTCTTTGAAGACATCTCCATTGGTGGATAGGAGAGTACACAGTGACATCACAGTGACATCACTCCGATCCTCATTCCTGGTGTTCTCATGGCTCCTCCTACTTCTTCCTCAAAACCCAAAGAAAAAACAAAAAAATCAACAAGAAGTCAATATAAAAAGTCAGTAAATGAAGATCATGCGCGGAAATCTTCTCTCCCGCAGCTTCCGATTCAATAAATATTTCCCAGACCCGTCTGCGGCCGGACCCTTCACCTGAGATTGGCCGCTTCCCGGTACGAGAACAAGATGGCGCTTCCCGCGTCGTCACCCCTCCTGGGCAGATAAAAGGAAGAAGGTCCAGGCCAGGAAGATTTGTCGGGGGAAGGAGGACCACGCCGAGTTCACTTCCAGAAGACCACGTTCCACAGCTGAAGCCAACACGGGTAAATGAAGAAGGCGGTGAAGGGGAAGAGCAAGGATCCGTAGAGGTAATGGTCTAGCATGCCGCCTGCGATGGCCTGCAGGAAGATCTGCCAGCATTCTAAGAAGGAGACGGGGTATTCGATCAGTTCCCTGTACAGGAAGATGCTGCCGAGGAGGGTGGCCGCCGGGGTCACCAGGATGAGAAGAAGGGCATGGAGGAGCCTGGAAAGAGAGGAAGAGAGGCGGGACATGTTATGGGTCATGTGATCGGAAACGAGGCCAGAGCACGACTCCGACATCTCCATACTCCGCTTGTACTCCCCTCCCCCCTAGATTGGGTCTTCTCTGTCAGTCCCTACATTTCTCCATCAGTCCCTTACATGTCTCTGTCAGTCCCTACATGTCTCTGTCAGTCCCTACATGTCTCTGTCAGTCCCTACATCTCTCCGCCAGTCCCTACATTTCTCTGTCAGTCCCTACATGTCTCTGTCAGTCCCTACATCTCTCCGCCAGTCCCTAAATTTCTCTGTCAGTCCCTACATCTCTCCGCCAGTCCCTACATGTCTCTGTCAGTCCCTACATCTCTCCGCCAGTCCCTACATCTCTCCGCCAGTCCCTACATTTCTCTGTCAGTCCCTACATGTCTCTGTCAGTCCCTACATTTCTCTGCCAGCCCTTACATTTCTCTGTGTCCCTACATTTCTCCATCAGTCCCTTACATGTCTCCGTCAGTCCCTACATGTCTCCGTCAGTCCCTACATGTCTCCGTCAGTCCCTACATGTCTCCGTCAGTCCCTACATGTCTCCGTCAGTCCCTACATGTCTCCGTCAGTCCCTACATGTCTCCGCCAGTCCCTACATTTCTCCGCCAGTCCCTACATTTCTCTGTCAGTCCCTACATGTCTCTGTCAGTCCCTACATCTCTCCGCCAGTCCCTACATCTCTCCGCCAGTCCCTACATTTCTCTGTCAGTCCCTACATGTCTCTGTCAGTCCCTACATTTCTCTGCCAGCCCTTACATTTCTCTGTGTCCCTACATTTCTCCATCAGTCCCTTACATGTCTCCGTCAGTCCCTACATGTCTCCGCCAGTCCCTACATTTCTCCGCCAGTCCCTACATGTCTCTGTGTCCCTACATTTCCCTGCCAGTCATTACAGGCTGATGTGCCTCTTCCTCTTCGGGGACCGATGTCCCTTACATATAAGTCGGTGATCGGCTTTTTTCTCCTCACGCTGTCAGCGCTAGCAGAAAAAATAATCGATTACCGAGCTTTTGTTTACATCACATGATCAGCTGTCATTGGCTTCCACGTGGAAAGGGGGCGGATCTGTGAGTCTCAGTGATCGCGGGGCGCACTGCGAAGGGGGAGTCGTCTATTGACGTTCTCCCGGCAATTGGGATCGGCGATGTGGCCGTCATTCGGCTATACCTAGAAAGTCTTCCTGGATCTGCCACCTCTTTGTATCAACACTTTATCCCTAAGATATGAAGCCACCAGGATGGACCTTCCCTCCACACCTCTCTCCGAGGACTCTTTACTTCTTCAGGACACAAACCCCACACTCACCTAGAAAGTCTTCCTGGATCTGCCGCCTCTTTGTATCTCCACTTTATCCCTAAGATATGAAGCCATCAGGATGGACCTTCACTCCACACATCTCTCCGCGGACTCTTTACTTCTTCAGGACACAAATCCCACACCCACCTAGAAAGTCTTCCTGGATCTGCCACCTCTTTGTATCTCCACTTTATCCCTAAGATATGAAGCCATCAGGATGGACCTTCACTCCACGTCTCTCCATGGACTCTTTACTTCTTCAGGACACAAACCCCACACCCACCTAGAAAGTCTTCCTGGATCTGCCACCACTTTATCCCTAAGATATGAAGCCATCAGGATGGACCTTCACTCCACGCATCTCTCCATGGACTCGTTACTTCTTCAGGACACAAACCCCACACTCACCTAGAAAGTCTTCCTGGATCTGCCACCTCTTTGTATCTCCACTTTATCCCTAAGATATGAAGCCACCAGGATGGACCTTCACTCCACGCATCTCTCCATGGACTCGTTACTTCTTCAGGACACAAACCCCACACCCACCTAGAAAGTCTTCCTGGATCTGCCACCTCTTTGTATCTCCACTTTATCCCTAAGATATGAAGCCATCAGGATGGACCTTCACTCCACGTCTCTCCATGGACTCTTTACTTCTTCAGGACACAAACCCCACACCCACCTAGAAAGTCTTCCTGGATCTGCCACCACTTTATCCCTAAGATATGAAGCCATCAGGATGGACCTTCACTCCACGCATCTCTCCATGGACTCGTTACTTCTCCAGGACACAAACCCCACCTAGAAAGTCTTCCTGGATCTGCCGTCTCTTTGTATCTCCACTTTATCCCTAAGATATGAAGCCATCAGGATGGACCTTCACTCCACGCATCTCTCCATGGACTCTTTACTTCTTCAGGACACAAACCCCACACCCACCTAGAAAGTCTTCCTGGATCTGCCGCCTCTTTGTATCTCCACTTTATCCCTAAGATATGAAGCCATCAGGATGGACCTTCACTCCACGCATCTCTCCATGGACTCTACTTCTTCAGGACACAAACCCACACCCACCTAGAGAGTCTTCCTGGATCTCCCGCCTCTTTGTATCTCCACTTTATCCCTAAGATATGAAGTCATCAGGATGGACCTTCCCTCCACACCTCTCTCCGAGGACTCTTTACTTCTTCAGGACACAAACCCCACACCCACCTAGAAAGTCTTCCTGGATCTGCCGTCTCTTTGTATCTCCACTTTATCCCTAAGATATGAAGCCATCAGGATGGACCTTCACTCCACACATCTCTCCGCGGACTCTTTACTTCTTCAGGACACAAATCCCACACCCACCTAGAAAGTCTTCCTGGATCTGCCACCTCTTTGTATCTCCACTTTATCCCTAAGATATGAAGCCATCAGGATGGACCTTCACTCCACGCATCTCTCCATGGACTCGTTACTTCTTCAGGACACAAACCCCACACTCACCTAGAAAGTCTTCCTGGATCTGCCACCTCTTTGTATCTCCACTTTATCCCTAAGATATGAAGCCACCAGGATGGACCTTCACTCCACGCATCTCTCCATGGACTCGTTACTTCTTCAGGACACAAACCCCACACCCACCTAGAAAGTCTTCCTGGATCTGCCACCTCTTTGTATCTCCACTTTATCCCTAAGATATGAAGCCATCAGGATGGACCTTCACTCCACGTCTCTCCATGGACTCTTTACTTCTTCAGGACACAAACCCCACACCCACCTAGAAAGTCTTCCTGGATCTGCACCACTTTATCCCTAAGATATGAAGCCATCAGGATGGACCTTCACTCCACGCATCTCTCCATGGACTCGTTACTTCTCCAGGACACAAACCCCACCTAGAAAGTCTTCCTGGATCTGCCGTCTCTTTGTATCTCCACTTTATCCCTAAGATATGAAGCCATCAGGATGGACCTTCACTCCACGCATCTCTCCATGGACTCTTTACTTCTTCAGGACACAAACCCCACACCCACCTAGAAAGTCTTCCTGGATCTGCCGCCTCTTTGTATCTCCACTTTATCCCTAAGATATGAAGCCATCAGGATGGACCTTCACTCCACGCATCTCTCCATGGACTCTACTTCTTCAGGACACAAACCCACACCCACCTAGAGAGTCTTCCTGGATCTCCCGCCTCTTTGTATCTCCACTTTATCCCTAAGATATGAAGCCATCAGGATGGACCTTCACTCCACACCTCTCTCCATGGACTCTTTACTTCTTCAGGACACAAACCCCACACCCACCTAGAAAGTCCTCGTCATTGTCCCCGATCATCTAGAACCTGACTTATCACTTATGTGAGGGAACTTCTTGGAGGTGATACTTACTTGGGCCCCACAGGCTGGACCACGGCAGCCACGGGTACAAGGGTGACGGCCAGGATGAAGCCCAGGGAGAAGTTGATGACGGCGATACAACCCAACAGGACAGCCAGATATAAGAGGGAGATGAGCTTGAGGGTCATCCATCCCTGATCCGAGCCGGAGCCGGTCAGAACCCTGCCGAGAGAGAATCCCACCATAATGAGAACCAAGAAACGTGAAATCTCACCTCTGTACAGTCTCATTCCTGCTGCTGCATCTAAAAAAATGCTGACTGAATGGAAAAAGTCCAACAGGCCAGAGCTGGAAGCTTGGAGGGGGAGGGGATATCCCTTTACTGCCCTGATAGGGAATACAGCAGAACCGTCTGCAACTGAATTATGAGTTTTAGGCTGAATTCACACGCGAGCGCAGCGTCTTTACGCCATTTTCCGGCATTTCTTGCAAGTTTGTGTGCAGCGTTTTTGGGATTTGGCGTATTTTTATTGGCCAATAGAGAAAACTATTATCTGTTGCATCATTTGGTGCTCGGTATTTCAGCTTTTTTAGCTTTTATTTCTTCTTTTATTATTAATTTGTTATAATGTTTTTTTTCGTTAGGGTTAGGAGTTGGGGTTAGGGTTATTTATTATTATTTTATTTATTATATGAATAAATGTAAATTAAATACACAAATAAATGAAAAATAAATACATAGGGCCAGATTCACGTAGAATCGCAGCGGCGTAACGTATCGTAGATACGTTACACCGCCGCAATTTTTCATCGCAAGTGCCTGATTCACCAAGCACTTGCGATGAAAACCTGCGCCGGCGGGCCAATTCAAATGGGCGTGTGCCATTTAAATTAGGCGCGCTCCCGCGCCGGACCTACCGCGCATGCTCCGTTTCCGAACTCCCGCCGTGCTTTGCGCGAAGTGATGTCATTTTTTCGAACAGCGACGCGCGTAGCGTAATTCCATATTCCCGGACGGCTTACGCAAACGACGTTATTTTTTACATTTCGACACGGGAATGACGGCCATACTTTATACAGCAATACGTTTGCTGTGTAAAGTTAATGCAGCAAAAAAAACGACTAACTTTGCGACGGGTAAACTATACTAGCGGCGACGTAGAGAACGCGAAAAACCGTTGTGAATCGCCGTAACTGCTAATTTGCATACCCAACGCTGGTTTACGACGCAAACTCCCCCCAGCGGCGCCCACGGTACTGCATCCTAAGATCCGACAGTGTAAAACAATTACACCTGTCAGATCTTCTGGCTATCTATGCGTAACTGATTCTATGAATCGGTCCCATAGATAGAACAACAGATACGCCGTCGTATCTCCACTGTGAATCTGGCCCATAGTAACAATAAATAGGTAACCCTGAACTTTAACCCTTAGCCCTTAAAAAAAAAAAAGAGTTTGGGTGTTATTATATTATTATTAATAATACTAATAATAATAATATATTTAATATTTTTTAAGATTAATTATTATTTATGTATTATTACATATTATTCATTTATTTTACTTATTTGGCATGATTTTTAGTTATGTGTGTATTTATTTTACATTTATTTATTCATATATTATTACTAGGGGTTGAAGTAAAGTTTCGGTTGGGATTAGGAGTTGGGGTTAGGGTTATTGATTATTGTGTCTCTGTTATTTATACGCCTGTAATTTTCTATGATACTGTATTGCTATGAATTTTTCTACTACTTTGTATAATAAATTAATTATTTTTTATATATTTTTTTTGATTATTATTGTTGCCTACACAATCCCAACCTTAGAGGTTTTCATATTCAGGGTTATTTATTAAATATTTTTATGAATAATATATTTTTTTGTTCGAGTTTGGGTGTTATTTTATTATTATTATTAATAATAATAATAATAATAATAAAAATAATATATTTAATATTTTTTACGGTTAGAGGTTAATTATTTAATGAGTTCTGGAGTGGGGGTGTGGAGCGGAGACGTGGAGCGGGGGCGTGGAGCGGGGGCGTGGAGCGGGGGCGTGGAGCGGGGGTGTGGAGCGGACATGTGGAGCGGGGGCGTGGAGCGGAGATGTGGAGCGGAGATGTGGAGCGGAGATGTGGAGCGGAGATGTGGAGCGGGGGCGTGGAGCGGAGATGTGGAGCGGGGGCGTGGAGCGGGGGCGTGGAGCGGGGGTGTGGAGCGGACATGTGGAGCGGGGGCGTGGAGCGGAGATGTGGAGCGGGGGCGTGGAGCGGAGATGTGGAGCGGAGATGTGGAGCGGGGGCGTGGAGCGGAGATGTGGAGCGGGGGCGTGGAGCGGAGATGTGTAGCGGAGATGTGGAGTGGGGGCGTGGAGCGGAGATGTGGAGCGGGGGCGTGGAGCGGAGATGTGGAGCGGAGATGTGGAGCGGAGATGTGGAGCGGGAGCGTGGAGCGGAGATGTGGAGCGGGGGCGTGGAGCGGAGATGTGGAGCGGGGGCGTGGAGCGGGGGCGTGGAGCGGAGATGTGGAGCGGGGGCGTGGAGCGGAGATGTGGAGCGGAGATGTGGAGCGGGGGCGTGGAGCGGAGATGTGGAGCGGGGGCGTGGAGCGGAGATGTGTAGCGGAGATGTGGAGCGGGGGCGTGGAGCGGAGATGTGGAGCGGAGATGTGGAGCGGGGGCGTGGAGCGGAGATGTGGAGCGGAGATGTGGAGCGGAGATGTGGAGCGGAGATGTGGAGCGGGAGCGTGGAGCGGAGATGTGGAGCGGGGGCGTGGAGCGGAGATGTGGAGCGGGGGCGTGGAGCGGGGGCGTGGAGCGGAGATGTGGAGCGGGGGCGTGGAGCGGAGATGTGGAGCGGGGGCGTGGAGCGGAGATGTGTAGCGGAGATGTGGAGCGGGGGCGTGGAGCGGGGGCGTGGAGCGGAGATGTGGAGCGGAGATGTGGAGCGGAGATGTGGAGCGGAGATGTGAACCGTCTTCATAGAGAATTATCGATTTTTTTCCCCTCCGGTGTTTTTGAGCTTCCAGCAGATAATCCCTCTGGTGTGGATGGGCCCTTAAGGTGGACTGGGTCTTAAGGTGGACTGGGTCTTAAGGTGGACTGGGTCTTAAGGTGGACTGGGTCTTAAGGTGGACTGGCCCCTTCACCACACGTCCCTCCACCTTCCACGGACCAGAACCCCCAGGGTGTCCAGGCGGCTGCCCGGCGCTCATACCTGTGTGTGTTGTGGGGCAGCGCCAGCCCAGCCACGTAGATAGCGATGGCGATCAGCACCACGGCCTCGGACTCGGACACGGGGAAGTGATCGGTGGCCATCTCCTGGCTCATCACCGGTAGGTAGTAGAGGCTGAGGCCGGTAGCGTGGCAGATGACGATCGGGGTGGCCAGGGACAGGATGCTGGGCCTGGTGTCCTGGACAAAGGAAGACATAAAAACATAAAATACTCAGCACCCGAGTTCCAGGGACTCCCGGAACTTTCCATACACGAGGGTATCAGACCCCGCCCTAGAGGAGCTTACAATCCAAGGTCATACAGACTACAGCCAGCTTGGAGAGGAGACAACTAACCTTTGTCTTTAGACTGTCGGAGGAAACCCGGATTAGCTCAGGTTTTGAATGTTGAATGAAACTGCGTGTAGGAAGGTAGCCACCCTGCCAAAGTCCCATTGTATGTAGGAATGTAGCCACCCTGCCTGGGTCCCCCTGTATGTAGGAATGTAGCCCCCCTCTCTTGGTCCCCCTGTATGTAGGAACGTAGCCCCCCTCTCTTGGTCCCCCTGTATGTAGGAAGGTAGCCCCCTCTCTTGGTCCCCCTGTATGTAGGAATGTAGCCCCCCTCTCTTGGTCCCCCTGTATGTAGGAATGTAGCCCCCCTCTCTTGGTCCCCCTGTATGTAGGAATGTAGCCCCCCTCTCTTGGTCCCCCTGTATGTAGGAATGTAGCCCCCCTCTCTTGGTCCCCCTGTATGTAGGAAGGTAGCCCCCCCTCTCTTGGTCCCCCTGTATGTAGGAATGTAGCCACCCTGCCTTGGTCCCCCTGTATGTAGGAATGTAGCCACCCTGCCAAAGTCCCACTGTATGTAGGAGCGTAGCCCCCCTGCCTGGGTTCCCCTGAATGTAGGAACGTAGCCCCCCTCTCTTGGTCCCCCTGTATGTAGGAACGTAGCCCCCCTCTCTTGGTCCCCCTGTATGTAGGAATGTAGCCACCCTGCCAAAGTCCCCCTGTATGTAGGAACGTAGCCCCCCTCTCTTGGTCCCCCTGTATGTAGGAATGTAGCCACCCTGCCAAAGTCCCCCTGTATGTAGGAACGTAGCCACCCTGCCTTGGCCCCCCTGTATGTAGGAATGTAGCCCCCCTGCATGTAGGAAGGTAGCCCCCCTCTCTTGGTCCCCTATATGTAGGAAGGTAGCCCCCCTCTCTTGGTCCCCTGTATGTAGGAATGTAGCCCCCTTGCATGTAGGAAGGTAGCCCCCCTTTCTCAGTCCCCTGTATGTAGGAAGGTAGCCCCCCTCTATTGGTCCCCTAATTGTAGGAAGGTAGCCCCCCTGCCTTGGTCCCCCTGTATGTAGGAAGGTAGCCCTCCTCTCTTGGTCCCCCTGTATGTAGGAATGTACCCCCCCTTTCTCAGTCCCCCTGTATGTAGGAAGGTAGCCCCCCTGTATGTAGGAAGGTAGCCACCCTGCCTGGGTTCCCCTGTATGTAGGAATGTAGCCCCCCTCTCTTGGTCCCCCTGTATGTAGGAACGTAGCCCCCCTCTCTTGGTCCCCCTGTATGTAGGAAGGTAGCCCCCCTCTCTTGGTCCCCCTGTATGTAGGAACGTAGCCCCCCTCTCTTGGTCCCCCTGTATGTAGGAATGTAGCCCCCCTCTCTTGGTCCCCCTGTATGTAGGAATGTAGCCCCCCTTTCTTGGTCCCCCTGTATGTAGGAACGTAGCCCCCCTCTCTTGGTCCCCCTGTATGTAGGAACGTAGCCCCCCTCTCTTGGTCCCCCTGTATGTAGGAATGTAGCCACCCTGCCAAAGTCCCACTGTATGTAGGAGCGTAGCCCCCCCTGCCTGGGTTCCCCTGAATGTAGGAACGTAGCCCCCCTCTCTTGGTCCCCCTGTATGTAGGAATGTAGCCACCCTGCCAAAGTCCCCCTGTATGTAGGAACGTAGCCACCCTGCCTTGGCCCCCCTGTATGTAGGACTGTAGCCCCCCTGCATGTAGGAAGGTAGCCCCCCTCTCTTGGTCCCCTATATGTAGGAAGGTAGCCCCCCTCTCTTGGTCCCCTGTATGTAGGAATGTAGCCCCCTTGCATGTAGGAAGGTAGCCCCCCTTTCTCAGTCCCCTGTATGTAGGAAGGTAGCCCCCCTCTATTGGTCCCCCTGTATGTAGGAAGGTAGCCCTCCTCTCTTGGTCCCCCTGTATGTAGGAATGTACCCCCCCATTCTCGGTCCCCCTGTATGTAGGAAGGTAGCCCCCCTTTCTCGGTCTCCCTGTATGTAGGAATGTAGCCCCCCTTTCTCGGTCTCCCTGTATGTAGGAATGTAGCCACCCTTTCTCGGTCACCCTGTATGTAGAAATGTAGCCCCCCTCTCTTGGTCGCCCTGTATGTAGAAATGTAGCCCCCCTCTCTTGGTCGCCCTGTATGTAGGAAGGTAGCCCCCCTGCCTTGCTCCCCCTGTATGTAGGAAGGTAGCCCCCCTGCCTTGCTCCCCTTGTATGTAGGAAGGTAGCCCCCCTGCCTTGCTCCCCCTGTATGTAGGAAAGTAGCCCCCCATTCTCGGTCCCCCTGTATGTAGGAAGGTAGCCCCCCTTTCTTGGTCCCCCTGTATGTAGGAATGTAGCCCCCCTTTCTCGGTCCCCCTGTATGTAGGAATGTAGCCCCCCTTTCTTGCTCCCCCTGTATGTAGGAAGGTAGCCCCCCTGCCTTGCTCCCCCTGTATGTAGGAAGGTAGCCCCCCTGCCTTGCTCCCCCTGTATGTAGGAAAGTAGCCCCCCATTCTCGGTCCCCCTGTATGTAGGAAGGTAGCCCCCCTTTCTTGGTCCCCCCTGTATGTAGGAATGTAGCCCCCCTTTCTCGGTCCCCCTGTATGTAGGAATGTAGCCCCCCTTTCTTGGTCCCCCTGTATGTAGGAATGTAGCCCCCCTTTCTTGGTCCCCCTGTATGTAGGAAGGTAGCCCCCCTTTCTCGGTCCCCCTGTATGTAGGAATGTAGCCCCCCCTTTCTTGGTCCCCTGTATGTAGGAATGTAGCCCCCCTGCCTTGGTCCCCCTGTATGTAGGAGTCCCCGGACTGATCTGATTGGTTACATTGTAACAGAACTCCTCCCACCCCCCAATGAGGGCTCAGTACCTGCTCAGTGTCCCCGCCTCCGTCCTCGGCCCCGGACTCGGACCGGCTCAGCTTGATCCACAGATCCAGAGACTGAGACTCCGCTAAGGAAATAGAACATCGGGGGATGGGAAGCCGCGGAACTCCACCCATTCCATTTACCAAAAACGATGCAAGCCCCTCCCCCTTCTACCCAACCAATCCCTATCCCCCAACTCGTACTGTCAGCAGAGAAAGGATACTCGGAGGATGAGGATGAGGATGATGAAGCCGATGGCCGGCATGTAAATCCCGATGGAGACGAAGCGGGAGAGGGAGGGCAGCAGGTAGAAGAAGTACGACTGGTGGAGCCGCTCTGATAGGTTGTTCAGCTTGCGGAACATTCCTTCTATGGTTCTGCGGGGGCGGGACAAGCAGGAGAGTCATACAAGAGTACATACAGGAGCTTACAGCCACGCCCCCTCCTGGAGACTCAGGAGAACTACAAGCACAGCACCCCCTCCTGGAGACTGAGGAGAACTACAAGCACAGCACCCCCTCCTGGAGACTCAGGAGAACTACAAGCACAGCACCCCCTCCTGGAGACTCAGAACTACAAGCACAGCACCCCCTCCTGGAGACTGAGGAGAACTACAAGCACAGCACCCCCTCCTGGAGACTCAGGAGAACTACAAGCACAGCACCCCCTCCTGGAGACTCAGAACTACAAGCACAGCACCCCCTCCTGGACACTCAGGAGAACTACAAGCACAGCACCCCCTCCTGGACACTCAGGAGAACTACAAGCACAGCACCCCCTCCTGGACACCCAGAACTACAAGCACAGCACCCCCTCCTGGAGACTCAGAACTACAAGCACAGCACCCCCTCCTGGACACTCAGAACTACAAGCACAGCACCCCCTCCTGGACACTCAGGAGAACTACAAGCACAGCACCCCCTCCTGGACACTCAGCAAAACTGCAAACAAGACACGCTCCCTGAAATAAATAGGTAAAATGGCTTCTGGGTAATTAGTTTGGTCCCCGTCTCTCAGCGTGGGGCTGCCACGGGTACTCACTGTCCGATGGTGACCGTGTCGTATTTGTATTGGCGGAAGCTGTTGATGCCGCGCAGGGTAATGGCTTCGATGTGGTATCGGAGGAACAGGCCGTGGTCCCCCTGCGGCCGGCCGGAGCCCTGCTTCAGGACCATCAGCATCATCGTCTGCAGGTTGTGGATGTACCCGGGCAAAGTGTCATAGTCGCTCCGCTGCAGCTGCACCACCCAAGAGACAAAGCGGCACATTATATAAAGAACATTCCCATAAGATCATACCAGGTCCATACAGGACCAACTCAGCATTACCTGCCCCTCCCCCACAGGACCAACTCAGCATTACCTGCCCCTCCCCCACAGGACCAACTCCGCATTACCTGCCCCCTCCCCCACAGGACCAACTCAGCATTACCTGCCCCCTCCCCCACAGGACCAACTCAGCATTACCTGCCCCCTCCCCCACAGGACCAACTCAGCATTACCTGCCCCCTCCCCCACAGGACCAACTCAGCATTACCTGCCCCCTCCCCCACAGGACCAACTCAGCATTACCTGCCCCCCCCCCCACAGGACCAACTCAGCATTACCGGCCCCTCCCCCACAGGACCAACTCAGCATTACCTGCCCCCTCCCCCACAGGACCAACTCAGCATTACCTGCCCCTCCCCCACAGGACCAACTCAGCATTACCTGCCCCCTCCCCCACAGGACCAACTCCGCTTTACCTGCCCCTCCCCCACAGGACCAACTCAGCATTACCTTCCCCCTCCCCCACAGGACCAACTCAGCATTACCTGCCCCTCCCCAACAGATTTCTGCCCTGTGCGCCCCTCTGAGACAAACAGATCCTCCTCTTCAGGGGTCTCCCAGCCAAGATCTGCTGCTTCCACATAGGTGTGCTGCACCCTTCATTTATTTCTATGGAAAGCCCGTCATCTGCCCATGGAAAGCCCGTCACTTACCCATGGAAAGCCGTCATCTACCCATGGAAAGCCCATCATCTACCCAAGGAAAGCCCGTCACCTACCCAAGAAAAGCCAGTCATCTACCCAAGGAAAGCCCGTCATCATCCCATGGAAAGACCGTCATCTACCCAAGGAAAGACCGTCATCATCCCATGGAAAGACCGTCATCATCCCATGGAAAGACCGTCACCTACCCATGGAAAGCCGTCATCTACCCATGGAAAGCCCGTCATCTACCCATGGAAAGCCCGTCATCATCCCATGGAAAGCCCGTCATCTACCCATGGAAAGCCCGTCATCTACCCATGGAAAGCCCGTCATCTACCCATGGAAAGCCCGTCATCTACCCATGGAAAGCCCGTCATCTACCCATGGAAAGCCCGTCATCTACCCAAGGAAAGCCCGTCATCTACCCATGGAAAGCCCGTCATCTACCCAAGGAAAGCCCGTCATCTACCCAAGGAAAGCCCGTCATCTACCCATGGAAAGCCCGTCATCTACCCAAGGAAAGCCCGTCATCTACCCAAGGAAAGCCCGTCATCTACCCAAGGAAAGCCCGTCATCTACCCAAGGAAAGCCCGTCATCTACCCATGGAAAGCCCGTCATCTACCCATGGAAAACCCGTCATCTACCCATGGAAAGACCGTCATCTACCCATGGAAAGCCCGTCATCATCCCATGGAAAGCCCGTCATCTACCCATGGAAAGACCGTCATCATCCCATGGAAAGACCGTCATCTACCCATGGAAAGCCGTCATCTACCCATGGAAAGCCCATCATCTACCCAAGGAAAGCCCGTCACCTACCCAAGAAAAGCCCGTCACCTACCCAAGAAAAGCCAGTCATCATCCCATGGAAAGACCGTCATCTACCCAAGGAAAGACCGTCATCATCCCATGGAAAGACCGTCATCATCCCATGGAAAGCCGTCATCTACCCATGGAAAGCCCGTCATCTACCCATGGAAAGCCCGTCATCATCCCATGGAAAGCCCGTCATCTACCCATGGAAAGCCCGTCATCTACCCATGGAAAGCCCGTCATCTACCCATGGAAAGCCCGTCATCTACCCATGGAAAGCCCGTCATCTACCCATGGAAAGCCCGTCATCTACCCATGGAAAGCCCGTCATCTACCCATGGAAAGCCCGTCATCTACCCAAGGAAAGCCCGTCATCTACCCAAGGAAAGCCCGTCATCTACCCAAGGAAAGCCCGTCATCTACCCAAGGAAAGCCCGTCATCTACCCATGGAAAGCCCGTCATCTACCCATGGAAAACCCGTCATCTACCCATGGAAAGACCGTCATCTACCCATGGAAAGCCCGTCATCATCCCATGGAAAGCCCGTCATCTACCCATGGAGAGCCCGTCATCATCCCATGGAAAGCCCGTCATCTACCCATGGAAAGACCGTCATCATCCCATGGAAAGACCGTCATCATCCCATGGAAAGACCGTCATCTACCCATGGAAAGCCCGTCATCTACCCATGGAAAGCCCGTCATCTACCCATGGAAAGCCCGTCATCTACCCATGGAAAGCCCGTCATCTACCCATGGAAAGCCCGTCATCTACCCATGGAAAGCCCGTCATCTACCCAAGGAAAGACCGTCATCTACCCAAGGAAAGCCCGTCATCTACCCATGGAAAGCCCGTCATCTACCAATGGAAAGCCCGTCATTTTCCCATGGAAAGCCCGTCATCTACCCATGGAAAGCCCGTCATCTACCCATGGAAAGCCCGTCATCTACCCATGGAAAGCCCGTCATCTACCCATGGAAAGCCCGTCATCTACCCATGGAAAGCCCGTCATCTACCCATGGAAAGCCCGTCATCTACCCATGGAAAGCCCGTCATCTACCCATGGAAAGCCCGTCATCTACCCATGGAAAGCCCGTCATTTTCCCATGGAAAGCCCGTCATCTACCCATGGAAAGCCCGTCATCTACCCATGGAAAGCCCGTCACCTTCCCATGGAAAGCCCGTCACCTTCCCATGGAAAGCCCGTCACCTTCCCATGGAAAGCCCGTCACCTTCCCATGGAAAGCCCGTCATCTACCAATGGAAAGCCCGTCATCTACCAATGGAAAGCCCGTCATCTACCAATGGAAAGCCCGTCATCTACCCATGGAAAGCCCGTCATCTACCAATGGAAAGCCTGTCATCTACCCATGGAAAGCCCGTCATCTACCCATGGAAAGCCCATCATCTACCCATGGAAACCCCATCATCTACCCATGGAAAGCCCGTCATCTACCAATGGAAAGACCGTCATTTTCCCATGGAAAGACCGTCATCTACCCATGGAAAGCCCGTCATCTACCCATGGAAAGCCAGTCATCTACCCATGGAAAGCCCGTCACCTTCCCATGGAAAGCCCGTCATCTACCCATAGAAAGCCCGTCATCTACCAATGGAAAGCCCGTCATCTTCCCATGGAAAGCCCCTCATCTACCCATGGAAAGCCCCTCATCTACCCATGGAAAGCCCCTCATCTACCCATGGAAAGCCCCTCATCTACCCATGGAAAGCCCGTCATCTACCCATGGAAAGCCCGTCATCTACCCATGGAAAGCCCGTCATCTACCCATGGAAAGCCCGTCATCTACCCATGGAAAGCCCGTCATCTACCCAAGGAAAGCCCGTCACCTACCAATGGAAAGCCCGTCATCTTCCCATGGAAAGCCCGTCATCTACCCAAAGAAAGCCCGTCACCTACCCATGGAAAGCCCGTCACCTACCCATGGAAAGCCCGTCATTTACCCATGGAAAGCCTGTCATTTACCCATGGAAAGCCCATCATCTACCCATGGAAAGCCCGTCACCTACCCATGGAAAGCCCGTCATCTACCCATGGAAAGCCCGTCATCTACCCATGGAAAGCCCGTCATCTACCCATGGAAAGCCCGTCATCTACCCATGGAAAGCCCGTCATCTTCCTAAGAAAAGCCCATCACCTTCCAATAGAAAGCCCGTCATCTACCAATAGAAAGACCGAAAAAAAGGCTAGTATGAGGCCATGGTCACTTATAAGGTCAGAGGTCATAGAGCTGGATAAGAGAAGGGATAGGAGGAGTCAGTGATGAGGTCAGAGGTCACAGAGCGGGATAAGAGAAGGGATAGGAGGAGTCAGTGGTGATGTTGAAGGTCAGAGGTCACAGAGCGGGATAAGAGAAGGGATAGGAGGAGTCAGTGATGAGGTCAGAGGTCATAGATGGGGATAAGAGAAGGGATAGTAGGAGACAGTGATGAGGTCAGAGGTCATAGAGGGGGATAGGAGAAGGGATAGGAGGAGTCAGTGATGAGGTCAGAGGTCATAGAGCGGGATAAGAGAAGGGATAGGAGGAGTCAGTGATGAGGTCAGAGGTCACAGAGCGGGATAAGAGAAGGGATAGGAGGAGTCAGTGGTGATGTTGAAGGTCAGAGGTCACAGAGCGGGATAAGAGAAGGGATAGGAGGAGTCAGTGATGAGGTCAGAGGTCATAGATGGGGATAAGAGAAGGGATAGGAGGGGTCAGTGATGAGGTCAGAGGTCATAGAGCGGGATAAGAGAAGGGATAGGAGGAGTCAGTGGTGAGGTCAGGGGTCATAGAGGGGGATAGGAGAAGGGATAGGAGGAGTCAGTGATGAGGTCAGAGGTCATAGATGGGGATAAGAGAAGGGATTGGAGGGGTCAGTGATGAGGTCAGAGGTCATAGAGCGGGATAAGAGAAGGGATAGGAGGAGTCAGTGGTGAGGTCAGGGGTCATAGAGCGGGATAAGAGAAGGGATAGGAGGAGTCAGTGATGAGGTCAGAGGTCATAGAGCGGGATAAGAGAAGGGATTGGAGGAGTCAGTGGTGAGGTCAGAGGTCACAGAGCGGGATAAGAGAAGGGATAGGAGGGGTCAGTGGTGATGTTGAAGGTCAGAGGTCACTCACTTTGCCTTGGATGGTGCACAGCAGTTGGTTCTTCTGGCAGAAGGCGAGGAAGAGGTTGACCATGTCCAGGTTGGGCAGCTGTCCATTGAGCCCCTCCACCACCACATCAAAGCTGGTGATGACATCACTGCTCATCTCCAGGGATATCGCTGCCTGAATGGCGCCCGCGCGCCCCATCATCACCGATGACTTTATCTCTGAAGGGGGCGGAGACAAGGAAGTATTACAGTATCGATCCCGGGTCGTATCAATGTATCGGATTGTGGGCCCCGCCCCCTACCTGTGACATTGACATCGTGGTAACCCTCCAGCCACGCCTCCATGCCGATCAGGTCATGTTCATTCACCAGGAAGATGATGTCCTTGGCCCAGTAGATCTGCCCTGAAGACACCGGGAGATGATTTCCACATAAGACGACCAAGCAACTGGATATACAGCAGACACACATATGGTGGGTGTGGCCCGCCCCGCCCAATACAACACCGTCAGGGAGAAGAGCGCCCTCTGCTGGTCACACAGAGAGAAGAGCGCCCTCTGCCGGTCACACAGTCGGGGAGAAGAGCGCCCTCTGCTGGTCACACAGTCGGGGAGAAGAGCGCCCTCTGCTGGTTACACAGGGAGAAGAGCGCCCTCTGCTGGTCACACAGGGAGAAGAGCGCCCTCTGCCGGTCACACAGTCGGGGAGAAGAGCGCCCTCTGCTGGTCACACAGTCGGGGAGAAGAGCGCCCTCTGCCGGTCACACAGTCGGGGAGAAGAGCGCCCTCTGCTGGTCACACAGTCGGGGAGAAGAGCGCCCTCTGCCGGTCACACAGTCGGGGAGAAGAGCGCCCTCTGCCGGTCACACAGTCGGGGAGAAGAGCGCCCTCTGCCGGTCACACAGTCGGGGAGAAGAGCGCCCTCTGCCGGTCACACAGTCGGGGAGAAGAGCGCCCTCTGCTGGTCACACAGGGAGAAGAGCGCCCTCTGCTGGTCACACAGGGAGAAGAGCGCCCTCTGCCGGTCACACAGGGAGAAGAGCGCCCTCCGCCGGTCACACAGGGAGAAGAGCGCCCTCTGCCGGTCACACAGGGAGAAGAGCGCCCTCTGCTGGTCACACAGTCGGGGAGAAGAGCGCCCTCTGCCGGTCACACAGTCGGGGAGAAGAGCGCCCTCTGCTGGTCACACAGTCGGGGAGAAGAGCGCCCTCTGCCGGTCACACAGTCGGGGAGAAGAGCGCCCTCTGCCGGTCACACAGTCGGGGAGAAGAGCGCCCTCTGCCGGTCACACAGTCGGGGAGAAGAGCGCCCTCTGCCGGTCACACAGTCGGGGAGAAGAGCGCCCTCTGCCGGTCACACAGTCGGGGAGAAGAGCGCCCTCTGCCGGTCACACAGTCGGGGAGAAGAGCGCCCTCTGCCGGTCACACAGTCGGGGAGAAGAGCGCCCTCTGCCGGTCACACAGTCGGGGAGAAGAGCGCCCTCTGCCGGTCACACAGTCGGGGAGAAGAGCGCCCTCTGCCGGTCACACAGGGAGAAGAGCGCCCTCTGCCGGTCACACAGGGAGAAGAGCGCCCTCTGCTGGTCACACAGTCAGGGAGAAGAGCGCCCTCTGCCGGTCACACAGTCGGGGAGAAGAGCGCCCTCTGCCGGTCACACAGTCGGGGAGAAGAGCGCCCTCTGCTGGTCACACAGGGAGAAGAGCGCCCTCTGCTGGTCACACAGGGAGAAGAGCGCCCTCTGCTGGTCACACAGTCAGGGAGAAGAGCGCCCTCCGCCGGTCACACAGGGAGAAGAGCGCCCTCTGCCGGTCACACAGGGAGAAGAGCGCCCTCTGCCGGTCACACAGGGAGAAGAGCGCCCTCTGGTGGTCACACGGGGAGAAGAGCGCCCTCTGCTGGTCACACAGGGAGAAGAGCGCCCTCTGCTGGTCACACAGGGAGAAGAGCGCCCTCTGGTGGTCACACAGGGAGAAGAGCGCCCTCTGGTGGTCACACGGGGAGAAGAGCGCCCTCTGCTGGTCACACAGGGAGAAGAGCGCCCTCTGCTGGTCACACAGGGAGAAGAGCGCCCTCCGCCGGTCACACAGGGAGAAGAGCGCCCTCTGCTGGTCACACAGGGAGAAGAGCGCCCTCTGCTGGTCACACAGGGAGAAGAGCGCCCTCCGCCGGTCACACAGGGAGAAGAGCGCCCTCTGCTGGTCACACAGGGAGAAGAGCGCCCTCTGCCAGTCACACAGTCGGGGAGAAGAGCGCCCTCTGCCGGTCACACAGTCGGGGAGAAGAGCGCCCTCTGCCGGTCACACAGTCGGGGAGAAGAGCGCCCTCTGCCGGTCACACAGTCGGGGAGAAGAGCGCCCTCTGCCGGTCACACAGTCGGGGAGAAGAGCGCCCTCTGCCGGTCACACAGTCGGGGAGAAGAGCGCCCTCTGCCGGTCACACAGTCGGGGAGAAGAGCGCCCTCTGCCGGTCACACAGTCGGGGAGAAGAGCGCCCTCTGCCGGTCACACAGTCGGGGAGAAGAGCGCCCTCTGCCGGTCACACAGTCGGGGAGAAGAGCGCCCTCTGCCGGTCACACAGTCGGGGAGAAGAGCGCCCTCTGCCGGTCACACAGTCGGGGAGAAGAGCGCCCTCTGCCGGTCACACAGTCGGGGAGAAGAGCGCCCTCTGCCGGTCACACAGTCGGGGAGAAGAGCGCCCTCTGCCGGTCACACAGGGAGAAGAGCGCCCTCTGCCGGTCACACAGGGAGAAGAGCGCCCTCTGCTGGTCACACAGTCAGGGAGAAGAGCGCCCTCTGCCGGTCACACAGTCGGGGAGAAGAGCGCCCTCTGCCGGTCACACAGTCGGGGAGAAGAGCGCCCTCTGCTGGTCACACAGGGAGAAGAGCGCCCTCTGCTGGTCACACAGGGAGAAGAGCGCCCTCTGCTGGTCACACAGTCAGGGAGAAGAGCGCCCTCCGCCGGTCACACAGGGAGAAGAGCGCCCTCTGCCGGTCACACAGGGAGAAGAGCGCCCTCTGCCGGTCACACAGGGAGAAGAGCGCCCTCTGCCGGTCACACAGGGAGAAGAGCGCCCTCTGCCGGTCACACAGGGAGAAGAGCGCCCTCTGCTGGTCACACAGGGAGAAGAGCGCCCTCTGCCGGTCACACAGGGAGAAGAGCGCCCTCTGGTGGTCACACGGGGAGAAGAGCGCCCTCTGGTGGTCACACGGGGAGAAGAGCGCCCTCTGCTGGTCACACAGGGAGAAGAGCGCCCTCTGCTGGTCACACAAGGAGAAGAGCGCCCTCTGGTGGTCACACGGGGAGAAGAGCGCCCTCTGCTGGTCACACAGGGAGAAGAGCGCCCTCTGCTGGTCACACAAGGAGAAGAGCGCCCTCTGGTGGTCACACAGGGAGAAGAGCGCCCTCTGGTGGTCACACGGGGAGAAGAGCGCCCTCTGCTGGTCACACAGGGAGAAGAGCGCCCTCTGCTGGTCACACAGGGAGAAGAGCGCCCTCCGCCGGTCACACAGGGAGAAGAGCGCCCTCTGCTGGTCACACAGGGAGAAGAGCGCCCTCTGCCAGTCACACGGGGAGAAGAGCGCCCTCTGGTGGTCACACAGGGAGAAGAGCGCCCTCTGCTGGTCACACAAGGAGAAGAGCGCCCTCTGCCGGTCACACAGGGAGAAGAGCGCCCTCTGGTGGTCACACAGAGAGAAGAGCGCCCTCTGCCGGTCACACAAGGAGAAGAGCGCCCTCTGCTGGTCACAATCCAGGATTACCTCTGAAGTAGGATGCGAGGGATAAGAGGAGCCCCACAGCTTGGTTGTTATTCTGCCCCTCACTGCAGGGGACGCTGAGGACCAGGGACTCTGTACTGGCAGCACGAGGGGCCCGCAGGATGCCGTACACGTTGGTACCCTTCACCATCTGCAAGGGAGAGCAACAAATATGTCACGTGATCGCCTGAGAATGGAAAGATTACACATCCCCACAGATATACATAGAAGGATACCGTCCCATAAAGAAAGCAACGCTGGCCCCTCCCACCCGCCATGATCTGCCTGCATCGCATAGAGAAGCACAGAGACATGATAAAGGAAAGGTCTAATAATAAGAGAGGACCCCGCATCGGCAGAGCCCCGCATCGGTCATACATACGAATCTCTCGGTGGCCTCATCAGGGAAGGGAAGATTCCGCACGAAGCTCTGCGTGTAAACCTCCAGGCCCATCCCCCGCATCGTCCTCTCCAACCACGCCACGGGAGACCCCCTGAGACACAGAAACCAGACAGCCGCTGTCAGGATCCTCCCAACAACACAACGCTGATCAATGTCACCCCCTCTTCTCATGTCCAGTGATGTGACTCCTCCCCCTTCTACAAGGTTACAATGTACAGTCTGATCAGTGGGGGGGGGGGGGGAGACTGAGGACATGACCCCTCCCCCTTCTACAAAGTTACAATGTACAGTGTGATCAGTGGGGGGAGGGGGAGACTGAGGACATGACCCCTCCCCCTTCTACAAAGTTACAATGTACAGTGTGATCAGTGTGGGGGGAGGGGAGACTGAGGACATGACTCCTCCCCCTTCTACAAAGTTACAATGTACAGTGTGATCAGTGGGGGGGAGGGGAGACTGACATGACTCCTCCCCCTTCTACACAGTTACAATGTACAGTCTGATCGGTGGGGGGAGGGGAGACTGAGGAAATGACTCCTCCCCCTTCTACAATGTAGTGTGATGAGTGGGGGAGGGGAGACTGAGGAAATGACTCCTCCCCTTTTACACAGTTACAATGTACAGTCTGATCACTGGGGGGGGGGGGGGGGGGAGACTCACCCGGCGGCCTTCTTGTGCGCGGTGAACTCGCGGGTGTAGGAGAGCGCTCGGTCGCCGTAGATGAACTTCTCGTCCACCATGGTGGAGCCCATGGAGTTCTCGGAGATGTAGGTCCGCAGAGTGAATGGCTGGAAGGCCAGGCCCAGGAACCAGCACACACCAATCAGATAGCTGATGACACTGCGGGAGAGACGGGGAGAAGGCGGAGCTTTCAGACACACGACACAAAATCCCAACCAATAGGAAGAGCGTTCTGATATAAATCGCTGTTCATGGGGCTCAATGGGGAACAGCCGTATACATCCAATGATAAGGGAGCTGTATGTGGCCCCTCCCCCCAGCATGTCCCCTCAGCCAATAGATGTGACAGGGGCGGACCCAGACTCAGCGCTTCTTCCAATGATCCTAAAGTGGGCGGGCCTACACTCAGCACTCCTTCCAATGAGCCTAAAGTGGGCGGGCCTACACTCAGCACATGCACCAATGATTCTAAGGAGGGCGGGCCCAGACTTAGCACTTCTTCCAATGATCTTAAAGTGGGCGGGCCCAGACTAAGCACTCCTTCCAATAATCCTAAAGTGGGCGGGCCTAGACTCAGCACATCTTCCAATAATCCTAAAGTGGGCGGTTCCAGACTCAACACAACTTCCAATGATCCCAAAGTGGGCGGGCCCAGACTCAGCACATTTTCCAATAATACTAAAGTGGGCGGGCCCAGACTCAGCACATGCACCAATAATTCTAACGAGGGCGGACCCAGACTTAGCACTTCTTCCAATGATCATAAAGTGGGCGGGCCCAAACCCGACACTCCTTCCAATGATTCTAAAGTGGGCAGGTCTACATTCAGCACTCCCTAATATGATCCTAAAGTGGGCGGGACCAAACTCAGCACATGCACCAATAAATCTAAAGTGGGTGGGCCTAGACTAGCACACCTTCCTATGATCCTAAAGTGGGCGGGCCAAGACTCAGCACTCCTTCCAATGATCCTAGAGTGGGCGGGCCCAGACTCAGCACTCCTTCCAATGATCATAAAGTGGGCGGGTCTACAGTCAGCACTCCCTAATATGATCTTAAAGTGGGCGGGACCAAACTCATCACATGCACCAATAAATCTAAAGTGGGTGGGCCTAGACTAGCACACCTTTCAAGGATCCTAAAGTGGGCGGGCTTAGACTAAGCACACCTTCCAAGGATCCTAAAGTGGGCGGGCTTAGACTCAGCACTCCTACCAATGATCCTAGAGTGGGCGGGGACAGACAGCACACAAAGCACAGACATTACCACTACTCACCACAGGGGGGCGTTCAGACTGGTGATGACGCGGGAGAGGGCCTGCCTACGGTTCGGGTCGGATAGAATCCCCATGGTGTGTGCGCTCCCCGATCCAACCCCCGACACCGACTGCGACACCGACTGCGACACTGCAAGGAAAACGCACAATTATTATACGATGGAAATTACAAATCATTACAGAGAGAGACGGAAAATAACCTTTATTATTTGTTCTGATGATTGCATTGTGTGCGATGGCGTTTCCAAACATTCAGAATTTCCGAGCGTTTCAGATGCAGTTCAGTTTTAAAAATGTGATTGAGTGTAAAGTGGGAGGAGTCAGAGAATGAGGCGTATAGTATAGGGGGTGGAGTCAGGACAGCTGAGAACAGGAAATGATGTCATAGTGTAGAATGAGGAATGGGGGGGGGGGGGGAGTATCGGCCTCTCCGCTCGCCGGATTTTACCGGAACGGAAGAAAATGATACAAAGTAACAAAATACATTCCCAGACAACGCAGAATAAAGCCAGCCCCGCCCCCTCCGAGGACATTGTGATCACAGATCAGAGGGAGCATTACAGCCCTGGCCAGAGGGGGGCGCTCCGATCGTTATAATATACTAATGTGATCGCAGATCAGAGGGGGGATTACAGCCCCGGCCCAGATTAGATGAATGCTGTACTGATTAACCACATCAGCCCCAGAAGATTTGGCTGCCAAATGACCTGGCCCCTTTTTGCAATTCGGCACTGCATCGCTTTAACTGACAATTGCGCGGTCGTGCGACGTGGCTCCCAAACAAAATTGGCGTCCTTTTTTCTCCACAAATAGAGCTTTCTTTTGGTGGTATTTGATCACCTCTGCGGTTTTTATTTTTTGCGCTATAAACAAAAAAAATGCAGACAATTTTGGGAAAAAAAATATATATTTTTTACTTTTTGCTATAATAAATATCCCAATTAAAAATAAAATATATATGCTTCCTTAGGCCGATATGTATTCTTCTACTCATTTTGGGTAAAAAAATATAAAAAATCACAATAAGCGTATATTGATTGGTTTGCGCAAAAGTTATAGGGTCTACAAAATAGGGGAAAAGATTTATGGCCTTTCGTATTATTATTATTATTTTTTTACTAACAATTTTTAGTGGGACTGCGACATTGCATCGGACACTTTTGACGCTATTTTGGGACCATTGACATTTATACAGCGATCAGCGCTATAAAAAATTACTGATTACTGTATAAATGTCACTGATAGAAAAGGGGTTAACACTAGGGGGGCGATCAAGGGGTTAGTTGTGTGTCCTAGGGAGATGCTTCTAACTGTGGGGGGAGGGGACTGCCTGGGAGTACAGAGAGATCGCTGTTCCTGATCACTGGGAACAGCAGATCTCTCTCTCTCCCCCTCTGTCAGAACGGGGATCTGTTTGTTTACATTGACAGATCCCCGTTCTGGCTCTCCGAGGCGCGATCGCGGCAGCCAGTCACGCACATCGGCTTCCGGCATTGCGCCCCCCTATCGCTCTTAAAGAGGCCGACGCACACCTAAAGCGATTCGCGCAGCCGTGCCAACCTGCCGCAGTATAACGCGGCGGCTGGTCGGCAAGCGTTTGTTAACCCCAAATAAAAAAATGAAGATCCCGGTCCCTTAAAGCAGATTAAACAGCCCAGTGCTTGTTCTGAGTGATCTGCCCCCCCCCCCCCTACACTGGAAAACCCCTCCCTGATCCTGCCACTTCCTGTATCCCCCTCTCTGTACTGACCACGACAATCAGGGCTGCTGAGCCCCGACCACCGTGGTCAGTGTACGTCCCTCCGTCATATGCTGCTCTCCTCTCTCCCCCTCCTCCATGGCTGTCAGCTCCGTGTCTGTGTCTCCGCCCCCGAGGTCTTGGGAGGAGCGGAGAGGACGAGGTTGGGTGACTAGATTGGTGATGAGGCTCGGGGCCGAGTTGTAGATGGCTTCGCAAATTATTGTTAGTATTTTGAATTTAATTTGTTGAGTAAGTGGAGGGATCGGTAGAGATGGGTGGACGACACTGAATGGAGGCCAGTGGAAGGATTGGCAGAGAGGGGTGGAGGGCACTGAATGGAGGCCAGTGGAAGGATTGGCAGAGAGGGGTGGAGGGCACTGAATGGAGGCCAGTGGAAGGATTGGCAGAGAGGGGTGGAGGGCACTGAATGGAGGCCAGTGGAAGGATTGGCAGAGAGGGGTGGAGGGCACTGAATGGAGGCCAGTGGAAGGATTGGCAGAGAGGGGTGGAGGGCACTGAATGGAGGCCAGTGGAGGGATTGGCAGAGAGGGGTGGAGGGCACTGAATGGAGGCCAGTGGAGGGATTGGCAGAGAGGGGGGTGGAGGGCACTGAATGGAGGCCAGTGGAGGGATTGGCAGAGAGGGGGGTGGAGGACACTGAATGGAGGCCAGTGGAGGGATTGGCAGAGAGGGGGGTGGAGGACACTGAATGGAGGCCAGTGGAGGGATTGGCAGAGAGGGGGGTGGAGGACACTGAATGGAGGCCAGTGGAGGGATTGGCAGAGAGGGGTGGAGGGCACTGAGTGGAGGCCAGTGGTGGGATTGGTAGAGAGGGTGGAGGACACTGAATGGAGGCCAGTGGAGGGATTGGCAGAGAGGGGGGTGGAGGACACTGAATGGAGGCCAGTGGAGGGATTGGCAGAGAGGGGTGTAGGACACTGAATGGAGGCCAGTGGAGGGATTGGCAGAGAGGGGTGGAGGGCACTGAATGGAGGCCAGTGGAGGGATTGGCAGAGGGGTTGTAGGACACTGAATGGAGACCAGTGAAGGGATTGGCAGAGAGGGGTGGAGGACACTGAATGGAGGCCAGTGGAAGGATTGGCAGAGAGGGGTGGAGGACACTGAATGGAGGCCAGCGTAGGGATTGGCAGAGAGGGGTGTAGGACACTGAATGGAGGCCAGTGGAGGGATTGGCAGAGAGGGGTGGAGGGCACTGAATGGAGGCCAGTGGAGGGATTGGCAGAGGGGTTGTAGGACACTGAATGGAGACCAGTGGAGGGATTGGCAGAGAGGGGGGTGGAGGACACTGAATGGAGGCCAGTGGAGGGATTGGCAGAGAGGGGTGTAGGACACTGAATGGAGGCCAGTGGAGGGATTGGCAGAGAGGGGTGGAGGGCACTGAATGGAGGCCAGTGGAGGGATTGGCAGAGAGGGGGGTGGAGGCCAGTAGAGGGATGGAGGCCAGTGAAGGGATTGGCAGAGAGGGGGGGTGGAGGCCAGTAGAGGGATGGAGGCCAGTGGAGGGATTGGCAGAGAGGGGTGGAGGGCACTGAGTGGAAGGATTGGCAGAGAGGGGTGGAGGACACTGAGTGGAAGGATTGGTAGAGAGGGGTGGAGGACACTGAGTGGAAGGATTGGTAGAGAGGGGTGGAGGACACTGAGTGGAAGGATTGGCAGAGAGGGGTGGAGGACACTGAGTGGAAGGATTGGCAGAGAGGGGTGGAGGACACTGAGTGGAAGGATTGGCAGAGAGGGGTGGAGGACACTGAATGGAGGCCAGCGTAGGGATTGGTAGAGAGGGGTGGAGGACACTGAATGGAGGCCAGCGTAGGGATTGGCAGAGAGGGGTGTAGGACACTGAATGGAGGCCAGTGGAGGGATTGGCAGAGAGGGGTGGAGGGCACTGAATGGAGGCCAGTGGAGGGATTGGCAGAGGGGTTGTAGGACACTGAATGGAGACCAGTGGAGGGATTGGCAGAGAGGGGGGTGGAGGACACTGAATGGAGGCCAGTGGAGGGATTGGCAGAGAGGGGTGTAGGACACTGAATGGAGGCCAGTGGAGGGATTGGCAGAGGGGTTGTAGGACACTGAATGGAGACCAGTGGAGGGATTGGCAGAGAGGGGGGTGGAGGACACTGAATGGAGGCCAGTGGAGGGATTGGCAGAGAGGGGTGTAGGACACTGAATGGAGGCCAGTGGAGGGATTGGCAGAGAGGGGTGGAGGGCACTGAGTGGAAGTCAGTGAAGGGATTGGTAGAGAGGGGTGGAGGGCACTGAATGGAGGCCAGTGGAGGGATTGGCAGAGAGGGGTGGAGGACACTGAATGGAAGTCAGTGAAGGGATTGGTAGAGAGGGGTGGAGGGCACTGAATGGAGGCCAGTGGAGGGATTGGCAGAGAGGGGGGTGGAGGCCAGTAGAGGGATGGAGGCCAGTGAAGGGATTGGCAGAGAGGGGGGTGGAGGCCAGTAGAGGGATGGAGGCCAGTGGAGGGATTGGCAGAGAGGGGTGGAGGGCACTGAGTGGAAGGATTGGCAGAGAGGGGTGGAGGACACTGAGTGGAGGCCAGCGTAGGGATTGGCAGAGAGGGGTGGAGGACACTGAGTGGAAGGATTGGTAGAGAGGGGTGGAGGACACTGAGTGGAAGGATTGGCAGAGAGGGGTGGAGGACACTGAGTGGAAGGATTGGCAGAGAGGGGTGGAGGACACTGAGTGGAAGGATTGGTAGAGAGGGGTGGAGGACACTGAGTGGAAGGATTGGCAGAGAGGGGTGGAGGACACTGAGTGGAAGGATTGGCAGAGAGGGGTGGAGGACACTGAGTGGAGGGATTGGTAGAGAGGGGTGGAGGACACTGAATGGAGGCCAGCGTAGGGATTGGCAGAGAGGGGTGGAGACCGGTGGGGGGATTGGTGGAGAGGGGTGGAGGCCAGTGGAGGGATTGGTGGGGGAGGGGTGGAGGACACTGTCTGTGTATAATAGCAGAGTATTATTATAATACACAGATCAGTGATTATATACAGGAGATTATAATATATTCCTCCCAGCAGTATACAGACAATAATAATACACAGTGTCGGGTACTATACAGAGCACAGGGAGGGGATATACACACTACAATCAT
This sequence comes from Rana temporaria, assembly GCF_905171775.1. Taxonomy (NCBI): domain Eukaryota; kingdom Metazoa; phylum Chordata; class Amphibia; order Anura; family Ranidae; genus Rana; species Rana temporaria. Next base: position 4,637,324 of record NC_053493.1, read on the forward strand.
CATACATAGGATATAAGAACATATTCATCCTCACTCTATTACAATAATAGTCACTATATAAAGGGCATTATACACAGTATCCAATCATCACACAGACACAATACAGTAGAATAATAAAGATACAATGTATGGAGCCTCACCTGCTACTGTCACTGCAATCACTTCCTCATCATAGAGTACACAGGATGGAGGACAGACAGGACACCACCATAGAGGGACACAGTGACACCTACAGGTGGGAGGATGTAAGACACCACCTAGGGAACACAAGTGACACCTACAGGATGGAGGACAGACGGGACGCTACCAGGGGGGGGGGGGGCACAAGTGACACCTACAGGCAGGAGGGGGCACTACATCGAATCCTTGGCAGCATTTCTTCTGATGTTATTGTTTATATTATTATTATTTATTTATATATTAAGGAAACATAAGACCCAATGCAAGATTTTATAATCCATCACAAAATATCCCTGCACTGTTAAAAAAAAAAAAATCGAAACCAATACTGAAAGTGTTACATAATCAGCCAATCATGTGGCAGGTCAGGCTCGGGTCACTAATAATAATAATGACTAAATCTGCAGCTTGCAGGACAGTGATCTGATATATAAGAATGAAATAAAAAAAAGATTGACAATCACTCTGCATTGTTTCCCTGGTGGTCAGTGGAATGTCCCCCCTTACATTGGTGGTCAGTGGAGTGTCCCCTTACATTGGTGGTCAGTGGAATGTCCCCCCTTACATTGGTGGTCAGTGGAGTGTCCCCTTACATTGGTGGTCAGTGGAGTGTCCCCTTACATTGGTGGTCAGTGGAATGTCCCCCCTTACATTGGTGGTCAGTGGAGTGTCCCCTTACATTGGTGGTCAGTGGAGTGTCCCCTTACATTGGTGGTCAGTGGACTGTCCCCCCTTACATTGGTGGTCAGTGGAGTGGGGCTCCCCCTACGGTGTGATGGCGTGGCTCCTCCTACGTTGTGATGGCGGGGCTCCTCCTACGATGTGATGGCGGGGCTCCCTCTACGTTGTGATGGCGGGGCTCCTCCTACGTTGTGATGGCGGGGCTCCTCCTACGTTGTGATGGCGGGGCTCCTCCTACGGTGTGATGGCGTGGCTCCTCCTACGTTGTGATGGCGGGGCTCCTCCTACGTTGTGATGGCGGGGCTCCTCCTACGGTGTGATGGCGTGGCTCCTCCTATGTTGTGATGGCGGGGCTCCTCCTACGTTGTGATGGCGGGGCTCCTCCTACGTTGTGATGGCGGGGCTCCTCCTACGGTGTGATGGCGTGGCTCCTCCTATGTTGTGATGGCGGGGCTCCTCCTACGTTGTGATGGCGGGGCTCCTCCTACGTTGTGATGGCGGGGCTCCCCCTACGATGTGATGGCGGGGCTCCTCCTACATTGTGATGGCGGGGCTCCTCCTACGTTGTGATGGCAGGGCTCCTCCTACATTGTGATGGCGGGGCTCCTCCTACGTTGTGATGGCAGGGCTCCTCCTACGTTGTGATGGCGGGGCTCCCCCTACGGTGTGATGGCGGGGCTCCTCCTATGTTGTGATGACGGGGCTCCTCCTACGTTGTGACGGCGGGGCTCCTCCTACATTGTGATGGCGGGGCTCCTCCTACGTTGTGATGGCGGGGCTCCTCCTACGTTGTGATGGCGGGGCTCCTCCTACGGTGTGATGGCGTGGCTCCTCCTATGTTGTGATGGCGGGGCTCCTCCTATGTTGTGATGGCGGGGCTCCTCCTACGTTGTGATGGCGGGGCTCCTCCTACGTTGTGATGGCGGGGCTCCTCCTACGGTGTGATGGCGTGGCTCCTCCTATGTTGTGATGGCGGGGCTCCTCCTATGTTGTGATGGCGGGGCTCCTCCTACGTTGTGATGGCGGGGCTCCCCCTACGTTGTGATGGCGGGGCTCCCCCTACGATGTGATGGCGGGCTCCTCCTACATTGTGATGGCGGGGCTCCTCCTACGTTGTGATGGCAGGGCTCCTCCTACATTGTGATGGCGGGGCTCCTCCTACGTTGTGATGGCAGGGCTCCTCCTACATTGTGATGGCGGGGCTCCCCCTACGGTGTGATGGCGGGGCTCCTCCTATGTTGTGATGGCGGGGCTCCTCCTACGTTGTGATGGCGGGGCTCCCCCTACGTTGTGATGGCGGGGCTCCCCCTACGATGTGATGGCGGGGCTCCTCCTACATTGTGATGGCGGGGCTCCTCCTACGTTGTGATGGCAGGGCTCCTCCTACATTGTGATGGCGGGGCTCCTCCTACGTTGTGATGGCAGGGCTCCTCCTACATTGTGATGGCGGGGCTCCCCCTACGGTGTGATGGCGGGGCTCCTCCTATGTTGTGATGACGGGGCTCCTCCTACGTTGTGATGGCGGGGCTCCTCCTACATTGTGATGGCGGGGCTCCTCCTACGTTGTGATGGCGTGACTCCTCCTACGTTGTGATGGCGGGGCTCCTCCTACATTGTGATGGCGTGGCTGCTCCTACGTTGTGATGGCGGGGCTCCCCCTACGTTGTGATGGCGTGGCTCCTCCTACGTTGTGATGGCGTGGCTCCTCCTACGTTGTGATGGCGTGGCTCCTCCTACGTTGTGATGCCTTTCTGATGTGAATGGAGAAGTGATCCAGGCTGGAGCTGGGAAGCTCAAGGAGCTCCTGGTGTGGCGCCCCCTGGGGGTGACTTCCCAGAGGAACTTTGAATGACAATTGCGCAGTCGTGCTACACTGTACCCCAACAATTTTTTTATCATTTTGTTCCCACAAATAGAGATTTCTTTTGGTGGCATTTGATCACCTCTGCGATCTTTATTTTTTGCGTAACAACTAAAAAAAGACCGAAAATTGTGAAAAAAAATAAAGTTTTTTTTTTTTTTGTGAATAAGTAAGTTTTCTTCTTCGATTACGGGCACTGATAGGCGGCACTGATAGGCGGCGCTGGTATGCGGCACTCAGGCGGCACTGGGCACTCATAGGAGACACTGATGGGCACTCATGGGTGGCACCGATGGGTACCTATGGGTGGCACAAATGGGCACTGATAGGTGGGCACTGGGCATGGATGGGCACTGATGGACACTGAGGGGTGGCACTTATGGCATCACTTGTGCCCATGTTGCCAGTCAGTGCCCATTTGTGGGCACTGATTGGCATCTTTCTCATTTATTTTTATTTTTTACTGCCCCCTTCCCTGGTGGTCCAGTGTGGGCATCCGAGGGGGGGCTGCGCTGATAAACAATCAGCGCGAACCCCCCCTGTCAGGAGAGCAACCGATCGGCTCTCCTCTACTCGCGTCTGTCAGACGCGAGTGAGGAAGAGCCGATCAATGGATCTTCCTGTTTACATCGTGATCAGCCGTGATTGGACACGGCTGATCACATGGTAAAGAGTCTCCGCCGGAGGCTCTTTACCGAGATCGGAGATGCAGGGTGTCAGACTGAAACCCCGCATCACCGATCGCCGCGATGCGCGCCCCCATGAAATCCTGCAGGACGTCAATTGTATATTGACCGGGCGGGAAGTGGATGGATATATATATATATATATATATATATATATATACTCACCGGACACTTTATTAGGTACACCTGTTCAATTGCTTGGCGATCAGCCAATCACATGGCAGCAACACAATGCATTTAGGCATGTAGACGTGGTGAAGACGACTTGATGAAGTTCAAACTGAGCATCAGAATGGGGAAGAAAGGGGATTTAGGTGACTTTGACCGTGGCATGGTTGTTGGTGGCAGACGGGCTGCTCTGAGTATTTCTCTCGGGGTTTACAGAGAGTAGTGGGGAAAAGAGAAAATATCCAGAGTTGTGTGAAGGAAATTGCATTGTTGAGGTCAGAGGAGAATGGGGCAGACTGGTTCCAGATGATAGACAACAGTAACTCAAATAACCCCTTGTTACACCCGAGGTATGCAGAATACCATCTCTGAACACACAGCACATCCAACCTCGAAGCAGATGGGCTACAGCAGCAGAAGACCACACCGGGTGCCACTCCTGTCAGCTAAGAACAGGAAACTGAGGCTACGATTGGCACAGGATCATTCAAATTGGACAATAGAAGATTGGAAAATCTTGCCGGGTCTGATGAGTCTGGATTTCTGCTGCGACATTCAGATGGTGGGGTCAGAATTTGGCGTCATGGATCCATCCTGCCTTGTATCACCGGGTCAGGCTGGTGGTGGGGGTGGAATGGTGTGGGGGATGGGGTATCACCGGGTCAGGCTGGTGGAGGGGGTGGAATGGTGGGTGGGATGGGGTGACACCGGTTAGGGCTGGTGGTGGGGGGGATGGGCACACTTTGGGCCCCCCCCATGGTTTAATCACCAATCTCTGAGGAACGTATTCAACACCTTGTTGTATCTATTCCACCAAGAATGAAGGCAAAAGGGGGTCCAACCCACTACTAGCAAGGTGTACAGTTGCCTTGAAAAAGTATTCATACCCCTTGAAATTCCCCACACTTCTTGTCACTCTTCCATAAAGGGCAGATTTGTGGAGAGACCACTAATAGTTGTCCTGTGGACAGATTCTCCCCCCTGAGCTGTGCAGCTCCTCCAGAGTTACCATGGGCCTCTTGGCTGCTTCTCTGATGAATGCTCTCCTTGCCCGGTCAGTTTAGGTGGACGGCCATGTCTTGGTAGGTTTGCGGTTGTGCCATACTCTTTCCATTTTCCGATGATGGATTGAACAGAAGCTCCGTGAGATCTTCAAAGCTTGGGAGATTTTTTTATAACCTAACCCTGCTTTATACTTCTCCACAGCTTTATCCCTGACCTGTCTGGTGTGTTCCTTGGCCTTCATGATGCTGTTTGTTTACCAAGGTTCTCTAACAAGCCTCTGAGGGCTTCACAGAACAGCTGTATTTATTCTGAGATTACGTGACACACAGGTGGACTCTATTTACTAATTAGGTGACTTCTGAAGGCAATTGGTTCCTCTAGATTGTAGTTGGGGGTATCAGAGTAAAGGGGGCGCCATACAAATGCCCCTCCCCCCACACTTTTCACATATTTATTTGTATAATTTTCCTTCCACTTCACAATTATGTGACACTTTGTGTTGGTCCATCACATAAAATACATTTATGTTTTTTGGCTGCAACGCGACAAAATGTGGGAATAGGGGGTATGAATACTTTATCATGGCACTCTACCCAATAAAGTGGCCGGTGAGTGTACGTGGCACCTGGGTGTAAATGTTCACCGGGCGAGCTGCTGGTGGGAACAATTTCTATGAGATCTTAGAGATCAGCTTTACACCCTTTATAAGAAGAACTCAAGCTTTTCACACCATTTACAGGCCAAGCTGGCCCACACTGAGACGCGAGGCCGCTGGATGTGCGGTATACACGGCATGGAGCTGCGGCTCTGTATGCAGCCCACCGTACTGTGTTCCGGGTTGGAGCCGACACTTCCTGCCTCATACCCGGAACATAGGAGATTCTACAGCAGCGGAGCTCAGCCAATCAGAGCGAGCGATGTATTCTATCAATGTCAGAGGTGTGACCTCATCAGCCCGCCTCAGCCAATCAGAGGAAGCTTTGCATTAATTGCTAGAAGACGTCACTTACTCTGAATGGCCAATCAGATGCTCTTTTATGTTCCGGGTATGAGGCAGGAAGTCTTGGCTGGAAACCGGGACACACAGTGCAGTATGTGGCCTCAGCTCTATGGTTTGTACCGCACATCCAGCCGCCTCCCGGGTTAGTGAGGGACCTTGTTTGTTTGCCCCAAAGGAACTTCTGTGTTTCCCTGAAAATAAGCCCCTAGTTTTATATTCAAGTTTGGCAACAAAGGACACAGTAGGGCTTATTTTCGGGGTAGGTCTCGTCGTGCCATGTGCCGTCTTCTCTCCCTGCCTGTCAAGAATCCCCCCGAGGAAAAGTGTTTGTAAAATGTTAGAATCCATTCTATTACAGTATTATATCATGTGAACTGTGTGTTTCTGTGATTGTGCCAAATGCCTTCTTATAGCGCTGCTCTGCGTTTCCGTGACCCGCCGGAGCTCTCTTGCCCGCTCTGGGCACTGGAGAGGGACTGCCCGAGATCCCCCGCTGACAGCTGGGAGAAGAGGAGAGCAGCAGGAGACCAACTGAGCGCCGCTTTATTGGCCGCTCTCTTCCCCCGCTTTCAAGCACTGCAGAGGGAGGGGCCAAGATCCCCCGCTGGAAGAAGAGGAGAGCAGCCGAGCACCGCTTGGCACCTCCATGGCCTGCCAGAGCTCTTACCTGCTGAGTACTGGAGAGGGAGGGACCGAGATCCCCCTCTGGGAGAAGAGGAGAGTATCTGAGCGCCGCTTGGAGCTTCCATGGCCCGCAGGAACTCTCTTCCCTGCTCCGAGTACTGCAGAGGGAGGGTCCGAGATCCCCCGCTGACAGCTGGAAGAAGAGGAGAGCAGCTGATGCCGCTTGGGACTGCCATGGCCCGCTGGAGCTCTTCTCTGCTGATTACTGGAGAGGGAGGGACCAAGATCCCCCACTGGGAGAAGAGGAGAGGAGCCGAGCGCCGCTTGGAGCTTCCATGGCCCACAGGAGCGCTCTTTCCCGCTCCGAGTACTGCAGAGGGAGGGCCCGAGATCCCCCGCTGACAGCTGGAAGAAGAGGAGCGCAGCAGGAGATCAGCTGAGCGCCGCATTAATGGCCACTCTCTTCCCCGCATCAAGCTCTGCAAAGGGAGGGGCCGAGATCTCCCGCTGACAGCTGGGAGAAGAGCGGTGGGAGGTCAGCTGAGCGGCGCTATACCGAAGGTATTTGGCACGATTAGATTACAGAAACACAGATTACATCATATAATACTGTAATAGAGTAGATTCTGGCATTTTACACTAGGGCTTATTTTCGGGGGTGGGGCTTATATTGCGGTCCTTCCCGGAAAATCACACGTCTTATTTCGGGGGAAACACATTATGCAATTGTGTGAAAAGCTGGAGTTCTTCTTTAATTTCTCTAGGAAGTTGGGCGACATGAATTCAATCAACAAAAAATAAATAAAAATTTCCAATATGATACAAAATATGTTTCTTTATTAAACTATTGATGAAAAAAACAAAAAACACATTTCTATAAACCAGAGGGTCGTGTCAATTTAGTGGCCCAGATATTTATGGGCCAAAAAATAAATAAATCAGTTCTGTGTGCTCAACCTGCGGCCCTCCAGCTGTTGTGGAACTACAAGTCCCATGAGGCATTGCAAGACCGAGTTACAAGCATGACTCCCCAAGTGAAAGGCATGCTGGGACTGTAGCTCCGCAACAGCTGGAGGGCTGCAAGTTGAGCCCCCATGTGTGGTAGAGTTCTTCTGGGCACGTGCCTGGTAAAGTCCCCGTACATCCATCTCCACCTCAATTGTGGAAGGAGAACGTCCTCCTAAAACCGGGGGACGGGAGCGGCGGCCATTACGACGAGCCGCGGTCTCCCAGCAGCGCGGTGGTCTCCTGCAGATGCTCCCTGACGGCCTGGTCCAGGACGGCGTACACGTCCTTGCAGGCTTTGGTGGCCGCGTCCATGACGCGCTCCAGGTGATCCTCGTGGAGCCGCGAGTTCATTTCCAGCAGCGCTATCCGGTCAGATTTCGGCAACAAAGCCAACGCCAGCTGAGGGCCCCCGGCCGCCTCCTCGATGTAACTCAAGTCCACCAGCGGCGTGTCCTCGATGAAGCCGGCCGAGCATGCGCACACGTAATCCCTCATGGGGATGCCGGCGTCGATCACCGCCAGAGTGGCCGCGTTCACAGAGGTGCAGTAATTCCCGCCGTCCGCCTGGAGGATCTGAAATATAAAGACGCGATAATCAATGGAGAGCGGAGTCCGCGTCTATGTCTTTACATATTAAAGGGCCACTCCACCCACAGCACTCTACAATTACAATATAGCCAGGTACAAAAAAAATGAAGTGCTTGACCCCTTCAATACCGCGCCCCCCCGCCCCCCCCCCAATTTTCACTGCTGTCACACTCTGAATGACAATTGTAACACTGTACCCATGAGATTTTTATCTTTTCTTTTTCACACAAATAGAACTTTCTTTTGGTCGTATTTACTCATCACCATCTCATCATCATTTGGTAAAAAAAAAAAAATTCATAGTTTGTGATAAAACTTTGCAAAGGTACATTTTCTCCTTCACTGATGAGGCGGCACATGGCGGGGCACGGGCGAGGCGGCACCGGCGGGGCGAGGGGGCACCGACGGGGCGGCACCGGCGGGGCACAGGCGACGGGGCACAGGCGACGGGGCGGCACCGACGGGGCACAGGCGACACCGACGGGGCACAGGCGACAACGACGGGGCACAGGCGACAACGACGGGGCACAGGCGACAACGACGGGGCACAGGCGACAACGACGGGGCACAGGCGATTGGGCGGCAACGACGGGGCACAGGCGATTGGGCGGCAACGACGGGGCACAGGCGATTGGGCGGCAACGACGGGGCACAGGCGATTGGGCGGCAACGACGGGGCACAGGCGATTGGGCGGCAACGACGGGGCACAGGCGATTGGGCGGCAACGACGGGGCACAGGCGATTGGGCGGCAACGACGGGGCACAGGCGATTGGGCGGCAACGACGGGGCACAGGCGATTGGGCGGCAACGACGGGGCACAGGCGATTGGGCGGCAACGACGGGGCACAGGCGATTGGGCGGCAACGACGGGGCACAGGCGACGGGGCGGCAACGACGGGGCACAGGCGACGGGGCGGCAACGACGGGGCGGCAACGACGGGGCGGCAACGACGGGGCACAGGCGACGGGGCACAGGCGACGGGGTGGCAACGACGGGGCACAGGCGACGACGGGGCACAGGTGACGGGGCGGCAACGACGGGGCACAGGCAACGGGGCGGCGACACCGACGATCAGTTCCTTTCATGCCAATAACCAGCTGTGATTGGCCCTTTACCCTGATCTGTGATCAGCTTTGTCTGATAAACACAGCAATCACAGAGCGCACCACAGAGGGTGTGCGAGGGGCGCGGTTCTGGGAAAGTCTGACACCCTCCCAGAGCTGGACGGGCCGCGCTGTAGCCATCATTAAAATTATAGTGCAGTCGGGAAGCGGTTAATAATTGTTAGAGACGTTAACCCCTTCCCTGCCAGTATAATTTATACAGTGACAGTGCACTTGGTGATATTGGTGTGACTGGTCCCCAGAAAGTGTCACTTGGTTCGCCGCAGTCCCTCCAAAAAAAAAATGTAAACAAATGAAAAAAAAAAAAAAAGCTGATCGCCGCCATTAATAGTAAAAAAAAAAAAAAGTCACTGACCTATCCTAGTTTGCAGACGCGATAACATTTTGTGGAAACCAATCAATATATTGAAGAGGTTAAAGTTGCGCACGCTCCTGGAACGGCGACAAACCTAAAACTCTCCAAAGACGACGCTTTAAACTCCTTTTACAGGTAACATCAGGGGGTCCTCAAACTGCGGCCCGCCAGGGTGATTTACCCCCCGACCCACAGACTGCCCCTTCCATAAGATCGCAGCACTTCACCCCCTCCCCCACATTATTCACATAAGACAGGAAACATGACAGGTCCGGACAAAGGGCCATCTGATAACCAATCACCCGCTTCTTAACCTGAAAAGTCCCGCCCTCTTTGTCCGGACCTGTCATGTTTCCTGTCTTATGTGAATAAGGTGGGGGAGGGGCAGTCTGCGGGTCGGGGGGTAAATCACCCTGGTGGGTTGTAGTTTGAGGCCCCCTGATGTAACCTGTAAATAAAAAAAGTTTAAAGCGTCGCCTGTGGAGATTTTTAGGTTTGGCGCCATTCTAGGAGCGTGCGCAACTTTAAAGAGCGACATGTTGGGTATCTATTTACTCGGCGTAACGTCATCTTTTATATTTTACAGGGAAATTGGTGTATAGATTGTGTTGGGGCAGGAATGGCGTCCACCTCCCTCACCTGTACGTAGATGTCGATCTGGGAGCGCGGGTATTGCTGGGTGAGGATGGCCGCCTCGAACGTTTGCTTGAGGTGAATGGTCATCTCGGTGGACTTGCGGTCTCCATGGGGGCGTCGCTTCCTCTCCGCCGTGCTGAAGGTGGCCATACTGAACTGACAGTTCACCACCGCCCGGTCATGGAGGGTCTTACTGCGAGGACCTCGGATCTACAGAGCGGGGGAGGAAAACGGTCAGGATCTACGAGTGACACACACAGCGACCCCCCCCCATGTCATGTGTCCCCCCCCTCCACACAATGACCCCCCCATGTCATGTCCCCCCCCTCCACACAGCGAACCCCCCATGTCATGTCCCCCCCCCCTCCACACAGCGAACCCCCCATGTCATGTCCCCCCCCCTCCACACAGCGAACCCCCCATGTCATGTCCCCCCCCCCTCCACACAGCGAACCCCCCATGTCATGTCCCCCCCCTCCACACAGCGACCCCCCCATGTCATGTGTCCCCCCCTCCACACAGCGACCCCCCCATGTCATGTGTCCCCCCCTCCACACAGCGACCCCCCATGTCATGTGTCTCCCCCCTCCATGTCATGTGTCCCCCCCTCCACACAGCGACCCCTCCCCATATGTCATGTCCCCCCTCCACACAGCGACCCCTCCCCATATGTCATGACATGTCCCCCCCCTCCACACAGCGACCCCTCCCATATGTCATGACATGTCCCCCCCCCTCCACACAGCGACCCCTCCCATATGTCATGACATGTCCCCCCCCCTCCACACAGCGACCCCTCCCATATGTCATGACATGTCCCCCCCTCCACACAGCGACCCCTCCCATATGTCATGACATGTCCCCCCCTCCACACAGCGACCCCTCCCATATGTCATGACATGTCCCCCCCTCCACACAGCGACCCCTCCCATATGTCATATGTCATGACATGTCCCCCCTTCCACACAGCGACCCCTCCCATATGTCATGACATGTCCCCCCCCCCTCCACACAGCGACCCCTCCCATATGTCATGACATGTCCCCCCCCCCCTCCACACAGCGACCCCTCCCATATGTCATGACATGTCCCCCCCCCTCCACACAGCGACCCCTCCCATATGTCATGACATGTCCCCCCCCCTCCACACAGCGACCCCTCCCATATGTCATGACATGTCCCCCCCCCCTCCACACAGCGACCCCTCCCATATGTCATGACATGTCCCCCCCCTCCACACAGCGACCCCTCCCATATGTCATGACATGTCCCCCCCTCCACACAGCGACCCCTCCCATATGTCATGACATGTCCCCCCCCCCTCCACACAGCGACCCCTCCCATATGTCATGACATGTCCACCCCCCCCTCCACACAGCGACCCCTCCCATATGTCTTGACATGTCCCCCCTCCTCCACACAGCGTTCCTCCCATATGTCATGACATGTCCCCCCCTCCACACAGCGACCCCTCCCATATGTCATGACATGCCCCCCCCCCTCCACACAGCGACCCCTCCCATATGTCATGACATGTCCCCCCCCCTCCACACAGCGTTCCTCCCATATGTCATGACATGTCCCCCCCCTCCTCACAGCGACCCCTCCCATATGTCATGACATGTCCCCCCCCCCTCCACACAGCGACCCCTCCCATATGTCATGACATGTCCCCCCCCCCTCCACACAGCGACCCCTCCCATATGTCATGACATGTCCCCCCCCCCACACAGCGACCCCTCCCATATGTCATGACATGTCCCCCCCTCCACACAGCGACCCCTCCCATATGTCATGACATGTCCCCCCCTCCACACAGCGACCCCTCCCATATGTCATGACATGTCCCCCCCTCCACACAGCGACCCCTCCCATATGTCATGACATGTCCCCCCCCTCCACACAGCGACCCCTCCCATATGTCATGACATGTCCCCCCCTCCACACAGCGACCCCTCCCATGTGTCATATGTCATGACATGTCCCCCCCTCCACACAGCGACCCCTCCCATATGTCATGACATGTCCCCCCCCCCTCCACACAGCGACCCCTCCCATATGTCATGACATGTCCCCCCCCCTCCACACAGCGACCCCTCCCATATGTCATGACATGTCCCCCCCCCCCCTCCACACAGCGACCCCTCCCATATGTCATGTCCCCCCCCCTCCACACAGCGACCCCTCCCATATGTCATGACATGTCCCCCCCCCCCTCCACACAGCGACCCCTCCCATATGTCATGACATGTCCCCCCCCTCCACACAGCGACCCCTCCCATATGTCATGACATGTCCCCCCCCCCTCCACACAGCGACCCCTCCCATATGTCATGACATGTCCCCCCCCCCCTCCACACAGCGACCCCTCCCATATGTCATGACATGTCCACCCCCCCCTCCACACAGCGACCCCTCCCATATGTCATGACATGTCCCCCCCTCCACACAGCGACCCCTCCCATATGTCTTGACATGTCCCCCCTCCTCCACACAGCGTTCCTCCCATATGTCATGACATGTCCCCCCCTCCACACAGCGACCCCTCCCATATGTCATGACATGCCCCCCCCCCCCTCCACACAGCGACCCCTCCCATATGTCATGACATGTCCCCCCCCTCCACACAGCGTTCCTCCCATATGTCATGACATGTCCCGCCCCCCTCCACACAGCGACCCCTCCCATATGTCATGACATGTCCCCCCTCCACACAGCGACCCCTCCCATATGTCATGACATGTCCCCCCCTCCACACAGCGACCCCTCCCCATATGTCATGACATGTCCCCCCCCCTCCACACAGCGACCCCTCCCATATGTCATGACATGTCCCCCCCCCCTCCACACAGCGACCCCTCCCATATGTCATGACATGTCCCCCCCCCCTCCACACAGCGTTCCTCCCATATGTCATGACATGTCCCCCCCCTCCACACAGCGACCCCTCCCATATGTCATGACATGTCCCCCCTCCACACAGCGACCCCTCCCATATGTCATGACATGTCCCCCCTCCACACAGCGACCCCTCCCATATGTCATGACATGTCCCCCCCTCCACACAGCGACCCCTCCCCATATGTCATGACATGTCCCCCCCCCCTCCACACAGCGTTCCTCCCATATGTCATGACATGTCCCCCCCCCTCCACACAGCGACCCCTCCCATATGTCATGACATGTCCCCCCTCCACACAGCGACCCCTCCCATATGTCATGACATGTCCCCCCTCCACACAGCGACCCCTCCCCATATGTCATGACATGTCCCCCCCCCTCCACACAGCGACCCCCCCCCCACACACATTGTCCCCCGCCCCCATGTCCCCCCCTCACCTCATGAGGCCCGTACACGGTGGCCAGCGCCTTGGTGTTCCCCTGCTCTACATAGGCCGATCCGTCCGCCTGTTCGAACACCCCCATCCGGCACTGAATCTTCCGGAGCTCCGCCGGCCTCCTCCCGTCCTGCCGGAACCCTTCATCGGAGAGCAGCTCCAGTCCCGCCATCACCGAGCACACACGTGTAGAGAACCCCAACTTCCGGACACACGCCTCACTTCCGGGAAACTTTAGTAACTTCCGACAGGCTTCAGACACTTCCGGTCTATCCTTCGTCCCGTTTCTCTTTGATCTAACTCGTCACTTCCGGTCTATCCCGTTTACCTCCCGTAACTCGCTGATCCGCACCGCCTTTCCTCACATCCGGCCTATCTGTCACACACACCCTCCACTCACTGATTTCCTTGGTCGTCACTTCCGGTGACGGTTCCCTAGTCTGAATGGAGGCAGAAGGGGGCGTTGGGGGTGGGGGGTGAGGTTTGCTCACATGGCGGGGGATTCCCTTTCGTTTCTTTATTTGGAGAGGCAACAGGAAGTGAGATGGAATCCCAAGTGTAGTTGTCACCACCATAGGTGTCCCCGTTGGAAGGTTTCCCCTCACTTCCTGTTCTGGTGACAACTGTAATATGTTTTGCTGCAGTATAAATGGAGGAGAAAAGCCCCCTGGATGGGACTCCCATAATTTGATGACTCTCACTGCTGCATCTTATTCTAAAATACAATGATCTTTACATACAACGTGATTCCCCCACCCCAGAGGAGAATAGGAGGACCTGGCTCTTATGGTGGCAATCTCCCACCATGTGAGTGACATCATAGAGACAGGGTCTCTCAGGATCCAGAAGAGGAGTGACATCATAGAGATGGGGGGGCTCTCAGGATCCAGAAGAGGAGTGACATCATAGAGATGGGGGCTCTCAGGATCCAGAAGAGGAGTGACATCATAGAGATGGGGGCTCTCAGGATCCAGAAGAGGAGTGACATCATAGAGATGGGGGGCTCTCAGGATCCAGAAGAGGAGTGACATCATAGAGATGGGGGGGCTCTCAGGATCCAGAAGAGGAGTGACATCATAGAGATGGGGGTCTCTCAGGATCCAGAAGAGGAGTGACATCATAGAGATGGGGGCTCTCAGGATCCAGAAGAGGAGTGACATCATAGAGATGGGGGCTCTCAGGATCCAGAAGAGGAGTGACATCATAGAGATGGGGGGGCTCTCAGGATCCAGAAGAGGAGTGACATCATAGAGATGGGGGCTCTCAGGATCCAGAAGAGGAGTGACATCATAGAGATGGGGGCTCTCAGGATCCAGAAGAGGAGTGACATCATAGAGATGGGGGGCTCTCAGGATCCAGAAGAGGAGTGACATCATAGAGATGGGGGGGCTCTCAGGATCCAGAAGAGGAGTGACATCATAGAGATGGGGGGGCTCTCAGGATCCAGAAGAGGAGTGACATCATAGAGATGGGGGTCTCTCAGGATCCAGAAGAGGAGTGACATCATAGAGATGGGGGCTCTCAGGATCCAGAAGAGGAGTGACATCATAGAGATGGGGGCTCTCAGGATCCAGAAGAGGAGTGACATCATAGAGATGGGGGGCTCTCAGGATCCAGAAGAGGAGTGACATCATAGAGATGGGGGGCTCTCAGGATCCAGAAGAGGAGTGACATCATAGAGATGGGGGGCTCATGGTACAGAAGAGGAGTGACATCATAGAGATGGGGGCTCTCAGGATCCAGAAGAGGAGTGACATCATAGAGATGGGGGCTCTCAGGATCCAGAAGAGGAGTGACATCATAGAGATGGGGGCTCTCAGGATCCAGAAGAGGAGTGACATCATAGAGATGGGGGGCTCTCAGGATCCAGAAGAGGAGTGACATAGAGATGGGGGGGCTCTCAGGATCCAGAAGAGGAATGACATCATAGAGATGGGGGGGCTCTCAGGATCCAGAAGAGGAGTGACATCATAGAGATGGGGGCTCTCAGGATCCAGAAGAGGAGTGACATCATAGAGATGGGTGGCTCTCAGGATCCAGAAGAGGAGTGACATCATAGAGATGGGGGCTCTCAGGATCCAGAAGAGGAGTGACATCATAGAGATGGGGGTCTCTCAGGATCCAGAAGAGGAGTGACATCATAGAGATGGGGGGCTCTCAGGATCCAGAAGAGGAGTGACATCATAGAGATGGGGGTCTCAGGATCCAGAAGAGGAGTGACATCATAGAGATGGGGGCTCTCAGGATCCAGAAGAGGAGTGACATCATAGAGATGGGGGGCTCATGGTACAGAAGAGGAGTGACATCATAGAGATGGGGGCTCTCAGGATCCAGAAGAGGAGTGACATCATAGAGATGGGGGCTCTCAGGATCCAGAAGAGGAGTGACATCATAGAGATGGGGGCTCTCAGGATCCAGAAGAGGAGTGACATCATAGAGATGGGGGGCTCTCAGGATCCAGAAGAGGAGTGACATCATAGAGATGGGTGGCTCTCAGGATCCAGAAGAGGAGTGACATCATAGAGATGGGGGCTCTCAGGATCCAGAAGAGGAGTGACATCATAGAGATGGGGGCTCTCAGGATCCAGAAGAGGAGTGACATCATAGAGATGGGGGGCTCTCAGGATCCAGAAGAGGAGTGACATCATAGAGATGGGGGGCTCTCAGGATCCAGAAGAGGAGTGACATCATAGAGATGGGGGGCTCATGGTACAGAAGAGGAGTGACATCATAGAGATGGGGGCTCTCAGGATCCAGAAGAGGAGTGACATCATAGAGATGGGGGCTCTCAGGATCCAGAAGAGGAGTGACATCATAGAGATGGGGGCTCTCAGGATCCAGAAGAGGAGTGACATCATAGAGATGGGGGGCTCTCAGGATCCAGAAGAGGAGTGACATAGAGATGGGGGGGCTCTCAGGATCCAGAAGAGGAATGACATCATAGAGATGGGGGGGCTCTCAGGATCCAGAAGAGGAGTGACATCATAGAGATGGGGGCTCTCAGGATCCAGAAGAGGAGTGACATCATAGAGATGGGTGGCTCTCAGGATCCAGAAGAGGAGTGACATCATAGAGATGGGGGGCTCTCAGGATCCAGAAGAGGAGTGACATCATAGAGATGGGGGGCTCTCAGGATCCAGAAGAGGAGTGACATCATAGAGATGGGGGTCTCAGGATCCAGAAGAGGAGTGACATCATAGAGATGGGGGCTCTCAGGATCCAGAAGAGGAGTGACATCATAGAGATGGGGGGCTCATGGTACAGAAGAGGAGTGACATCATAGAGATGGGGGCTCTCAGGATCCAGAAGAGGAGTGACATCATAGAGATGGGGGCTCTCAGGATCCAGAAGAGGAGTGACATCATAGAGATGGGGGCTCTCAGGATCCAGAAGAGGAGTGACATCATAGAGATGGGGGGCTCTCAGGATCCAGAAGAGGAGTGACATCATAGAGATGGGTGGCTCTCAGGATCCAGAAGAGGAGTGACATCATAGAGATGGGGGCTCTCAGGATCCAGAAGAGGAGTGACATCATAGAGATGGGGGGCTCATGGTACAGAAGAGGAGTGACATCATAGAGATGGGGGCTCTCAGGATCCAGAAGAGGAGTGACATCATAGAGATGGGGGCTCTCAGGATCCAGAAGAGGAGTGACATCATAGAGATGGGGGCTCTCAGGATCCAGAAGAGGAGTGACATCATAGAGATGGGGGTCTCTCAGGATCCAGAAGAGGAGTGACATCATAGAGATGGGGGGGCTCTCAGGATCCAGAAGAGGAGTGACATCATAGAGATGGGGGCTCTCAGGATCCAGAAGAGGAGTGACATCATAGAGATGGGGGGCTCATGGTACAGAAGAGGAGTGACATCATAGAGATGGGGGCTCTCAGGATCCAGAAGAGGAGTGACATCATAGAGATGGGGGCTCTCAGGATCCAGAAGAGGAGTGACATCATAGAGATGGGGGCTCTCAGGATCCAGAAGAGGAGTGACATCATAGAGATGGGGGTCTCTCAGGATCCAGAAGAGGAGTGACATCATAGAGATGGGGGGCTCATGGTACAGAAGAGGAGTGACATCATAGAGATGGGGGCTCTCAGGATCCAGAAGAGGAGTGACATCATAGAGACAGGGTCTCTCAGGATCCAGAAGAGGAGTGACATCATAGAGATGGGTGGCTCTCAGGATCCAGAAGAGGAGTGACATCATAGAGATGGGGGCTCTCAGGATCCAGAAGAGGAGTGACATCATAGAGATGGGGGGGCTCTCAGGATCCAGAAGAGGAGTGACATCATAGAGATGGGGGGGGGGCTCTCAGGATCCAGAAGAGGAGTGACATAGAGATGGGGGGGCTCTCAGGATCCAGAAGAGGAGTGACATCATAGAGATGGGGGGCTCTCAGGAACCAGAAGAGGAGTGACATCATAGAGATGGGGGCTCTCAGGATCCAGAAGAGGAGTGACATCATAGAGATGGGGGGGCTCTCAGGATCCAGAAGAGGAGTGACATCATAGAGATGGGGGGGCTCTTAGGATCCAGAAGAGGAGTGACATCATAGAGATGGGGGCTCTCAGGATCCAGAAGAGGAGTGACATCATAGAGATGGGGTCTCTGAGGATCCAGAAGTGGAGTGACATCATAGAGATGGGGGGGCTCTCAGGATCCAGAAGAGGAGTGACATCATAGAGATGGGGGCTCTCAGGATCCAGAAGAGGAGTGACATCATAGAGATGGGGGCTCTCAGGATCCAGAAGAGGAGTGACATCATAGAGATGGGGTCTCTCAGGATCCAGAAGAGGAGTGACATCATAGAGATGGGGGGGCTCTCACGATCCAGAAGAGGAGTGACATCATAGAGATGGGGGGCTCTCAGGATCCAGAAGAGGAGTGACATCATAGAGATGGGGGGCTCTCAGGATCCAGAAGAGGAGTGACATCATAGAGGTGGGGGGGCTCCCAGGATCCAGAAGAGGAGTGACATCATAGAGACAGGGTCTCTGAGGATCCAGAAGAGGAGTGACATCATAGAGATGGGGGCTCTCAGGATCCAGAAGAGGAGTGACATCATAGAGATGGGGGGCTCTCTGGATCCAGAAGAGGAGTGACATCATAGAGATGGGGGGCTCTCAGGATCCAGAAGAGGAGTGACATCATAGAGATGGGGGGGCTCTCAGGATCCAGAAGAGGAGTGACATCATAGAGATGGGGGCTTTCAGGATCCAGAAGAGGAGTGACATCATAGAGATGGGGGGCTCTCAGGATCCAGAAGAGGAGTGACATCATAGAGATGGGGGGGCTCTCAGGATCCAGAAGAGGAGTGACATCATAGAGATGGGGGCTTTCAGGATCCAGAAGAGGAGTGACATCATAGAGATGGGGTCTCTCAGGATCCAGAAGAGGAGTGACATCATAGAGATGGGGGGGCTCTCAGGATCCAGAAGAGGAGTGACATCATAGAGATGGGGGGCTCTCAGGATCCAGAAGAGGAGTGACATCATAGAGATGGGGGGCTCTCTGGATCCAGAAGAGGAGTGACATCATAGAGATGGGGGGCTCTCAGGATCCAGAAGAGGAGTGACATCATAGAGATGGGGGGGCTCTCAGGATCCAGAAGAGGAGTGACATCATAGAGATGGGGGCTTTCAGGATCCAGAAGAGGAGTGACATCATAGAGATGGGGGGCTCTCAGGATCCAGAAGAGGAGTGACATCATAGAGATGGGGGGGGCTCTCAGGATCCAGAAGAGGAGTGACATCATAGAGATGGGGTCTCTGAGGATCCAGAAGTGGAGTGACATCATAGAGATGGGGGGGCTCTCAGGATCCAGAAGAGGAGTGACATCATAGAGATGGGGGCTCTCAGGATCCAGAAGAGGAGTGACATCATAGAGATGGGGGCTCTCAGGATCCAGAAGAGGAGTGACATCATAGAGATGGGGGGCTCTCAGGATCCAGAAGAGGAGTGACATCATAGAGATGGGGGCTCTCAGGATCCAGAAGAGGAGTGACATCATAGAGATGGGTGGCTCTCAGGATCCAGAAGAGGAGTGACATCATAGAGATGGGTGGCTCTCAGGATCCAGAAGAGGAGTGACATCATAGAGATGGGGGGGCTCTCAGGATCCAGAAGAGGAGTGACATCATAGAGATGGGGGCTTTCAGGATCCAGAAGAGGAGTGACATCATAGAGATGGGGGGCTCTCAGGATCCAGAAGAGGAGTGACATCATAGAGATGGGGGGGCTCTCAGGATCCAGAAGAGGAGTGACATCATAGAGATGGGGGGCTCTCAGGATCCAGAAGAGGAGTGACATCATAGAGATGGGGGGCTCTCTGGATCCAGAAGAGGAGTGACATCATAGAGATGGGGGGCTCTCAGGATCCAGAAGAGGAGTGACATCATAGAGATGGGGGGGCTCTCAGGATCCAGAAGAGGAGTGACATCATAGAGATGGGGGCTTTCAGGATCCAGAAGAGGAGTGACATCATAGAGATGGGGGGCTCTCAGGATCCAGAAGAGGAGTGACATCATAGAGATGGGGGGGCTCTCAGGATCCAGAAGAGGAGTGACATCATAGAGATGGGGGCTCTCAGGATCCAGAAGAGGAGTGACATCATAGAGATGGGGGGCTCTCAGGATCCAGAAGAGGAGTGACATCATAGAGATGGGGGGCTCATGGTACAGGAGAGGAGTGACATCATAGAGATGGGGGGGCTCTCAGGATCCAGAAGAGGAATGACATCATAGAGATGGGGGGGCTCTCAGGATCCAGAAGAGGAGTGACATCATAGAGATGGGGGCTCTCAGGATCCAGAAGAGGAGTGTCATGAATTACCTCGGCCACCAGAGGGCGCTAGCGGCGCATCGGCACGCGCAATGCGCGCGCAACCACGGCATCGCGCTCGTGCACGCGCGCACCGGCGGTAACGGCGCACGGGAGCGCGCACCGGCGGTAACGGCGCGCGGGCACGTGCAGGCGTCCATTTGGCGCCAAAACAACCTACTTAAAGTGTCCTGGGAGCCTGGCCCCTTGCTGTCCGGTCTGCAGCGTTTCCTGAGACCACCTGTACCTGTACCTATACCTGTACCAACTACTCCTGCTTGATCCAGATCCTGATACCCGGCTTGTCTTCGTTGTTCCTGTCTTCCGCCTGCCCTGACCTCGGCTTGCTCTGACCATCCTTCTGCCTGACCCCTGGTACTCCGCTGACCGTCTGTTGCCGACCCGGCTAGTCGACCTCTCTGTTACCTGGGCCTCTCCTGTTACCAGTCCGGCTGCTCCTGCCTATCCAGTCTTCTGGGACCCTGTCCAGTCTTCTGGGACCTGCTGCGGCCAGACTTTCAGAATACCTTCCTTTCCGGCTTACCTGCTGTTCCAGTGCTCCTGCATCCAGGCTGCTACTTACCGGCCTGCACCTGCCTCTCAGAGACTTCCTTGGACTCCGCAGAAGCTCCATCCGGCCCCTGCACCAGCGTCATCCCTGGCGCTTGTGCGACTCTGCATTCCCGCTCCCCTGTCTACTCTACCAGGGGTCCGGGATCAGAGGAGCAACAGCAGCCACTTCCTGCACGTCGGGCTCATCCTTAAGGTACGTGACAGTACCGGACAGCCATGTCCGAGCCCGCGCAGGGAGTGGATCCGATGCAGGAACTCTGCCGCCATTTGGAAGGACTAACCCAGGCCGTCCGAACCCTGCAAGAAGGTTACACACGTCTGGAAAATCGGGTCCAAGCCTTGTCCACTCCTGCCACAGCCTCTGCGACTTCAGGAGCATCCGCTTCGCCATCAGTAATAATGCTGCCACCTGAACCTAAAGTTCCCATGCCCGAGAGGTTTGCGGGAGAACGTAACAAATTCCGAGCCTTCCGCAACGCTTGCGAATTATACTTCGCCCTCCAACCCCGGACTTTCTCTCTGGAAGCTACTAAGGTGGGCTTCGTCGTTTCGCTACTGTCTGGCGAACCGCAAACCTGGGCTCATCGCCTCATGGAGATCAAGGATGAATCACTTGACAACTTAACCGCCTTTTTCCAGGCTATGTCTCTGCTTTATGAGGACCCGCATCAAACCGCCACTGCAGAAGCCGCATTACATGCTCTACAACAGGGTCGCAGACCCGCCGAAGACTATGTGTCCGAATTCCGCAAATGGTGTTCTGACACAACCTGGAACGATTCGGCTCTCTGCTACCAGTTTCGCCTTGGTCTGTCCGAACCGCTAAAGGACGAGCTGGCCCGGGTAGGAGTTCCTGGGACCCTGGACGCTTTAATCAACTTGACCATCCAGATCGATCGACGCCTGAGGGAGCGCAGGACTGAAAGGACCACTGCCCCATCCCGTCCGGTCTGGATGATGCCACGGGTACCTTCCACGTTCAATCCACCTCTACCAGCGCCCACAGCCTCTTCTACCCCTGATAATTCAGAGCCTATGCAGCTAGGCCTCCTTCGCCCTTCACTTACTCCGGAGGAACGACAACGCCGTAGGGCCAACAACCTGTGCCTGTATTGCGGGGAGTCCGGACACTACGTGAGGACCTGTCCTGCCAAGCTGCGTAAGTGTCAATCCTTGTCGTCTGTATCCCTACCTGTCCGTCCAAGCAATTCCACTCATCTGGCTATCCTTGTTTTATTCCAGCTTCCAGGAAGAACTATACAAACCAGCGCCATTATTGATTCAGGAGCCTGTAGCTGCTTTTTGGATCAATCATTTGCCTTCAGATATCAGATTCCTCTCCGCCCCAGGTCTACTGGACTTTCTGTGTACTTAGCAGACGGCTCGGTGTTAAAATCTGGTCCCGTTACCCAGGAGACCCAGCCTCTTGCCACCACCATTGCCGATAACCACCACGAACTCTTATGCTTGGATGTGATCAACTCCCCTCTGTTTCCTGTCATACTGGGAGTACCATGGCTCCAAGTCCACAACCCCCAGATTGACTGGGCCACTGGTAAAATTGACTTCAACTCTCCATTCTGCCGACAGCATTGCCTGCAACTACCGTCTCCACCCCTGCCATTACTCTGTTCGGACTCTGACATTGAGACTCGTCAATCCGTCCCAGAAATTTATCATGACTATCTGGATGTTTTCAGCAAAAAGGGGGCCGAGACCCTCCCACCCCACAGGGCCTATGACTGCCCCATCGAACTCCTCCCTGGTGCCGAAGTCCCCTTCGGAAGGATCTTCCCCTTAACCGGACTTGAACTTGAGACCCTGAAAACCTATATCGATGACAGCTTGAGGAGGGGGTTCATCCGTGCCTCCACGTCACCCGCGGGTGCAGGCATCTTTTTTGTTGAAAAGAAAGATCATTCCCTTCGCCCCTGTGTGGACTACCGGGAACTCAACAAAATAACTATTAAAAACAGATACCCTCTTCCCTTGGTACCCGAACTATTTCAGCGTCTGGGGTCCGCGGTCATTTTTACTAAATTGGACCTCCGAGGGGCCTACAACCTTGTCCGCATACGCGAAGGCGATGAGTGGAAGACCGCCTTCCGTACCCGTTTCGGGCACTTTGAATATCTAGTCATGCCCTTTGGGCTCTGTAATGCTCCGGCAACATTCCAACATTTTGTCAATGACATTTTTAGAGATTATCTGGACCTTTTTGTGATTGTCTATCTGGATGATATCCTAATCTTCTCCCCTTCCCTAGAGAAACACCGTGTACATGTGAGGAAGGTGCTTGAACGTCTCCGTATCCACGGACTGTACGCAAAACCCAGCAAATGCGAGTTCGAGCGCCCCAGTATACAGTTTCTGGGACTTATCATCTCTGTAAGGGGCGTTGAGATGGATCCTCAGAAAGTTTCCGCAATACTTGACTGGCCGGCTCCGACTGACAGAAAAAGTGTTCAGCGATTCGTCGGGTTTGCGAATTTTTATAGGAAGTTCATCAAAGCCTTTTCCAACATCATTTCTCCTATAACGGACTTGACTAAACTGTCTGCTCGGTTTCGCTGGACACCAGAGGCCCAAGCAGCCTTCGAAACCCTGAAAGGCTTGTTCACCTCGGCATCCATTCTGAGACATCCCGACGCAAGCCTGCCCTACATTCTTGAAGTGGATGCATCTGAAACCGCGGTTGGAGCAGTCCTCTCTCAGAGGCAGGGTCCCAAGGCATTGCTATATCCCGTCGCTTACTTTTCCCGTAAACTATCTGA
This sequence comes from Rana temporaria, assembly GCF_905171775.1. Classification (NCBI taxonomy): domain Eukaryota; kingdom Metazoa; phylum Chordata; class Amphibia; order Anura; family Ranidae; genus Rana; species Rana temporaria. The sequence goes on from NC_053493.1 coordinate 4,660,750, forward strand.
AGCAGAAAAAAATTACGATGTTGGAGACCGAGAGCTGTTGGCGATAAAAGCCGCCTTGGAGGAGTGGCGGTACCTCCTGGAAGGAGCAGCGCACCCGATTTTGATTTTTACAGATCACAAAAACCTGGAGTACCTAAAGGTAGCCAAGAGACTTAGACCACGCCAGGCCAGGTGGGCACTTTTTTTTACAAGGTTTTCATTCCACATCACGTACAGGCCAGGGTCGAAAAATGTCAAACCGGATGCTCTTTCCCGCATGTACGCCAGTTCGGAGCCTCCCAATCCTCCGGACACTATTCTGTCATCAGGGAACTTTTTGCTACTACAAAGAGACTTGGTACCCCAGATCAGGCAGGCATCCGCTGGCATTTCTTCTCCACCTGATTCGGAGCTACAATCCAGGGACGGTCTGCTATGGTACCGGGATAAGATCTTCGTACCCGAGGGGCTGCGAGTTAATGTTCTGGGCTCCTGTCATGACCACAAGCTGGCTGGGCACTTTGGGATACAAAAGACCGCTGAACTTCTGCAACGCACCTTTTGGTGGCCCCAACTTCTAAAGGACTGCAAAGAGTATGTGGAATCATGCACTACGTGCATTCGAAACAAAGGTAGTAAACTCAGAGCCTGGGGGCTCCTTAAACCATTACCCGTACCGGAAAGACCTTGGAGAAGGATCTCCATGGACTTCATCGTGGAACTTCCCCCATCAGAGGGCTTCACCACTATCTTTGTGGTAGTGGACAGGCTGTCTAAGATGGCACACTTTGTCCCCTTAAAGGGCACACCCTCGGCTCCAGAGACGGCTAAAGCCTTCATCAGAGAAATTGTCAGACTCCACGGCGTTCCTGCGGATATTGTGTCCGACCGTGGAGTACAGTTCACATCTAGGTTTTGGAGGGCACTTTGCAGTAGTCTCGAGATTGGCCTATCGTTTTCCTCAGCATACCACCCCCAGTCAAATGGGCAGACGGAGAGGACGAATCAGACCCTTGAACAGTATCTCCGCTGCTTCTCGTCCTTTTCGCAAGAAGACTGGGTTTCTCTGCTGCCCTTGGCGGAGTTCGCCTATAATAATTCTATCCATTCGGCCACCAAACAGTCTCCTTTTTTTGCCAACTACGGGTTCCACCCACTGTTCCTCTCTAATTCTGTTCCAGAAAGTACGGTACCCGCCGTTCAAGACACCTTGGATTTCTTTAACTCAAATAACAGGATCCTGCAGGAAACCATGACCCAAACACAGGAACGTAATAAGGAAATCTTTGACAGGAGAAGAAGGGGGGAACTCAACTTAGTACCCGGAACTAAAGTTTACTTGTCCACTTTGAACTTAAGGCTTGCATGCCCTACGAAGAAACTGGGTCCTAAATTCGTGGGTCCCTTTGCTGTCAAGAGAAGGATAAACGAGGTGGCCTACGAACTTGACTTACCGGAGTCCTTTCGAATCCACCCGGTGTTTCACGTGGCCCTGCTCAAACCGGACGTCCCCAACTCCTTCCCTGGACGGGATACCGATCCCCCAGAACCAGTATTAGTCGACGGTGAGGAGGAATTTGAGGTGGAATCTATCCTGGATTGCAGGAAGAGACGCAACCAAATTCAGTTCCTTGTTAAATGGAAGGGGTATGGGCCAGAGGAAAATTCATGGGAACCGGAGGACAACATACACGCCGAAAGACTAATTCAGTTGTTTAAAGACTCTCACCCGCTGAAGATGACTCAGTTGGGCATCCGGAGGCTGCCCCTTGGGGGGGGGCAATGTCATGAATTACCTCGGCCACCAGAGGGCGCTAGCGGCGCATCGGCACGCGCAATGCGCGCGCAACCACGGCATCGCGCTCGTGCACGCGCGCACCGGCGGTAACGGCGCACGGGAGCGCGCACCGGCGGTAACGGCGCGCGGGCACGTGCAGGCGTCCATTTGGCGCCAAAACAACCTACTTAAAGTGTCCTGGGAGCCTGGCCCCTTGCTGTCCGGTCTGCAGCGTTTCCTGAGACCACCTGTACCTGTACCTATACCTGTACCAACTACTCCTGCTTGATCCAGATCCTGATACCCGGCTTGTCTTCGTTGTTCCTGTCTTCCGCCTGCCCTGACCTCGGCTTGCTCTGACCATCCTTCTGCCTGACCCCTGGTACTCCGCTGACCGTCTGTTGCCGACCCGGCTAGTCGACCTCTCTGTTACCTGGGCCTCTCCTGTTACCAGTCCGGCTGCTCCTGCCTATCCAGTCTTCTGGGACCCTGTCCAGTCTTCTGGGACCTGCTGCGGCCAGACTTTCAGAATACCTTCCTTTCCGGCTTACCTGCTGTTCCAGTGCTCCTGCATCCAGGCTGCTACTTACCGGCCTGCACCTGCCTCTCAGAGACTTCCTTGGACTCCGCAGAAGCTCCATCCGGCCCCTGCACCAGCGTCATCCCTGGCGCTTGTGCGACTCTGCATTCCCGCTCCCCTGTCTACTCTACCAGGGGTCCGGGATCAGAGGAGCAACAGCAGCCACTTCCTGCACGTCGGGCTCATCCTTAAGGTACGTGACAAGGAGTGACATCATAGAGATGGGTGGCTCTCAGGATCCAGAAGAGGAGTGACATCATAGAGATGGGTGGCTCTCAGGATCCAGAAGAGGAGTGACATCATAGAGATGGGTGGCTCTCAGGATCCAGAAGAGGAGTGACATCATAGAGATGGGGGCTCTCAGGATCCAGAAGAGGAGTGACATCATAGAGATGGGGGGCTCTCAGGATCCAGAAGAGGAGTGACATCATAGAGATGGGGGGCTCTCAGGATCCAGAAGAGGAGTGACATCATAGAGATGGGGGGGCTCTCAGGATCCAGAAGAGGAGTGACATCATAGAGATGGGGTCTCTGAGGATCCAGAAGTGGAGTGACATCATAGAGATGGGGGGGCTCTCAGGATCCAGAAGAGGAGTGACATCATAGAGATGGGGGCTCTCAGGATCCAGAAGAGGTGTGACATCATAGAGATGGGGGCTCTCAGGATCCAGAAGAGGAGTGACATCATAGAGATGGGGGGCTCTCAGGATCCAGAAGAGGAGTGACATCATAGAGATGGGGGGCTCTCAGGATCCAGAAGAGGAGTGACATCATAGAGGTGGGGGGGCTCCCAGGATCCAGAAGAGGAGTGACATCATAGAGACAGGGTCTCTGAGGATCCAGAAGAGGAGTGACATCATAGAGATGGGGGGCTCTCTGGATCCAGAAGAGGAGTGACATCATAGAGATGGGGGCTTTCAGGATCCAGAAGAGGAGTGACATCATAGAGATGGGGGCTTTCAGGATCCAGAAGAGGAGTGACATCATAGAGATGGGGGGCTCTCAGGATCCAGAAGAGGAGTGACATCATAGAGATGGGGGGGCTCTCAGGATCCAGAAGAGGAGTGACATCATAGAGATGGGGGGCTCTCAGGATCCAGAAGAGGAGTGACATCATAGAGATGGGGGGCTCTCTGGATCCAGAAGAGGAGTGACATCATAGAGATGGGGGCTCTCAGGATCCAGAAGAGGAGTGACATCATAGAGATGGGGGGGCTCTCAGGATCCAGAAGAGGAGTGACATCATAGAGATGGGGGCTTTCAGGATCCAGAAGAGGAGTGACATCATAGAGATGGGGGCTTTCAGGATCCAGAAGAGGAGTGACATCATAGAGATGGGGGGCTCTCAGGATCCAGAAGAGGAGTGACATCATAGAGATGGGGGGGCTCTCAGGATCCAGAAGAGGAGTGACATCATAGAGATGGGGGGCTCTCAGGATCCAGAAGAGGAGTGACATCATAGAGATGGGGGGCTCTCTGGATCCAGAAGAGGAGTGACATCATAGAGATGGGGGGCTCTCTGGATCCAGAAGAGGAGTGACATCATAGAGATGGGGGGCTCTCAGGATCCAGAAGAGGAGTGACATCATAGAGATGGGGGGGCTCTCAGGATCCAGAAGAGGAGTGACATCATAGAGATGGGGGGCTCTCAGGATCCAGAAGAGGAGTGACATCATAGAGATGGGGGGCTCTCAGGATCCAGAAGAGAAGTGACATCATAGAGATGGGGGGCTCTCAGGATCCAGAAGAGGAGTGACATCATAGAGATGGGGAGCTCTCAGGATCCAGAAGAGAAGTGACATCATAGAGGGACCGTCTGTTCCAGAAATGGCGGCCCCCTTTTTATCTAACACCACCAATCCCCGGTCATACCCTTTCCTTCATTTCTGTCTGTTTCCTGGCTCTGGATCCACAGCCCTCTCTGCCCCTCCCCCACCTCCCGGGAACATTCCCTTCCACAAAGAAATTGCAATTAAAAGAAAATAAAAGGATTGCATGTCAGACGCTGATATGGGAAATCCCCATTACAGTTGCGGAATCCCCTCCATAGCTGAAGGGGTAAGACCCCCAGATGTCTCCTCTGCCCCTACAAGCATCTGATCCCACCAAGATCGGTGTCATCAGATGTTTTACCAATTTAAAAATGGCGATGTTTACATTTGAGAAACCGGAAGTGATGAAAATGCTCGTCACTTCCAATTTTCCAGACCATAGAAACCTTCAGGGACCTTCTGTTCCTCAACGATCTCTATGGTCAGCTGGTGAAAGCCCCAACTGTGATCCCGGTTTTCCCAGTGAAACGGTAGAGCTTGGAAAGGCAGCGGAAGGCGTGGTTCTCTTTATGGTGCTCTTTATGGAGAGATCTGGGGTCTGTTAGACCCCAGATGTCTCCTCTGCCCTTACAAGCATCTGATCCCACCAAGATCGGTGTCTTCGGATACTTTCCAAATTTAAAAATGGCGCTGCTCTTACATCTGGGGAAACCAGAAGTGACGTAAATGCGCATATGAGATGCGCTACGCCTGCTCAAAGATACGACAATGTATCTGAATCGCGGCCTCCATGTTCAGCAGACAAACAAGTCTTGTCTCGTTGTGTGCTTGTGAGCAGCTGGAATATCTGATATCTATATCCAGACTGATAGGAAGCGGTATATGACGGAAGAACTCAAGCGGAGTGTGGGACGTTCCGTTACACTTACCTTCCCAATCCTCCTCTTCTGGGGTCCCTCAGCGGCACTCCTGGCTCCTCCTCTTCTCGAGTGCCCCACCGGAGAAGTGCTCTCCAATGGGACACCCTTGCGGGCACCCCCTTGTGGTCCTGCCACTGCGTTCGTAGACACGGACAACAGGACTCGGCTCCGCCCCCGGGGCGCCTGTGTCAGTAGATTTGATTGGCGGGAGCCAATGGCTGCACTGCTATTAATCTATCCAATCAGGACCCAAGACACTGGCCGAAGCTGGTGTGCTCTTCCCGTTGTGGGAATTACGGGGCTCAGGCAAGTAAAAGGGGGACTCGGGGGCGCTGCTGCAGCACAGGAGGTTTTTCACCTTAATGCATAGAATGAGGGTTTACAACCCCTTTAACCACTTAAGCCCCGGGACAATATGCTGCTAAATGCCAAAAGGCGTTTTTATAATTCGGCACTGCGTCGCTTTAACAGACAATTGCGCGCTCGTGCGACGTGGCTCCCAAATAAAATTGGCGTCCTTTTTTCCCCACAAATAGAGCTTTCTTTTGGTGGTATTTGATCACCTCTGCAGTTTTTATTTTTTGCGCTATAAACAAAAATAGAGCGACAATTTTGAAAAAAATGCAACATTTTTTACTTATTGCTGTAATAAATATCCCCCAAAAACATATATAAAAAAAAAATTTCCTCAGTTTAGGCCGATACGTATTCTTCTACCTATTTTTGGTAAAAAAAATCGCAATAAGCGTTTATCGGTTGGTTTGCGCAAAATTTGTTGCGTTTATAAAATAGGGGATAGTTTTATTGCATTTTTATAAATTTTTTTTTTTTTTACTACTATTGGCGGCGATCAGCGATTTTTTTCGTGACTGCGACATTATGGTGGACACTTCGGACAATTTTGACACATTTTTGGGACCATTGTCATTTTCACAGCGAAAAATGCATTTAAATTGCACTGATTACTGTGAAAATGACAGTTGCAGTTTGGGAGTTAACCACTAGGGGGCGCTGTAGGAGTTAGGATTCACCTAGTGTGTGTTTACAACTGTAGGGGGGTGTGGCTGTAGGTCTGACGTCATCGATCGAGTCTCCCTATATAAGGGATCACTCGATCGATGCAGCCGCCACAGTGAAGCACGGGGAAGCCGTGTTTACATACGGCTCTCCCCGTTCTTCAGCTCCGGGGAGCGATCGCGACGGAGCGGCTATAAACGAATAGCCACGCCGTCGTCCCGGATCGCTCCCCACGGGAATCCGACCGCCGCATGTAGCGGGGGGGGGGTCCCGATCGGACCCCCGACCTGCGGAAAGGCAAGGACGTACCTGTACGCCCATTTGCCTGTACGTGCCATTCTGTGGACGTATATGTACATGCGGCGGTCGGGAAGTGGTTAAAGCGGGAGTTCACCCATTTATGAATTTTTTTTTTTTCTCCCATAAGGTTCCTGCTCGTTCGGTCTAGGGGAATCGGCTATTTGTAGTAAAATATGATCCGTACTTACCCGTTTTCGAGCTGCATCTTCTTCCGTCGCTTCCGGGTATGGGTCTTCGGGAGCGGGCGTTCCTTCTTGATTGACAGCCTTCCGAGAGGCTTCCGACGGTCGCATCCATCGCGTCACTCGTAGCCGAAAGAAGCCGAACGTCGGTGCGGCTCTATACTGCGCCTGCGCACCGACGTTCGGCTTCTTTCGGAAAATCGTGACGCGATGGATGCGACCGTCGGAAGCCTCTCGGAAGACTGTCAATCAAGAAGGAACGCCCATTCCCGAAGCCCATACCCGGAAGCGACGGAGAGGATGCATCTCGTAAACGGGTAAGTACGGATCATATTTTAAAATAAATAGCCGATTCCCCTAGTAAAAACGAGCAGGAATCTAAGGGGGAAAAGTGCCCTCTAAGGGTGAACCCCCGCTTTAAGAAATCATTAGGGGTTCCACCTGTGAAGTGAGTGGTATGATTACCCTCCGGCCTCTGTCTCCAATTGGTACCCTTAGAATTTTACTTTGTGTATTGAATTGCCTCCTAAAATTATCAGTGCACTTCTTGTGCCTAGACACCCCTGATATCAGTGCAGATCATTTGCAAATGAAAGAAATACAAGTCTTTCAATTTGTATGGTGTTCCCAAATCATATAAGGTGGTAGTCACAGGAGATTGTCCCGTCCCTACGTGTTCCGCTGTTTAGGCTTCCTCAGGGGTGGTCTCAGTTTAAATCCCCTGAGGAAGCCTAAACGGCGAAACACGTAGGGACGGGACAATCTCCTGTGAACACCAGCGAACCACAAACTTCAATGTCTGCTTTAACACTTGGTTTTATTGAACCCTCTTTTTGTACAATTTACTGCATATACTCGAGCATAAGCCGAGTTTTTCAGCACGTTTTTTTTGTGCTAAAAATGCTGCCCCTCGGCTTATACTCGAGTCACCTTTTTGCGCCTGATCTCCCGGACTTTGGGGACCCGATACCAGCCTCTTTCTCTAAAAGTGTGCAAAGTTTGTTGTCCGGAGAACCTACGGCCGGGGAGCACCGATTTTTCAAAGCCGGGCATCCCTTCCATAGACTCACATGTTAAATGGTAATCTCTCCAGTAACTTTGGGGACCCGGTACCGGACGGTTATATGTCCCCTGGACCCAGAACTTGGCACACATGTAGCCAGGGCCGTCTTAATGGCATCATGGGCCCCTGGGCAAAGTAATGCTTTGGGGCCCCTACAATGGAGACAGTGCAGGTAAACAGAAATGGAGGTAGGGGATATCTAGGGTTTAGAGGGGTCAGAGTGCTGGGGAGATATCTGGGATGTAAAGGGGCAGCCCGGGCTCAAGGACCAGCTGCTTTGGGGAAAGGGCAGGGGCCCCCATGCAGCTGGGGCCCCTGGGCAGTGCCCAGGTGTGCCCTTTTATTAAGACAGCCCTGCATGTAGCCCCATTTCTCCTCTACAAGTGTGCAACGTTTGTTGTCTGGAGGGCCTACGGCCGATGGAGCACCGATTTTTCAAACCCGGGCACTCCTTCCATAGACTCCCATGTTAAATGGTCATTTCTCTGGTGACTTTGGGGACTCGGTACTAGCCGGTCGTAGGTCTCCTGGACCCGAAACTTGGCACACACGTAGCCCCGTTTTTCCTCTATAAGTGTGCAAGGTTTGTTGTCTGGGGGACCTAAGGCCTGGGAGCACCGATTTTTCATACCCGGGCACCCCTTCCATAGACTCCCATGTTAAACGGTAATTTCTCTGGTGACTTCGGGGATCCGATAGCGGCCGGTCGTAGGTCTCCTGAACCCGAAACTTGGCACACACGTAGCCCCGTTTCTTCTCTACAAGTGTGCAAAGTTTGTTGTCTGGGGGATCTATGGTCGGGGAGCACTGATTTTTCATAACCGGGCACCCCTTCCATAGACTTCCATGTTAAACGTCAGTCTAGTCATGAGCACAGTGAGGCATGGGCGCAGTGATGCATGGGCACAGTGAGGCATGGGAGCAGTGAGGCATGGGCGCAGTGAGGCATGGGCACAGTGAGGCATGGACACAGTGAGGCATGGACACAGTGAGGCATGGGCACAGTGAGGCATGGGCACAGTGAGGCATGGGCACAGTGAGGTAAAATTAGGTGCCGTGGCTTATACTCGGGTATATACGGTATATGTGTTTGTTATTCCAATAAAAATATATATATTTTTATATATATTGTTCATTTTGACTATATTGTCCTTAGCAGCGCTATAGTCCCACCCTCCTCCTCTGTTCTTGCTGTGTGAAGACAGTCGGTGGCGGCGATGAAATATGCGATCGGTTTGCGTTCGCCTCCGATATTTATAGCAGGGGCCACGGGAGAATTGTGAGATTTGTAAATGAAATTTATATTATTCCTGCCTATCAGGAGACAAGATGCAGAGGACCGTTGTCTGATTATTATTCAGCTCCTAATAGGAAGTTACACAGAGCTATAAATAGCCTGCGATGACACCGGGGCCGCGCTACGCCAGAAATAGGAATGCGATTATCATTCTGTGTTTACACAAAACGCGTTTCACCATGGAGAGCGAACCAGTGGAAACCGGGAACGAGGAGCGAACCCGAGCACAGCGCCCGGGGACAGACTCTACTAATCAGTCACTGGCCTACAGCGAAGGGCGCCGACCTCGGGGGGGGTTCACTCTTCCTTTCCATCTTTTCCATGACTATTTTCCAGGTCAGAAAATAGGAAGAGATTAACCCCTTCAGTACCGCAGACTTTCACCCCCTTCTAGGGTGACCATGTGTCCCCGGATTGCCTGGGACAGTCCCCGCATTTTGCAGGTCTGTCCCGGGCACCTTCATTCCAGGACAATAACGTGTCCCGGAATGAAACTGACACAGGAGTATAAAGAGGACCCGTCATGGCTCTATACATGTATATTGGAGTATAAAGAGGACCTGTCATGGCTCTATACATGTATATAGGAGTATAAAGAGGACCTGTCATGGCTCTATACATGTATATAGGAGTATAAAGAGGACCTGTCATGGCTCTATACATGTATATAGGAGTATAAGGAGGACCTGTTATGGCTCTATACATGTATATAGGAGTATAAAGAGGACCTGTCATGGCTCTATACATGTATATAGGAGTATAAAGAGGACCTGTCATGGCTCTATACATGTATATAGGAGTATAAGGAGGACCTGTTATGGCTCTATACATGTATATTGGAGTATAAAGAGGACCTGTCATGGCTCTATACATGTATATAGGAGTATAAAGAGCAGTGGCGGCCCGTCCATAGGGACGCACGGGCGCCGCCCCCCCTCCCACAGTCACACAAAAAAAAAATATTTAAAAAAAAAACGGGCCGTTTAAGAACTTTTATTCGGCTAAAATGTAATTTTGACATTTTAGCCGCAGTTCTGGCGGCCGTCTATAGAGGGCGCTGCAGCGCCACCCCCTCTCGCAAATAACACACATTCGTGCATAAATGCACGAATGTATGTTATTGTTGGTTGCCAGCGCTGCCTGGTCTATTCAGATAACCGGATGCGGGACGCCGGTTACCCGAATAGCGGCAGCTGGTTGGCTGAGGGGAACTGCCTATCAAAGCCAGCGGCTCTGATAGGCTTTTCTCCGGCTCTCAGATGTCTATACTCTGAGCGCAGGCAATCTGCGCTCATTGTATAAGACAAACGGCCGTTTCAGCCAATCAGGTTCCCGGATTCTGGTTATCAGGAACCTGATTGGCTGAAGCTTCACCACAGCGGCAGAAGACATCGAGGGAGGACATGGAATCCTCAGGTAAGTGATTTTTACAGGGAAAGGGCACAGTGACATCATGGGGCACAGTGGTGACAAAGGGCACAGAGGTGACAATTGGCACAGTGGGGCACAGTGGTGACAAAGGGCACAGAGGTGACAATTGGCACAGTGGCATCATGGGGCACAGTGGTGAGTGACAATGGGCACAGTGGCATCATGGGGCACAGTGGTGACAATGGGCACAGTGGCATCATGGGGCACAGTGGTGAGTGACAATGGGCACAGTGGCATCATGGGGCACAGTGGTGTCAAAGGCCACAGAGGTGACAATTGGCACAGTGGCATCATGGGGCACAGTGGTGACAATGGGCACAGTGGTGACAATTAAAGGGCACAGTGGTGACAATTGGCACAGTGGCAACAATTGAGGGGCACAGTGGCTCTCGTTTGATGGCATGGCACAGTGGTGACAATTGATGGCACAGTGGCTGCGTTTGATGGCACAGTAGCTGCGTTTGATGGCATGGCACAGTGGTGACAATTGATGGCACAGTTGCTGTTTGATGGCATGGCACAGTGGTGACAATTGATGGCACAGTGACTGCATTTGATGGCATGGCACAGTGGTGACAATTGATGGCACAGTGGTGACAATTGATGGCACAGTGGCTGCGTTTGATGGCATGGCACAGTGGTGACAATTGATGGCACAGTTGCTGTATGATGGCATGGCACAGTGGTGACAATTGATGGCACAGTTGCTGTATGATGGCATGGCACAGTGGTGACAATTGATGGCACAGTTGCTGTATGATGGCATGGCACAGTGGCTGCATTTGGTGGCATGGCACAGTGGCTGCATGTGATAGGCACAGTGAGGCTGCAATTTTTTTTTTTCGTTTGCACCAGCCGCCACTGATAAAGAGGACCTGTCATGGCTCTATACATGTATATAGGAGTATAAAGAGGACCTGTCATGGCTCTATACATGTATATAGGAGTATAAAGGGGACCTGTCATGGCTCTATACATGTATAGGAGTATAAAGAGGACCTGTCATGGCTCTATACATGTATATAGGAGTATAAAGGGGACCTGTCATGGCTCTATACATGTATATAGGAGTATAAAGAGGACCTGTCATGGCTCTATACATGTATATAGGAGTATAAAGAGGACCTGTCATGGCTCTATACATGTATAGGAGTATAAAGGGGACCTGTCATGGCTCTATACATGTATATAGGAGTATAAAGGGGACCTGTCATGGCTCTATACATGTATATAGGAGTATAAAGGGGACCTGTCATGGCTCTATACATGTATATAGGAGTATAAAGAGGACCTGTCATGGCTCTATACATGTATAGGAGTATAAAGGGGACCTGTCATGGCTCTATACATGTATAGGAGTATAAAGAGGACCTGTCATGGCTCTATACGTGTATATAGGAGTATAAAGAGGACCTGTCATGGCTCTATACATGTATATAGGAGTATAAAGAGGACCTGTCATGGCTCTATACGTGTATATAGGAGTATAAAAGGACCTGTGCGTGGCTGGCGGCCGCAATGTCCGCCGGCCACCCGCCATCGCTCCAGAGACAGTCAGAATGGGGATCTCTCAGTGTAAACAAACAGATCCCCGTTTCTGTCATGGGAGGAGAGACAGATCGTCTGTTCCTAGTGATTAGGAACAGCGATCTCTCTCTCCTCCTCCAGTCAGCCCATCCCCCCATACAGTTAGAAACACCTCCTTAGGAAACTCATTTAACCCCTTGATCGCTCCCCGAGTGTTAACCCCTTCCCTGCCAGTGACATTTATACAGTAACCAGTGGCTGTTTTTAGCTCTGATCGCTGTATAAATATCAATGGTTCCAATTTTTTTAACAAAATTATATAGAAAAGAATACGTATCGGCCTAAACTGAGAAAAAAAAAATTGTATATCTTTTTTGGGGATATTCGTTATAGCAAAAAGTAAGAAATATTGCATTTTTTTCACAATCTATCTATTTTTGTTTTTAGCGCAAAAAAGAAATAGGTAGATTCAGGTACCTATGCCTAACTTTGCGGCGGCGTAGCTTAAGGCATTTAAGCTACGCCGCCGTAAGTTAGCTAGGCAAGTACATGATTCACAATGTACTTACCTGCTAAGTTACGGCGGCGTAGCCTAAATCGGCGGGCGTAAGGGCGCCTAATTCAAATGTGTTTGAGGGGGGCGTGTTGTATGTTAATGGGGCTTGACCTTACATTTGTTGAGAACTGCGCATGCGCCGGGCGCCTACATTTCCCAGCGTGCATTGCAGCTAAGTACGCCGCACGGGCCTATTGATTTTGACGTGGACGTAAACGACGTAAATCCCGATTCACGGACGACTTACGCAAACGACGTAAAAAATTCGAATTTCGACGCGGGAACGGCGGCCATACTTGACATTGCTATTCCACTAGGGCCTAGCTATAACTTTACGCGGCCTATCTCTTACGTAAACGGCGTAAAAGTACTGCGTCGGCCGGGTGTACGTTCGTGAATCGGCGTATCTCCTCATTTACATATTCTACGCCGACCGCAATGGAAGCGCCACCTAGCGGCCATCCAAAATATTGCAATCTAAGATAGGACGGCGCAAGCCGTTGTAGCTTAGATATGTTTAAGCGTATCTCTGTTTGAGCATACGCTTAACCACTTAAGCCCCGGACCAATATGCTGCCTAAAGACCCAAGGGGTTTTTACAGTTCGGGACTGCGTCGCTTTAACAGACAATTGCGCGGTCGTGCGACGTGGCTCCCAAACAAAATTGGCGTCCTTTTTCCCCCACAAATAGAGCTTTCTTTTGGTGGTATTTGATGACCTCTGCGGTTTTTATTTTTTGCGCTATAAACAAAAATAGAGCGACAATTTTGAAAAAAATGCAATATTTTTTACTTTTTGCTATAATAAATATCCCCCAAAAATGTATATAAAAAAATAAATTTCCCTCAGTTTAGGCCGATACGTATTCTTCTACCTATTTTTGGTAAAAAAATCGCAATAATCGTTTATCGGTTGGTTTGCGCAAAATTTATAGCGTTTACAAAATAGGGGATAGTTTTATTGCATTTTTTTTTTTTTTTTTACTACTAATGGCGGCGATCAGCGATTTTTTTCGTGACTGCGACGTTATGGCGGACACTTCGGACAATTTTGACACATTTTTGGGACCATTGTCATTTTCACAGCAAAAAATGCATTTAAATTGCATTCTTTATTGTGAAAATGACAATTGCAGTTTGGGAGTTAAACACAGGGGGCGCTGTAACATTTAGTGTTCACTTAGTGTGTGTTTACTACTGTAGGGGGGTGTGGCTGTAGGACTGACATCATCGATCGAGTCTCCCCTATAAAAGGGATGACTCGATCGATGCGCCGACACAGTGAAGCATGGGGAAGCCGTGTTTACATACGTCTCTCCCCGTTCTTCAGCTCCGGGGAGCGATCGCGACGGAGCGGCTATAAACGAATAGCCGCGCCGTCGTCCCGGATCGCTCCCCGAGGCTTACCGACCGCTGCATGTAGCGGGGGGGTTCCGATGGGACCCCCCACCCACGTCAAGCAGAGGACGTACAGGTACGTTGATGTGCCTGTCCGTGCCATTCTGCCGACGTAAATGTACATGAGGAGGTCGGCAATTGGTTAAACATAAGTCGGCGTAGATTCTGAGTTAGGTCGGCTTATCTACTGATAAGTCGGCCTAACTCTTATGCCGCGTACACACGGTCGTTTTATGTGATGAAAAAAAATGACGTTTTTAAAAACGTCACTATAATTGACTGTGTGTGGGGGAAAACGTCGTTTTATGTCTTCTAAAAAACGACCAAAAAAAATTGAAGCATGCTTCAATTTTATGTGTCGTTTTTCAAAACGTCAACTTTTACTTCACAGAAATTGACCGTGTGTAGCAAAAACGTCGTTTAAAACGACGTTTTTTCATCCGCGCATGCCCAGAAGCTACTTATGAAGCGAGCTTCAATGGAAAAACGTGGTGGAACGTAACCTCGCTTTGCTAGAACATTGTGAGAAAAACGATGGTGTGTAGGCAACTTCGTCTTTGAAAATTGAAGTTTCAAAAACGTCGTTTTTTACTTCACAGAAAATGTCATTTTTTTTCATCACATAAAGTGATGGTGTGTATGCGGCATTACTGAATCTACCTAAAAAACAGCAGAGGTGATCAAATACCACCAAAAGAAAGCTCTATCTGTGGGGAAAAAAGGACGCCAGTTTTGTTTGGGAGCCACGTCGCACGACCGCGCAATTGTTAGTTAAAGCGACGCAGTGCCGAATCGCAAAAAGGGTCAAGGTCCTTCACCTGCATAATGGTCTGGGGGAGAAGTGGTTAAGGGGGTGCTACACTCTGAAGGAACCCTATGGTTCCACAGAAACCCTGGTTGTGTGTAGTGTGTGGGCCAGATTCACAGTGAGAGTACGCCGGCATATCTGCTGATACTCCGGCGTACTTTCAAATTTGCTGCGTCGTATCTTTATTTGGAATTCTCAAACAAAGATACGACGGCATTTGGCATAGATCCGACAGGTGTGCGGCTTTGTTCGCCTTCGGATCTTAGGATGCAATACTTCGGCGCCCGCTGGGTGGAGTTTGCGTTGTTTTTCGTGTCGGGTATGCTAATTAGCTGTTTACGGCGATCCACAAAGGTACGCGCGGTTGTCGCATTCTCTTACGTCGTCGCTAGTCGGCTTTTCCCGTCGTAAAGTTGCGACTGCTATTTCAATGGCTTATATTTAGACTAGCCATGTTAAAGTATGGCTGTCGTTCCCGCGTCGAATTTGAATTTTTTTGCGTAAGTCGTCCATGAATAGGAAATGACGTAACGCATGTCGCCGTTCAAAAAATTACGTCGGTGCGACGTCATTTCGCGCAAAGCACGGCGGGAAATTTCAAAACGGAGCATGCGCAGTACGTTTGGCGCGGGAACGCGCCTAATTTAAATGATACACGCCCCATTTGAATTAGGCGGACTTGCGCCGGACGGCTTTACGCTACGCCGCCGCAAGCTTACAGGCAAGTGCTTTGTGAATCAAGCACTTGCGCGTAAAACTTGCGGCGGTGCAACGTAAATGTAATACGTTACGCGGACGCAGATGTACCTGAATCTGGCCCTGTGTTTTTAGCTATGCAGTCAGTGCCACAGTTTTGCGGTACGGATGCCGTAAATAACAGAGAGACTCACACGACAATAAAACACAATAAGACAAAGCCGTAGCATGCGTATAACACTTTATTTCACAGAGCATTCCCTTTACAAAAAGTCAGCCTGCTTCACATTTCCTGGAGACAGCACAGTGTTGGCAGTGGTAAGTTTTTGGCAGTTGTAATCTGCAGCCTTCATTTGCCCGACCACGCGCCACCGCGACCCGTGATCTCTATTCATATACATTCAAAAGAAAAAAACTTTGTACAGTGCTAAAGTGAATATATTGTCAGTTTCTTCCTTAATTTGCAGGATAACGTATTAAAGTGCAGCTTCGGAAAACGCAGAAAAGCGCAAAATCTTCACACGGTCTTTGCATAATTGCAGCCTGATGGCCAGGGGTCCATGTAGTGACCTTTTCATAACCACACGGCCTCATATTGGTTCCATTTCCCCAGGGGCCATCTTAATAAATGGACACTGCCCAGGGGCCATGATCAGGGCCAGGACAAGCGGGCACAGGCGCTGTGTTGGAGGTGGGGTGCACTGGCGATTTGGCCACCCCTGCCGCTCCTTTTTGACAGAAGTAACTGCAATGACACTCCTGTCAGAAGGAGCAGCTCTGGCTTCTGCTGCAGAGAGGATTGAACTTTCTCCCGCAGGGGGAAGAAGAGAGGTGGGGCGCCGAGACTGAGAGCTCACCTCAGTCTCAGCGCTGGGGAGGAAGGAGAAACTGCTTTCATTGCAGGTGGGAGCAGCATTAGTGATCGGTGAGTAAAAGGGTAAAGGGGTGGGCGGGCACAACTCTGATGTTTGGGGGGCACTGGGATGGGGACACCTGCTGTCTGAGGACAATGACAGGGGTACCTGATGTACAATATATGGGCACAGTGATGGGGGTACCTGATGTACAGTATATGGGCACAGTGATGGGGGAACCTGATGTACAGTATATGGGCACAGTGATGGGGGAGCCTGATGTACAGTATATGGGCACAATGATGGGGGAGCCTGATGTACAGTATATGGGCACAGTGATGGGGGAACCTGATGTACAGTATATGGGCACAGTGATGGGGGAACCTGATGTACAGTATATGGGCACAGTGATGGGGGAACCTGATGTACAGTATATGGGCACAGTGATGGGGGTACCTGATGTACAGTATGTGGGCACAGTGATGGGGGAGCCTGATGTACAGTATATGGGCACAGTGATGGGGGTACCTGGTGTACAGTATATGGGCACAGTGATGGGGGAACCTGGTGTACAGTATATGGGCACAGTGATGGGGGAACCTGATGTACAGTATATGGGCACAGTGATGGGGGAACCTGATGTACAGTATATGGGCACAGTGATGGGGAAACCTGATGTACAATATATGGGCACAGTGATGGGGGTAACTGATGTATAGTATATGGGCACAGTGATGGGGGAACGTGATGTACAGTATATGGGCACAGTGATGGGGGAGCCTGATGTACAGTATATGGGCACAGTGATGGGGGAACCTGATTTACAGTATATGGGCACAGTGATGGGGGAGCCTGATGTACAGTATATGGGCACAGTGATGGGGGAACCTGATTTACAGTATATGGGCACAGTGATGGGGGAACCTGATGTACAGTATGTGGGCACTGTATTGGGGGAACCTGATGTACAGTATATGGGCACAGTGATGGGGGAACCTGATGTACAGTATGTGGGCACAGTGATGGGGGAACCTGATGTACAGTATATGGGCACAGTGATGGGGGAACCTGATGTACAGTATATGTGATGGGGGAACCTGATGTACAGTATGTGGGCACAGTGATGGGGGAACCTGATGTACAGTGTATGGGCACAGTGATGGGGGAACCTGATGTACAGTATATGTGATGGGGGAACCTGATGTACAGTATATGGGCACAGTGATGGGGGAACCTGATGTACAGTATATGGGCACAGTGATGGGGGAACCTGATGTACAGTATATGTGCACAGTGATGGGGGAACCTGATGTACAGTATATGGGTGTGAGAAAAAACATGGGATTGTGGGCAAATCTTATAGGTTGGGGGGGTGTCCCTAATCCCCCCTATCCTAGTTAGGCTTGGAACAAAGGTGTCCCTAGTCCCCCCTATCCTAGTCAGCCATGGAAGGGAGGTGTCCCTAGTCCCCTCTATCCTAGTCAGCCTTGGAAGGAAGGTGTCCCTAGTCCTCCCTATCCTAGTCAGCCTTGGAAGGAAGGTGTCCCTAGTCCCCTCTATCCTAGTCAGCCATGGAAGGAAGGTGTCCCTAGTCCCCCCTATCCTAGTCAGCCATGGAAGGAAGGTGTCCCTAGTCCCCCCTATCCTAGTCAGCCATGGAAGGAAGGTGTCCATAGTCCCCCCTATCCTAGTCAGCCATGGAAGGAAGGTGTCCATAGTCCCCCCTATCCTAGTCAGCCATGGAAGGAAGGTGTCCATAGTCCCCCCTATCCTAGTCAGCCATGGAAGGAAGGTGTCCATAGTCCCCCCTATCCTAGTCAGCCTTGGAAGGAAGGGGTCCCTAGTCCCCCCTATCCCAGTCAGCCTTGAAAGGAAGGTGTCCCTAGTCCCCCCTATCCTAGTCAGCCTTGGAAGGGAGGTGTCCCTAGTCCCCCCTATCCTAGTCAGCCTTGGAAGGAAGGGGTCCCTAGTCCCCCCTATCCTAGTCAGCCATGGAAGGAAGGTGTCCCTAGTCCACCCTATCCTAGTCAGCCATGGAAGGAAGGTGTGCCTAGTCCCCCCTATCCTAGTCAGCCATGGAAGGAAGGTGTCCATAGTCCCCCCTATCCTAGTGAGCCATGGAAGGAAGGTGTGCCTAGTCCCCCCCTATCCTAGTCAGCCATGGAAGGAAGGTGTCTCTAGTCCCCCCTATCCTAGTCAGCCTTGGAAGGAAGGTGTCCCTAGTCCCCCCTATCCTAGTCAGCCATGGAAGGAAGGTGTCCATAGTCCCCCCTATCCTAGTGATGGGGGAACCTGATGTATAGTATATGGGCACAGTGATGGGGAAACCTGATGTGGATGGGATTGTGGGCAAATCTTATAGGTGGGGAGGTGTCCCTAATCCCCCCTATCCTAGTCAGCCTTGGAAGGAAGATGTCCATAGTCCCCCCTATCCTAGTCAGCCATGGAAGGAAGGTGTCTCTTGTCCCCCCTATCCTAGTCAGCCTTGGAAGGAAGGTGTCCATAGTCCCCCCCTATCCTAGTCAGCCATGGAAGGAAGGTGTCCCTAGTCCCCCCTATCCTAGTCAGCCATGGAAGGAAGGTGTGCCTAGTCCCCCCTATCCTAGTCAGCCTTGGAAGGAAGGTGTCCCTAGTCCCCCCTATCCTAGTCAGCCTTGGAAGGAAGGTGTGCCTAGTCCCCCCTATCCTAGTCAGCCATGGAAGGAAGGTGTCCCTAGTCCCCCCTATCCTAGTCAGCCTTGGAAGGAAGGTGTCCCTAGTCCCCCCTATCCTAGTCAGCCATGGAAGGAAGGTGTCCCTAGTCCCCCCTATCCTAGTCAGCCTTGGAAGGAAGGTGTGCCTAGTCCCCCCTATCCTAGTCAGCCTTGGAAGGAAGGTGTCCCTAGTCCCCCCTATCCTAGTCAGCCTTGGAAGGAAGGTGTGCCTAGTCCCCCCTATCCTAGTCAGCCTTGGAAGGAAGGTGTCCCTAGTCCCCCCTATCCTAGTCAGCCTTGGAAGGAAGGTGTCCCTAGTCCCCCCTATCCTAGTCAGCCTTGGAAGGAAGGTGTCCCTAGTCCCCCTTATCCTAGTCAGCCTTGGAAGGGAGGTGTCCCTAGTCCCCCCTATCCTAGTCAGCCTTGGAAGGAAGGTGTCCCTAGTCCCCCCTATCCTAGTCAGCCATGGAAGGAAGGTGTCCTAACTCTGGATCCTAGTCCCTGGTGGTGATGAAGATAATGTGTAGGTTAGACGTATGTTGTACAGCCGGAATATCATGTGTGAGGGATCTACTTCAAGGATACAAAGGGCCTCAAAAGGGGTTACTTTCCTTCTGCTGAGAGATCCTTGTTTATGTAGGTGGTGACGGAAGTTCTGATGGATAGTAACTCCTTCAGTTTTCCCAAGGAACACTACAGGGAGGTGTGACCAGCAGGGGGCGCCTGCTATGCCGCGCACCCGGAAGTTTCACAGCTTTACTATATCACAGTTTTTTTTTTCTTTACTCAATCAGTAACAACCCCCAGCCATTCCCATTGTGGGACAATATGGAAATAAGAAAAGAAAGAACTCACATTGCCTCATCCGTGGATCATAGAAATACAAAAAAAGAGGGTCCCAAAAAGGTGACCCCGGGCCGGACTTTAACGGCACAGTAAACGATAATGATATAGAAAAATAATGATATTTATTGAAGCATAGAAAAATACAAAAGTGTAAAAAAAGGGACATGAAAAGAGGTTAAAAAAAAACCCCATATACATAAAGATACATAGTACAGTGGAACCTCAGATTACAAGCATAATCCGTTCCAGGAGAATGCTTGTAATCCAAAGCGCTTGCATATCAAAGCAAGTTTTCCCATTAAAGTCAATGGAAACGAAAATAATTAGTTCCGCATTAACTTCAATGGGATGCAATACCGAATGCAGCCAGAGGTGGGGGGGGCGCCAGAGAGCGCCAAAAACGGGCGAAAAGGCCCAAGGACACTTCGGCTTGTTTCCTGCGCCCCCATAACTCAGGCCAAATGAGGTACTGCAGGCCTATTTTCTGCTCTGCTCGGCTTCTGCTCCCCCCCGTGCCTCAGGCCAAATGAGGTACTGCAGGCCTATTTTTGTCTCTGCACTCCCGTACCTCAGGCCAAATGAGGTACTGCAGGCCAATGTTTGTTTTTTCTCTGCCCCTGCGCCCCCGTACCTCAGGCCAAACGAGGTACTGCAGGCCTATTTTCGTCTCTGCTCGGCTTCTGCTCGCCCCCGTGCCTCAGGCCAAATGTGGTACTGCAGGCCTATTTAGCTTAAATTCTGCTCGTCTTGCAGGTCAACACTCGCAAACCGAGTAAAAAAAAAAAAAGTTGCTCGCAAATCAAAACGCTCTTAAACCGAGGTTCCGCTGTATATGATGTGAGCCCTAGTGCGTCAACGCGTTTCGCCGCTAGGCTTCCTGCAAGGTATATATATATATATATATATATATATATGCATGTCTCTATGCCTACACATGACCTGGCTGTTTGTCTAGACAGAACAGTGCTTCTTATGCCCCGTACACACGATCGGAAATTCCGACAAGAAAAGTCCGATGTGAGCTTTTGGCCAGAAAATCCGACCGTGTGCAGGGCGGCTCCATCGGAATTTTGCTGTCGGAATTTCCGCCAACAAAAGATTGAGAGCCGGTTCTCAAATTTTCAGCCGGAAAAAAATTTCAGACGGAAATTCCGTTCATCTGTAGCAATTCCGACGCGCGAAAATTCCAACGCCTGCTTGGAAACAAATCAAAAGCATGCTCGGAAGCATTGAACTTCATTTTTCTCGGCTCGTGGTGGTGTTGCACGTCACCGCGCTCTTGACGGTCGAAAGTTCAGAGAACTTTTGTGTGACCGTGTGTATGCAAGCCAAGCTTGAGCGGAAATTCCGTCGGAAAAAAACATCCAAGGTTTTTTCCGAAGGAAAAACCGATGGTGTGCACGCGGCGTAAGAAATGTATGTCATTATTTTAATTATAAATATATCTGTTTTATATCCTAGGTAGTGAGACCCGTTTTCTCTTTTTCTTGCAACCAACGAATCCCAAATGTGTCCTGACGAAGCCTAACGGCGAAACACGTTGACGCACCAGGGCTCACATCATATACTATGTATATATTTTTTTAACCTCTTTAACCACTTAAGGACCGCCTCCTGCACATATACATCGGCAGAATGGAACGGCTGGGCACATGCACGTACAGGTACGTGCTGTGCTATTGTCCAGCCGTGGGTCACGGGCGGCGCGCACCCGCAACCCAGTCCTAAGCTCCGGGAACGCGGGACCCGCGGACCCGATCGCCGCTGGAGTCCCATGATCGTTCCCCGGAGCTGAAGAACGGGGAGAGCCGTGTGTAAACACAGCTTCCCCGATCTTCACTGTGGCTCCGTCATCGATCGTGTGTTCCCTTTTATAGGGGGACACAATCGATGATGTCACACCTACAGCCACACCCCCCTACAGTTGTAAACACACTTCAGGTCACACATAACCCCTTCAGCGCCCCCTTGTGGTTAACTCCCAAACTGCAATTGTCATTTCCACAGTAATCAGTGCATTTTTATAGCATTTTTTTGCTGTGAAAATGCCAATGGTCCCAAAAATGTGTCAGAATTGTCCGAAGTGTCCGCCATAATGTCGCAGTCACGAAAAAAATCGCTGATCGCCGCCATTAGTAGTAAAAATAAATAATAAAAATGCAATAAAACTATCCCCTATTTTGTAAACGCTATAAATTTTGCGCAAACCAATCGATAAACGCTTATTGCGATTTTTTTTATACCAAAAATAGGTAGAAGAATACGTATCGGCCTAAACTGAGGAAAAAAAATGATTTATATTTTTTGGGGGATATTTATTGTAGCAAAAAAGAAAAAAATATTGAATTTTTTTTCAAAATTGTCGCTCTATTTTTGTTTATAGCGCAAAAAAATAAAAACGGCAGAGGTGATCAAATACCACCAAAAGAAAGCTCTATTTGTAGGGAAAAAAAGGACGCCAATTTTGTTTGGGAGCCACGTCGCACGACCGCGCAATTGTTAGTTAAAGTGACGCAGTGCTGAATCGCAAAAACTGGCCGGGTCCTTTAGCTGCATTTTGGTCCGGGTCTTAAGTGGTTAATGTCCCTTTTTTACACTATTATATGTTTCAATAAATATCATTATTTTTCTATATCCTTATCGTTTACTGTCCCGTTAAAGTCTGCCCTGGGGTCACCTTTTCGGGACCCTCTTTTTTTTTGTATTTCCACCGTGGGATAATACTCCACACATATCCCGATGAGGGGGGGAGGGGGGGGCCTGCAATTAGCAAACGGTGATCGATTTTGCCGATTCTGTTACCATAGGTATGATACATTGTGACACACGAGTAAAGCAAAATAAAAAAAAAAAAAATAAACACAGAAAATCAGATTTCCCGGAATTCTGCCAATCACAGAAATCCCTTCATCTCCACTCTTAGCTTGCGACAGAAAGGGGAGGGGTTGGTGGGCGGAGCCAATCCCGACCCCTCAACTTCATCAATGACCCAAGGATTCCGTTATCTTCAAAACGCTCCGACTCTACGCATTTCAAAAGATAACGGGCTAGATTCAGCAACAAGATACGGCGGCGTATCTGGAGATACGCCGCCGTAATTTCAAATATGCGCTGCCGTATCTTTACGCCGACGTTTAGACGTTTAAAAAATAGGCTTCCTCCGCCGACGTAACTTGAATACGCCGGCGTATAATTGTGTGCAATTTTACGCTGGCCGCTAGGTTTTCGGCGTAGAATATGCAAATGACCTAGATACGCCGATTCACAAATTTACGTACGCCCGGCGCTATTTTTTTTTCGTCGTTTACGTTAGGCTTTTTCGGCATAAGGTTACTCCTGCTTTTAGGAGGCGCACGCAAGTATGGCCGTCCTTCCCGCGTCGAAATTTGAATTTCTTAAGTCGTTCGCGAATAGGGCTGGACGTAAATTACGTTCACGTCGAAACCGATACGTCCTTGCGGCGTACTTTGGAGCAATGCACACTGGGAAATTCCACGGACGGCGCATGCACCGTTCGTAAAAAAAACGTCAATCACGTCGGGTCACCAATAATTCACATAAAACACGCCCCCCTCATCCGCATTTGAATTAGGCGCGCTTACGCCGGCCCCATTTACGCCACGCCGCCGTAAGTTAGGAGACAAGTGCTTTGTGAATACAGCACTTGCCTCTCTGACTTACGGCGGCGTAGCGTAAACACGATACGCTGCGCCGCCGTAACTATGCGCGCCCCTACCTGAATCCAGCCCAACATTTCCAAGAAACCAAAATATTAAAAGCGGAACTCCAGGCAAATAAAACAATAAAAATAAAAAAAATCCCTTAGTTCTTGTAAATATTCACACAAAAAAAGTTATTTAACATATTTTTAAATATTAGCAAAAAAAAAAAAATGGCAGAAATGTACAGTATGTGATTTCCTCCTAAACCCCGGCATGGAGGAAACCGGACTGGAACGGTTCTACCCAGGGCTGTCTTAATGAGAGGGCACAGCTGCGTGGGGGGGGGGGCCCCTGCACTATCCCCAAAGCAGCTGGTACTTGAGCCCCACGCTGCCCCAAAATTGGGGGCCCCATGATGGTACTGAGAGTGATAGATACACAGGGGAGGCAGTCTGCCTCCTACCTACTTGATGTCTGTTTACCTGCACTGTCATCACTGTAGGGGCCCCCAGAGCATTACTTTGCCCAGGGGCCCGTGATGGCACTAAGAGTGATAGATGCACGGGGGGGGGGGGGGCACTCCTACCTGTCATCATTGTAGGGGCCCCCAGAGCATTACTTTGCCCAGGGGCCCGTGATGCTATTAAGACGGCCCTGGTTCTACCTGCCAGACTCTTCCATTGTCCAGGATGGAGATGAAGTCCCATTAATATGATCCATGATAAATTTAAAGGTTTTCCTAAAGCCCCCCCCTTTTTTTTTTGTATGAATGGTGAGAGATTGGAATCCCTGTAAGCCCTGTGCCCCCCTCCCCCATCATACATAAGAAAAAAGAGGAAACCCAACACGCTTCGGGGCCTCGGATCCTCCACACCGCATGAACCGCCAGTGGAAGAAGTCCGGCCACATGTGAGATCATACAATACACAAGCCCCTATGAGAGTAGCCAAACGGTCGAAACGCGTTGGGTTCCTTCCTACTGACTATTTAATAAGACACCAGTTTACACCCTTTGACCATTGGGGCGGCGCTCCTACTGCTTCTTGCATAGTTGGACTTTTTTCAAGACCGCCCCACCCCCCCCCCCCCCCTTTGGCAACTCGTACAATGAGATGGTCTATTGTACGAGTCTCTAAACTTTCTAATGTTTTCAGGCTTTACGGTGGGCCAGTAGGGAGTAAAAAATGCTCCGGCGTCAGTGGGAGTTTAAACCATGTGCCCCATTATTTGTATCAGTGAGAGGAATAGTGCCCCATCATTAGTTTAAGTGGAAGGAATAGTGTCCCATCATTGGTGTCAGTGGGAGGAATAGTGTCCCATCATTGGTGTCAGTGGGAGGAATAGTGTCCCATCATTGGTGTCAGTGGGAGGAATAGTGTCCCATCATTGGTGTCAGTGGGAGGAATAGTGTCCCATCATTGGTGTCAGTGGGAGGAATAGTGCCCCATCATTGGTGTCAGTGGGAGGAATAGTGTCCCATCATTGGTGTCAGTGGGAGGAATAGTGTCCCATCATTGGTGGCAGTGGGAGGAATAGTGTCCCATCATTGGTGTCAATGGGATGGATAGTGCCACATCATTGGTGTCGGTGGGTGGAATAGTGTCCCATTATTGGTGTCAGTGGGAGGAATAGTGTCCCATCATTGGTGTCAGTGGGAGGAATAGTGTCCCATCATTGGTGTCAGTGGGAGGAATAGTGTCCCATCATTGGTGTCAGTGGGAAGAATAGTGTCCCATCATTGGTGTCAGTGGGAGGAATAGTGTCCCATCATTGGTGGCAGTGGGAGGAATAGTGTCCCATCATTGGTGTCAATGGGATGGATAGTGCCACATCATTGGTGTCGGTGGGTGGAATAGTGTCCCATTATTGGTGTCAGTGGGAGGAATAGTGTCCCATCATTGGTGTCAGTGGGAGGAATAGTGTCCCATCATTGGTGTCAGTGGGAGGAATAGTGTCCCATCATTGGGGTCAGTGGGAGGAATATTGTCCCATCATTGGGAGGAATAGTCCCCCAAGGGCCAGATAAAGGCAAGCAAAGGGCCACATCCCCGCCCCTGGGTCGCAGACTGGAGACCACTGATCCTTTATAACTCTGGATTCTAATAACAGAAGACCTGGGTATGTACCCCCCTCTATCTAACCATTGTACAAATGTATCCGAAGTTACGAATTATCTAAAATAACGAATGCCGCATCTAAACGAATGGAACAGAACAAATTGATAATAATAATGAACACTTATTATTATTATTATTATTATTATTATTATTATTATTATCTATTAATTCATTCCGGTCTATTTGTTTAGATGCGACATTCGTTATTTCTGGTATTTTATAACTTCGGATAAATTTGTATTCGTTACGTTCCCTAACAGCCACATTTTAATGAAAATTCCTATACCTATAATTTAATAGTTAGCTATTCTTTTGAATTTTTTTGTATTTACGAATTTACTAATTTTTTAATTTACGAATTGCGATCATAACGAATGACCCAAAAAACTTTTCTTATCAATTTCAAAACAAAACGAAAAAAAAAACAAACACCAAAAGAAACAAAAATGAAAACGAACACATTTTTTGTCAGTGCACATGTGCGCAGAATGAAAAAAATAGTTTTGTTTTGTTTCCTTTTGAATCATCATTTACATAAATTTGTTTATAGTTTTATTCGTTCAATTCGTTTTCGGGATTCGTTTCGTTTATTCGTTTTGAAATCGATACGAAAATTTTTCGAATCAATTTTCGAGTAGTTGTCAAATTTGAAAAGTTTTTTCGAATCAATTTCGAATAGATCTAGAATGCAAAAAAATTTTGAATTCAAATCGTTTTCCAATTTCCAAAGAGAATAAAATAGAATATAAAATAAAGGATTAGAATAGAAAAAAATATATATATTTTTTCTATTTTATTTCTTTATTTTCTATTCTATTTTATTATTTTTAGAAATTGGAAAACTATTCAAATTTCGAAAACTTTTTGAATTTGCAAAAAGAATTTGAAATTTTTTTTCGAATCAGTTTCGAATAGATCTAGAATTCGAAAATTTTTCGAATTTGAAAATTTTTCGAATTTGAAAAGTTTTCGAATTTGAAAAGTTTTCGAATTCAAATCGTTTTCCAATTTCCAAAGAGAATAAAATAGAATAGAAAATAAAGGATTAGAAAAGAAAAAAAAATATATATTTTTTCGATTTTATCTCTTTATTTTCTATTCTATTTTATTATTTTTAGAAATTGGAAAACTATTCAAACTTCGAAAACTTTTTGAATTTGCAAAAAGAATAAAACTAGAACAGAAAATAAAGGAATAGAATAGAAAAAAAAATATATTAGATTTGAAAACGATTCGAAAACTATTCGTCCGAATTCGAACTTCGTTAGTTGGGATTCGTTTAAATTTGGTACTATTTTAATTCGGAAATTCGGTTACATCTGAATTTCCGAATAACGAAAATTTGTCCGGATTTTCATTCGCAAAGAAACGAACTGCATATGTCTAGTGCGCAGTCATGTTGGGACAGGAAGGGGCCGTCCCCAAACTTTTCACACAAAGTTGGGAGCATGAAATTGTCCAAAATGTCATGGTATGCCGACGCCTTAAGAGTTCCCTTCACTGGAACTAAAAGGGGGGCAAGCCCAACCCCTGAGGGACCAAGCCCAAACCCCAGAGGGGCCAAGAAGCCCAACCCCAGAGGGGCCAAGAAGCCCAACCCCAGAGGGGCCAAGAAGCCCAACCCCAGAGGGGCCAAGAAGCCCAACCCCTGAAAAACAACCCCACACCATAATCCCGCCTCCACAAAATGATCTGTCTGCCTGAAAACTGCCTGAGGACCTTCTTGTGATCGGAGGAACCTGTGCTGAGAAACACAAACCATCTGCCATTGCCGGTCTCACCATGAAAATGCAGTTGACTCGGCTGCCAAGCTGGCCCTCTGGTTTCAGTGTTTTCTGAGATACTGGCCTACAAGGATTATACAGATCAGGAGGAGGTATTACTACAATTGCTGCATGCTTGTTCCAGGTCAGTGGCAGCCAGGGCACTAGCATTTTCGGGAGATGACCAGTGGCAGCCTATGTACTGTATTTCTCGGTGTTATGGTTACAACCATTGGAGCCAGAGAACTGGATGTTTCCAGTAACTAAAGCCAAGACTGTTTTTATTTTAGTTCTGGATAGAGATTACGGAAGGGTTAGATCAGCTGTTGGCAACTTACAAGGTTTAAGAGGCCTTAAATGTGGCCCCTGAGGGCCGAATATAATATTTACTACTATGCTGCAGAAGACTCTCATAGACTCGAATGGTCATAGACTGTTCTACGGGGAGAGGTTTGAGATGGGACTTGTGCTGAAGGAGACAGTCAGAGACTTGGGGACATGCTACATGAGACTGCTAGGGAACACTTTCTGTTACAACTCAAATCTCCCTCTACCGACTGCTGGGGCCTATGGGCCACACTGCAAACACCAAAGGGCCCCTGGGCTGCAGGTTGGACATCAGTGGGGTAGAACTTTTGGGCGTCAAGAACATTATTTAAAGCCATCCCCCCAACTCTCGATATCCTAGGTACCTACCCATCTATTGAGGTTCTCCATTGGTGCTTTCGCACTCAAATCTCCCTCTACTGACTGCTGGGGCCTGAAGGCCACACTGCAAACACCAAAGGGTTTTTGGGCCTGAGGGCCACACTGCAAACACTAAATGACAAAACGGCAGCATGTGGCCCCCTGGGCTACAGGTTGGACATCAGTGGGGTAGAACCTTTGAGCGCCAAGAACATTATGTAAAGCCATCCCGCCAACTCTCGATATCCTAGGTACCTACCCATCTATTGAGGTTCCCCATTGGGGCCATCACACTCAAATCTCCCTCTACTGACTGCTGGGGCCTGAGGGCCACACTGCAAAAACCAAAGGGCTGCATATGGCCCCCTGTGCTGCAGGTTGG
Organism: Rana temporaria; assembly: GCF_905171775.1. Lineage (NCBI taxonomy): Eukaryota > Metazoa > Chordata > Amphibia > Anura > Ranidae > Rana > Rana temporaria. Next base: position 4,689,056 of record NC_053493.1, read on the forward strand.
ACATCAGCGGGGTAGAACCTTTGGGCGTCAGGAACACTATTTAAAGCCATCCCGCCAACTCTCGATATCCTAGGTACCTTCCCCTTCTATTGAGGTTCCCCATTGGAGCCATCACACACAAATCTTCTTCTACTGACTGCTGGGGCCTGAGGGCCACACTGCAAACACCAAAGGCCCCCTGGGCTGCAGGTTGGACATCAGTGGGGTAGAACTTTTGGGCGTAAAGAACATTATTTAAAGCCATCCCGCCAACTCTCGATATCCTAGGTACCTACCCATCTATTGAGGTTCCCCATTGGAGCCATCGCACTCAAATCTCCCTCTACTGACTGTTTGGGCCTGAAGGCCACACTGCAAACACCAAAGGGTTTTTGGGCCTGAGGGCCACACTGCAAACACTAAAGGCCCCTGGACTGCAGAATGAATGAACAGGAAGCGCTCCTACAGGTGCTCCCTGTTCATTTACAAACTCAAGCAAAGTAAACACAGTTTACTCTGCTTCAGTTATGAATGAACGGAGGAGCGATCGGTACGGATCGCTATATATCAGTCCCTCGCTCTCCATCCTGAAACTGATCCCCCTGCGTGCCTACAGTACAGCCACCTGGCTTCTCCTCCTTCTCTCCCTACAGCTGGCTGTAAGCTGCTGTGGGCACACAGGGTGGGGGGGGGATCAGCTTCAGGATGGAGAGCGGTGGGGGAACAATATACAGTAATTGGTACTGATTGCTCCTGTGTTCATTCATAACTGAAGCATAGTGAACTGTGCTTCAGTTTGTGAATGCACAGGGAGCCTCTGTACGCGCGCTTCCTGTTCATGCATTCTGCAGAGAAAGGACTTAAGGAATATGTGTCCTCAATCACTTTCTCTGTATCAAAAGTGAGACATCAGGGGTCTTTTAGACCCCTGATTTTTCACCAAAAGCCCCCCCCCCCCTCCCCTCCGGACAATATGCCCACACCACTGTCCCCCACATCAAACACACATTGCATGTTTCATAAAAAAAAGTATCATTCACATTTCTCAGTTCATCACCTTGTGTTGGCGAACCATTCGAAAAGAATCGAAATGAATGGACCGCCTTAACGCAACGCACAATAATGCACTTAGCCGGACCTCTCAGATCTGAACCCGGAACTAACAAAGTCTCACTTTTAAGGCTAGAATATTTAGACCCCCTAATGGACGGCTATGGGAAGGAGCAATGCCCGTCCTCTGCGGCTCCGTCTGTAAAGTGGATGAATGTCTTGGCTTTAGCTCTTAGGTCAGTGGTTCTCAACCTGGGGGTCGGGACCCCCTTGGGGGTGTCGAATGACGATTTGCCAGGGGTCACCAAATCCTGGCCAGTTTCTGAAGCCCGCACCGCTCTCCCAGCCTTTTCTCGGCCATTCCTGGAGCCCGCGGGCGCCCACTCAGCCTCTTTGCAGCCGCCCATTCAGTTCACGGCATGGCTGAGGGGCAGAGACTAGAAGTCGGCTGACGGGTGAGGAAAGTGAAGTGGGAGGGGCTGAAGGAGACCCCATCTCCTGATTTCAGCATAGGTGTCACTGCTGCGAGACACCACTGTAGTACGGGTTCCACGCTACGAAAATAATTTTACTGTTAGGGGTCCCCACAATTTGTGAAATGTTATCAAGGGGTCACGACACTAGAAAGGTTGAGAAGCACTGTCTTAGGTGGAGCCTTAACATTGAACAGTTCATACATTGTAACACCGCAATTGCAAATAAAATATTAAAACATATCATCGTAACCCGAAACCAAGACTGGGAATTTAGAACAGGTGAAAAAAATAATTGCTCTGTAAATAAAGCAAAAAAGGTGAGCGCCATATTTAAGATGTCACAAACGGGTGAGGAATTCTACCCAGCATATATGATGGACCAGAAAATTGGAGGGTGCGTTGCGTTAGAAACCCATTGAAATCAATGGTCTGCCAACACGCAAAAGGCAAGTCCCAAAATTTGTAACGCAAGGCACTATGGTGCGTCGCAGCGCCGTTTGTGCATTGGGGCACCATTGAAATTTGAAGCAACATGCACATTACCGCAACTCAAAGGGGCCCTTAAACTGAACCTGCTCTGAAAGGAACGGGGCAGCTATCACCCATCGTTTTCTTCGTTGTTGTCTGGTCATCAAGCCGATCCCTCAGCTTCAAGATCTGGCTTTCCTTGCTGCCTACATATCAGATCCATTTGTTTCGAGTTTTCTTTCTTTCTTTTACTTTTTAAGCCCTGATGAAGCTTTGAGTGTCGAAACACGTTGGTTTTATCTTCAAATTTTTCTTTTTTTTTAAATCAAGATCAATAAACTTTTCTGGACTCATTAACTAACTTGTGATGCCTTTACACTTAGCCTGAACAACTCAAGGGACCCCTAAGGATACCCCGTTGGATAGTGCTGCAGGTTGGACATCAGTGGGGTAGAACCTTTGGGCGTCAAGAACACTATTTGAAGCCACCCCGCCAAGTCTTGATATCCTAGGTACCTTCCCCTTCTATTGAGGTTCCCCATTGGAGCCATCACACATAAATCTTCTTCTACTGACTGCTGGGGCCTGAGGGCCACACTGCAAACACCAAAGGGCCCCTGGGCTGCAGGTTGGACATCAGTGGGGTAGAACTTTTGGGCGTCAAGAACATTATTTAAAGCCATCCCGCCAACTCTTGATATCCTAGGTACCTACCCATCTATTGAGGTTTCCCATTGGAGCCATCGCACTCAAATCTCCCTCTACTGACTGTTTGGGCCTGAAGGCCACACTGCAAACACCAAAGGGTTTTTGGGCCTGAAGGCCACACTGCAAACACCAAAGGGTTTTTGGGCCTGAAGGCCACACTGCAAACACCAAAGGGTTTTTGGGCCTGAGGGCCACACTGCAAACACCAAAGGGTTTTTGGGCCTGAGGGCCACACTGCAAACACTAAAGGCCCCTGGACTGCAGAATGAATGAACAGGAAGCGCTCCCATAGATGCTCCCTGTACAGGATACCCCGTAGAATAGCGAGTTCCCTCATAGAGTTGAAGATCAAATTTTTATATAACTAGCCCCCGAAACACATTGGTTTCATCTTCTAAGTTTTCTTTTTTTTAAATCAAGATCAATACATTTTCTTTCTTTCTTCCACTTTTTAAGCCCTGATGAAGCTTTGAGTGTCGAAACACGCTGGTTTTACCTTTATTGATCTTTTTTTAAATCAAGATCAATAAACTTTTATGGACTCATTTACCAACTTGTGGTGCTCTCATCCTTTACACTTAGCCTGGACCCCGAAGGATACCCCGTAGGATAGCGAGCTGCCTCCTAGAGCTGAAGATCTAATTTTGATATAAGTAGCCCCGAAACACGCCACCCCCCCTGGAATCAGGGATCAGCAAGGTGTCCGCCATAGTCGTGCGCATGGGTTGTACACGTCTGAAATCTGCACCCTGTACATAACACACTCCTGCAATCTGCACCCTGTGACCTTAAAATTATGCCCCCCCCCCCCGGAAAAAGGTTCTGCGGACGCCCATGTTCTGCTCATTAAATATCTACCAGCATTCGGTTTTCCGGTAAATCCAAAAGAGAAAAAGCTGGCGGGATTCTGAGAAAGGCAACAACAAAGGCATTTCACCTGAAATTGGGCTTATTCATATGGAGGCAGGTGCGGTCTACTTTCTCCATGCAGGTGTGATGCTTTTCTGCAATGACACTGCAGTTGGAGAGGAAGTCAGCAGGAACACAGTTCCTCTATGGTTTCCTGGGTCACTGGGGAAGATATGCCATTGGATGCTGCCACCCCATGTGACTCTGGCAGCCATCTTGGGTCAGGCAGCACCTATTTAAGGCCCTGGCTCCAAGGTTTGGCACGCATTTGCAAGTGGGTAGAGTAGGGACAGCTACACCGCCTGGTAGAGACAGTACTAGCGGCAGAGAAAGGTTCCTGAAGAGGAAGGAAAGCATAGGGCTCGCAAATCCTCTAGACCAGGGGGTCTCAAACTGGCGGCCCTCCAGCTGTTGTGAAACTACAAGTCCCATGAGGCATTGCAAGGCTGACAGTTACAAACATGACTCCCTCAGGCAGCGGCATGGTGGGACTTGTAGTTGCGCAACAGCTGGAGAGCCGCCAGTTTGAGACCCCTGCTCTGGACGCCTGCCTGTTGGGCACAAGACGGCCAGGCCACATTCTTCCTCTCTCTACAGATGCTGGCAGGTCGGCTGCACTCTGCTCTCTACCCGCTGTTTGAACTGTGAGTGTTCCCGGTTGGGCGGCCTTCCCGATATTCGTGAACTGTTTCTGCATTTATATATCTGCATTACATAAATAAATCCCAGTCCTTTCATTGCACTGGGATCCCATATGGAAGACTGAGTGTGTTATTCCCGCCGCATGTAGGTTTGTGTGAAATCAGAGGTGGGGGGTACCAGATGGGGACTTTGTGTCTGCTTGCCTGGAACAATAAAGTTACAACTGGGTTGAATTTTAACCAAGTTCCGCTCGCTTTTTCTCCTTTACATTTACTGGCGGTTAGGGTATAGGATGTGCCTTTGGTTGGCTTCTGGTACCCAGTATTCCACCACACCACACTGCACCCCACCTACATGTAGGTTTGGGTGAAATACATCAGGGGAGGGGGTTGTAGGTGGGGACTTTGTGTCTGCTTGCCCGGAGCAATAAAGTTACACCTGGGTTGAATTTTAACTAAGTTCCCTTGGCTTTTTCTCCTTTACATTTACTGGCGGTTGGGGTATAGATGTGCCTTTGGTTGGCTTCTGATACCCAGTATTCCACCCCACCTACATGTAGGTTTGGGTGAAATGCATTAGAGGAGGCGGTCCTAGGTGGGGACTTTGTGTCTTCTTGGCCAGAACAATAAAGTTACAACTGGGTTGAATTTTAACCGAGTTCTGCCGGATTTTTCACCTTTACGTTTACTGGCGGTTGGGGTATAGACGTGCCTTTGGTTGGCTTCTGGTACCCAGTATTCCACCACACCACACTGCACCCCACCTACATGAAGATTTGGGTGAAATGCATCAGAGGAGGGGGTCCTAGGTGGGGACTTTGTGTCTGCTTGCCTGGAACAATAAAGTTACATCTGGCTTTTTCTCCTTTACATTTACTAGCGGTTTGGGTATAGGACGTGGCCTTGGTTGGCTTCCACCACCCGGTCAGCCAGGCCAATACCCCGGAACATCGGGCTGGTGAGCAGAGAACACATTTCCTTATTGGATTCTCCTTGCTGGGTAGGATTCATCGTTTCTATACAAGTGCAAAAACATAAACTTAATACAATTTACAAACTTACTATAAATATGAAATACTGAAAACAAACATAAGATGAGTAGTAGGCCTTGCAGTGGTTACTCCTTGACACACGGACACGCAATCTCGGAGCCGGTACTCGGGATTCACAGGTAGGATTTATCCTGTTTGAAGGACACGTTCTCCATGTCATGGCAGTTTTTCCCGTTCGAGTGCTCGCTGTTATAGTCGTGAGTAAACGTGGTGCCCTGCGCCTCGCTGATGGACGATATGGTGTAGGACGCCGATCGGAGACCCTCAGAATGGGCAAAGCCATTTCCAAACTGGATCCTGTACTGGTTCCAATGTCTTTTTAGAACGCCTTGAACCTAAAAACAAAAACAAACAGACTGCGTGTAAGAAGACCCAACGCTTCCATGTGTTGGTACATGGCTCATCACAGCCTAGGAGGACATTATGGTCTTAAAGCAAGCTGGTCGATAATAGACAGTTATGGATCTGAATATTGCCCATGGTGTGCGGTACGTTTCGCTTTCCGAATTGAAATTCAGACAACATTTTCATTATTCAGAGATTCTAATGTATCCGATTTTCTGAATTACAATAGTAATGATGTTCAACGACTCCTAACTATTAAATTACAGGTATTGGAATTTCCTTTCAAATTAGGCTGTTAGTGAACCTAACGAATACGAATTTATCCAAAGTTACGAAATAACGAATGCCAAATCTACCGTATTTATTGGCGTATAAAGCGCACTTTTTTCCCCTTAAAATCAGAGGAAAATCGTGGGTGCATGTTATACACCGATCCCCACTGTCTCTGAGCGCGACCGACAAAGACCGAGCCGAGCCCAGTGTACTGCGCACTCAGCTAGGCTCGGCTAGGGTCGGCCACGCTTGGCTCCGCCCGCAGCAACGCGAGAGGAGCCGAGAGAAGCTGAGAGGAGCCGAACACACAGGAAATCCGGCTCTGCACAGCTCGACCGAGGCGCCGAACTCAAACACCCCTGCAGACGGACGCGATGGACACCGACAAGGCTGGACGGACCGGCAGACGCACGCGACGGACACCGACAAGGCTGGACGGACCCCGCGCAAGGCCGCAGACGGACGCCGGACAAGGCCGCCGATGGACGCCGGGCAAGACAGCAGACGGACACCGACAAGGCTGGACGGACCCCGCGCAAGGGCGCAGACGGACGCCGGACAAGGCCGCCGATGGACGCCGGGCAAGACAGCAGACGGACACCGACAAGGCTGGACGGACCCCGTGCAAGGCCGCAGACGGACACCGACAGGGCTGAGCATCCAAAATGTACGTTTTTTCCTAAACTTCCCTTCTAAGCTTGGGGTGCAATGCACCGGCGCGCGGTATACCCCGATAAATACGGTATTTATGTCTATCTAAATGGAATGAAACCAAATAAAAATAATAAATAATAATACGTTTTTATTATTATTATTTATTATTTTTCATTTGTTACGTTCCATTCGCTTCCATTTTCTATTACGGATAATTTGTAACTTCGGATAAGTTTGTATTCGTTACGTTCACTAACAGCCAAATTTTAAAGGAAATTCCAATACCTATAATCTAATAGTTAGTAATAGTCATAGTTATTATTCAGATTTTCAAAGTATTCGTGTTTTTGAATTTTCAAATTTTTGTTCTTATTTTTTTGATTTTCGGTCTTTTGAATTTTTGGATTTTCATTCTTATGCCGCGTACACACGATCATTTTTCGGCATGTAAAAAACAACGTTTGTAAAAAAATGTCTTTTAACTGCTTAACGACCGCCGCATGTAAATGTACGTCCACAGAATGGCACGTACAGGCATATGGGCGTACATGTACGTCCCTGCCTTTCCGCGGGTCGGGGGTCTGATCGGGACCCCCCGCTACATGCGACGGTCGGTTCTTCCGTGGGAGAGATCCGGGATGAGGGCGCGGCTATTTGTTTCTAGCCGCCCCCTTGCGGTCGCTCCCCAGAGCTGAAGAACGCGGAGAGCTGTATGTAAACACGGCTTCCCCGTGCTTCACTGTGGCGGCTGCATCGATCGTGTGATCCCTTATGTAGGGAGACTCGATCGATGACGTCACAGCTACAGCCACACCCCCCTACAGTTGTAAACACACACTGGGTGAAGCATAACTCCTACAGCGCCCCCTGTGGTTAACTCCCAAACTGCAACTGTGATTTTCACAATAAACAATGCAATTTAAATGCATTTTTTGCTGTGAAAAATGCCAATTGTCCCAAAAATGTGTCAAAATTGTCCGAAGTGTCCGCCATAATGTCGCAGTCACAAAAAAAATCGCTGATCGCCGCCATTAGTAGTAAAAACAAAAACAAAATAATAAAAATGCAATAAAACTATCCCTTATTTTGTAAACGCTATAAATTTTGCGCAAACCAATCGATAAACGCTTATTGCGATTTTTTGACCAAAAATATGTAGAAGAATATGTATCGGCCTAAACTGAGGAAAAAAATTTTTTTTAGATATGTTTTTGGGGGATATTTATTATAGCAACAAGTAAAAAATAATGAATTTTTTTCAAAATTGTCGCTCTATTTTTGTTTATAGCGCAAAAAATAAAAGCCGCAGAGGTGATCAAATACCACCAAAAGAAAGCTCTATTTGTGGGAAAAAAAGGACGCCAATTTTGTTTGGGAGCCGCGTCGCACGCCCGCGCAATTGTCAGTTAAAGCGACGCAGTGCCGAATCGCAAAACTTGGCCTGGGCATTTAGCTGCCTAAAGGTGGTTAACCACTTAACCCCCGGACCATATTGCTGGTCAAAGACCAGAGCACTTTTTGCGATTCGGCACTGCGTCGCTATAATCGTGTGTACGCGGCATCATTTTTGGATTTCCGAATTTTCTGATTTTTGAATTTCCGAATTTCCAAATTTCCCCTTTTTTTTTTTATGAAACTTGGAATTTTCCAAAAAAAAAAAAAATTCAGAATTTCCGAATATTCTGAAAAATATTGGAAATTTGGATATTTCCGAATGAACGAATTTGTCTAAATTTGTTTGAAAACTAATTTGGAACAAAACCAAATGTCTACTGTACAGGAGGTGTACTACGGAACTCCAGGCACACCGTCAGCACAATATCCTGTAGGTCCAATTACAAGTGAAAGGATGTAAACTGACCAAATTAGCTTCCATGGTTAGCATGGTCAGAAAGGGAGGAAGACACAGGGACTGGTGGGATCACCAGGTAGTTAGAGTGGCCCGGATTCACAAAGCACTTACGCCGGCGTATCTCGAGATACGCCACGTAAGTGTAACTATGCGCCGTCGTATCTGTGCGCCGTGCCCACAAAACTAGATACGCCTGAAAATAGGCTTCCTACGACCGACGTAACTTGCCTACACCGTCGTATCTTGGGCGCATATTTACGCTGGGCGCATTTGCCGCTCCCCTAGATTTTCTATGCACATATGCAAATGAGGGAGATACGCCGATTCACAAACGTAGTTGCGCCCGGCGCATCACATACGCGGTTTGCCTAAGTCGTACGTCCGGCGTAAAGTTATTCCCCATATAGGAGGCGCAACTTATGCAAAGGTATGGACCAGGGAACACAGCCGTCGTATCTTTTGTTGTTTACGTTGTACATGAATATGACTAGGCGTAGGTTACGTTCACGTCGTAGGCAGTGATTCAACGTATCTTAGGCAGTAGTTCCGACGTGATTCTGAGCATGCGCACTGGGATGCGGCCACGGGATGGCGCATGCCCCGTTCATTTTTAGTACTTCTATGGCGCTTGGCCCATCATTTGCATGGGGTCACGCCTCATTAGCATGGCTCACGCCCACTTCCACCTACACTGGCTTACGCCGAGGAAACCCAGCATATCTTTAGGGGGAGTGGGAGCGAGTGCTTTGTGAATCCAGTGCTTGCGCCGGCGTAGCGTAAAAGAGATACGCTACGGCGGCATAAATATGCGCCGATGTCTGTGAATCCGGGCCAATGTCTTGAATTCAGTCTGTAAAGAGAATTAACCCTTAGGTGGAATACAAGGGACAAAGGAGTGCGGTCCCAAAGGTTTACATACATGTTAAAGCCTAACTGAACATGCAGTTCAAGCTAAATGCATTCCAGGTACATCAAAGGAAAAGCGGTGCAAAGACTTCTGGTCCTTTATCTTCATAAAGCAACCAAAGCCTGTCCCCTGCCAGCATGCTGCAGAGGAGGACCCTTTACGCTCTGTGGATAAACAGTGGTCTCTCTGCAGAGGTCCAGCATGCCTCCTGCCCAGCTGGGCATATAGCTCTCCAATCAATGAAGCTGCCTGAGCAGACTTGTTGATAGGAACGCTTGTTCAGGAGGATTTGGTTTGGGGACTGATGTGTGCTGTGTGAGTGCGGCGGATGGCGGTCCGTCTCTTCAATGTGCTGCCAACACAGAGCAGTTTTCACAGCCTGGGGGGGAGGGGAGGGCGGGCAGAGGAGTCTTAAATGGTCATGTAGCTTTAAATAGACTTTAACTGAGAAATGTGTGGTGACTGGGCGCCACGCTTATTGGTTCTTGACCATTACTGCAGACCCTGAGTTGTCAGTAAAAGTGGAGGGGGGGGGGGTCTCACAGCAAGGAGCGTTCACATGTGTGTGCTCCTAGTTCTTTGTTATAACATGGACTGACCAAGCGTCTCTAAGTCATAAAAGCACCATATCCATATTTTATAGTATTTTTATTGGGGTGGATTCAGTAAGCAATTGCGTCTGCGTAACCATAGTTACGCAGCGCAATTGCTTAGCTTTCTGTATTCAGAAAGCTTGTTACGCCGACTGCAGCCTAAGATATGACTGGCATAAGGCTCTTATGCCGTCGTATCTTAGGCTGCATTCTTACGATGGCCGCTAGGTGGCGTTCCCGTAGTGGTCAGCGTAGAGTATGCAAATTGCATACTAACGCCGATTCACAACCCTACGCGCGCCCTACGTACGCATTTTACGTCGTTTACGTTCGTCGGGTTCCGCGTAAGGCTGCTCCTGCTATTAGCAGGGGCAGCCAATGCTAAGTATACCCGTCGTTCACCGCGTCGCGATGTTTGAAAGTTACGTTGTTTGCGTAAGTGAATCGTGAATGGCGCTGGACGCCATTTACGTTCACGTTGAAGCAAATGACGTCCTTGCGACGTCATTTGCCGCAATGCACGTCGGGAAAGTTTCCCGACGGAGCATGTGCACTACGTTCGGCACGGGAACGCGCCTAATTTAAATGATCCATGCCCCCTACGGGATCATTTAAATTACGCGCACTTACGCCGGGCAGTTTTAAGGAGCGCCCGCGCAAATTACGTAGCTACTGCTTCATGAATGAAGCGTAGCGCAGGTAATTTACGGAGGCGCAGCGTTAAAATGGTACGCTGCGCCTCCGTAAGAGGGCGCAATTCGTACCTGAATCCACCCCATTATTTTTATCAAAATTCAGTAAATTCCAGAAAAAAATACACTTACCTCTCCATTGAAGAAACAAAATATCGTAGCCACCAGCAACCCCTAGAGAGAAGAATAATTTATATATCAATGCATACCTCTCCAGAAATGAATGATTATGAGCAATAAATTAATAAATATGGACATTCTCCCAGCATTTTTCATTGATGTAGTGCAAGTCGGGGCCCCTTTAAGCTGCCCTGCAGAATGTCGCTTCCCACTGCAGATTGTTCCCACCCTCCCTGTCCTGTAATAGACAGCTGCAGGGAGAAGGGAGTTAGAAAGGAGGAACCTGATTGGAGGGTTGACCCTACCAACTGGTTTTGGAGCTCTGGGGGAGTGGCTAAGCTGGTGGGATGAGTGCGCCTGGAGCTCAGGAGTGAAGGGGGGTCAGAGATTGCTGCAAGGACTGTGCTGCTGAGAGCTTCAGGGCTGGAGGTGACAATGCATGTGACTTGTAGGGATGAGCTTCGTGTTCGAGTCAAACCCATGTTCGTATGTTCACCAGTTCGTCGAATTAAGAACGTTACGGCCCGTTCGCGCCAAATTCGAGTGACGTGTCACGGCCCATAATTCACTGCGGCATCGCAGTGCATTACTGGCTGATGATTGGCCAAGCATGCACTATGACCCGCATGCTTGGCCAATCACAGCTTGCAAAAAAACGGAGAGCCATAATTGGCCAAAGCTAGGGTGGCTTTGGCCAATTATGGCTCGGGGGATTTAGTACACGCCCCACACTATAAAAGGCCGCCTGCAGGTCGGCCTTGTGCAGTGTGTTGCGGCGGTGGTTAAAGAGAGAGAGAGATTGTAGGTAGATAGAGCAGGCAGGCTAGTCAGTTAAAGTTACAGTGTGTAGAGGATATATATGCATCCCAGGTGTTGTATATATATTTATACACTGTATAGTTTAGCTAGATCAGCTCTTTCTAATTTACTGGCAGGCAGGTGATTGTGCTAGCTGCAGTATTCTCACGTGGTGTACTGCCTGTGTCCTCTGCAGTGTGCACCTAAAGCTACGTGGTGTGTGTACTGTCCGTGTCCTCTGCAGTGTGCACCTAAAGCTACGTGGTGTGTGTACTGCCTGTGTCCTCTGCAGTGTGCACCTAAAGCTACGTGGTGTGTGTACTGCCTGTGTCCTCTGCAGTGTGCACCTAAAGCTACGTGGTGTGTGTACTGCCTGTGTCCTCTGCAGTGTGCACCTAAAGCTACGTGGTGTGTGTACTGTCTGTGTCCTCTGCAGTGTGCACCTAAAGCTACGTGGTGTGTGTACTGCCTGTGTCCTCTGCAGTGTGCACCTAAAGCTACGTGGTGTGTGTACTGCCTGTGTCCTCTGCAGTGTGCACCTAAAGCTACGTGGTGTGTGTACTGCCTGTGTCCTCTGCACATTGTGCACCTAACGTAAAGCTGGTGTTTCTGATATTTACTCCTAGAAGCAGGGATCTGCTCATATTAATACTACAGGCAGGGTATATTGCTGCAAGTACTTTCATGTGGTGTACAGTCTGTGTCCTCTGCAGGCCATTAGTATGTCTGGAAGGACAACAAGGAGAGGCAGAGAGTCACGAGCCGATAAAAGAGGGCAAGCAGGCTCTGCGTCTAGAGGTAACAGTGCTGGTCGTGGACACGGAAGGCAGTAACGTGAGCCCAGAGAGAGCGGGTGCCCAAGAAGGACAACAATCTGGCAGTCATGTTCCCCCAGCTGCAGCATACTGCCAGGTTTTTTACAGTGATGAGGAGGGAGGGGATGATGAGGTCACTGACTCTATGTGGGTGCCTGATACAAGAGAGGAGGAGGAGGAGGCACAGGCACATCTCTAACGAGGCAGGATGCCCTCCAGGGGCCAGCTTAAGGGCAGCACACCAACTGCATCACAATGCAGAGCTACGCATGTGCAGGGCGCTGCTGTCTCTCAGCGTCATTCCAAAAGTTCTTCATCATTAAAATCACTGCTCCAGAAAAAACAACCGTTTAAAAAAAAAAATTCCATTGATACATGTTCCCTGGGGCAAGACCCGGGTTCTCAAACCCGTTTTACGACAATAACTTGCATATTAGGCTTTAAAATTAGCACTTTTGAATTCGAACATTCGAGTCTCATAGACATCAATGGGGTTCTAAATGTTTGCGCGAACGTTCGGTCCATTCGAAAGGTTCTGGTTGCGAACCAAACGGGGGGGTGTTTGGCTCATCCCTGGTGACTTGGGGTTGCTGCAAAGCAGAGGCGTTGCTAGGGGGGTGCGGTCCGCACCGGGTGACACCCGCTAGAGGGGCGACACCATCCGTTTTTTTTTTTTTTAGCTGACATGCCCAGCCTGCCCTGTGCAATCCCAGCCTGCCCTGTACCACCCCAGCCTGCTCTGTGCCACCCCAGCCTGCCCTGTACCACCCCAGCCTGCCCTATATCACCCAGCCTGCCCTGTACCACCCCAGCCTGCCCTGTACCACCCCAAACAGCCCTATAACACCCCAGCCTGCCCTGTACCCCCCAAACAGCCCTGTACCACCCCAGCCTGCCCTGTGCCACCACAGCCTGCCCTGTACCACCCCAGCCTGCCCTGTACCACCCCAAACTTTCCCATGCCACCCCAACTTGCCCTGTGCCACCCTAACTTGCCCTGTACCACCCCAATCTGCCCTATGCCACCATAACTTGCCCTGTACCATCCCAACCTTTCCCATGCCATCCCAACTTGCCCTATGCCACCCTAACTTGCACTATACCACCCAACCTGCCCTGTACCACCCTAACTTGCCCTATACCACCCCAACCTGCCCTATGCAACCCTAACTTTCCCTATACCACCCCAAACTACCCTATATCACCCCAACATGCCCTATACCACCTTAACCTGTCCTATACCACCCCACTACACCAACCTGCCACTATACAACTCTATACTACCCTAACCTGCAACTATACTGCCCTATACTATCATTTACAGGGGCTGGTTTGGGGTGCGCCCCGTGCCCGTGCGCTGCCTGCTTGGTGCTGGGCAGCCTAGACAGAGGGGGGGGTGACACCATATTTTACCGCACCGGGTGACACCAACCCTAGTGACGCCACTGCTGCCAAGGACTGTGCTGCTGAGAGCTTCAGGGCTGAAGGTGGCAAAGCATGTGACTTGGGGTGGCTGCCATGGCTATCAAGGAGTGTGCTGCTGAGAGCTTCAGTGCTGGAGGCAGCTGCACATATTTTGCCAGGGGTCAAGGGCTAACGGTGACACTCTTCACATTTTTTGGAGTTCCTTGGGAATGACTTAGACCTGCAGCCTGTGCGGGTGAGCTGAGTGTGTATAAAGCCCAGGAGTGAAGGGCTCAGACATTGCCGCCAAGAACTATGCTGCTGAGAGCATCAAGGCTAGAGGTGATGATGCATGTGACTTGGGGTTGCTCGCTTGGGCCTGCGGTATGACTGCTGCTGAGGATCTGCCGGGGATCAGTTTACGGCTAATGAGACTGTATTGCTGCTGTGCTGCCTCTGCGAGAACTACAAGGCCACATTTTGCTGTTCCTGTGCTACTGCTGTGGTGTGTTACTGTTTGCTGTGCTATGTGGTGTACTACCCATTCCTGAGCTGTAGGACTGTGACTACAGTTGTGTTGCTACTGTGTGCTAGAGGTGAAGGCTGGAGAGGAGGCCCAACGCCTGGTGGGCTACCTTTTACCTGACTTCAACCTAGAGCTGAGCCCATCAGATGTACTACTCCTCCAAAGGATAAGTCGGGACCTTTGTAGGTGGTGAGAGCACCTTGAAGTGCTAGTTTTGTTATTGTTGTTGTTGTTCCTGCTTACAAAAGAAGTTCTGCCAGGAGGACATTGTGCCTACTTACCTTGGAATTACAAATACTCCCAGCTGGGAGTGAGAGCTCCTAAAAGTAAGCCAAGGGCCCCAACGCAGGCAGGACTAAGATGGTATACCACAGGCCAGTGGCATAGACCTTGGTCTCTTGGCCATAGATAGGCTAGTGGCATAGACCTTGGCCTCTTGGACATACATAGGCCAGTGGCATAGACCTTGGTCTCTTGGCCATAGATAGGCCAGTGGCATAGACCTTGGCCTCTTGGTCATAGATAGGCCAGTGGCTCAGACCTTGGCCTCTTGGTCATAGATAGGTCAGTGTCTCAGACCATGGCCTCTTGGTCACAAAAAGGCCAGTGGCATAGACCTTGGTCTCTTCGTCATAGATAGGCCACTGGCATTCACCTTGGTCTCTTGGTCAAAGATAGGCCAGTGGCATAGACCTTGGTCTCTTGGCCATATATAGGCCAGTAGCATAGACCTTGGTCTCTTGGTCACAGATAGGCCAGTGGCATAGACCTTGGTCTCTTCGTCATAGATAGGCAGTAGCATAGACCTTGGTCTCTTCGTCACAGATAGGCCAGTGGCATAGACCTTGGTCTCGGGGTCATAGATAGGCCAGTGGCATAGACCTTGGTCTCTTCGTCATAGATAGGCCAGTGGTATAGACCTTGGTCTCTTGGTCATATATAGGCCAGTGGCATAGACCTTGGCCTCTTGGTCATAGATAGGCCAGTGGCATAGACCTTGGCCTCTTGGTCATAGATAGGCCAGTGGCATAGACCTTGGCCTCTTGGTCACAGATAGGCCAGTGGCATAGACCTTGGTCTCTTCGTCATAGATAGACCAGTGGCATAGACCTTGGTCTCTTCGTCATATATAGGCCAGTGGCATAGACCTTAGTCTCTTGGTCACAGATAGGCCAGTGGCATAGACCTTGGTCTCGTGGTCATAGATAGGCCAGTAGCATAGACCTTGGTCTCTTGGTCACAGATAGGCCAGTGGCATAGACCTTGGTCTCGTGGTCACAGATAGGCCAGTGGCATAGACCTTGGTCTCGTGGTCACAGATAGGCCAGTGGCATAGACCTTGGTCTTGTGGTCATAGATAGGCCAGTGGCATAGGCCTTGGTCTTTTGGTCATATATAGACCAGTAGCATAGACATTGGTCTCGTGGTCACAGATAGGCCAGTGGCATAGACCTTGGTCTCTTGGCCATATATAGGCCAGTAGCATAGACCTTGGTCTCTTCGTCACAGATAGGCCAGTGGCATAGACCTTGGTCTTGTGGTCATAGATAGGCCAGTGGCATAGACCTTGGTCTCTCGGTCACAGATAGGCCAGTGGCATAGACCATGGTCTCGTGGTCACAGATAGGCCAGTGGCATAGACCTTGGTCTCTTTGTCATAATTTTTCTTTAGATCAGCATTATATTACAAAATGGTTTGCATTGCATTTAAACTCAAGCAAAACCGGAGCGACATTCTAAGGCTACGACTGGCCAAAAATACAAAATTTTCTGCAGCTGTACCTGGTAATTCATGAGAATATGCATGACATAGTCATAGATTTCCTCCGCTATGTGTCCTTCCGGTCTCCATGGCAACAATACAAACTGGATTCCAAGAAGAGGCACGAGGATGAGAGTGGCCCGCACGGCTTTCATGTACAGGTTGGATTCTGCCTGATGCGTCACTTTCAGTTTCGTGATTAAGACACGCACGATGTTCAGCAGAAAGAACAGGTTCACCTAAGAGGAAAGAGAAAAAACACAAAAACATGATTACAAACAATGTATAGAGTTGCTGTCAACTGGCTACAACTCAATGTGAATTACAATGTAACAGCTGACCTAAATGGTAGAGAGATCACATTACATGGACTGCAAGGGTGACCCACAGAATTGGGACTCCCCTCCCCCCTTCCCCTCCACACAAATTTCCTAGCAATCTGGTCAGTGATGAACAGGCTGCCCACTATCATGCAAAGTGCTATTCTGACCACCTGTTCTTTATATTTGACAACCAGGGCCGCCATCAGGGGGGTACAGGCAGTACACCTGTAAGGGGCCTGGGTGGCAACCCCCTTTAAAAAAAAAAAAATGCCCAGATGGCAACCCCCCCCCCTTTTTTTTTCTTTTATTATTTATATATATATATATATATATATATATATATATATATATATATATATATATATATATATATATATATATATATATATATATATATAATTATTATATTATTATTATTATTAAAGGGCCCAGAGATCCCCAGGGCCCCGGATGGCAACCCCCCTTTTTATAATTTTTTATATATATATATATATATATATATATATATATATTTATTAAAGGGCTCAGATGTCCCCAGGGCCCCATGTGGCAAACCCCCCTTTTTTTTTAATAAATGTTTATTTTTGTTTATATAT
Source organism: Rana temporaria (assembly GCF_905171775.1). Taxonomy (NCBI): domain Eukaryota; kingdom Metazoa; phylum Chordata; class Amphibia; order Anura; family Ranidae; genus Rana; species Rana temporaria. Next base: position 4,705,999 of record NC_053493.1, read on the forward strand.
ATATTTTTTATTATTATTAAAGGGCCCAGAGGTCCCCAGGGTCCTGGATGGAAACCCTCTTTTTTTTATTTATTTTTTAATATATTTTTTTTATATTTTTGTATTTCTTTTATTATATATATATATCCCCAGGGCCCCCGGATGGCAAACTCCCTTTTTTTTATTTTTTTATAAATGTTTATATATTTTTTTTGTATTATTATTAAAAGGGCCCAGAGGTTCCCAGGGCCCTGGATGGCAACCCCCTTTTTGTATTTATTTTTAAATTTTTATAAATGTTTATAAATGGCAACCCCCCTTTTTTTGTAATTTCTTTTTATAAAAAATAATAATAATTTGTGTATATATATATATTTTTATTAAAGGGCCCAGAGGTCCCCAGCCCCCCCCTGCTTTTCAATTTCAGGCGGCAGCCCCCCAGTTCTCTGCTCCAGGAGGGCCCATGCCTGAAGCTGTGTAAGGGGCCCCATAATTCCTGATGGCGGCCCTGTTGACAACCTTCAAGCAGTGCAAGTCCCCACATGATGGGATACAAATATATAGATGGCCCCTCACGCTACACAGTTTTTGAAGGATCTAAATCAGATTGTGCAAACAGGCTGAACCAGGTTTGGCCAGCTTGCCTGTGAAGGTTCTCATTCACCCACATCATGGAAGATCTAGTAGTAGTTGGTCACACTCGGGACTTGTTTTCTAATGTCGAAGACACTTCACTGCCCATCCAATGGGCTTCCTCAGTTCCTAGGTTTGGCCAGCTTCAGTGGCGTTGCTAGGCAGGCGACACCCGCCAGAGGGGTGACACCCATGGGTAGCGGCACCACTAACACCGCCCGCTGCCCTGTGCCTCGCGTCGCGGCTGTATCCCTCAGCGGAGCGGAACAAAGCCACCTCCTCTTCTCTCTGTTTACATCCACAGAGGAGGAGGAGCCCGTGCTCGAGGGACACACACTGCTCTGTGTATCTGCTGTTCTGTGGTCTGTACGTCTATACTGCTGGGGGTTTGCACTGAGGGGGGGTCTGCACTGAGGTGGTGGTGTCTGAACTAATGTGGGGTCTGCACTGAGGTGGGGGTGTTTGTACTGATGGAGGGGTCTGCACTGAGGGGGGTGTCTGTACTGATGGAGGGGTCTGCACTGAGGTGGGGGTGTCTGTACTGATGGAGGGGTCTGCACTGAGGGGGGTGTCTGTACTGATGGAGGGGTCTGCACTGAGGTGGGGGTGTCTGTACTGATGGAGGGGTCTGCACTGAGGGGGGTGTCTGTACTGATGGAGGGGTCTGCACTGAGAGGGGTGTCTGTACTGATGGAGGGGTCTGCACTGAGGTGGGGGTGTCTGTACTGATGGAGGGGTCTGCACTGAGGGGGGTGTCTGTACTGATGGAGGGGTCTGCACTGAGGTGGGGGTGTCTGTACTGATGGAGGGTTCTGCACTGAGGGGGGTGTCTGTACTCATTCATCTAGTTAATGGAAGATCTAGTAGTAGTAGTTGGTCACACTCAAGACTTGTTCTCTAATGTTGAGAACACTTCGCTGCTCCTCCTATAGGCTTCCTCAGTTCCTAGGTTTGGCCAGTTTGTCTGTGAAGGTTCTCATTCAACCAGGTCATGGTGTATCCAGTGGTAGTTGGTCATACTCAGGACTTGTTTTCTAATGTTGAAGACAATTCTCCGCTCATCCAGTGGGCTTCCTCAGTTCCTATATTTTTCTTCAACCAGGTCATGGTATATCTAGTATTAGTTGGTCACATTTCGGACTTTGTCCGGGTGCCGCCCCCTCTCTCCTGCCACCTCTCTATCACCATAGTTAGATTCATGCATTGCATGAATCTATCTATAGTCGCTGCTGACACCCCCTATTCAGGTGCTCGAATTACAGCAGCGGGGGTGTTATTTGAAAGCACACTGGCTGAAATTGATGGGCACAGTATCAGCAATTGATGGGCACACTGGCAGAAATTGATGGGCACAGTGGCAGCAATTGATGGGCACACTGGCAGAAATTGATGAGTACAGTAGAGGCAATTGATGGGCACAATGGCAGCAATTGATGGGCACACTGGCAGCAATTGATGAGCATACTGGCAGCAATTGATGGGCACAGTAGTGGCAATTGAAGGGCACACTGGCTGAAATTGATGGGCACAGTATCAGCAATTGATGGGCACACTGGCAGAAATTGATGGGCACAGTGGCAGCAATTGATGGGCACAGTAGCGGCAATTGATGCACACTGGCAGCAATTGATGGGCAAACTGGCAGCAATTGATGAGCATACTGGCAGCAATTGATGGGCACAGTAGTGGCAATGGATTGGCACAGTGGCAGCAATTGATAGGCACACTGGCAGCATTTGATGGGTACAGTAGCTGCTTTTGATGACACAGTGGTGGCAATTTATGGGTACAGTGGCGGCAATTGATGGCACAGTGGTGGCAATTTATGGGTACAGTAGCTGCGTTTGATGGCACAGTGGCAGCAATTGATGGCACAGTGGCTGCAATTGATGGGTTTTTTTTCAGTTTGTTTGCGCCCCCCCCAAAAAATGTTAAGCCTTACATTGGGGGTCAGTGTGAAGAATTCCCCTTATAGTTAGCTAAAAAGATAATCAGTGTCTTTGGTTACTAATACCTCTGGAGGAGCTCGAGGGTTCCACAGAATCCTTGGTGAGAAAGGCTGGTCTAAGGATATCTGGACCTCAGTTATGGGGGATGGAGCACCTCAGTTATGGAGATGGAGGACCTCAGTATTGAGGGATGGAGGACCTCAGTATTGAGGGATGGAGGACCTCAGTTATGGGGGATGGAGGATCTCAGTATTGAGGGATGGAGGACCTCAGTTATGAGGGATGGAGGACCTCAGTTATGAGGGATGGAGGACCTCAGTTATGGGGGATGGAGGACCTCAGTTATGGGGGATGGAGGACCTCAGTTATGAGGGATGGAGGACCTCAGTTATGGGGGATGGAGGACCTCAGTTATGGGGGATGGAGGACCTCAGTTATGGGGGATGGAGGACCTCAGTTATGGGGGATGGAGGACCTCAGTTATGAGGGATGGAGGACCTCAGTTATGAGGGATGGAGGACCTCAGTTATGGGGGATGGAGGACCTCAGTTATGGGGGATGGAGGACCTCAGTTATGGGGGATGGAGGACCTCAGTATTGAGGGATGGAGGACCTCAGTTATGGGGGATGGAGGACCTCAGTTATGAGGGATGGAGGACCTCAGTTATGGGGGATGGAGGACCTCAGTTATGGGGGATGGAGGACCTCAGTTATGGGGATGGAGGACCTCAGTTATGGGGGATGGAGGACCTCAGTTATGGGGGATGGAGGACCTCAGTTATGGGGGATGGAGGACCTCAGTTATGGGGGATGGAGGACCTCAGTTATGGGGGATGGAGGACCTCAGTATTGAGGGATGGAGGACCTCAGTTATGGGGGATGGAGGACCTCAGTTATGAGGGATGGAGGACCTCAGTTATGGGGGATGGAGGACCTCAGTTATGGGGGATGGAGGACCTCAGTTATGGGGATGGAGGACCTCAGTTATGGGGGATGGAGGACCTCAGTTATGGGGGATGGAGGACCTCAGTATTGAGGGATGGAGGACCTCAGTATTGAGGGATGGAGGACCTCAGTTATGGGGGATGGAGGACCTCAGTATTGAGGGATGGAGGACCTCAGTATTGAGGGATGGAGGACCTCAGTTATGGGGGATGGGGGACCTCAGTTATGGGGGATGGAGGACCTCAGTTATGGGGGATGGAGGACCTCAGTTATGAGGGATGGAGGACCTCAGTTATGGGGGATGGAGGACCTCAGTTATGGGGGATGGAGGACCTCAGTTATGGGGGATATGTTCTAAAGAGATCATTGCTGGTACATCATTGACTCATTGCACACAATGTCGCTCTTTTATACTCGATATAAAGTGAACAGAAGTGGGATAAAATGAATAAATATAATACATACCAATAAAGCCGCACAAATGGGTCCATGAATAATATAAAGCAAATGAGTGTCAGAACTTATCCAGCAGCTAAACAGAAAAGAGAAGGTTAGAGAGAATATTCTACACTTACAGTGCCATTCAATTACTCACTACAAATGTATTTTTCACTTACTTGTCGTTATAATAAATACTTCTCGCCACGGCGTGTATGCATGCTGGAATCAGAGGGAACCCTGGGAGGAAAGGAATAGAAAGGGTTGAAATGTGAACCTCTCTTCAGGTAAGTTGGCCAAGCCTAGAGTCCCTCAGCTCCTGAATAACCAACATTTAAAGTGCTCTGATTACCATTATCAACTATAGGAAAATGTAAATAAAAACCCACATTTTGGGTTGTCCCCAGAACAGGAATAGTGCGGATATTTTCCAATCAGGATAACTGAGGTCCTCCAATCTCCATAACTGAGGTCCTCCAATCCCCATAACTGAGGTCCTCCAATCCCCATAACTGAGGTCCTCCAATCCCCCATAACTGAGGTCCTCCAATCCCCCATAACTGAGGTCCTCCAATCCCCCATAACTGAGGTCCTCCATCCCCCATAACTGAGGTCCTCCATCCCCCATAACTGAGGTCCTTCACCCCCCATAACTGAGGTCCTCCATCCCCCATAACTGAGGTCCTTCACCCCCCATAACTGAGGTCCTCCATCCCCCATAACTGAGGTCCTTCACCCCCCATAACTGAGGTCCTCCATCGCCCATAACTGAGGTCCTCCATCCCTCATAACGGAGGTCCTCCATCCCCCATAACAGAGGTCCTCCATCCCCCATAACGGAGGTCCTCCATCCCCCATAATGGAGGTCCTCCATCCCCCATAACGGAGGTCCTCCATCCCCCATAACAGAGGTCCTCCACCCCCCATAACTGAGGTCCTCCATTGCCCATAACTGAGGTCCTCCATCCCTCATAACTAAGGTCCTCCATCCCCCATAACTGAGGCCCTTCATCCCCCATAACTGAGGTCCTCCATCCCCTATAACTGAGGTCCTCCATCGCCCATAACTGAGGTCCTCCATCCCCTATAACTGAGGTCCTCCATCCCCCATAACTGAGGCCCTTCATCCCCCATAACTGAGGTCCTCCATTCCCTATAACTGAGGTCCTCCATCCCCCATAACTGAGGTCCTCCATTCCCCATAACTGAGGCCCTTCATCCCCCATAACTGAGGTCCTCCATCCCCTATAACTGAGGTCCTCCATCCCCTATAACTGAGGTCCTCTATCGCCCATAACTGAGGTCCTCCAGCCCACATAACTGAGGTCCTCCATCCCCTATAACTGAGGTCCTCCATCCCTCATAACTAAGGTCCTCCATTCCCAATAATTGAGGTCCTCCATTCCCCATATCTGAGGTCCTCCATCCCCCATAACTGAGGTCCTCTATCCCCCATAACTGAGGTCCTCTATCCCCCATAACTGAGGTCCTCTATCCCCCATAACTGAGGTCCTCCATCCTCTATAACTGAGGTCCTCCATCGCCCATAACTGAGGTCCTCAATCCCTCATAACTAAGGTCCTCCATCGCCCATAACTGAGGTCCTCCATCCCCCATAACTGAGGTCCTCCATCCCCCATAACTGAGGTCCTCCATCCCCCATAACTGAGGTCCTCCAGCCCACATAACTGAGGTCCTCCAGCCCACATAACTGAGGTCCTCCATCCCCCATAACTGAGGTCCTCCATCCCCCATAACTGAGGTCCTCCATCCCCCATAACTGAGGTCCTCCATCCCCCATAACTGAGGTCCTCCATCCCCCATAACTGAGGTCCTCCATCCCCCATAACTGAGGTCCTCCATCCCTCATAACTGGGGTCCACCATCCCCCATAACTGAGGTCCTCCATCCCCCATAACTGAGGTCCTCCATCCCTCAACACTAAGGTCCTCCATCCCCCATAACTGAGGTCCTCCATTCCACATAACTGAGGTCCTCCACCCCCCATAACTGAGGTCCTCCATCCCTCATAACTGAGGTCCTTCATCCCCCATAACTGAGGTCATCCATCCCTCATAACTGAGGTCCTCCATCCCCATAACTGAGGTCCTCCATCCCCCATAACTGAGGTCCTCCATCCCCCATAACTGAGGTCCTCCATCCCCCATAACTGAGGTCCTCCAGCCCACATAACTGAGGTCCTCCAGCCCACATAACTGAGGCCATCCATCCCCCATAACTGAGGTCCTCCATCCTCCATAACTGAGGTCCTCCATCCCCCATAACTAAGGTCCTCCATACCCCATAACTAAGGTTCCCCATCCCCATAAATGGGATCATCCAGCCCACATAACTTAGGTCCTCCAGCTCAAATATCAGAGCCCCCCACAACATCAGATTCCCTCCTTACATCATGGCCCCCATCAAAGTCCATCTGAGTCTCTCTTACTTTAGGATTCCCATCAGTGTTCTCATTACATCAGAGTCCCCCCTCACATCAGGGACTCTATCACAGCCATCTTCCCTAACCCACCACACACATAAGAGTCCTTATTAGAGCCCCCCTTATATAAGAGTCCCCATCAGAGTCCCCCTTACATCAGGGTCCCTATCAGTTTCCTCTTTACACCAGACTCCCCCCTTACACCAGGGTCCGCATTATTTCCCCCTCCAACCTCAGAGTCCCTATAGGGCAGGGGTGTTAAACTCAATTTCATCGTGGGCCGCATCAGCATTATGATTGCCCTCAAAAGGGCCGGTTGTCTCTGTAAGATTAGATGTCTCTTAGATGTCTCCCCATATATTAAATGTCAAGAGCCACCCCACCATCAAAAGCTGAGTCCCCCACCCTCCCTTACATCACAGTGCACCCCCTTTCCTTATTCTGCTACTGGGAAGAAGCTGGATGCATTGCTTGAAAGCAGAAAGTAAGGGTCTGGAGGAGGACCAGAGGAGGGCTGGAGCTTTCCTGCAGCTGCAGGAGAGGTGTGAGGGCCACATGATATGGCCTGGAGGGCCGGATTCGGCCCGTGGGCCTTCTGTTTGACACCTGTGCTATAGGGGCTCCCCTTACATCAGAGTTTCCCTTATATCAGAGCCCCCAGCAGAGTCCGCTGCTACATCATGGTAACCATCAGAGTCTCCCTTACATCAGAGTCCCAATCACAGGGCCAGATGCACAAAGAAGTTACGCTGGCGTATCTATTGATACGCCGCGTAACTTCTACTTTGCTCCGGCGTATCTTTGTTTTGTATCCACAAAACAAGATACGCCTAAAGCTGGGCTAGATCCGACTGGCGTACGTCTTAGTACGCCGTTGGATCTAAGGTGCATATTTACGCTGGCCGCTAGGTGGCGCTTCCGTCGATCTCTGCGTTGAGTATGCAAATTAGCTAGATACGGCGATCCACAAATGTACGTCCGGCCGGCGCATTTTTTTACGTTGTTTCCGTAAGGCTTTTTTCGGCGTATAGTTACCCCTGCTACATGAGGCGTACGCAATGTTAAGTATGGCCGTCGTTCCTGCGTCAAATTTTTAAATTTTGTACGTCGTTTGCGTAAGTCGTTCGCGAATAGGGCTTTGCGTAGAATGACGTTCACGTCGTAAGCATTGGCTTGTTGCGGGTTTATTTCGAGCATGCGCACTGGGATACCCCCACGGACGGGTAAAAAAAACGTCATTTACGTCGAGTCAAGACGTATTAACATAAAACACGCCCCCGTCACATACATTTGAATTGCGTGCCCTTACGCCAGGAGATTTACGCTACGCCGCTGTAACTTTAGAGGCAAGTGCTTTGTGAATACAGCACTTGCCTCTCAAAGTTGCGGCGGCGTAGCGTTACTAAGATACGCTACGCCTGCATAAAAATACGATCCGCTACGTGGATCTGGGCCAGAGTCTTCTTCACATCAAGCCAAAGAAGACAACATAGGCAGCTTCTGCTGACCTGAATCACATTGTGTGCACATTGAGGATATGACCCCGGGCGTGGGTTGGATAATATCTGCTCTCAAGCCAGATCTGGCCCCAGGGCCGTCGTTTGGAGACCCCTGGATTAGAGAATGGTCAACATAAAAAAAAAAAAAAGATTGTTACATGTAGGAGGGGAATGTCAGACTTGGTCTGGGTGGGGATTGGCTAAACACAAGAAACAGCAAAGTATTCCTAATCTCCGAAAAGCCCAACACCCGACTCTTTCTGAGGAACAAAACATTATTTTTCACAAACTTATCTTCCGATTTATCATCAGCGCCAAGCAGAGGAAGCGCGACTGCTAATTGGTTTTATGTCAACTCTTCCGAAATAGACGGCAATCTTCTGGAAGGATCAAAGCGCGTCGGCACACGCCTCAGTCCTCCGAGATATCCTTCGTTATTATCTTCTGACTGACACATAAAAAACAATCACCGCTTACGCGATTCAACCCAAAGGGGCCCTAGTCACAGCTTTGTCTAAGGCCCCTCCAGACAGAAATGCGCCGGCGCTGCTTGTCTTCATGTGTCGCTCCTAAGCGGCGGTCAATGTGAAGTCAGCTCATAAAAAGTGAGCTGTTAGATGTAAAGCACTAATATGTTCATAAAACACTCTAAGGAAAGGCAAATAACCTTTCTAATCATTAAAATCCAGCGGTCACATGACTGCAGGGCTCAGTTGCAATGCCTGTTCTGCATGGCAGGGGGCGTCTTTACATAGGAGGCATCTGGTCAGCAGTCATGTGACACTGGTGCGGGGAATGTCCATCTTTGCTGCCCAGCATGTTGCTTCCGGCACTGGCAGGCATTGTCGCTGTGAATGCCACCTATGCATGCCTTTGGGGCAGTGGAGGCCTCTCGGCCCCTTAATCTAAATGCAGGGCACCGGACGCATGGATTTCTATAAAAGATTTTTTTTTTAAAGAACATGATTGGAGCCTGAGGCTCTAATTGGCTTAAAAAAAGGGTGGGCTCGGGGCGCAGAGCACTACGCCCCGAGCCCACCCTGTTGTGTGACATTAGCAAATTATTATTCGCTAATGTCTTCCCGTTTCTCCCATTGCTCCAGCCCGCCATCGCACACCATTGACAACACCGCCCCCCCCCCCCCCCCAAGGCACTGGATCGCCCTTTCACCTGTCAGGCCCTCGTCAGACCCGCACTTACCCCGTGCAGTTCACAGCTGCCGTGATGGCTTCCTCCCTCTATCTCCTCCGTGTCCCGGCCGTTGCTTCTCCTCCTGGCCAATGGGGTCTTCCGACTCCTGGCCAATGGTCGATTGGCCGGGAGGAGAAGTGATGGCCGGAACACGGAGGAGACGGAGGGGGGAAGCCGCAGCTGTGAACTGCACGGGGTAAGTACAGGGCTGTCTTATGGCTCTGCACACCATTGACAACACCGCCCCCCCCCCCGGGCTCCAGCTTGCCCTCTCACCCCTGCGGTGACAGCTCCTCCGCGTCCCGGCCATCGCTTCTCCTCCCGGCCAATCGGGTCTTAGGACTTCCAGCCAATGGTGTCTTAGGACTCCCGGTCAATCACAAAGCACGTCCTCAGACCCCATTGGCTGGGAGTCCTAAGACACCATTCCGTAGACCTGATTGGCCAGGAGGAGAAGCAATGGCTGGGACACAGAGGAGATAGAGGGGGTGAGAGGGCGAGCCGGAGCCCGGGGGGGTGTTGTCAATGTCATTCATTACTGCGGATCATTCGTTACTGTGGATCATTAGTTAAATCGGATCATTCGTTACTTCGGATCATTCGTTACTTCGGATCATTCGTTACTGCGGATATAGCAATGCCACTGAACGCCACTATTTACGTATGAATGTCGATTATTTAAAAGTAAACACAGGGGCCCAGATTCAAGAAGCAATTGCGCCCGTGTAACCATAAGTTACACGGCGCAATTGCTTACTTGCTCCGGTGTAACGAGTGCTCCTGATTCAGGAACCTCGTTACACCGACTGCAGCCTAAAATCTGCGCGGCATAAACTTGACCAAGTCAGAAGCCATGGGGGTGGGAATCTCACGGGAACTAATGTCGCACCTTAAAGATAACTTCCATTTTAGCTGGACGGAAGTGGCGCTGAAATACTTGGGAACGTTTATACCCCCCTCCTTCTCCCAGGTATACAGACTTAACTTCCCCCCCCCTACTGAGGGAGGTCCAAAAGCTACTTCTCCAATGGACAGGAGGCCTCCACTCGTGGGTAGGACGCTGCAACATCCTTAAAATGACGGTGCTCCCCAAATTCCTATACCTACTACAGGCACTCCCGGTCTTTATCCCGGGAAGCTACTTTAAACTAGTGCACTCTGCATTTACTCGGTTCTTATGGGCGGGAAAGAGGCCTCGTATACAGAGAAATACACTCTCCCTACCGAAGCTCCACGGGGGATTAGCTCTCCCGGATGTACGGAAGTACTACCACGCCGCACAATTGGTACGCCTCCTAGACTGGGTTCGGATAGAACAGGAGCAATCTGACATACCAGGCTCCCTGGTGCCTGAAAGATCTGCCCACGCGGTTCGCGAAACACCCACTGATGGGGAACACGGCTAAAGTCTGCGCGCGTCTATTCACACAATACTCCCTATCCGGTCAGAACTCCCCCCTCCGCCCCGTTATCGGACACCCCAAATTTGACCCTGGACTCTGGGACCGTAGATTTCTGGACCTTAGCAAAACGGGGTTTTTCCAGGTATCACATTTCTGCACGAACGGGAGGTGGAAAACGGCGACGGAACTAGCAGACCCTAACGGGGTGTTTAGACTCGACTTCCTAAGGGCGAACCAACTGAGCCACTTCCTAGGTAGCCCCCCCCCCCCCAGAGGAACTCTGCACAGAGACGGGAACACTGTCCCATGCACTTTCCCTAATGTACTCCTTGCTGAACACCCCCCCTGACGGACACCAGATCTCGGCCCTTGTTAAATGGGAAAAAGACCTAAACACTCAATTCTCTCCACTCAAAAGGCAAAACATACTGCGATTTACGCACAAGTCATCAATTTGTTCCAAAACACAGGAGACGAATTATAAGATCCTCATGCGCTGGTATAAAACCCCTGATCTACTGAACAAAATCTTGCCTGCCTCCGACGCCACTTGCTGGAGATGCAAACAGGACAGAGGTACAATCCTTCATATTTTCTGGTCTTGTCCCCGGGTTGGGGGATTCTGGGGGGAGGTATGCCGCATTGTCCAGAAATTTACAGAGAGAACGGTGCCGGATGACCCGGCGTACTTTCTGCTCCACGCGACGGATTGGCCGGCTGGAGCCTATAAAAAAATCGATTGTCCGCCACCTCCTGGACGCGGCTAGGGCATGCGTGCCCCTCCACTGGAAGTCCCCCCACCCGCCGACGACGGCAACATGGCTCAGGAAGGTAGACGAGATCAGCCGCATGGAGGACCTGGTGCTCTCTGGCCAACAACGACAGGAAGCATACACCAAAACATGGCAACTCTGGAATATGTTTAAATATTCGGAGGAAGGATCAGTCCGACCATATAAGACTCACCCACTGATCCCCCGACTCTGTAAAACCCAGTGGATACACTGGGCCCCCTAGGGACACTCTTGGACGTCCCTGCCTGCGCAGCCCCCCCCCCCCACGTCTCTATCCCCTCCCCAACTTTTTCTATCTTTCTTTTCTTACCTTTGATATTCTAGCTTTCCTACATCTCCTTAAGGAAAACGCGAAAACTAGGAAGGGGGACTGGACCTCTTGGACCTACAGCCCTGTTCCATATACGCATCCATACGACTTCACCTACTTAATGACGAAAGGCAGCTGGAGATCTCTCAAGGCCGCTACTCGTTATCTAAGGGTAAGCCGTACTGACCCTCGAGCCGTGTCTCTTCCGCCATTTCGGAGGGGCATGGTTCCGAGGAGGAAACGTTAATGATAAAAACGTGTGCGATGCCCTGCTATGCTACTATTTCTCTTGATGCCTTTTTAATGCCTGTGTTGACTGTGTTGTCAATGTCATACTGTCTGTAAATTCTATGGCCCGGGACGGGCAGGTTCCTCTGTTTATAAATAAAAAATGTTGAAAAATAAAAATCTGCGCGGCATAAGGCACTTATGCCTCGCAGATTTTAGGCTGCATTCTTGTGCTTGCCGCTAGGGGGCGCTCCCATTGTGTATCAGCGTGTAGTATGCAAATTGCATACTACCAACTGATTCACAAACTTGCGCGGGCCCCGCGCAAGCCAGGTACGGAGTTTCCGTACGGCATCTTTAGCGCAAGGCTGCCCCTTCTAATAGTAGGGGCAGCCAATGCTAAAGTATAGCCGCCGTTCCCGCGACGTGAAATTTGAATTTCACGGCGTTTGCGTAAGTGCTTCGTGAATGGCGCTGGACGCCATTCACGTTCACTTTGAAGCAAATGACGTCCTTGCGACGTCATTTGCCGCAATGCACGTCGGGAGCGCGCCTAATTTAAATGATTCGGGATCATTTAACTTGCGCGCGCTTACGCCGGGCAAATTTGCCGGCGCGCCCTCGCAGTTCACGTGAATCGAGGGCAGCGCAAAATATTTGCGGGGGCGCAGGGCAAAATCGTTGCCCTGCTCCCCCGCAAATATCGCGCAAATGTACCTGAATCTGGCCCAGGGTCTGCAGGGTCTGCAGGTGAGTCAACCATACACAATAGGGCAGAGCTGGGCAGCATTAGTAGTAGAATTTCACACTGAGATATCGGGACACAGCACAGGACAAAGGGAATTCAATCCAGGATAGTTGACAACAATGACAGGGCCCAGGGCAGCTTCCCCTTTTGCCCCTGCCTAAAAAAAACGGCAAACAAAATGTTGATAAAGACTCGGAATATCTTACCCCATCCTAGTAAGTAATACCAGATCAGATGCTGCTTCTCAGCGAAGACGGCCACCACGATGAGCGTATGGAGGTAGATCCCCTCACACAGCATCCAGAAGTAATTACACCCCATCAGATAGAAGTGGATGAACTGGGAGATTTTGCAGCTCACCTGTCATCGTAATAAATAAAAGTTAAAGGTTATTAATGTAAATCAAATCGATTTTTTTAAATCAGATTTTTTTTTCCATTTTTTTTTTTTTTAACCACTTGCCCACCGCGCCTATTCCGGCACTTCTCTCCTTCATGTAAAAATCACAATTCTTTTGCTAAAAAATTAATCAGAACCCCCCAAACATTATATATATATTTTTTAGCAGACACCCTAGGGAATAAAATGGCCGTCATTGCAACTTTTTTTCTCGCACGGTATTTGCGCAATCATATTTCAAAAACACCTTTTTTTAGGGAAAAAAACTGTTTCATGAATTAAAAAATAACAAAACAGTAAAGTTAGCCCAATTTTTTCGTATAATGTGAAAGATGATGTTACGCCGAGTAAACAGATACCTAACATGTCGCGCTTTAAAATTGCGCACACTCATGGAATGGCGCCAAACTTCGGTACTTAAAAATCTCCATAGGCGACGCTTTAATTTTTTTTACAAGTTACTATTTTTGAGTTACAGAGGATGTCTAGTGCTAGAATTGTTGCTGGCGCTCTATCGCACGCGACGATACCTCACACGTGGGGTTTGAACGGCGTTTACATATGTAGGCGGGACTTGCATGCGGGGCGTTTAAAAAAATGTTTTTTTTTTTCATTTTATTTTTATTTAACTTTTTTTTAATATTTTTTTTTTGATCACTTTTATTCCTATTATAAGGAATGTAACCATCCCCAGTAATAGGAATCAGTGTGACAGGTCCTTATTATGGAGAGAGGCGGGGTCAATAAGACCTCCCCCTCCCCCCCACATCTCTCCTCCAGGCTGGAAAGCATGAAATCGGTGAAAAAAAATTCACCAATCACATGCCGACAGCCGGGATTGCGGCTTTGTTTACTTGCGGCTAACGTCGCGCCCGGGCCTTCGACGGTCATAGAGATGACTGGTGACCATCTGGATCTGATTGAAGATCCTTTCAGGCGCTTTACAGGCGCTTTTTTAACGCCAAAGCGCCTGAAAAACACCCCCGCGTGAAAGGGGTCTTAAACTTTTTTGCATTGCAGTGTACACTTCTCTAAGGCCCCCTTCACACCTGGGCGGCAGGTGCGGTGGCGGTATAGCGCCGATATACCGTCGGAATTGCGTCGGTATTCGGCCGCTAGCGGTGCGGTTTTAACCCCCGCTAGCGGCTGAAAAAGGTTTAATACCGCCGGCAATGCGCCTCTGCAGGTACAGCCGCGGTTTCCCATTGCTTTGAATAGGAAGGAGGGGTGGAGGGGCGGCAAACACACCGCTCCAAAGATGCGGCTAGCAGGACTTTTGGAGCGGAGGTCCTGCTAGTCAGGGCCGCCATCAGGAATTATAGGGCCCCTTACACAGCTTCAGGTATGGGCCCTCCTGGAGCAGAGAACCGAGGGGGGGGGGGCTGCCCCGCCTCAACAAATTGAGAAGCGGGGGGGTGCCGCCGATGATTGAGAAAGGGGGGTTGCCCTGGGCCCCTTCATTAAAAAAAGAAATAAAAAAAATATGTAAAAAAAAGGGGGGGGGGCGGTTTGCCATCCGGGGCCCCTGGGCCCTTTAATAAAAAGAAAAATAAAATATTTAATTTTTTATAAAGCTTCTATTAAAAAAAAGAGGGGGGGACCTCTGGGTTCTTTAATAAAATAAAAAAAAATCTACACATATAAAAAAATATGTATAAAAAAAAGGGGGGGGTTACCATCCGGGGGCCCTGGGCCCTTTAATAAAAAGAAAAAATATATATATATATACTTTTTTAAAAAAGCTTCTATTAAAAAAAAGAGGGGGGGGTGGGGACCTCTGGGTTCTTTAATAAAATAAAAAAAAATCTATACATATAAAAAAATATATATAAAAAAAAAGGGGGGTTACCATCCGGGGGCCCTGGGCCCTTTAATAAAAAGAAAAAAAATATATATATATATATTTTTTTAAAAAAGCTTCTATTAAAAAAAAGAGGGGGGGGGGGGTGGGGACCTCTAGGTTCTTTAATAAAAAAAAAATGTATACATATAAAAAAAAAAAGGGGGGGGGGTTGCCATCCGGGGTCCCTTAAAAAAAAAGGGGGGGTGCCATCCGGGCCCCTGGAGACCTCTGGGCCCCTTACAGGTGTACTGCCTGTACCCCCCCTGATGGCGGCCCTGCTGCTAGCGCACCGCTCCAGTGTGAGAGCCCTCGGGGGTTGTCACACTGGAGAAAGCACCCCGCTGTTTAGGGACGGTTTGCAGGCGCTATTTTTAGCGCAATCGCGCCTGTAAACCGCCCCCAGTGTGAAGGGGGGCCTTAAGCAAACCAATTTTTTTGCAAAGTTTATCTCCTAAAAATCCCGCCAGTGACAACGCTTCCTGCTGCAGGCCGACAACTTGAAACCACTTCCCAGCAATTAGCGCCGGACTTTAAAAATCAATGCAAAAAAAAAACGGAAACAAGACCACGAAGTCTGTATTTAGTAGATGTAGCGCTGGCGGCAATCTCAGCCTTGAGTCTGTGTGGATCAGGCTCTATCAGCTCTGCACATCTGGGCGTGTTTCCTCTCCCCTCCCCCCCCCCAACTCCTTTCACAATTGTTCCAGCCTGTCAGGTTGTATGGGGACCCGTCATCGTCGGGATCTTGATGCTGATTTGGCCATTCCGGGACATCAACACCCTGATTTTAAGCCATTTGTTTTTGTTTTTTTACTTTTAACCACTTAAGACCCGGACCTTTAGGCAGCTAGAGGACCGGGCCAGTTTTTGCGATTCGGCACTGCGTCGCATTAACTGACAATTGCGCGGTCGCGCGACGTGGCTCCCAAACAAAATTTGCGTCCTTTTTTCCCCACAAATAGAGATTTCTTTTGGTGGTATTTGATCACCTCTGCGGTTTTTATTTTTTTGCGCTATAAACAAAAATAGAGCGACAATTTAAAAAAAAATTCAATATTTTTTACTTTTTGCTATAATAAATATCCCCCAAAAATATTTAAAAAAAAAATGTTTTCCTCAGTTTAGGACGATACGTATTCTTCTACATATTTTTGGTAAAAAAAATCGTAATAAGCGTTTATCGATTGGTTTGCGCAAAATTTATAGCGTTTACAAAAGAGGGGATAGTTTTATTGCATTTTTATTAATTTTTTTTTTTTTTTACTACTAATGGCGGCGATCAGCGATTTTTTTCGTGACTGCGACATTATGGCGGACACTTCGGACAATTTTGACACATTTTTGGGACCATTGTCATTTTCACAGCAAAAAGTGCTATAAAAATGCATTGTTAGGGCTCTTTCACACGGAGCGGACCGTTTCTCGGTCCGCTCCGTGTGTCCGCCAAAGCTCAGCGGGGATCCCCGCTCAGCTGTCGGCGGATAGGGCGGTCCCCGCACACAGTGCAGGGACCGCCCTGTCTCTGCTCCGTTCTCCCCTATGGGGAACCTGATGCAGACGGACCGTCTGCATCAGTTCCGCTCCGCCGAACGGAAGAAAAATAGGGTTTCTTCCGTTCGGAAAAGCGGATCCCGACTGACGCGGACGCTAGCGGATGCTCCATCCGCTAACGGACGCGTCCCTATAGGGATTCATTACAAGTCCGTTAACGGACTTGTAATGAACGGACAGACGGAGCGGACGTCTGAAAGGGGCCTAACTGTGAAAATAACAATGGCAGTGAAGGGGTTAACCACTAGGGGCCGCTAAAGGGGTTAAGTGTGCCCTGATTTGTGCTTCTTACTGTAGGGGGGCGGGCTAGACGTGTGATCGCCGCCATTAGTAGTAAAAAAAAATATTAATAAAAATGCCATAAAACTATCCCCTATTTTGTAAACGCTATAACTTTTGCGCAAACCAATCAATAAACGCTTATTGTGATTTTTTTTACCAAAAATATGTAGAAGAATACGTATCGGTCTTTTTATATATTTTTGGGGATATTTATTATAGAAAAAAGTTAAAAATATTGCTTTTTTTTCAAAATGTTCGCTCTATTTTTGTTTATAGCGCAAAAAATTAAAATCGCAGAGGTGATCAAATAACACCAAAAGAAAGCTCTATTTGTGGGGAAAAAAGGACGCCAATTTTGTTTGGGAGCCACGTCGCACGACCGCGCAATTGTCAGTTAAAACGACGCAGTGCCGAATCGCAAAAAGGGGCCTGGTCCTTTAATCGGGTCTTAAGTGGTTAAAAGGAAAGTGTAAAAAACAAAACAAAAAAAAAACTTTTTTTTTTTTTTTTAGAAAAGCGCCCTCGTCCCTGCAAGCTTGCATGCAGAAGCGAACGAATAGGTACGTTGCGCCCACATTTGCAAACAGAATTCAAACCACACATGTGAGGTATCGCCGTGAACGTTAGAGCGAGAGCAATAATTCTATCCCAAGACCTCCTCTGTAACTCTAAAAAGGTTACCTGTAAAAAAAAAAGTTAAAGCGTTGCCTATGGAGATTTTTGAGTACCGAAGTTTGGCGCCATTCCACGAGTGTGCACTATTTTCAAGTGTGACGTGTGGGGTATCTATTTACTCGGCGTAACATCATCTTTCACATTATACAGAAAAGTTGGGCTACCTTAATTTTAATTCATGAAACAGTTTTTTTTCAGCAAAAAAGCGTTAGAAAATACCACGTGACATAAAAAGTTGCAATGACTACAGTTTTATTCCCTAGGGTCTCTGCTGAAAAAAAAAAAAAATACATAATATTTGGGGGTTCTGAGTAATTTTCTACCCCAAAAAATTATGGCCCAGATTCACGTAGATGGGCACAAAAATGTGCGGGCGTAACGTATCTCATTTACGTTACGCCGCCGCAAGTTTTTCAGGCAAGTGCTTTATTCACAAAGCACTTGCCTGTAAAGTTGCAGCAGCGTAGCGTAAATCACGCGGCGTAATTCAAATTCGCCGGGTAGGGGGCGTGTATCATTTAAATGAAGCTCGTCCCCGCGCCGAACGAACTGCGCATGCGCCGTCCGTCAAATATCCCAGTGTGCATTGCTCCAAATGACGTCGCAAGGACGTCATTGGTTTCAACGTGAATGTAAATGACGTCCAGCCCCATTCACGGACGACTTACGCAAACGACGTAAATTTATAAATTTTCGACGCGGGAACGACGGCCATACTTAACATTGGCTGCGCTTCATAGACCCAGGGGCAACTTTACGCCGGGAAAAGCCTAACGTAAACGTCGTAACTTAACTGCGTCGGCCGCGCGTACGTTCGTGAATTCGCGTATCTAGCTAATTTGCATACTCGACGGGGAAATCGACGGAAGCGCCACCTAGCGGGCAAAAAAAAAATTGCATTTAAGATCCGACAGTGTAAGAGACTTACACCTGTCGGATCTAATGGATATCTATGCGCAACTGATTCTAAAAATCAGTCGCATAGATACGACGGCGCTAGGCAGAGATACGACGGCGTATCTGGAGATGCGCCGTCGTATCTCTTTTGAGAATCTGGGTCTATGATTTTTACATGGAGGAGCGAAGTGCCAGAATTGGCCCGGATGGGAAGTGTTGTGTTTCGAAAACCCAAAACCCACTTTTTTTTCTTCTGTAATACACTCATCATGGAAGAAGACAAAGGAAAATAAAAATTTAAATTGTCATATAGATAAAAAAATCATTTCACCTACCGGGTTGGTGGCAACCAAAGCCTGGTTGTTGGCCACAGCCGTCAGCGAAATGATGGTGACAATGGAATTGCACACGAAGGACATGAAAAGATTTTTGTGGAGGGTGATTCTCTGGCAGCTTAAATTTCTGGAGAAAGAAGAGTAAATTGTAAATATTGTAAAGGTGGCATTGGATAGCAAAGAACATTGTGGCCCGGATTCACAAAGCACTTACGCCGACGTATCTTGAGATACGCCGCGTAAGTGTAACTATGCAAAACACAAAACTAGATACGCCTGAAAATAGGCTTCCTACGACCGACGTAACTTGCCTACGCCGTCGTATCGTGGGCGCATATTTACGCCGGGCGCATTTGCCGCTCCCATAGATTTTCTATGCACATATACAAATGAGGGAGATACGCCGATTCACAAACGTAGTTGCGCCCGGCGCATCATATACGCGGTTTGCGTAAGTCGTAAGTTATTCCCCATATAGGAGGCGCAACTCATGCAAAGGTATGGACCAGGGAACACAAGCCGTCGTATCTTTTGTCGTTTACGTTGTACGTGAATAGGGCTGGGCGTAGGTTACGTTCACGTCGTAGGCAGTGATTCGACGTATCTTAGGCAGTTGTCTCGACGTGATTCTGAGCATGCGCACTGGGATGCGGCCACGGGATGGCGCATGCGCCGTTCGTTTTAAGTACTTCTATGACGCTTGGCCCATCATAGGCATGGGGTCACGCCTCATTAGCATGGCTCACGCCCACTTCCACCTACGCTGGCTTACACCGAGGAAACCCAGCGTATCTTTAACAGCGAGTGGGAGCAAGTGCTTTGTGAATCCATTGCTTGCCTCTGTGCGCTGCGCCGGTGTAGCGTAAAAGAGATACGCTATGGCGGCATAAATATGCGCCGATGTATGTGAATCCAGGCCTGTGAGAGGAGAGGGCAAAAAAAAGTTCTCATTTTTTTGACCGAAGGTTAACTGACCGATGGGGCCCACACACAATCGGTTTGGACCGATGAAAAGGTCCTTCAGTCCGTTTTCATCTGTTTTGACCGATCGTGTGTACGCGGCCTCAGTGTGAGAATAGCGAATATTTATTCACTATTCTCACACAACTGGGTGGGCTCTGCGCCCCAAGCCCACACTTTTTTAAGCCTATTAGAGGCTATGGCTTTAATCACGTGCTTTAAAAAATAAAACACCCCCCCTCTATTGGAATCCATGTGTCCGGCAAACAGCATGTAGATTAGGGGGCTGGAAGCATAGATAGGGGGGCGGCGCCCATGCGCCCCTAATGAATGACCCGCCCACTGAAGGGGGCCTTTCTCCATTGAACTCCTAAAGCAAGAGAACTCTTCATTGACCACTAATGTAAGGGGGCCCCTCTCCCAATGATCACCAATGTAAGGGAGTCCTTTTTCCACTGACCTGCAATGTAAGGTTGCCCTCCTCCACTGACCCTCTAAGGGTGCTCTTCATTGA
Source organism: Rana temporaria (assembly GCF_905171775.1). Taxonomy (NCBI): domain Eukaryota; kingdom Metazoa; phylum Chordata; class Amphibia; order Anura; family Ranidae; genus Rana; species Rana temporaria. The sequence continues at coordinate 4,726,016 of NC_053493.1, forward strand.
CCACCAATGTAAGGGGACCATCTCCCAATGATCACCAATGTAAGGGGGTTCTTCCCCTACTGACCACCAATCTAGGGGGTCTAGGGGGGTCCTTCTCCACTGATCCATAAAGTAAGGTAGCTCTTCACTGACTACCAATGTAAGGGGGCACTTTTCCACTGACCCCTAAAATAATGTAGCTCTTTATTAACCACCAATATAAAGGGAACCCTCTCCAATCATCACCAATGTAAGGGACCCCCCCCCCCCAATCTAAAAGGTCCTGTCACTGACCCCCAAAGTAAGGGAGCTTTTTACTGATTATTAATGTAAGGGGGCCTTTCTCCAAATGTCACCAATGTAAGGAGTCTTTCTCCCATTGACCACCAATCTAAGGAGGCCTTCCTCCACTGACCCCTAAGGTACGGTAGCTCATCATTGACCACCAATGTAAGGGGGCCCTTCTCCCAATGATCACCAATGTACGGAGTTCTTCTCTAACTGACCATCAATCACTGACCCCCAAAACAAGGTAGTTCTTCATTCACCAATGTAAGAGGATCCTTCTCCCACTGATCCCAATGTAAGTGACTTCTTCTCCCACTGACCACCGATCTAAATGATCCTTCCCCACTGACCCCTAAAGCAAGGGAGCTGTTCATTGACCACCAATGTAGGGAGAGCCCTCTCCCAATGACCACCAATATAAGGGGGGCCTCTCCCAATGACCACCAATGTAAGGGGGGCCCTCTCCCAATGACCACCAATGTAAGGGGGGACCTCTCCCAATGATCACCATTGTAAGGGGGTCCTCTCCCAACGATCACCAATATAAGGAGGGCCCTCTCCCATTGATCACCAATATAAAGGGGGCCCTCTCCCAATGACCACCAATGTAAGGGGGGCCCTCTCCCAATGATCACCAATGTAAGGGGGCCCTCTCCTAATGATCACCAATGTAAGGGGACCCTCTCCTAATGATCACCAATGTAAGGGGACCCTCTCCTAATGATCACCAATGTAAGGGGACCCTCTCCTAATGATCACCAATGTAAGGGGACCCTCTCCCATTGATCACCAATATAAGGGGGGCCCTCTCCCAATGATCACCATTGTAAGGGGGTCCTCTCCCAACAATCACCAATATAAGGAGGGCCCTCTCCCATTGATCACCAATATAAAGGGGGCCCTCTCACAATGACCACCAATGTAAAGGGGGCCCCCTCCCAATGATCACTAATGTAAGGGGGCCCTCTCCTAATGATCACCACTGTAAGGGGACCCTCTCCTAATGATCACCAATGTAAGGGGACCCTTTCCTAATGATCACCAATATAAGGGGGGCCCTCTCCCATTGATCACCAATATAAGGGGGGCCCTCTCCCAATGATTACCAATGTAAGGGGGGCCCTCTCCCAATGATCACCAATGTAAGGGGACCCTCTCCTAATGATCACCAATGTAAGGGGACCCTTTCCTAATGATCACCAATATAAGGGGGGCCCTCTCCCATTGATCACCAATATAAGGGGGGCCCTCTCCCAATGATTACCAATGTAAGGGGGGCCCTCTCCCAATGATCACCAATGTAAGGGGACCCTCTCCCAATGATCACCAATGTAAGGGCGGCCCTCTCCCAATGATCACCAATGTAAGGGGACCCTCTCCCAATGATCACCAATGTAAGGGCGGCCCTCTCCCATTGATCATCAATGATCATCCTTTACAAAAAAAAGAAGAAATAAGGAAAAATATATATTAAAAAAAAGGGGTGTAGCCACCCGGGCCCTGGGGACCTCTGGGCCCTTTAATAAAAAAAATAAAAAAATAAAAAAAATATTTATATTTAAAAAAAGAAATTACAAAAAAGGGGGGTTGCCATTCGGGACCTCTGGGCCCTTTAATAAAAATAAAAAAAAGAAACCTCTGGGCCCTTTAATAAAAAAATATATATATAAAAAAAATAAACATTTATTAAAAAAAAAAGGGAGGGGGGGTTGCCACCCTTTAATAAATAATAAATAAAATAAATATATAAACAAAAATAAAAAAATAAACATTTATTAAAAAAAAAAAGGGGGGGGTTGCCACATGGGGCCCTGGGGACCTCCTGAGTCCTTTAATAATAATAATAATAATAATAAATATATATATATATATATATATATATATATATATAGATATATTTAGAAATAAAAAGAATAAAAAAGAAATAAAATATAAAAAATATATATATATAAAAAAGTGGGGTTGTCATCCGGGGCCCTGGGGATCTCCGGGCCCCTGGGGACCTCCGGACCTCTTAAAAAAAAAAAAAAAAAAATTGGCTATTTAATAAAAAATAAAATAAAAATATATTAAAAAATATTTTTTTTTTATAAAAAAAAGGGGGGGGGGGGTTGTCATCCGGGGCCCTGGGGGGAGGGGGAGGGGGGCTGCTATATAAAGCCACAAGTTCACTTTAAAACTAACACAGGTTTTATTTTTTGTAGTGTTGCTGCAAATATATTATGATCTTAATAAAGGAAAACCAAAAAATAAATAAAAGATGACTTACTTGAAATAATAAAAGATTACCAGTGATATTAATAACGAGGCGATCGATAATCCTTGTCCAATGATAGTCAGATAATACAAATTAAGAGCCGTCTGTAAAGTAATAGAGAGAAAATTCATCCAATCATTCAAGAACCCAAAGACCAAAGCCGATACATGTGACAGTTTTCAGTCAATCCTTTAAGAATCTTCAATATTCCTGCAAAATCATTTCCAGAAACCAAGCAATCTATCACCCTAGTACGGGTTTGATCAACGGCTGGAATTTGGTCAACCGTGGAGTCAAAATTAGACGATAATAAATCAAAGGTTTTAATATACTTTTTGGAAAATATTGAATTGGAATAGAACTGAAACAGGAAAACAACTACAGCAAAATGAATTGGGAGATGGGAAGACATCTGATGTGATGGAGGATCTCTGATGTGATGGGGGATCTCTGATGTGATGACGGAACCTCTGATGTGATTGAGGATCTCTGATGTGATGAGGGGACCTCTGATGTGATGGGGGACCTCTGATGTGATGGGGGATCTCTGATGTGATGGGGGATCTCTGATGTGATAGGAGGACCTCTGATGTGATGGGAGGATCTCTGATGTGATGGAGGACCTCTGATGTGATGGGAGGACCTCTGATGTGATGGAGGACCTCTGATGTGATGGGAGGACCTCTGATGTGATGGGGGATCTCTGATGTGATGGGGGGATCTCTGATGTGATGGAGGACCTCTGATGTGATGGGGGGGGGGCTCTGATGTGATGGGGGATCTCTGATATGATGGGAGGACCTCTTATGTGATGGGGGATCTCTGATGTGATGGGGGGATCTCTGATGTGATGGAGGACCTCTGATGTGATGGGGGGGGGGGCTCTGATGTGATTGGGGATCTCTGATATGATGGGGGGATCTCTGATGTGATGGGGGACCTCTGATGTGATGGGGGATCTCTGATGTGATGGGGGATCTCTGATGTGATGGGGGATCTCTGATGTGATGGGGGATCTCTGATGTGATGGAAGATCTCTGATGTGATGAGGGGACCTCTGATGTGATGAGGGGACCTCTGATGTGATGGGGATCTCTGATGTGATGGAAGATCTCTGATGTGATGGGGGACCTCTGATGTGATGGGGGATCTCTGATGTGATGGAGGATCTCTGATGTGATGAGGGGATCTCTGATGTGATGGAGGATCTCTGATGTGATGGGGGATCTCTGATGTGATGAGAGGACCTCTGATGTGATGGGGGATCTCTGATGTGATGGAGGATCTCTGATGTGATGAGGGGATCTCTGATGTGATGGGGGATCTCTGATGTGATGGAGGATCTCTGATGTAATGGGGGACCTCTGATGTGATGGGAGGATCTCTGATGTGATGGGGGGACCTCTGATGTGATGGGAGGATCTCTGATGTGATGGGAGGATCTCTGATGTGATGGGGGATCTCTGATGTGATGGGGGATCTCTGATGTGATGGAGGATCTTTGATGTGATGGAGGATCTCTGATGTGATGGAAAATCTCTGATGTGATGGGGGACCTCTGATGTGATGGGGGACCTCTGATGTGATGGGGGACCTCTGATGTGATGGGGGATCTCTGATGTGATGGAGGATCTCTGATGTGATGGAGGACCTCTGATGTGATGGAGGATCTCTGATGTGATGAGGGGACCTCTGATGTGATGAGGGACCTCTGATGTGATGGGGGACCTCCAATGAGATGGGGGGACCTCTGATGAGATGGGAGGACTTCTGGTGAGATGGAAGGACCTCTGGTGAGATGGAAGGACCTCTGGTGAGATGGGGACCTCTGATGAGATGGGGGGACTTCTGATGTGATGGGGGACCTCTGATTTGATGGGAGGACTTCTGATGTGATGGGTGACCTCATATAAAAAAAGGGGTCCTCTGATGTGAATGGGTGACCTCTGATGTAAAGAGGAGGTCTCTAATGTTATGGGGGATTTCTAATATAAAGGGGGGACCTCTGATTAGCCGGGGGGATCTCTGATGTGAAGTTCACGTCATCTAGGTGGTTGTGTTCATCATCCCAGGCTCAGGTCTCCCATTGCTTAGACTTGGGGGGCCTCGGGACATGAAGTACTTTTAAAAAGGGATCCACCATTTCTAAAAGATTGAGAAGCGCTGAGTTCTGCTAAAGAAATGCTGAGGGCTTAGTACAACGTTACCTTGACTTTGACATGGGTGTGTTTGTTACATCGGGTGTAGTTGCTCCACGTCCTGTTACTCTCGGGGTGCCGGAACCAGAAGCCCTTGTCATCGCATTCCTTGGTGACTTTCTCTTGGAGAAATAAATGGTACATCAATGTCACAAGACACAGATCACGATATTCATTAATAGGAGTGTTTCACAAATGTCTGCCTTCAGAGGAAAGTTCAAAGAAGAAAAGACGGAGCTGCTGTAAGCGCCCCCCCTACACTGATACAACCCCCAAAGGAGAGTGTATGGGGGGGCCATCTGTTTGTATGCAATGTATTGTCTAGAGAGGGCGACGGTGTCAGGACCCAGACCTAAACCTCCCTCTAAAAGCCACCTGAGATACTGGATAGCACCCTGGACAACTTCTTGCACAATCTTGCCTTGAACCTTGTTTCTTGTCAACCTCTTTGGTCCTCCCATGAATTTCCAATTGAAGCCATTAATTTGCACTTCCTGTTAGGCAGATTATTGTGCTCTCTCAAGCTAACATCTTGCTCTTAACCACTTAACCCCCGGACCATATTGCTGCCCAACGACCAGAGCACTTTTTGCGATTCGGGACTGCGTCACTTTAACTGACAATTGCGCGGTCGTGCGACGTGGCTCCCAAACAAAATTGGTGTCCTTTTTTTCCCACAAATAGAGCTTTCTTTTGGTGGTATTTGATCACCTCTGCTGTTTTTATTTTTTGCGCTTTAAACAAAAATAGAGCGACAATTTTGAAAAAAAATAATATTTTTTACTTTTTGCTATAATAAATATCCCCCAAAAATATATAAAAAAAACATTTTTTTTTCCTCAGTTTAGGCCGATACGTATTCTTCTACGTATTTTTCGTAAAAAAATCGCAATAAGCGTTTATTGATTGGTTTGCACAAAAGTTATAGCGTTTACAAAATAGGGGGTATTTTTATGGCATTTTTATTAATATATTTTTTTTACTAGTAATGGCGGTGATCAGCGATTTTTTTTCAATACTGCGACATTATGGCGGACACTTCGGACACTTTTGACACATTTTTGGGACCATTGGCATTTTTATAGCGATCAGTGCTATAAAAATGCATTGGATTACTATAAAAATGCCACTGGCAGTGAAGGGGTTAACACTAGGGGGCAGGGAAGGGGTTAAGTATGCCTGGGTGTGTTCTTACTGTGGGGGGGGTGGCCTCACTAGGGGAAATCACTGATCCTCTGTTCATACATTGTATGAACAGAAGATCAGCATTTCCCCCGCTGACAGGACCGAGAGCTGTGTGTTTACACACACAGCTCCCGGTCCCTGCTCTGTAACGAGCAATCGCGGGTGCCCGGCGGCGATCGCGCCCGCCGGGCACACGCACGGGAGTCGGGAGCGAGCGGGGGGTGCGCACGCGCCCCTAGTGGCCGCTCTAAGAGCCGACGTTATTATACTATGGGCTCTCGCCCAGGAGAGCCGACCTGGCGCTGTAGAATGACGGCGGCTGGTCGGCTAGTAGTTAAAACAGGAAGAAGTTCTGGACAGCCGCACTCCAAAAAAGTTTTTGCCTTTTATTGAAAAAATTAAATCAAAAATACATGCCACAGCAGAATGGACAGAAGAGCTGACCCGTTTCACACTAACAAACAGTTAGAACTTCTTCCTGTTTTAAGAGCAAGATATTAGCTTGAGAGAGCACAATAATCTGCCTAACAGGAAGTGCAAATTCATGGCTTAAATTGGAAATTCATGGGAGGACCAAAGAGTTCAAGGTTGACAAGAGACAAGGTTCAAGGCAAGATTGTCCAAGAAGTTGTGACGCCGTGATCGATCGTGTGATCCCTTTTATAGGGATACACAATCGATGACGTCACACCTACAGCCACACCCCCCTACAGTTAGAAACACAGATGAGGTCACACTTAACTCCTTCAGCGCCCCCTTGTGGTTAACTCCCAAACTCTCCTCGATACGCCGACTGCAGCCTAAGATATGCCTGGCATAAGGCTCTTATGCCATCGTATCGTAGACTGCATTCTTACGCTGGCTGATAGGTGGCGTTCCTGTAGTGGTCAGCGTATAGTATGCAAATTGCATACTAACGCCGATTCACAACCCTACGCGAGCCCTGCGTACGCAGTTTACGTCGTTTCCGTTCGTCGGGTTCCGCGTAAGGCTGCTCCTGCTATTAGCAGGGGCAGCCAATGCTACGTATACCCGTCGTTCCCGCATCGCGAATTTAAAATTTAACGTCGTTTGCGTAAGTGAATCGTGAATGGCGATGGACGCCATTTATGTTCACTTCGAAGCAAATGACGTCCTTGCGACGTCATTTGCCGCAATGCACGTTGGGAAAGTTTCGGAACGTGCCTAATTTAAATGATCCACGCCCCCTACAGGATCATTTAAATTACGCGCCCTTACGCCAGGCAGTTTTAAGGAGCGCCCGCGCAAATTACGTAGCTACTGCTTCATGAATGAAGCGTAGCGCAGATAATTTGCGTAGGCGCAGGGTAAAAACGGTACGGTGCGCCTCCGTAAGAAGTGCGCAGCGGTACCTGAATCTACCCCAATGCATTTCAAATGCATTTTTTGCTGTGAAAATGACAATGGTCCCAAAAATGTGTCAAAATTGTCTGAAGTGTCCGCCATAATGTCGTAGTCATGAAAAAATTTGCCGCCATTAGTAGTAAAAAAAATTTATAAAAATGCAATAAAACTATCCCCTATTTTGTAAACGCTATAAATTTTGCGCAAACCAACCGATAAACGCTTATTGCAATTTTTTTTTACCAAAAATAGGTAGAAGAATACGAATCGGCCTAAACTGAGGAAAAAAAATATTTTTTTATATATTTTTGGGGGATATTATAGCAAAAAGTAAAAAATATTGATTTTTTTTCAAAATTGTCGCTCTATTTTTGTTTATAGCGCAAAAAATAAAAACCGCAGAGGTGATCAAATACCACCAAAAAAAAGCTCTATTTGTGGGGAAAAAAGGACGCCAATTTTGTTTGGGAGCCACGTCGCACGACCGCGCAATTGTCAGTTAAGGCGACGCAGTGCCGAATCGCAAAAACTGTCCGAGTCCTTTAGCTGCCTAAAGGTCCGGGTCTTAAGTGGTTAAAGGACTTTGTGCTTCTTTTCTTTGGCCTGTAATTCCTGTGTATTGTTGTTGTTGGGTTTATCACTTCGCTGGGTGTTTCATGTTCTCACGTTGTACGCAACATTGCTTTCCTCTCACCACGTCCCGGTGGTTGATTGCTGAGGGATTTGTGGTCACTTTCAGTTCCTCATATAAGTAGAGCGTGCCAAGCGGTGACCCACCCGTGGAGTGTGGGAGGAAAACCGCGGGCAGTGGTTTTGTTGTCTCTCACATAGGCGCATCTTTTCTATAAACTCCTTACACGGTTCAGCGACTTGGAGTCTCACAAGTCAGATCCAAAGCTACTTGTATATTGCAAGACATTTCTTGTCTATTAAGTTAAAATGTATTTCAAAATGTTGCTTGTCTTGTAATATAAGTTACTTGCAATCCAAGGTTTTACTGTATTACCAAAAGTATTGGGACGATCCTCGCCCATGGTGGGTCGATTGATCCACATCCTGCACTGGTACTGCCTGCTGGGTAACCACACTGATGGGTAAGGACAGCTGGATCTAGAGGGTGGTGTGCCCCCCCATTGATACGGTACCAGAATTGGTAGGTCCCCCACCCCCCCATTCTCCTACTGTACTCAGTGTCACATAGGACATAAAGCAGAGCTGCTCCTACCCAATCTGCACACAGCTGAGATTGGATTCTTGCGCAGATAAAGCCTCGATCTGCACTGCGTGTAGCTGGCTGTTGCAGTTCTGACCTGTGAAATCCTCATATTGGAAAGACAGTAGAGCTGCAACAGCCGGCTACACATGGCTGTGCAGATTGAGGCTGTGTCTGTAAAATAATTTAACCTCAGCTGTGTGCAGTATGGGAAGGAGCATCTCTGCTAATGGCCCCACCAGAAGAGACCTTATCCTTTGCCCTACTGACCTCTGTCCTTTACCCTGCTGACCCCATCCCCTGCCTCAATAACTCCATGCTCTGCTCTACTGACCCTGTCCTCTGCCTCACTGACCCCATTATGTGCCCTGCTGACCCTATCCCCTGCCCTAATAACTCCATGCTCTGCTCTACTAACCCTGTCCTCTGCCCCACTGACCCCATTCTGTGCCTTGCTGACCCTATCCCCTGTCCAATGTCCTGCTGACACCATCCTATGTCCCACTGACCCCATGCTCTGCCCCACTGACTCCATGCTCTGCCCTACTGACCCCATCCTATGTCCCACTGACCCCCATGCTATGTCCTGCTGACCCTGTCCTCTGCCCTGCTGACCCCATTCTGTGCCCTACAGACCCCATTGTCTGCCCCACTGATCCCATGCTCTGCCCTACTGACCCCATCCTATGTCCCGCTGACCCCATGCCCTGCCCCACTGACTCCATGCTCTGCCCTACTGACCCCATCCTATGTCCTGTTGACCCCATCCTATGTCCTGCTGACCGCATTCCCTGCCCCACTGACTCGATGATCTGCCCTACTGACCCTGTCCTCTGCACCACTGACCCCATTCTGTGCCCTGCTGACCCTATCCCCTGCCCTACTGACCCTGTCCTATGTCTTGCTGACACCATCCTATGTCCCACTGACCCCATCCTCTGCCCCACTGACACCATGCTCTGCCCTACTGACCCCATCCTATGTCCCACTGACCCCATGCTATGTGCCGCTGACCCCATCCCCTGCCCCGCTGACTCCATGCTCTTCCCTACTGACCCGGTACTCTGCCCCGCTGACCCCATTCTGTGCCTTGCTGACCCTATCCCCTGCTCTACTGACCCTGTCCTATGTCCCGCTGACCCCATCCTCTGCCCCACTGACCCCATTCTATGTCCTGCTGACCCCATCTTATGTCCCATTGACTCCATTCTATGTCCTGCTGACCCCATCCTATGTCCCGCTGACTCCATGCTCTGCCCTACTGACCCCATCCCTTGCCTTACTGACTCCATGCTCTGCCCTACTGACCCTGTCTCTCTGCCTGCTGACCCCATTTTGTGTCCTGCTAACCCCATCCCCTTCCTAACTGATTCCATGCTTTGCCCTACTGACTCCACCCTACTGACTTCCTGCTCTGCCCTACTGACCCCATCTTATGTCCCGCTGACCCCATTCTATGTCCCGCTGACCCCATTCTATGTCCTGCTGACCCCATCTTATGTCCCATTGACTCCATTCTATGTCCTGCTGACCCCATCCTATGTCCCGCTGACTCGATGCTCTGCCCTACTGACCCCATCCCCTGCCTTACTGACTCCATGCTCTGCCCTACTGACCCTGTCTCTCTGCCTGCTGACCCCATTTTGTATCCTGCTAACCCCATCCCCTTCCTAACTGATTCCATGCTTTGCCCTACTGACTCCATCCTATGTTCCGCTGACCCCATCTCCTGCCCCACTGACTCCATGCTCTGCCCAGTGTGGAAAGTAGCAGCTCTGCTGAGAGCCCCACCAAAAGTGACCCCATCCCTGCCCTATGTCCCGCTGATCCCATCCTCTGCCCCATTGACCACACATGTGGCACTTGGACGAATCATGTCTCAGGGTCTGATGAGGAAGCCGCAGCTGTTCACTGTGAACGGCTGCAGTTTCCTCATCAGACCCTGAACGGTATACCGCGGCTGGGGTGGGACAAATGTAGATGGGTAGGGGGGGATCCCGATTTTAGTCTTGCCTAGAGCAGCACAAAACCAAAATACACCGCTGGTTATAGCTTCTATTTAGAGAATATAATTATTATTGCTGATTTCAATGTTGGCACTTACCAGTGGGGTCAAAGTCCTGGAAGTAATCGGGACAGCGCTGCTCGGAAATCTCTCCCATAGACGTATCGCCCCAACATAACCAGCCGTCCCACGTCCTGTTACAATACCGACCTATGGCAGATATACAACAATTATTATTATTATTATTATTATTATTATTATTATTATATACAGTTTGCACAGAGCTTTACAATAGAAAGATCGACAGGACAGTTACATTACAGTTCAAGACAAGAGGGGTAGGAGGGCCCTGCTCATGAGAGCTTACAATCTAAAAGGGAGGGGCAAGTGATACAAAAGGAAATGACTGTGGGGGATGAACTGATAGAGCAAGTAAAAGTGTAAGACAGAGTAAGAAATAGTTGGACAGATGGAGGTAGGGAGTTCCAGAGGAAAGGACAGGCTCTGGGGAAGTCCTGCATGCAAGCATGGGAGGAAAACGATGAGGAAGCAGGAGGTCTTGGGACAGAAACTGGGGTGAGGAATTCCAGAAGAAGGGAAAGGCTCTAGAGAAGACCTGGAGGTAAGCATGGGATAAGGAGGTCAGGAGCTATACAGCAGGAGGTCTTGGGACAGAAATTTGGGTAAGGAGTTCCAGAGGCTGGGAGGGGCTCCGGAATAGTCCTGGAGAAGAGCATGTGAGAAGGTGATGAGGGAGCTAGGGAGAAGGAGGTCTTGGAACTAAAATTGGCGCAGGGAGTTCAAGAGGATGGGAGAGGCTCTGGAAAAGTCCTGGAGATAAGAATGCGAAGAGATGAAGAGGGATCCAGGATTGGTAGAGAGGGGTGGAGAACACTGAGTGGAGACCAGTGGAGGGATTGAAGGAAACCAAGCAAAGGTGAGTGGAGGGATTGGTAGAGAGGGGTGGAGAGCACTGAATGGAGGCCAGTGGAGGGATTGGTAAAGAGGACAGGAGGACACTGAGCAGAGGCCAGTGGAGGGATTGGTAGAGAGGACAGGAGGACACTGAGCAGAGGCCAGTGGAGGGATTGGTAGAGAGGACAGGAGGACACTGAGCAGAGGCCAGTGGAGAGATTGGTAGAGAGGACAGGAGGACACTGAGCAGAGGCCAGTGGAGGGATTGGTAGAGAGGACAGGAGGACACTGAGCAGAGGCCAGTGGAGTGATTGGTAGAGAGGACAGGAGGACACTGAGCAGAGGCCAGTGGAAGGATTGGTAAAGAGGACAGGAGGACACTGAGCAGAGGCCAGTGGAGGGATTGGTAGAGAGGACAGGAGGACACTGAGCAGAGGCCAGTGGAGGGATTGGTAGAGAGGACAGGAGGACACTGAGCAGAGGCCAGTGGAAGGATTGGTAGAGAGGACAGGAGGACACTGAGCAGAGGCCAGTGGAAGGATTGGTAGAGAGGACAGGAGGACACTGAGCAGAGGCCAGTGGAGGGATTGGTAAAGAGGACAGAAGGACACTGAGCAGAGGCCAGTGGAAGGATTGGTAGAGAGGACAGGAGGAAACTGAGCAGAGGCCAGTGGAAGGATTGGTAGAGAGGACAGGAGGACACTGAGCAGAGGCCAGTGGAATGATTGGTAGAGAGGACAGGAGGACACTGAGCAGAGGCCAGTGGAAGGATTGGTAGAGAGGACAGGAGGACACTGAGCAGAGGCCAGTGGAAGGATTGGTAGAGAGGACAGGAGGACACTGAGCAGAGGCCAGTGGAGGGATTGGTAGAGAGGACAGGAGGACACTGAGCAGAGGCCAGTGGAAGGATTGGTAGAGAGGACAGGAGGACACTGAGCAGAGGCCAGTGGAAGGATTGGTAGAGAGGACAGGAGGACACTGAGCAGAGGCCAGTGGAGGGATTGGTAAAGAGGACAGAAGGACACTGAGCAGAGGCCAGTGGAAGGATTGGTAGAGAGGACAGGAGGAAACTGAGCAGAGGCCAGTGGAAGGATTGGTAGAGAGGACAGGAGGACACTGAGCAGAGGCCAGTGGAGTGATTGGTAGAGAGGACAGGAGGACACTGAGCAGAGGCCAGTGGAAGGATTGGTAGAGAGGACAGGAGGACACTGAGCAGAGGCCAGTGGAAGGATTGGTAGAGAGGACAGGAGGACACTGAGCAGAGGCCAGTGGAGGGATTGGTAGAGAAGACAGGAGAACACTGAGCAGAGGCCAGTGGAGGGATTGGTAGAGAGGACAGGAGGACACTGAGCAGAGGCCAGTGGAGTGATTGGCAGAGAGGCATGGAGGAAACTAAGCAGAGGTCAGTGGAGGGATTGGCACTGAGGGGTGGAGGGCACTGAGTTGGGACCAGTGGATGGATTGGCGGAGTGGTAGAGGGCACTGAGTGGAGGGATTGGCAGAGAGAGGTGGAGGGCTTTGAGTGGCGACCAATGAAGAGAGGGATTGAGGGCACTGAGTGGAGGAATTGGCAAATAGGGGTGGAAGCCACTGAATGGGGACCAGTGGAGGGATTGGCAGAGAGAGGTGGAGGGCACTGAGTGGAGGGATTGGCAGAGAGGGGGGGAGGGCACTGAGTGGGGACCAGTGGAGGGATTGACAGAGAGGGGTGGAGGACACTGAGTGGAGGGATTGGCAGAGAGGGGTGGAGGGCACTGAGTGGAGGGATTGGCAGAGAGGGGTGGAGGGCACTGAGTGGGGACCAGTGGAGGGATTGGCAGAGAGGGGTGGAGGGCACTGAGTGGGGACCAGTGGAGGGATTGGTAGAGAGGGGTGGAGAGCACTGAGTGGAGGGATTGGCAGAGAGGGATGGAGGGCACTGAGTGGTGGGATTGGCAGAGAGGGGGCGGAGGGCACTGAGTGGGGACCAGTGGAGGTATTGGCAGAGAGGGGTGAAGGACACTGAGTAGAGGGATTGGTAGAGAGGGGTGGAGGGCACTGAGTGGGGACCAGTGGAGGGATTGGCAGAGAGGGGTGGAGGAAACTGAGTGGAGGGATTGGCAGAGAGGGGTGGAGGGCACTGAGTGGGGACCAGTGGAGGGATTGGCAGAGAGGGGTGGAGGGCACTGAGTGGGGACCAGTGGAGGGATTGGTAGAGAGGGGTGGAGGGCACTGAATGGAGGGATTGGCAGAGAGGGATGGAGGGCACTGAGTGGTGGGATTGGCAGAGAGGGGCGGAGGGCACTGAGTGGGGAACCAGTGGAGGTATTGGCAGAGAGGGGTGAAGGACACTGAGTAGAGGGATTGGCAGAGAGGGGTGGAGGGCACTGAGTGGAGGGATTGGCGGAGTGGTAGAGGGCACTGAGTGGAGGGATTGGCAGAGAGATGTGGAGGGCTTTGAGTGGCGACCAATGAAGAGAGGGGTGGAGGGCACTGAGTGGAGGGATTGGCAAATAGGGGTGGAAGGCACTGAGTGGGGACCAGTGGAGGGATTGGCAGAGAGGGGTGGAGGACACTGAGTGGAGGGATTGGCAGAGAGGGGCGGAGGGCACTGAGTGGGGACCAGTGGAGGGATTGACAGAGAGGGGTGGAGGGCACCGAGAGGTTGGTAAGGTGGATGAGCCTAATTGCAGCCTTCATGAGCCTCCAACAAAGATGAAGTTGCGCTAGTCCAGGGAAGAGATAAGCAGAGTAATGAGTAGCCTGGTTGTGTCTCTGGAAAAGAAGGCGGGGCATATTTTGGAGGAGGTTAAGGTGGCACATTCTGCATTCCTTCAGCATTATTGTGATGTAACCATAGTTGCCCTTTAGTTGGGCACGACTATATCTGTTCGGATCTGCCAGGCACCTCACATGGCGTCTGGCGTTGGTCCTCTGTCATCTCTACCTCCTCATTGGGGATGACATACTTGTCACCGATCTCCGAGCCTCATCACCACACAACGTCCCTCCAGTCAGATGGGTACGGCTGTCACATGAAACATGCTTATTAGCCGGCTTTTCCCCAGCCGTCCCCGACAAACAGCGGAAGACGGTGCCGTATAATATAATCAGAGCCTTGTCAGCCTTGCATGAAAAATACCAATTATACGTCTTCCACTGTGCCGAGCGGCAACATCAAGCTGCTTAACCCTCTCGGAGCGAAGCTCCCTGCGCAACACGGCGAGCCCATCGCATTTCTGTTCATTCATGGAACCTTCTCAACCTTTTCTACATGGAAGGACCTTGTACTACCTTTCAGGTCCCAGAGAACCTTTACTAATCGTACCTACAACTCCGAGGACATCTGCTTTATTAGGTCCCCCTTGCTAATAGTGAATTGGACCCCCTTTATTAGGTCCCCCTTGCTAGTACCGGGTTTGACCCCCTTTATTAGGTCCCCCTTAGCGGGTTGGACCCCCTTTATTAGCTCTCTTGCTACTAGTGGGTTGGACCCCCTTTATTAGGTCCCTCTAGCTAGTCCCAGGTTGGACCCCCTTCATTAGGTCCTCCTTGCTAGTAGCGGGTTGGACCCCCTTTATTAGGCCCCCCTTGCTAGTAGCGGGTTGGACCCCCTTTATTAGGTCCTCCTTGCTAGTAGCGGGTTGGACCCCCTTATTAGGTTCCCCCTTCTAGTAGCGGGTTGGACCCCCTTTATTAGGTCCTCCTTGCTAGTAGCGGGTTGGACCCCCTTTATTAGGTCCTCCTTGCTAGTAGCGGGTTGGACCCCCTTTATTAGGTCCCCCTTGCTAGTAGCGGGTTGGAGCCCCTTTATTAGATCCCCCTTGCCAGTAGCGGGTTGGACCCCCTTTATTAGGTCCCCCTTGCTAGTAGCGGGTTGGACCCCCTTTATTAGGTCCCCCTTGCCAGTAGCGGGTTGGACCCCCTTTATTAGGTCCCCCTTGCCAGTAGCGGGTTGGACCCCCTTTATTAGGTCCCCCTTGCTAGTAGTGGGTTGGACTCCCTTTATTAGGTCCCCTTTGCTAGTAGCGGGTTGGACCCCTTTATTAGGTCCTCCTTGCTAGTAGTGGGTTGGACCCCCTTTATTAGGCCCCCCTTGCTAGTAGCGTGTTGGACCCCCTTTATTATGTTCCCCTTGCTAGTAGCGGGTTGGACCCCCTTTATTAGGTCCCCCTTGCTAGTAGCGGGTTGGACCCCCTTTATTAAGTCCCCCTTGCCAGTAGCGGGTTGGACCCCCTTTATTAGGTCCCCCTTGCTAGTAGTGGGTTGGACTCCCTTTATTAGGTCCCCTTTGCTAGTAGCGGGTTGGACCCCCTTTATTAGGCCCCCCTTGCTAGTAGCGTGTTGGACCCCCTTTATTATGTTCCCCTTGCTAGTAGCGGGTTGGACCCCCTTTATTAGGTCCCCCTTGCTAGTCCCGGGTTGGATCTCCTTTATTAGGTCCCCCTTGCTAGTAGCGGGTTGGATCCCCTTTATTAGGTCCCCCTTGCTAGTAGCGGGTTGGACCCCCTTTATTAGGTCCCCCTTGCTAGTAGCGGGTTGGACCCCCTTTATTAGGTCCTCCTTGCTAGTAGCGGGTTGGACCCCCTTTATTAGGCCCTCCTTGCTAGTAGTGAGTTGGACTCCCTTTATTAGGTCCCCCTTGCTAGTAGCAGGTTGGACCCCCTTTATTAGGTCCCTCTTGCTAGTCCCGGGTTGGACCCCCTTTATTAGGTCCCCCTTGCTAATAGTGAGTTGGACCCCCTTTATTAGGTCCCCCTTGCTAGTAGCGGGTTGGACCCCCTTTATTAGGTCCCCCTTGCTAGTAGCGGGTTGGACCCCCTTTATTAGGCCCCCCTTGCTAGTAGCGGGTTGGACCCCCTTTATTAGGTCCTCCTTGCTAGTAGCGGGTTGGACCCCCTTTATTAGGTCCCCCTTGCTAGTAGCGGGTTGGACCCCTTTATTTGGTCCTCCTTGCCAGTAGTGGGTTGGACCCCCTTTATTAGGTCCCAGAAATACTCAGACCAGCCCGTCGTGCCACCAACCACCACGCCACGTTCAAAGTCACTTCAATCCCCTTTCTTCCCCCCATTCTGAGGCTCGGATTGAACCTCAGCAAGTCGTCTTCACCACGTCTAGATGCCTAAATGCATTTAGTTGCTGCCGTGCGATTGGCTGATTAGCAATTTGTGTTATCGAGTAACTGAACAGGTGTACCTAATAAAGCGGCCGGAAGGTTTTACCCCCCCCCCCCCCTTTAACTGGTAATTGCGCAGTCGTGCTACGCTGTACCCAAAATAACATTTATATATTTTTTTCACACAAATAGAGCTTTTCTTTTGGTGGTATTTGATCACCTCTTGGGGGGGGGGGGGGTTGTGCTACAAAGACCGAAAATTTTGAACCCCCCCCCCAATATTTTCTACATTCTGCAATAAAACATATCGGATAAAATCGAATTTCTTCATAAATTTTGTCAAAAAAAATATTTTGCTACAAAAAAAATCCCAATAAGTGAATATTGATTTGGTTTGTCTGAAAGTTATAAAGGGCTAGATTCAGGTACAATTGCGCTTTTTTTACGGAGGCGCAGGGCAACGTTTTTGCCCTGCGCCCCCGCAAATTTACTGCGCTGCCCTTGATTCACGGAGCTCCGTAAATTGCGTGGGCGCGCCGGCAATTTAAATGATCCCGTAAGGGGCGGGAATCATTTAAATTAGGCGCGATCCGGCACCGATCGTAGAGCGCATGCTTCGTCTGGAACCTTTCCCGACGTGCATTGCGGCAAATGACGTCGCAAGGACGTCATTTGCTTCAAAGTGAACGTGAATGGCGTCCAGCGCCATTCACGAATCACTTACGCAAACTACGTAAATTTGAAATTTCGCGACGCGGGAACAACGGGTATACGTTACATTGGCTGCCCCTGCTAATAGCAGGGGCAGCCTTACGCGAAAAACGCCGTACTGAAACGACGTAAACTGCGTACGCAGGGCTCGCGTAACGTTGTGAATCGGCGTTAGTATGCAATTTGCATACTATACGCTGAGCACAACGGGAACGCCACCTAGTGGCCTACGTAAGAATGCAGCCTAAGATATGCGGGCTTAAGAGCCTTATGCCGCGCATATCTTAGGCTGCAGTCGGCGTAACGAGGTTCCTGAATCAGGAGCATTCGTTACGCCGGGGCAAGTAAGCAATTGCGCTGTGTAACTATGGTTACACAGGCGCAATTGCTTCTTGAATCCAGGCCAAAGTCCACAAACTATTGCAGATATATCTGAATATCGATCGATTCTGATGTACTGACGGCCGATCTCATTGCTTGATGCCCAAAAATTCCAGGAAAAAAAAATAACCCCCTTTTTGGAAAGCAGACAGTCCAAGGTGTTTAGTAGGAGGCATGGCGAGTTTTTTGAAGTTGCAATTTTATGTGACAATAGTTTCCACAATTTTTTTTTTTCGTTTTTTTTACATACAATCATCAGTGCAGTACAGTGCCATCCAGGGGGGCCGCCATCAGGAATTATGGGGCCCCTTACACAGCTTTAGGTATGGGCCCCCTGGAGCAGAGAACCGGTGGGGGGGGGGTGCCTCCGTCTGAAATTGAGAAGCGGGGGGGCTGCCGCAAATTGAGAAGCGGGAGGGGGGGGGGCCCTTTACAAAAAAAAGAAGAAATAAAGAAAAATATATATACAAAAAGGGGGGTAGCCATCTGGGGCCCTGGGAAACTCTGGGCCCTTTAGTAAAAATAAATAAATAAAAAAAGGGGGGGGGGGGGTTGCTACCTGGGGACCTCTGGGGGCTTTAATAAAAAATGAAAAAAGAAATAAAAAGAAATTACAAAAAAAGGGGGGTTGCCATCCGGGACCTCTGGGCCCTTTAGTAAAAAATAAATACACAGACACCCGGATTTATGATTTATTTAGGACCTCTGATGTCTGAACGGCATGCTGGCAGGTGACGGGCTTTTCTACTCTGTGGTTGCTCTCCATAGAAACTGAACATAAGACTTTGATTGGAGGGGGGGGGGGGTGTAGACGATGCTCCCGATGTGGGCGTGTCTCTTCTCTATTATTCTTACATTGGAGATATGGGAAGAGAGGAGTGGAGGAGGTCAGCAGCTGTGTGCATGAGAACCCCTGACATGGGCCCCGCACCGTCCCCCCCCCCCCCCCCCCCCCCCCCCCCCCCCCCCTCCGTACATGAAACTCAGGAAACAGCTGTGCGGGTGGAGAGGAGCGCCGCTTCCTGCTCTGTAATATAAACTGACCATGCCGGCCCCCTCTCCCAGTACAGGAGAATATACAACGTACTGGTGTCAGAGGAGCCCTGGGGCCCCATCTGCAGTTCAAGGGCCACATGTGGCCCTTTGGTGTTCGCAGTGTGGCCCCCAGCAGTCAGTAGTGGGAGCATTGATTTGTGAAGGGGCCTCTTACAGTCTCATGTAATTTGTCCCCCCCATCACATCAGAGATCCCCCCTATCACATCAGAGATCCCCCCCCATCACATCAGAGATCCCCCATCACATCAGAGGTCCCCCATCACATCAGAGATCTCCCCCATCACATCAGAGATCCCCCATCACATTAGAGATCCCCCCATCACATCAGAGGTCCCCCCATCACATCAGAGATCCCCCATCACATCAGAGATCCCCCCCATCACATCAGAGATCCCCCATCACATCAGAGATCCCCCATCACATCAGAGATCCCCCCATCACATCAGAGGTCCCCCCATCACATCAGAGGATCTCCCCATCACATCAGAGATCTCCCCCATCACATCAGAGATCCCCCATCACATTAGAGATCCCCCATCACATCAGAGATCCCCCCATCACATCAGAGATCCCCCATCACATCAGAGATCCCGCATCACATCAGAGATCCCCCCCATCACATCAGAGATCCCCCATCACATCAGAGATCCCCCCATCACATCAGAGGTCCCCCATCACATCAGAGATCCCCCCATCACATCAGAGGTCCCCCCATCACATCAGAGGATCTCCCCATCACATCAGAGATCCCCCCATCACATCAGAGGTCCCCCATCACATCAGAGGTCTCCCCATCACATCAGAGATCCCCCCATTACATCAGAGGTCCCCCCATCACATCAGAGATCCCCCCATCACATCAGAGATCCCCCATCACATCAGAGATCCCCCATCACATCAGAGATCCCCCATCACATCAGAGGTCCCCCCCATCACATCAGAGATCCTCCCATCACATCAGAGATCCCCCATCACATCAGAGATCCTCCATCACATCAGAGATCCCCCATCACATCAGAGATCCCCCATCACATCAGAGATCCCCCATCACATCAGAGACCCCCATCACATCAGAGGTCTCCCATCACATCAGAGGTCCCCCATCACATCAGAGGATCTCCCATTACATCAGAGGTCCCCTCATCACATCAGAGATCCCCCATCACATCAGAGATCCCCCATCACATCAGAGATCCCCCCATCACATCAGAGGTCCCCCATCACATCAGAGATCCCCCCATCACATCAGAGGTCCTCCATCACATCAGAGATCCACCATCACATCAGAGGATCTCCCATTACATCAGAGATCCCCCATCACATCAGAAATCCCCCATCACATCAGAGATCCCCCATCACATCAGAGATCCCCCATCACATCAGAGGTCCCCCCATCACATCAGAGGATCTCCCATTACATCAGAGGTCCCCCCATCACATCAGAGATCCCCCATCACATCAGAGGTCCCCCCATCACATCAGAGGTCCCCCCATCACATCAGAGATCCCCCATCACATCAGAGGTCCTCCTATCACATCAGAGATCCTCCCATCACATCAGAGATCCCCCCATCACATCAGAGGTCCTCCTATCACATCAGAGCCCCTCCCATCACATCAGAGCCCCTCCCATCACATCAGAGGTCCCCCCATCACATCAGAGATCCCCCATCACATCAGAGATCCTCCCATCACATCAGAGGTCCCCCATCACATCATAGGTCCCCCCATCACATCAGAGATCCCCCCATCACATCAGAGATCCTCTTATCACATCAGAGGTCCCCCCATCACATCAGAGGATCTCCCATTACATCAGAGGTTCCCCCATCACATCAGAGATCCTCCATCACATCAGAGGTCCCCCCATCACATCAGAGGTCCCCCATTACATCAGAGGTCCCCCATCACATCAGAGATCCCCTATCACATCAGAGGTCCCCCCATCACATCAGAGATCCCCCATCACATTAGAGGATCTCCCATTACATCAGAGCCCCTCCCATCACATCAGAGGTCCTCCCATCACATCAGAGATCCCCCATCACATCAGAGATCCTCCATCACATCAGAGATCCCCCATCACATCAGAGATCCCCCATCACATCAGAGGTCCCCCCATCACATCAGAGATCCTCCATCACATCAGAGGTCCCCCATCACATCAGAGATCCCCCCATCACATCAGAGATCCCCCATCACATCAGAGGTCCCCCCCTTCACATCAGAGATCCCCCATCACATCAGAGGTCCCCCCATCACATCAGAGGTCCTCCCATTACATCATAGGTCCCCCCATCACATCAGAGATCCCCCCATCACATCAGAGATCCCCCCCATCACATCAGAGGTCCCCCATCACATCAGAGGTCCCCCCATCACATCAGAGGTCCCCCATCACATCAGAGATCCCCCCATCACATCAGAGATCCCCCCATCACATCAGAGATCCTCCATCACATCAGAGGTCCCCCATCACATCAGAGATCCCCCATCACATCAGAGGATCTCCCATTACATCAGAGATCCCCCATCACATCAGAGATCCCCCATCACATCAGAGGTCCCCCTATCACATCAGAGATCCCCCATCACATCAGAGATCCCCATCACATCAGAGGTCCCCCATCACATCAG
Organism: Rana temporaria; assembly: GCF_905171775.1. Taxonomy (NCBI): domain Eukaryota; kingdom Metazoa; phylum Chordata; class Amphibia; order Anura; family Ranidae; genus Rana; species Rana temporaria. Next base: position 4,747,302 of record NC_053493.1, read on the forward strand.
AGATCCCCATCACATCAGAGATCCCCCATCACATCAGAGGTCCCCCTATCACATCAGAGATCCCCCATCACATCAGAGATCCCCCATCACATCAGAGATCCTCCATCACATCAAAGACCCTCCCATCACATCAGAGGTCCCCCATCACATCAGAGGTCCCCCCATCACATCAGAGATCCCCCATCACATCAGAGATCCCCCCATCACATCAGAGATCCCCCATCACATCAGAGGTCTCCCCATCACATCAGAAGTCTCCAATCCCATCTGATCAATGTTTATAAACAATGTTACTTTGTATCTCTCTATCGTGCAATACCGATATTATTCACCAACTCCCTACTCTCATAGTGAAAGTCAGGCATTGCTGACAAGTGTGTGGGGGTGGGGGGAGGAGCAGCAGTGAAGTAGAACAAGGGAATGTCCCATGTATGACCCCTGTATGACCCCTGTATGACCCCTGTATGACCTCTGTACTTCAGTTCAACCAAAAGAATAAATAAATAAAACAAAAATTCCTTGAATCCTCAGAACTCACCACAGACCAATGCTGGGAAAAAAACAAATGCAATTTGCACTAGCGAGGAAAATGATTCTTTATGGATCCCCAAAGCCATAGTAACGGGTTCCCGGGTGCGAATCCCGACCACGGCACCACCTGCCTGGAGTCTGTATGTTCTCCCTGTGTGGGTTTCCTCCGGGTACTCCGGTTTCCTCCCACACTCCAAGGCCCCATACACACGAGAGGATTATCCGCTGGAAACGGTCCTCCGGACCGTTCCCGCGGATAAATCCTCTGGCGGATTTTGATCTGATGGATGTACTAACCATCAGATCGAAATCCGCGCGGAATCCATCCGCGGTGACGTGTCGCGCTGTCGCCACGATGATGACGCGGCGACGTGCGCGACGCTGGAAGGTAAAGACTTCCCACACATGCTAAGAAATTTTTATCCGCTGGAAATCCATCGGCCCGAAAAATATCCGCTGGGCCGTACACACCACAGGATCTATCCGCTGGAACTGATCCACGGATAAATACCAGCGGATAGATCCTCTCGTGTGTACGGGGCCCAAAGGTATTCTGGGAGGTTTATTGGCTCCTGTCTAAATTGGCCCCTAGTATGTAGGAATGTGAGTTAGGGGCCTTAGATTGTAAGCTCCTTGGGGGCCGGGACTGATATGAATGTACAATGTATTTGTAAAGCGTTGCGTAAATTGACGGCGATATATCAGTACCTGAAATAGATAAATCAATAAATGTTACCCTCTTGCCACACTGAATATGACCATTGGCAAATAGGGAGGGGTCAAATATGTAAATACCTGAATATGTGTGCTGATGGATAACATCAGAGATACCCCCCCCCCCCCCCTCACATCAGAGGTCCCCCATGACATCAGAGCCCCTCCCATCACATTAGAGGTCTTCCCATCACATCAGAGAACCCCTCCCCCATCACATCAGAGGTCCTCCCATCACATCAGAGATCCCCCATCACATCAGAGATCCTCCATCACATCAGATCCCCCATCACATCAGAGGTCCCCCATCACATCAGAGGTCCTCCCATCACATCAGAGATCCCCCATCACATCAGAGGTCCCCCATCACATCAGAGATCCCCCATCACATCAGAGATCCCTCATCACATCAGAGATCCCCCCATCACATCAGATCCCCCATCACATCAGATCCCCCATCACATCAGAGATCCCCCATCACATCAGAGGTTCCCCCATCACATCAGAGATCCCCCATCACATCAGAGGTTCCCCCATCACATCAGAGGTCCCCCCATCACATCAGAGGTCCCCCATCACATCAGAGATCCCCCATCACATCAGAGATCCCCCCCATCACATCAGATCCCCCATCACATCAGATCCCCCATCACATCAGAGGTCCCCCATCACATCATAGATCCCCCATCACATCAGAGTTCCCCCCATCACATCAGAGATCCCCCATCACATCAGATCCCCCATCACATCAGAGGTCCTCCATCACATCAGATCCCCCATCACATCAGAGGTCCCCCATCACATCAGAGATCCCCCATCACATCAGAGTTCCCCCCATCACATCAGAGATCCCCCATCACATCAGATCCCCCATCACATCAGAGGTCCTCCATCACATCAGAGATCCCCCCATCACATCAGAGATCCCCCATCACATCAGAGATCCCCCATCACATCAGAGGTCCCCACCACATCAGAGATCCCTCATCACATCCGAGGTCCTCCCATCACATCAGAGCCCCCCCCATCACATCAGAGGTCCTCCCATCACATCAGAGGTCCCTCATCACATCCGAGGTCCTCCCATCACATCAGAGATCCCCCATCACATCAGAGATCCTCCATCACATCAGAGATCCTCCATCACATCAGAGATCCCCCATCACATCATAAATATTACCCTCTTGCCACACTCATAATGAATATGACCATTGGCGAAGAGGGAGGGGTCACACATGTAAATACCTGAATATGTGTGCCGATGGGTAACATACGAGTCAATGGCAGCGAAAGGGTTAAAGGGATGCTGGGTGGGAAGGGGTTAACATCCTGCATTGTTGCTCCTGATTTCTACTGAAAATTATACATTTTGTTTCGTTCCGAATTCATTTTTCAACAAAGTTTGAAAAATTCGTTAATTTGGAAAAATTCGAATGAACAAAAACCCGTTTAACAAGTTTTTTACAAAAATAAAATTCGAATGAAAATCCGAAAATTAATAAGAACGAAAATTCGAAAATCGGAAACAATAATAACTAACTATTAAATTAAATTACAGGTATTTTTATAGGAATTTTCTTTAAAATTTGGCTGTTAGTGAAAGTAACGAATACGAATTTATCCGAAGTTACGAATTATCCAAAATAACAAATGCTGCATCTAAACAAATGGAACATACCTAATTATTAATAAATAATAATAATATTAATACAAACTTTTTATTATTAATTGGTTACGTTCCATTCGTTTGGATTAGTTATATGTGATAATTCATAACTTCGGAAAATGATACATCAAATATATTAGACATGTGCAATTCGTTTCGTCCCAAATTCATTTTTCGACCAAATTCTGCAAATTTGTTAATTTGGAAATATTCAAATTAATAAAAAAAAACATTTAACAAGTTTTTCCGAAAATTAAAATTCGAATGAAAATCCGAAAATTAAAAAGAACGAAAATTGGAAAGTAAGAACGAAAAGACGAAAACCTGAATAATAACTAACTAACTATTAAATTATAGGTATTGGAATTTCCTTTAAAATGTGGCTGTTAGTGAACGTAGCGAATACGAATTTATCCGAAGTTACGAATTATCCAAAATAACAAATGCTGAATCTAAACAAATGGGACGTAACTAATTAATAATAATAAATAATAATAATAATACAAACTTATTATTATTATTTTTTATTAATAATTGGTTACGTTCCATTCGTTTGGATTAGTTATATCTGATAATTCATAACTTCGGGAAAATGATACATTAAAAATATTAGACATGTGCAATTAGTTTCGTTCTAAAAATTTATTTGTCGAAATTCAACCTAAAAATTTATTTGTCGAAATTCGACCTAAAAATTAATTTGTCGAAATTCGACCTAAAAATTTCATTTGTCGAAATTCGACAAATTCGTTAATTTGGAAATATTCGATTCAATGAAAACCCGTTTAACAGGTTTTTTCGAAAAATGAAAATTGAAATGAAAATCCGAAAATCCAAAAATCCGAAATTTTAACTAACTATTAAATTATAGGTATTGGAAGTTTCTTAAAAATGTGTCTGTTAGTGAGCGTAGCGACTACAGATTTATCCGAAGTTACGAATTATCCGAAATAACGAATGCCGCATCTATATGAATGGAACAGAACTAATTAATAATAATAAATAAAAAATAACAATAAAACAAACTTTTTATTATTATTATTTATTATTATTAATTGGTTACGTGCCGTGCGTTTAGATTAGTTATTTCTGATCATTTGGAATTTTGTATAAGTTCTTATTTGTATTAATAACTAACTAACTATTAAAATATAGGTATTGGAATTTCCTTTAAAATGTGGCTGTTAGTGAACGTAGCGAATACGAATTTATCCGAAGTTACGAATTATCCAAAATAATAAACGCTGCATCTAAAAAAATGGGACGTAGCTAATTAATAATAATAAAGAATAATACTAAAAAGTTTGTATTATTATTATTATTATTAGTTATGTTCCATTCATTTAGATGCGGCATTCGTTATTTCGGATAATTCGTAACTTCGGATAAATTCATATTCGTTACGTTCACTAACAGCCAAATTTGAAAGGAAATTCAAATTTATCCAAAGTTATGAATTTTTAGAAAAAAACAATTCTAAACGAATGGAACGTAACCAATTAATAATATTAAATAATAATACAAAGTTTGTATTATTATTATTAGTTATTATTAATGATTAGTTACGTTCCATCCATTTAGATGCGGCATTCGTTATTTCGGATAATTCGTGACTTCGGATAATTTTTTTTCGTTACATTCACTAACAGACAAATTTGAAAGGAAATTCCAATACCTGTAATTTTTTATGCTAGTGATTTTTTTTGGATCTTTGGATTTTTGTTCTTATTTTCGAATTTCTAAAATTTCTGAATTGTTCGAATTTCAGAATACCACATCTAAACAAATTTTTCCGAAGTTAAAAATTGTATTAGAAAAAAACAAAAAACGAATTTCGATCATAACGAATGACCGACCCGAAAAACGAACCCCCCCCTTTTTTTGGCAGTGTCTAATACCTATACAGGTATGGCTCCGCCCCCTGTCCTGAAATGAGGAATAATCCTCTTATTTTTGTGACGTGTGATTGGAGGAGACTCCTCTGCGCACTGATAATGATCATTTAGGATCCTCCCCCTTTTATTTCCCCAGTATTGGTCATGTGGCGAAAAATCGCCGATTTGCGTCGTGATCGCTAATATCAACCATTCTGCGTTTCACTTTTTTTAAAACAGAGACCCCGGCGGCAATGACAGCTAAGTCTGCGCCCTTCCGATCGACCCGATCCCAACACCACAATGCGACAGCGCGATTCTCACCTTCTATTCCTTGGGGCGAGTCGTGTAGGATTTTCTGATAACATTCATACTGCGCAGTCATAATCTTGTTCCTCGTCACACCAACAAACATGGCGTCTCCTTCGAAGGGGTTACCCTCCTCCTCCTCCACCTCCTCCACCTGGATATTTGACGCTGCAGTCTACAAAAAAATTTAATAAAAAATGCAACAGTTAGGGCCCTTTCACACTGGTGCGTTTTTGCCGCGTTTTCGCTGTAAAAATAGCGCTATTAAAATGCTCCCCATGCCCCTCTCCATTGAAATGAATTAAAAACGCGGTAAAATCGCGGTGTTTTACCGGGATTTTAACGCTCTGTTTTTACCGCATTTTTACCACGTTTTAGCGCGTTTTTACAGCGGTTATTAATTCATTTCAATGGAGGGGGCATGGGGAGCGTTTTATGGGCGTTTTAATAGAGCTATTTTTACCGCAAAAACGCGGCAAAAACACGGGAAAAACGCACCAGTGTGAAAGGGCCCTTAGATAAGCAGGTAAATCAGCGACATTCATGATCAGAATACATACAGTATGTACTATCAGGGCCACCATCAGGAATTATGTGGCCCCTTACACAGCTCCAGGCATGGGCCCTCCTGGAGCAGAGAACCGGGGGGGGGGGGGGGTGCTGCCGCTTGAAATTGAGAAGCTGGACCGCGAATTGCCACGCCCTTTACAAAAAAAAGAAGAACATTTTTTTAAATGACAAATTTAGGGCTAGATTCAGCGCAAGTGCCTGATTCACCAAGCACTTGCGTGTAAACTTACGGCGGTGTAACGTAAAGCCGTCTGGCGCAAGCCCGCCTAATTCAAATGGGGTGTGTACCATTTAAATTAGGCGCGTTCCCGCGCCGAACGTTCTGCGCATGCTCCGTTAGGAAATTTCCCGCCGTGCTTTGCCGCGAAATTACGGCGCCCCGACGTGTTTTTTGAACGGCGACGCGCGTAACGTACTTTCGGATTCCCGGACGTCTTACGCAAAAAAAAATATTTGAAATTCGACGCAGGAACGACGGCCATACTTTAACATGGCTGGTCTAAATGTAAGCCATGAAAAAGCAGGCTTATGTTTGCGACGGGAAAAACCGACTAGCGACGACGTAACGAACGCGCGTAACCTTCGTGGATCGCCGTAAACAGCTAATTAGCATACCCGACGCGGAAAACGACGCAAACTCCACCCAGAGGCGGCCAAAGTATTGCATCCTAAGATCCGAAGGCGTACGCCTGTCGGATCTCAGCCAAATGCCGTTGTATCTTGTTTGTGAATTACAAATTAAGATACGACGCGGCAAATTTTAAAGTACGCCGGAGTATCAGCAGATACTCCGGCGTACTTAGTCTGTGAATCTGGCCCTTAATTTTTATTTTTTTATTGCATTTTAGTGTAAATATGAGATGTGACGTCTTTTTGACCCCAGATCTCATATGTAAGAGGACCTGTCATGCTTTTTTCTATTACAAGGGATGTTTACATTCCTTGCAATAGGAATAAAAGTAACCAATTTTTTTTTTAAAAACAGTGTAAAAAAAAAAAAAAACAATTAAAATAAATAAGAAAACAAAAACATTTTTTTATCAACATTTTTTATAATAACAACATAATATAATAATGAAAAATAATAGCAAAATAATAATAATTGAAATATTCACATAATACTATTAAAATAATAAAAATAATGATAGTTTTTTTAATTATAACATATTATAATATTAATATTGAAATAAAAATATCAGAATAATAATAATAATTGAAATATTAGCAAAATACTATTGAAATAATAACGATAATACTTTAAAAATAATAACAACATAATATAAAATGAATATTGAAACATAAATAACAACAAAATAATAATAATAATAATAATAATAATAATAATAATAATAATAATAATATATTACTTACTGCTGCGATGAAGATGAACATAAAAAATAAGAGGAGATTTTTTTCCATCTTGGAAGAAGACATCTTGCAGGAGATCGCTAGTAATCTGCAATAGAAGGGAAACAAAAATGAACTTGTTTGTTCTGTATAAAAATACATTTACACACAATAATAAAAAAAGGCCAGTCTATGGGAATGTGATATTACATTTATTGGACACAGCGGGTGTACAGACCCGGGAACTCAGCACAGGGATGGTGAGAACCCCTCATAATGGGCACAGCGGGTGTACAGACCCGGGAACTCAGCACAGGGATGGTGAGAACTCCTCATAATGGGCACAGCGGGTGTACAGACCCGGGAACTCAGCACAGGGATGGTGAGAACTCCTCATAATGGGCACAGAGGGTGTACAGACCCGGGAACTCAGCACAGGGATGGTGAGAACTCCTCATAATGGGCACAGCGGGTGTACAGACCCGGGAACTCAGCACAGGGATGGTGAGAACCCCTCATAATGGGCACAGCGGGTGTACAGACCTGGGAACTCAGCACAGGGATGGTGAGAACTCCTCATAATGGGCACAGCGGGTGTACAGACCCGGGAACTCAGCACAGGGGTGGTGGGGACCCCTCATAATGGGCACAGCGGGTGTACAGACCCGGGAACTCAGCACAGGGATGGTGAGAACCCCTCATAATGGGCACAGCGGGTGTACAGACCCGGGAACTCAGCACAGGGATGGTGAGAACTCCTCATAATGGGCACAGCGGGTGTACAGACCTGGGAACTCAGCACAGGGATGGTGAGAACTCCTCATAATGGGCACAGCGGGTGTAGAGACCCGGGAACTCAGCACAGGGATGGTGGGAACCCCTCATAATGGGCACAGCGGGTGTACAGACCTGGGAACTCAGCACAGGGATGGTGGGAACCCCTCATAATGGGCACAGTGGGTGTACAGACCCGGGAACTCAGCACAGGGATGGTGAGAACTCCTCATAATGGGCACAGCGGGTGTACAGACCTGGGAACTCAGCACAGGGATGGTGAGAACTCCTCATAATGGGCACAGCGGGTGTACAGACCCGGGAACTCAGAACAGGGATGGCGGGAACCCCTCATAATGGGCACAGCGGGTGTACAGACCCGGGGACTCAGCACAGGGATGGTGAGAACCCCTCATAATGGGCACAGCGGGGGTACAGACCCGGGGACTCAGCACAGGGATGGCGGGAACCCCTCATAATGGGCACAGCGGGTGTACAGACCCGGGAACTCAGCACAGGGATGGTGGGAACCCCTCATAATGGGGCACAGCAGGTGTACAGACCCGGGAACTCAGCATAGGGATGGTGGGAACCCCTCATAATGGGCACAGCGGGTGTACAGACCCGGGAACTCAGCACAAGAATGGTGAGAACTCCTCACCCGTATAGCTGTCTACCTATAGAAGTCTCTGAGTCTGACAATTAACATTGTATCTACATAGGTTTTCCCTAACCTCTCTCCCTCAGTTCTGTTTAAGAGACATTAAATCTCTTTTTTTCATTCTAAAAGTGTCTGGCGCCCATGAATCTATCTTGCATTACACCCACCATGCCTTGCAACCTACACAGAAGGATGTCAGCTGTCCCTGACTCTGGAGGTCATGGCCACTGGGCTTCAGGGGCCCCGGGACTTTGCAACACTTACATTGGTGGTCAGCAGTGATGGGCTATCTGTTCGAGTGGAACGCGAGTTCGATTTAAACATCGGCTGTTCGATCGTTCGATGAAGATCAAATATTATGAGCCGTTCGCGCCAAATTTGAGTAGCACGTCACGGCCCATAATGCACTGCGTCATCGCAGTGCATTGCTGGCTGATGATTGGCCAATCATGCACTATGACCCGCATGCTTTGGCCAATCACAGCGCCGTCAGCGAAGAGAGCCATAATTGGCCAAAGCCAGGGTGCTTACACCGTCGTAAGTGTCTTACACCGTCGTATCTTAGGCTGCATATTTACGCTGGCCGCTAGGTGGCGCTTCCGTATATTTACGCGAGGAATATTCAAATTATGTAGATACGCCGATACACAAACGTACGTACACCCGGCGCATTTTTTTTTACGTCGTTTACGTTAGGCTTTTTCCGGCGTAAAGTTACCCCTGCTATATGAGGCGTATCCTATGTTAAGCATGGACGTCGTTCCCGCGTCGAATTTTGAACATTTTACGTCGTTTGCGTAAGTCGTTCGCGAATAGGGCTGTACGTAAGTTACATTCACGTCTAAAGCATTGACGATTTGCGGCGGAAATTCGAGCATGCGCACTGGGATTCTTTCACGAACGGCGCATGCAATACGTGGGGTCATCATTAATTTAAATAAAACACGCCCACATCATCCACATTTGAATTAGGCGGGCTTACGCCGGACCACAAACGTTACGCCGCCGTAACTTAGGGCGCAAGTTCTTTCTGAATACGGAACTTGCGCCCTAATTTACGGCGGCGTAACGTATCTGAGATACGTTACGCCACCCGGAAAGATACACCAATGTATCTGAATCCGGCCCATACTGTATACAGTTTAGCTAGATCTCACTGCAGACCAGGGCCGATCCTAGGTAGGGTGCGCAGGGTGCATTGCACCCAGGTGCCTGCAGAGGTGGGGGCGCCGAAGTGCCAGAGTTCTCCCCTCCTTCTGGCAGTGCTGGGGGGGGGGTTCTAGTTTTCAGTGGCTGCTGAGTGCAGGAATTAATTCCTCACACTGGGAGTCTGGGATCCCGCAACTCCAGTTGGAATGCCTCCCCCTCCCATTAGGCTTTTTTCAGGAGCTATTTTTAACACTAAAGCGCCTGAAAAATGCCTCCAGTGTGAAAGGGGTCTAATGGACCATCTCCTGTACTATTGTCTGCAGTCTCTGACCATCTCCTGTACTATTGTCTGCAGTCTCTGACCATCTCCTGTACTATGTCTGCAGTCTCTGACCATCTCCTATATCATGTCTGCAGTCTCTGACCATCTCCTGTACTATTGTCTGCAGTCTCTGACCATCTCCTGTATTATGTCTGCAGTCTCTGACCGTTTCATGTACTATGTCTGCAGTCTCTGACTGTGTCTGCAGTCTTTGACCATCTCCTGTATCATGTCTGCAGTCTCTAACCATCTCCTGTACTATTGTCTGCAGTCTCTGACCATCTCCTGTACTTTGTCCGCAGTCTCTGACTATCTCCTATATCATGTCTGCAGTCTCTGACCATCTCCTGTACTATGTCCGCAGTCTCTGACTGTCTCATGTACTATGTCTGCAGTCTCTAACCATCTCCTGTATTATGTCTGCAGTCTCTGACCATCTCCTGTACTATTGTCTGCAGTCTCTGACCATCTCCTGCTCTATTGTCTGCAGTCTCTGACCATCTCCTGTACTTTGTCCGCAGTCTCTGACCATCTCCTATATCATGTCTGCAGTCTCTGACCATTTCCTGTACTATGTCCGCAGTCTCTGACTGTCTCATGTACTATGTCTGCAGTCTCTGACCATCTCCTATATCATGTCTGCAGTCTCTGACCATCTCCTGTACTATGTCCGCAGTCTCTGACTGTCTCATGTACTATGTCTGCAGTCTCTGACCATCTCCTGTATCATGTCTGCAGTCTCTGACCATCTCCTGTACTATTGTCTGCAGTCTCTGACCATCTCCTGTACTATTGTCTGCAGTCTCTGACCATCTCCTGTACTATGTCTGCAGTCTCTGCGACCATGACACATTTTACCCTTTCTTCGACCGCTAGCGGGGGTTAAAAGCGCCACCCCCCCACGTTAAAATGTAAAAACACCCCACTGTGTTCCCTGCATCTTTCAATATCTCTTTGTCACTACGGTGTACCCCTCTCCACCCCTTTACATTACACAGCACCAGTTCTGGGCACCAACACCAGTGCCTAAAGCCCAATTTTTCTGCCCCTGTTTAACAGGGGCGTGAAATTAATTTTTTTTGTTCTAATATTTCACAGCAGGGCCCCGTTCCAGCACCCACCAAGAATAACTGTGAGCAGGGCCGTCTTAATAGCATCATGGGCCCCTGGGCAAAGTAATGCTCTGGGGCCCCTACAATGATGACATTGCAGGTAAACAGACATTAAGTAGGTAGGAGGCAGACTGCCTCCCTTTTGCATCTATCACTCTCAGTGCCATCACGGGGCCCACAATTTTGGGGCAGCGTGGGCTCAAGGACCAGATGCTTTGGGGAAAGTGCAGGGGCCCCCCATGCAGCTGGGGCCCCTGGGCAGTGCCCAGGTGTGCCCTCTCATTAAGACAGCCCTGACTGTGAGGGCTTACAGTATTCTGGTACCACCAACACCAAAGGCCCAATTTTCTGCAGAGTATATAGGGCAGGCCGTAGAGTATATACAGGCGGTCCCCTACTTTCAAACATCTGACTTACAAACGACTCCTACTTACAATTGGAGGGAGACAACAGGAAGTGAGAGGAAATCTATCCCTAGGAAGGGAAATTCTCTCCTGTAAGAGTTAATATGGGAAAAAGGTGTCTCCACTGATGCTTTATCACCAATCCTTGTTTCCCTGTTATTGACAACGGGAGGGATAATTTTCTCTTCTCGTTATACATTGTAGCTTTTCATGCAGATCAGACCCCCAATGAATGTTTTTCTATATGATGTTCCTTTGAATTTCAGATACAAGTAATTACAATGTCACAGCGATGAATGTCTGCGAGTGAAGAAGGTTCTCTCAATTCTCTCGGGTAGATGGAACGTTCTCGTGTACGAGCGCCAGCAGAAGGAGGCAGCGAGTTTGCAGGTTGCACAAATGTTTTCAGAGTGGTGATGAGCTATTTTGGCAAACACTTTGCTACTATTAATACATATCGGGTATAGCGGCACCGGTGCCATCTGTCACTCCTCCAGCACAAAAAATAAATAAATATCCAAACTGTACCAAAGAAGTGAGAGTCTCCCGTGTTATATTTTGTCAGGCTGATGTCCACTCAATGTTTCACTCAACTAGGCCCAAGGCCAATATTTTGTCCAATTTGCACCCCCACCTTATACTCCATAAAAGGGACCCCCGTCGCTGCACATTAATCTCAAAGCCAACACTACAAAGGAAAGGGTTAACATGTATCTCATCATGGAAGTGGAGAGAAGGCGCCTCTAAGTGTAGTATTCCAGTCATTTATTGGAAAACACAGGTAAGAACACTTAAAGGAAATGAGCATAAACAATGCTCATCAAGGCATGGCATTCCTCGCTGGGCTCCTGTCACCGTCTGTCCATCTCCCAGTGGCGGCCCGCGGCTGAGGGGATAGGCTATCCCAGTCAAGACCACGATGGGCCACAAGCTGTGCGTGTGAAACGCACACGCTGAAGGTACGACAGAAAAAAGGGGGCATTAACGCGTTTCGGAGCATGCAGAACATACCCATCCTGTGCCCCTTCCTTCAACCATAGCCATCCTGTGCACATACCTTCAACCATACCCATTATGTGCCCATACCTTCAACCATACCCATTATGTGCCCATACCTTCAACCATACCCATTATGTGCACATACCTTCAACCATACCCATTATGTGCCCATACCTTCAACCATACCCATTATGTGCCCATACCTTCAACCATACCCATTATGTGCACATACCTTCAACCATACCCATTATGTGCCCATACCTTCAACCATACCCATTATGTGCCCATACCTTCAACCATACCCATACCTTCAACTATACCCATTATGTGCCCATACCTTCAACCATACCCATTATGTGCCCATACCTTCAACCATACCCATTATGTGCCAAAACCTTTAACCATACCCATTATGTGCACATACCTTCAACCATACCCATTATGTGCCCATACCTTCAACCATACCCATTATGTGCACATACCTTCAACCATACCCATTATGTGCCCATACCTTCAACCATACCCATTATGTGCCCATACCTTCAACCATACCCATTATGTGCCCATACCTTCAACCATACCCATTATGTGCCCATACCTTCAACCATACCCATTATGTGCACATACCTTCAACCATACCCATTATGTTCCCATACCCATTATGTGCACATACCTTCAACCATACCCATTATGTGCCCATACCTTCAGCCATAGCCATCCTGTGCCCCCTTCCTTCAACCATACCCATTATGTGCACATACCTTCAGCCAAAATTATCATGTGCCTATTCAACCATAACCATCCTGTGCCCCTTCCTTTAACCATAATCATCCCTGTGCTGAGTTCCCAGGTCTGTACACCCGCTGTGCCCATTATGAGGGGTTCCCACCATCCCTGTGATGAGTTCCCGGGTCTGTACACCCGCTGTGCCCATTATGAGGAGTTCTCACCATCCCTGTGCTGAGTTCCCGGGTCTGTACACCTGCTGTGCCCATTATGAGGGGTTCCCACCATCCCTGTGCTGAGTTCCCGAGTCTGAACACCCGCTGTGCCCATTATGAGGGGTTCCCACCATCCCTGTGCTGAGTTCCCGGGTCTGTACACCCGCTGTGCCCATTATGAGGGGTTCCCACCATCCCTGTGCTGAGTTTCTGGGTCTGTACACCCGCTGTGCCCATTATGAGGGGTTCCCACCATCCCTGTGCTGAGTTCCTGGGTCTGTACACCCGCTGTGCCCATTATGAGGGGTTCCCACCATCCCTGTGCTGAGTTCCTTGGTCTGTACACCCGCTGTGCCCCATTATGAGGGGTTCCCACCATCCCTGTGCTGAGTTCCCGGGTCTGTGCACCCGCTGTGCCCCATCATGAGGGGTTCCCACCATCCCTGTGCTGAGTTCCCGGGTCTGTACACCTGCTGTGCCCCATTATGAGGGGTTCCCACCATCCCTGTGCTGAGTTCCTAGGTCTGTACACCCGCTGTGCCCATTATGAGGGGTTCCCACCATCCCTGTGCTGAGTTCCCGGGTCTGTACACCTGCTGTGCCCCATTATGAGGGGGTTCTCACCATCCCTGTGCTGAGTTCCCGGGTCTGTACACCCGCTGTGCCCCATTATGAGGGGTTCCCAACATCCCTGTGCTGAGTTCCCGGGTCTGTACACCCGCTGTGCCCATTATGAGGGGTTCCCACCATCCCTGTGCTGAGTTCCCCGGGTCTGTACACCCGCTGTGCCCATTATGAGTGGTTCCCACCATCCCTGTGCTGAGTTCCCGGGTCTGTACACCCGCTGTGCCCAATTTTTTTGTGGGCGGTAGATCCATGACAACCTAGGCTCACAGGAGTGGTTTGAATGATGGTCCATCAAGAGACTGGCAGGGGAGCTGAGATTCTGTAGGGGGCAGCACTGGAGACATGGTAAGTATTGCAGCGTGAACTGCATGCATTTCTGATTTCAGGTCTGAGTGGGAGAGAAATAAACTCCATCCCCTGTTTTCATCACTATACCCGCCTGGTACATATCTGTGCCGTGCACCTCTTCTAGTCCTCTGACCTCCTGTGCCGTGCACCTCTTCTAGTCCTCTGCCCCCCTGTGCCGTGCACCTCTTCTAGTCCTCTGACCGCCTGTGCCGTGCACCTCTTCTAGTCCTCTGACCTCCTGTGCCATGCACCTCTTCTAGTCCTCTGACCGCCTGTGCCGTGCACCTCTTCTAGTCCTCTGACCTCCTGTGCCGTGCACCTCTTCTAGTCCTCTGCCCCCCCTGCCCTGTGCACCTCTTCTAGTCCTCTGCCTCCCCTGTGCCGTGCACCTCTTCTAATCCTCTGACCTTCTGTGCCGTGCACCTCTTCTAGTCCTCTGACCACCTGTGCCGTGCACCTCTTCTAATCCTCTGACCTTCTGTGCCGTGCACCTCTTCTAGTCCTCTGCCCCTCCTCTGCCGTGCACCTCTTCTAGTCCTCTGACCCCCTGTGCTGTGCACCTCTTCTAGTCCTCTGCCCCCCTGTGCCGTGCACCTCTTCTAGTCCTCTGCCCCCCTGTGCCGTGCACCTCTTCTAGTCCTCTGCCCCCCTGTGCCGTGCACCTCTTCTAGTCCTCTGCCCCCCTGTGCCGTGCACCTCTTCTAGTCCTCTGCCCCCCTGTGCCGTGCACCTATTCTAGTCCTCTGCCCCCCTGTGCCGTGCACCTCTTCTAGTCCTCTGCCCCCCTGTGCCGTGCACCTCTTCTAGTCCTCTGCCCCCCTGTGCCGTGCACCTCTTCTAGTCCTCTGCCCCCCTGTGCCGTGCACCTCTTCTAGTCCTCTGCCCCCCTGTGCCGTGAACCTCTTCTAGTCCTCTGCCCCCCTGTGCCGTGCACCTCTTCTAGTCCTCTGCCCCCCTGTGCCGTGCACCTCTTCTAATCCTCTGGCCCCCTGTGCCGTGCACCTCTTCTAGTCCTCTACCCCCCTGTGCCGTGCACCTCTTCTAATCCTCTGGCCCCCTGTGCCGTGCACCTCTTCTAGTCCTCTGCCCCCCTGTGCCGTGCACCTCTTCTAGTCGTCTTCTTGCATTCACGGAAAAGAATGGAAAACTTTTTCTCAATGGTCGAGGGGCCGAGCGAGCGACCCGCTACGATCAAGCGGGAACTGTGAGTGCCGGACGTTTGGCACTTACTATACTGTATGGGGTGAATGGAAGTCAGAATATTTCAGAAAGCTGCGGCCCACCCAGCCGCCACACCCTATTGGCTTTGCCCATGTATATGGCGCAAAAATGCCCAAATGTTGTTTTTGGCCGGAGCTCAGCTTTCATCGAACAAAATGATGTGAATACAAAACAGATAAAGATCAGCAGAAGAAGGAAGCTATTTACAAAGGAGTCCGGGGCGATGAAGGTCACCATTGTGGCATCTTTCATCGGTCAGGGAGCGACCAGAGTGGTTGTAAACCCTCCATGTCCCCAGTGCTGTGACCGGCCTCCGGGGATAACACAGAGATGAAACAAATCCTTCTACATACAGTTGTGCTCATAAGTTTACATACCCCTTACAAAAAAGAAATAAATAATAAAACAATATTATATTTAAAAAAATGGGCCCTTTAATAAAAAGATAAAAGAAAAAAAAAAGAAATAAAGAAAAATATATGGAAAAAAGTATAAAAAAAAGGGGGGGTTGCCACCCGGGGGCCCTGGGGACCTCTGGGCCCTTTAATAAAAACAAAAAAATAAAAGAAATATATAAAAAAATATAAATATTTTTTTATAAAAAAAAAAAAAAAAAAAGGAGGGTTGCCACCCGGGGCCCTCTGGGCCCTTTAATAAAAACAAAAAAAATATAAAAAATTATTTTTACAAAAAAAAGGGGGGGGGGGTTGCCATCTGGGGCCCAGGGGAGCTCTGGGCCCTTTAATAAAAAACAAAAAAAATACATAAAAAATTATAATTTATTTTTATTAAAAAAAAGGGGGGGGGGGGTTGTCATCCGGGCACTGGGGACCTCTGGGCCCTTTAATAAAAACAAATATTAAAAAAAAGGGGGGGTTGCCATCTGGGCCCTTTAATAAAAACAAAAAAAATACATAAAAAAATTATAATTTTTTTATAAAAAAAAAAAAGGGGGAGGTTGTCATCCGGGGCCCTGGGGACCTCTTGGCCGTTTAATAAAAAAAAAAAAAAAAAAAAAATATATAAAAAAATATAAATATTTTTTTTATAAAAAAAAAAAAAAAAAAAGGAGGGTTGCCACCCGGGGCCCTCTGGGCCCTTTAATAAAAACAAAAAAAATATAAAAAATTATTTTTACAAAAAAAGGGGGGGGGGGTTGCCATCTGGGGCCCAGGGGAGCTCTGGGCCCTTTAATAAAAAACAAAATAAATACATAAAAAATTATAATTTATTTTTATTAAAAAAAAGGGGGGGGTTGTCATCCGGGCACTGGGGACCTCTGGGCCCTTTAATAAAAACAAATATTAAAAAAAAGGGGGGGTTGCCATCTGGGGCCCTGGGGACCTCTGGGCCCTTTAATAAAAACAAAAAAAAATACATAAAAAAATTATAATTTTTTTATAAAAAAAAAAAAGGGGGAGGTTGTCATCCGGGGCCCTGGAGACCTCTTGGCCGTTTAATAAAAACAAAAAATATATATAAAAAAATGTATAAAAAAATAAAAAAATAATTTATAAAAAATATATATACAAAGCGGGGTTGCCATCAGGGGCCCTGGGGACCTCTGGGCCCCTTACAGGTGTACTGCCTGTACCCCCCTGATGGCAGCCCTGATCACAACAGGAACTACACAAATTACCCTGATCAAAAGTTTACATACCCTGGTGATTTTGGCCTGATAACATGCACACAAAGGTGACACAAAGGCGTTTGAATGGCTATTAAAGGTCACCATCCTCACCTGTGATCTGTCTGCTTTTAATTAGTGTGTGTGTATAAAAGGTCAATGAGTTTCTGGACTCCTGACAGACCCTTGCATCTCTCATCCAGTGCTGCACTGACGTTTCTGGATTCTGAGTTATGGGGAAAGCAAAAGAATTGTCAAAGGCTCTGCGGGAAAAGGAAGTTGAACTTTATAAAACAGGAAAGGGATAGAAAAAGATATCCAAGGAATTGAGAATGCCAATAAGCAGTGTTCAAACTCTAAACAAGAAGTGGAAAATGAGGGGTTCTGGTGAAACCAAACCACGGTCAGGTAGACTAACGAAAATTTAGGCTCAACTTGGCACCTCATGGCAAAGAACTATCTGAGGATCTGAAAAAAAGAATTGTTGCTCCACATAAAGATGGCCTAGGCTATAAGAAGATCGCCAAGACCCTGAAACTGAGCTGCAGCACGGGGGCCAAGACCATACAGCGGTATAACAGGACGGGTTCCCCTCAGAACAGGCCTCGCCATGGTCCACCAAAGAAGTTGAGGTCACATGCTCAGCGTCACACCCAGAGGTTGTCTTTGGGAAATAGACGTATGAGTGCTGCCAGCATTGCTGCAGAGCTTGAAGGGGTGGGGGGTCAGCCTGTCAGTGCTCAGACCATACGCCACACATCAATAAGCCTCCCCCCGCCTCCTTCAACAAGCCTCCCCCTCCCCAACCTCCATCAATGAACCTTCACTCCTCCCCTCCATCACTGAGCCTTCCCTTCCCACCTCCATCAAAGAGCCTTCCCCCACCTCCATCAATGAGCCTTCCCTTTCCACCTCCATCAGTGAGCCTTCCCTCCCCACCTCCATGAACAAGCCTCCCCCTCCCCACCTCCATCAATGAACCTTCACTCCTCACCTCCATCAATGAGCCTTCCCCCACCTCCATCAATGAGCCTTCCCTTTCCACCTCCATCAATGAGCCTTCCCTTTTCACCTCCATCAATGAGCCTTCCCTTTCCACCTCCATCAATGAGCCTTCCCTCCCCACCTCCATCAATGAGCCTTCCCTCCTGACCTCCATCAATGAGCCTTCCCTTCCCACCTCCATCAATGAGCCTTCTCTCCCCACCTCTATCATTGAGCCTTCCCTCCCCACCTCTATCAATGAGCCTTCCCTTCCCTCCACCATCAATGAGCCTTCTCTCTCATTCTCCATCAATGAGCCTTCCCTTCTTTCCTCCATCAATGAGTCTTCTTCCCTCCCCGCCTCCATCAATGAGCCCTCCCTCCTCGCCTCCATCAATGAGCCTTCCCTCCCCACCTCCATCAATGAGCCTTCCCTCCCTACCTCCATCAATGAGCCTTCCCTCCCCACCTCCATCAATGAGCCTTCCCTCCTCACCTCCATCAGTGAGCCTTCCCTCCTCACCTCCATCAATAAGCCTTCCCTCCTCACCTCCATCAATGAGCCTTCCCTCATCACCTCCATTAATGAGCCTTCCCTTCCCACCTCCATCAATGAGCCTTCCCTCCCCCACCTCCATCAATGAGCCTTCCATCCCCCACCTACATCAATGAGCCTTCCCTCCCCCCACCTCCATCAATGAGCCTTTCCTCCCCACCTTCATCAATGAGCCTTTCCTCCCCACCTTCATCATTGAGCCTTCCCTCCCCACCTCCATCAATGAGCCTTCCCTCCCCACCTCCATCAATGAGCCTTCCCTCCATACCTCTATCAATGAGCATTAACTCCCCTCCTCCATCAATGAGCCTTCCCTCTTATCCTCAATCAATGAACCCTCCTTCCTCACCTCCATCAATGAGCCTTCCCTCCCCACCTCCATCAACGAGCCTTCCCTCCCCACCTCTATCAAAGGGCCTTCCCTCCCCACTCCATCAATGAGCCTTCCCTCCCCCACCTCCATCAATGAGCCTTCCCTCCCCACCTCCATCAATGAGCCTTTCTCCCCCCCCACCTCCATCAATGAGCCTTCCCTTCCCACCTGAATCAATGAGCCTTCCCTTCTCACCTCCATCAATGAGCCTTCCTCCCCACCTCCATCAATGAGCCTTTCCCTCCCCACCTCCATCAATGAGCCTTCCCTCCCCACCTCCATCAATGAGCCTTTCCTCCTCACCTCCATCAATGAGCCTTCCATCCCCACCTCCATCAATGAGCCTTCCCTCCTCACCTCCATCAATGAGCCTTCCCTCCCCAACTCCATCAACGAGCCTTCCCTCCCCACCTCCATCAATGAGCCTTCCCTCCTCACCTCCATCAATGAGCCTTCCCTCCCCAACTCCATCAATGAGCCTTCCCTCCTCACCTCCATCAATGAGCCTTCCCTCCTCACCTCCGTCAATGAGCCTTCCCTCCCCAACTCCATCAATGAGCCTTCCCTCCCCAACTCCATCAATGAGCCTTCCCTCCCCACCTCCATCAATGAGCCTTCCCTCCCCACCTCCATCAATGAGCCTTCTCTCCCCACCTCCATCAATGAGCCTTCCCTCCCCACCTCCATCAATGAGCCTTCCCTCCCCACCTCCATCAATGAGCCTTTCTCCCCCCCCCCACCTCCATCAATGAGCCTTCCCTTCCCACCTGAATCAATGAGCCTTCCCTTCTCACCTCCATCAATGAGCCTTCCCTCCCCACCTCCATCAATGAGCCTTTCCTCCCCACCTCCATCAATGAGCCTTCCCTCCCCACCTCCATCAATGAGCCTTCCCTTCCCACCTCCATCAATGAGCCTTCCTCCTCACCTCCATCAATGAGCCTTCCATCCCCACCTCCATCAATGAGCCTTCCCTCCTCACCTCCATCAATGAGCCTTCCCTCCCCAACTCCATCAATGAGCCTTCCCTCCCCACCTCCATCAATGAGCCTTCCCTCCCCACCTCCATCAACGAGCCTTCCCTCCCCACCTCCATCAATGAGCCTTCCCTCCTCACCTCCATCAATGAGCCTTCCCTCCCCAACTCCATCAATGAGCCTTCCCTCCTCACCTCCATCAATGAGCCTTCCCTCCTCACCTCCGTCAATGAGCCTTCCCTCCCCAACTCCATCAATGAGCCTTCCCTCCCCAACTCCATCAATGAGCCTTCCCTCCCCACCTCCATCAATGAGCCTTCCCTCCCCACCTCCATCAATGAGCCTTCTCTCCCCACCTCCATCAATGAGCCTTCCCTCCCCACCTCCATCAATGAGCCTTCCCTTCCCTCCTCCATCAATGAGCCTTCTCTTCCCACCTCCATCAATGAGCCTTCCATCCCCACCTCCATCAATGAGCCTTCCCTCCCCACCTCCATCAATGAGC
The DNA here is from genome assembly GCF_905171775.1 of Rana temporaria. Classification (NCBI taxonomy): domain Eukaryota; kingdom Metazoa; phylum Chordata; class Amphibia; order Anura; family Ranidae; genus Rana; species Rana temporaria. The sequence continues at coordinate 4,767,893 of NC_053493.1, forward strand.
CTTCCCTCCCCACCTCCATCAATGAGCCTTCCCTTTCCACCTCTATCAATGAGCCTTCCCTCTTCACCTCCATCAATGAGCCTTCCCTCCCCACCTCCATCAATGAGCCTTCCTTCCCCCCACCTCCATCAATGAGCCTTCCCTTCTCCATCAATGAGCCTTCTCTTCCTACCTTCATCAATGAGGCTTCCATCCCCACCTCCATCAATGAGCCTTCCCTCCCCACCTCCATCAATGAGCCTTCCCTCCCTACCTCCATCAATGAGCCTTCCTTCCCCACCTCTATCAATGAGCCTTCCCTCCCCACCTCCATCAATGAGCCTTCCCTCCCCACCTCCATCAATGAGCCTTCCCTCCCCACCTCCATCAATGAGCCTTCCCTTTCCACCTCTATCAATGAGCCTTCCCTCCTCACCTCCATCAATGAGCCTTCCCTCCCCACCTCCATCAATGAGCCTTCCTTCCCCCCACCTCCATCAATGAGCCTTCTCTTCTCCATCAATGAGCCTTCTCTTCCTACCTCCATCAATGAGCCTTCCATCCCCACCTCCATCAATGAGCCTTCCCTCCCCACATCCATCAACGAGCCTTCCATCCCCAACTCCATCAATGAGCCTTTCCTCCTCACCTCCATCAATGAGCCTCCCCTCCCCACCGCCATCAATGAGCCTTCCCTCCCCAACTCCATCAATGAGCCTTCCCTCCCCAACTCCATCAATGAGCCTTCCCTCCTCACCTCCATCAATGAGCCTTCCCTCCCCACCTCCATCAATGAGCCTTCCCTCCCCACCTCCATCAATGAGCCTTCCCTCCCCAACTCCATCAATGAGCCTTCCCTCCCCAACTCCATCAATGAGCCTTCCCTTCTCCATCAATGAGCCTTCTCTTCCTACCTTCATCAATGAGGCTTCCATCCCCACCTCCATCAATGAGCCTTCCCTCCCCACCTCCATCAATGAGCCTTCCCTCCCACCTCCATCAATGAGCCTTCCTTCCCCACCTCTATCAATGAGCCTTCCCTCCCCACCTCCATCAATGAGCCTTCCCTCCCCACCTCCATCAATGAGCCTTCCCTCCCCACCTCCATCAATGAGCCTTCCCTTTCCACCTCTATCAATGAGCCTTCCCTCCTCACCTCCATCAATGAGCCTTCCCTCCCCACCTCCATCAATGAGCCTTCCTTCCCCCCACCTCCATCAATGAGCCTTCTCTTCTCCATCAATGAGCCTTCTCTTCCTACCTCCATCAATGAGCCTTCCCTCCCCACCTCCATCAATGAGCCTTCCCTCCCCACATCCATCAACGAGCCTTCCATCCCCAACTCCATCAATGAGCCTTTCCTCCTCACCTCCATCAATGAGCCTCCCCTCCCCACCGCCATCAATGAGCCTTCCCTCCCCAACTCCATCAATGAGCCTTCCCTCCCCAACTCCATCAATGAGCCTTCCCTCCTCACCTCCATCAATGAGCCTTCCCTCCCCACCTCCATCAATGAGCCTTCCCTCCCCACCTCCATCAATGAGCCTTCCCTCCCCAACTCCATCAATGAGCCTTCCCTCCCCAACTCCATCAATGAGCCTTCCCTTTCCACCTCTATCAATGAGCCTTCCCTCCTCACCTCCATCAATGAGCCTTCCCTCCCCACCTCTATCAATGAGCCTTCCCTCCCTACCTCCATCAATGAGCCTTCCCTCCCCACCTCCATCAATTAGCCTTCCCTCCCCACCTCCATCAATGAGCTTTCCCTCCCCACCTTCATCAATAAGCCTTCCCTCCCCACCTCCATCAATAAGCCTTCCCTTCCCTTCCCACCTCCATCAATTAGCCTTCCCTCCCCACCTCCATCAATGAGCCTTCCCTCCCCACCTTCATCAATAAGCCTTCCCTCCCCACCTCCATCAATAAGCCTTCCTTCCCACCTCCATCAATGAGCCTTCCCTCCCCACCTCCATCAATGAGCCTTCCCTCCCCACCTCCATCAATGAGCCTTCCCTCCCCACCTTTATCAATGAGCCTTCCCTCCCCACCTCCATCAATGAGCCTTCCCTTCACACCTCCATCAATGAGCCTTCTCTCCCCACCTCCATCAATGAGCCTTCCCTTTCCACCTCTATCAATGAGCCTTCCCGACCCCACCTCCATCAATGAGCCTTCCCTCCCCACCTCCATCAATGAGCCTTCCCTCCCCACCTCCATCAGTGAGCCTTCCCTCCTCACCTCCATCAATGAGCCTTCCCTCCTCACCTCCATTAATGAGCCTTCCCTTCCCACCTCCATCAATGAGCCTTCCCTCCCCCTCCCCCACCTCCATCAATGAGCCTTCCATCCCCCCACCTACATCAATGAGCCTTCCCTCCCCCCACCTCCATCAATGAGCTTTTCCTCCCCACCTTCATCAATGAGCCTTTCCTCCCCACCTTCATCATTGAGCCTTCCCTCCCCACCTCCATCAATGAGCCTTCCCTCCCCACCTCCATCAATGAGCCTTCCCTCCCCACCTCTATCAATGAGCATTAACTCCCCTCCTCCATCAATGAGCCCTCCCTCTTATCCTCAATCAATGAACCCTCCTTCCTCACCTCCATCAATGAGCCTTCCCTCCCCACCTCCATCAACGAGCCTTCCCTCCCCACCTCTATCAAAGGGCCTTCCCTCCCCACTCCATCAATGAGCCTTCCCTTCCCACCTCCATCAATGAGCCTTCTCTCCCCACCTCCATCAATGAGCCTTTCTTCCCCCCCCCCACCTCCATCAATGAGCCTTCCCTTCCCACCTGAATCAATGAGCCTTTCCTTCTCACCTCCATCAATGAGCCTTCCCTCCCCACCTCCATCAATGAGCCTTCCCTCCCCACCCCCATCAATGAGCCTTCCCTTCCCTCCTCCATCAATGAGCCTTCTCTTCCCACCTCCATCAATGAGCCTTCCATCCCACCTCCATCAATGAGCCTTCCCTCCCCACCTCCATCAATGAGCCTTCCCTCCCCACCTCCATCAATGAGCCTTCCCTTTCCACCTCTATCAATGAGCCTTCCCTCCTCACCTCCATCAATGAGCCTTCCTCCCACCTCCATCAATGAGCCTTCCTTCCCCCCACCTCCATCAATGAGCCTTCCCTTCTCCATCAATGAGCCTTCTCTTCCTACCTCCATCAATGAGCCTTCCATCCCCACCTCCATCAATGAGCCTTCCCTCCCCACCTCCATCAATGAGCCTTCCCTCCCAACCTCCATCAATGAGCCTTCCTTCCCCACTTCTATCAATGAGCCTTCCCTCCCCACCTCCATCAATGAGCCTTCCCTCCCCACCTCCATCAATGAGCCTTCCCTCCCCACCTCCATCAATGAGCCTTCCCTTTCTACCTCTATCAATGAGCCTTCCCTCCTCACCTCCATCAATGAGCCTTCCCTCCCCACCTCCATCAATGAGCCTTCCTTCCCCCCACCTCCATCAATGAGCCTTCTCTTCTCCATCAATGAGCCTTCTCTTCCTACCTCCATCAATGAGCCTTCCATCCCCACCTCCATCAATGAGCCTTCCCTCCCCCCATCCATCAACGAGCCTTCCATCCCCAACTCCATCAATGAGCCTTTCCTCCTCACCTCCATCAATGAGCCTTCCCTCCCCACCGCCATCAATGAGCCTTCCCTCCCCAACTCCATCAATGAGCCTTCCCTCCCCAACTCCATCAATGAGCCTTCCCTCCCCACCTCCATCAATGAGCCTTCCCTCCCCACCTCCATCAATGAGCCTTCCCTCCCCACCTCCATCAATGAGCCTTCCCTCCCCAACTCCATCAATGAGCCTTCCCTCCCCAACTCCATCAATGAGCCTTCCCTTCTCCATCAATGAGCCTTCTCTTCCTACCTCCATCAATGAGCCTTCCATCCCCACCTCCATCAATGAGCCTTCCCTCCCCACCTCCATCAATGAGCCTTCCCTCCCCACCTCCATCAATGAGCCTTCCTTCCCCACCTCTATCAATGAGCCTTCCCTCCCCACCTCCATCAATGAGCCTTCCCTCCCCACCTCCATCAATGAGCCTTCCCTCCCCACCTCCATCAATGAGCCTTCCCTTTCTACCTCTATCAATGAGCCTTCCCTCCTCACCTCCTCAATGAGCCTTCCCTCCCCACCTCCATCAATGAGCCTTCCTTCCCCCCACCTCCATCAATGAGCCTTCCTCCCCACCTCCATCAATGAGCCTTCCCTCCCCACCTCCATCAATGAGCCTTCCTTCCCCCCACCTCCATCAATGAGCCTTCTCTTCCTACCTCCATCAATGAGCCTTCCATCCCCACCTCCATCAATGAGCTTCCCTCCCACATCCATCAATGAGCCTTTCCTCCTCACCTCCATCAATGAGCCTTCCCTCCCCACCTCCATCAATGAGCCTTCTTCTTCCCCCACCTCCATCAATGAGCCTTCTTCTCCTCCCTCCTCCATCAATGAGCCTTCTCCTCCCTCCTCCATCAATGAGCCTTCCATCCCCACCTCCATCAATGAGCCTTCATCCCCAACTCCATCAATGAGCCTTTCCTCCTCACCTCCATCAATGAGCCTTCCCTCCCCACCGCCATCAATGAGCCTTCCCTCCCCAACTCCATCAATGAGCCTTCCCTCCCCAACTCCATCAATGAGCCTTCCCTCCTCACCTCCATCAATGAGCCTTCCCTCCCCACCTCCATCAATTAGCCTTCCCTCCCCACCTCCATCAATGAGCCTTCCCTCCCCACCTTCATCAATAAGCCTTCCCTCCCCACCTCCATCAATAAGCCTTCCCTTCCCTTCCCACCTCCATCAATGAGCCTTCCCTCCTCACCTCCATCAATGAGCCTTCCTTCCCCACCTCCATCAATGAGCCTTCCCTCCCCACCTCCATCAATGAGCCTTCCCTTTCCACCTCTATCAATGAGCCTTCCCTCCTCACCTCCATCAATGAGCCTTTCCTCCCCACCTCCATCAATGAGCCTTCCCTACTCAACCTCCATCAATGAGCCTTCCCTCCCCACCTCCATCAATGAGCCTTCCCTCCCTACCTCCATCAATGAGCCTTCCCTCCCCAACTCCATCAATGAGCCTTCCCTTTCCACCTCTATCAATGAGCCTTCCCTCCTCACCTCCATCAATGAGCCTTCCCTACTCAACCTCCATCAATGAGCCTTCCCTCCCCACCTCCATCAATGAGCCTTCCCTCCCTACCTCCATCAATGAGCCTTCCCTCCCCACCTCCATCAATTAGCCTTCCTCCCCACCTCCATCAATGAGCCTTCCCTCCCCACTTTCATCAATAAGCCTTCCCTCCCACCTCCATTAATAAGCCTTCCCTTCCCACCTCCATCAATGAGCCTTCCCTCCCCACCTCCATCAATGAGCCTTCCCTCCCCACCTCCATCAATGAGCCTTCCCTCCCCACCTTCATCAATAAGCCTTCCCTCCCCACCTCCATCAATAAGCCTTCCCTTCTCACCTCCATCAATGAGCCTTCCCTCCCACCTCCATCAATGAGCCTTCTCTCCCACCTCCATCAATGAGCCTTCCCTCCCCACCTCCATCAATGAGCCTTCCCTCCCCAACTCCATCAATGAGCCTTCCCTCCCCACCTCCATCAATGAGCCTTCCCTCCCCAACTCCATCAACGAGCCTTCCCTCCCCACCTCCATCAATGAGCCTTCCCTTCCCACCTGAATCAACGAGCCTTCCCTCCCCACCTCCATCAATGAGCCTTCCCTCCTCACCTCCATCAATGAGCCTTCCCTACTCAACTTCCATCAATGAGCCTTCCCTCCCCACCTCCATCAATGAGCCTTACCTTTTCACCTCTATCAATGAGCGTTCCCTCCTCACCTCCATCAATGAGCCTTCCCTCCCCACCTCCATCAATGAGCCTTCCTTCCCCCCACCTCCATCAATGAGCCTTCCCTTCTCCATCAATGAGCCTTCTCTCCCCACCTCCATCAATGAGCCTTCCATCCCCACCTCCATCAATGAGCCTTCCTTCCCCACCTCCATCAATGAGCCTTCCCTCCCCACCTCCATCAATGAGCCTTCCCTCCCCAACTCCATCAATGAGCCTTCCTCCCCACCTCCATCAATGAGCCTTCCCTCCCCAACTTCATCAATGAGCCTTCCTCCCCACCTCCATCAACGAGCCTTCCCTCCCCAACTCCATCAATGAGCCTTCCCTCCCACCTCCATCAATGACCTTCCCTCCCCAACTCCATCAATGAGCCTTCCCTCCCCACCTCCATCAATGAGCCTTCCCTCCCCAACTTCATCATGAGCCTTCCTCCTCACCTCCATCAATGAGCCTTCCCTACTCAACCTCCATCAATGAGCCTTCCCTCCCCACCTCCATCAATGAGCCTTACCTTTCCACCTCTATCAATGAGCCTTCCCTCCTCACCTCCATCAATGAGCCTTCCCTCCCCACCTCCATCAATGAGCCTTCCTTCCCCCCACCTCCATCAATGAGCCTTCCCTTCTCTCCTCCATCAATGAGCCTTCCCTCCCCCACCTCCATCAAGCCTTGACCATCCATCACCCTGTCACCGGTTGGCCGGTTTTCCTTCCTTGGTCCTCTTTTGTTTGGTCATTAGTCAGGACGTTATGGCTGATTGGTGTACATCAGAGTTCTGATTCGTTAAAAAAAAATGTACACATTACAGATGTGAACGCGGCGATCTGAACGCAGCATACCGGAGCCCTAGAGATGAATTTCAGGCAGATATAAAATACACCAATTAGTGCAGCTTTGCAATCATTAATACATTGCGAAGGGCTGGCTCACATCACAAAAACGCACTCCAGATTGGTTGCCGATGCATTTCTGCATGAACATCTTTAATGGGGTTTTGCTGCATTCCAGTGCATTGTTTCTCTTTTTCCTTGTTTTTTTAACTGTACTGGGGTCTGGTGCATTTCTTATGCATTCCGGTGCATTTTTTTAATGCATTTTACCACATTCCACAGTCCAGTGCATGAAAAAATGCAGCATGTTCTATGCTTAACCTTCTATGCATGCGTTTTTGATACAGAACAAAAACACACTGGACTGCATGTGGTGTGAACTGACCCTTAATACAAAAGCCATGCCGGTAGCTGACTATTTAGGGTATTGCGTTCCTGCAATCTGGGGGGGGAAGCAGCACAATGAGCCAATCCGTGGGGCTGCAGAGCTCATGTGCTTACAAAGAGCATGCTGATCATTACTGTGCTGCTTTTCCTTTCACTTTTAATATAAAATATAATTATATATATATATATATATATATATATATATATATATATATATATATATAGACCAACGCCCCCCCCCCCTCATTAATATCAGTGTGAGGAATAGTGCCCCAACATTGGTATCAGTGGGAGGAATAGTGTCCCATCATTGGTGTCAGTGGGAGGAATAGTGTTCCATCATTGGTGTCAGTGGGAGGAATAGTGTCCCATCATTGGTGTCAGTGGGAGGAATAGTGTCCCATCATTGGTATCAGTGGAATGAATAGTGTCCCCTCATTGGTGTCAGTGGGAGGAATAGTGTCCCATCATTGGTGTCAGTGGGAGGAATAGTGTCCCATCATTGGTATCAGTGGGAGGAATAGTCTCCTATCATTGGTGTCAGTGGGAGGAATAGTGTCCCATCATTGGTATCAGTGGGAGGAATAGTGTCCCATCATTGGTATCAGTGGGAGTAATAGTGTCCCATCATTGGTGTCAGTGGAGGAATAGTGTCCCATCATTGGTATCAGTGGGAGGAATAGTGTCCCATCATTGGTATCAGTGGGAGGAATAGTGTCCCATCATTGGTGTCAGTGGAGGAATAGTGTCCCATCATTGGTATCAGTGGAATGAATAGTGTCCCCTCATTGGTGTCAGTGGGAGGAATAGTGTCCCATCATTGGTGTCAGTGGGAGGAATAGTGTCCCATCATTGGTATCAGTGGGAGGAATAGTCTCCTATCATTGGTGTCAGTGGGAGGAATAGTGTCCCATCATTGGTATCAGTGGGAGGAATAGTGTCCCATCATTGGTATCAGTGGGAGTAATAGTCTCCTATCATTGGTGTCAGTGGGAGGAATAGTGTCCCATCATTGGTATCAGTGGGGGAATAGTGTCCCATCATTGGTATCAGTGGGAGTAATAGTGTCCCATCATTGGTGTCAGTGGGAGGAATAGTGTCCCATCATTGGTATCAGTGGGAGGAATAGTGTCCCATCATTGGTGTCAGTGGGAGGAATAGTGTCCCATCATTGGTGTCAGTGGGAGGAATAGTGTCCCATCATTGGTGTCAGTGGGAGGAATAGTGCCCCATCATTGGTGTCAGTGGGGGGGGAATAGTGTCCCATCATTGGTGTCAGTGGTAGGAATAGTGTCCCATCATTGGTGTCAGTGGGAGGAATAGTGTCCCATCATTGGTGTCAGTGGGATGAATAGTGTCCCATCATTGGTGTCAGCGGGAGGAATAGTGTCCCATCATTGGTATCAGTGGGAGGAATAGTGTCCCATCATTGGTGTCAGTGGGAGGAATAGTGTCCCATCATTGGTGTCAGTGGGAGGAATAGTGTCCCATCATTGGTATCAGTGGGAGTATAAGTGCCCCATCATTGGTATTAGTAGCAGTGGGACCCAGAAGAAAACCTGGCAGTTCACCCTTCCCTATCTAAAATAAAGATGCTTTTTAAGGCACAACAATAACGTATTAATTGTATTATTATTGTCATTATTTAGTAATTAAATTGCAATTTATATAAGAAAAAATATTAAATATAAAATAAAGTGTACGCAAAAAGAATCTTGTTTTATGTCTACGTTTTAGACCAACGCCCCCCCCCCCCCCAATTATATATATATATAATTATAGTTTTTTTGTGCATTTAAAGACAATTATATCCCCAAGCATTCACTTACTGTTGATTGATTGTTGACTACTCTTTTGGTAAAGAAATTAAAAATAAAAATAAAATGGGGCTCAAATGAAAAATATAAAATAAAATAAATAATAAAAAATAAAATAAATATATATATATATATATATATAGTACAAATTTATTTTGTGTGTACAAATATACACGTAGAAGAGTGTACGCATAAAAAGACGTTGCGGTCATAGTTTGCCCCAAGCCTGTTTCCTTCCCCTTACTGCTGATCGATTCCCTCCCTCTGCTGGGAGTCGGTTCCAAGCCACAACTACTCTTTCTGTAAAATAATACTTTCTGAGCTTAGTGTTGCTCTGTCCCTCCTCTAGCTGGAGGTCGTGTCCTCCGTGTTCTTCCTCTGAGCTCCGTCCCAAAAAAATCCCCCCCCCCCTTCATGTACTTAAAGTTCCCGTCATGTCCATCCTTTCCCTTCTTTCCTCCAGACTGTACACATGACCCCCCCGCCCCCTCTCTCATAGATGTGAACTGACACTTATACATGCAAATTAGCGGCACTTGTCTTTTGTCACTCGCTCTCTGTCCCTCCACTTCGGATCGGGTGTCATTCAGAGAGGAGATCCTCTAATTACCCCCCCGCCCCTCCCCCCTCAGAGGGTAACAACTCAAATATGTAATAAAAATAAAAAATATGTCTACTTTCATATGCGCAATGTGCGCTGCGCTCCCTGACATGCGATATAGAGAAGGAGGAATGGTGTGCAGAGCTGGGGGCGATGCTAGGGGGGGGGGCGATGCTCTGCTCCCATCCTGTCCCTGATAAGTCTCTGCTACAAATCACAACATAAAAGTAACACAAATAAATTAACAACAAAACACACAAAGCCGCTGCGTCGTCTGATGGAAATCTACGAGACAAACTTGTCCGCAGCCCGGCCTGAAGTTTAGGAAACATTTGTACACATTGTATCCACTTCATTCCCGGGAGAGATAATAATAATAATAATAATAGTAATAATAATAATAATAATAGTAATAATAATAATAATAATAGTAATAATAATAATAATAATAATAATAATAATAATAAGAAGAAGAAGAAGAAGAAGAAGAAGAAGAACTCACCGGGTTTCGCACGCACAGACAAAGCGTTACGTTCCCCTTTTCAATAAGTCCTGACGATCTTCCCGAAGACTTGACGCCGGTCCCCTGGTGACGGCGAGCCGAGCGAGCCGAGGAGGATTAGCTGTCGAGGGAAAGAGAAGGAAAAAAAAAAAAAAAAAAAGAAGGAAAGCCGAGGCTGTTGCTTGAAGTGAGTGAATGTATGTGAACATCAACAGGAAACATGCGAGCTTCCTGTGACATCACCGGCTCCGCCTGCGCTCGGCTTCCTCGCCGGAGAAACTTCTCCCTCTTCTCCTCTGACTTGGACTGCTGCCGCGTTCCAGGGCGGACCGCCGAAAAGCCCAACCGTCTTCCCAAAACCACAGGATACGGCTTTTCTCTTCAGGAAGTCCGTCTCCCGCTGAGCTCCCAATTCATTCTTCACTCTGCCAATTGTGTTTTCCTTTTTCTGATGTCACACTGCATGGAAACATAGAAGAGAAACACCAAGACTGACCCCTTTTCAGATCTTTGTTATTATTATTATTATTATTATACAGGATTTATGTTATTATTATTATTATTATTATTATTATTATTATAATACAGGATTTATGTTATTATTATTATTATTATTATTATTATATAGGATTTATATTATTAATATTATTCAGGATTTATTATTATTATTATTATTATTATTATTATTATACAGGATTTATTATTATTATACAGGATTTATTATTATTATTATACATGATTTGTTATTGTTATTATTATACAAGATTTATCTAATTATTTTTATTATACAGGATTTACATTAATATTATACAGGATTTAGATTTTTATTATTCAGGATTTGTTATTATTATTATTATTATTATTATTATTATTATTATAATACAGGGTTTATATTATTATTATTATTATTATTATTATTATTATTATTCATGATTTATTATTATTATTATTATTATTATTATTATTATTATTATTGTTATACAGAGTTTATACATGTATTGTAACTATTATTATTATTATTATACAGGATTTATACATTATTTATTATTATTATTATTATTATTATTATTCAGGGTTTATATACATTATTATTATTATTTATACATGTGTTATTATTATTATTATTATTATTATTATTATTATTATTATTATTATATAGGGGTTATACATTTATTATTATTATTATTATTATTATATAGGGGTTATACATTTATTATTATTATTATTATTATTATTATTCTTATTATTATTCTTCTTATTATTATTATAATAATACATGACTTATACATTATTTATTATTATTATTATTATTATTATTATTATTATTATTATTATTATTATTATATAGGGGTTATACATTTATTATTATTATTATTATTATTATTATTATTATTATTATTAATAATATTATAATAATACATGACTAATACATTATTTATTATTATTATCATTATTATTATTATTATTATTATTATTATTATTATTATCAGGGCTTTTTTTCTCAGACAATAGGTGCAGGAACTCCCCCTTTCCGAGTCACCCCATTTCTCCGCCCCTTACCCACCTCCCAGTACCGCCCCTTTTAGACAATATAGAACCAAGTATCATTTTGTGGTGCTAAGTAATTTATATGGAATTTGGTAATGATATCAAGAAAAGCAGTAAAATAGATCCCCTGCAGCCAGCAACAATAGATCCCCCTAACAACAATGGACCACCCACAACAAAATGTCCCCGCCAGCAACAATACTCACGGCAGTATCAACAGATCTCAGTACAGTCAGCCTTAATAGACTCTCTGGCTGCCATCAACAATAGACCCCTCCCCCAACAGTAGATCTCTTTCAGCAACAACTGAGCCCCAGCAACAACATAAGACCCCCCCTAGAAACAATAGGTCCCCCACCAGCAACAATAGACCCCCTGCAAAAATAGATCCACAGCAGTGAGCATCAATACCCTGCAGCACACCCCAGCATCCCTTGCTATTCATACAGTCAGTTCAGAAGGTGCCGGAACTGCGTTCCCCAGCGTTCCCGCTGAAAAAAAGCCCTGATTATTATTATAAAGTATTTATACATTTATTATGATGATTATTATTGTTATACAGGATTTATACATTTATTATTATTATTGTTGTTATTTTACTGGATTTATACATTTATTATTATTATTATTATTATTATTATTATTATTATACATTATTTATTCATTTATTTTTATTATTAATATTAATATATAGTATTTATACATTTATACATTTCAATCTTGTTACATCCACCAGAATTTGTATTCTCCTGTACAATCCATAATGATGATGGGTTGATAGAATTTAGAATTGATAATAAATTGCTACTTCCTACAATACACACAATTAGGCTCCATGCACACTGAAGCTAAAAAAAAAAAGCTATAAAAAAAACGCCAGAAGCTTTGCAGGGAGCCTTTCAACGTTTTTTTTTAGCATTTTTGAAATAGTGTTTAGGAGTTTTTCAGTGTAGTGTTTTTTAGCTTTTTTTTTCAATGGATAAAAAAAACGCTAAAAAATGCTGCGTTTTTCAGCGTTTTGCGTTATTTCCCGCCGAAAAACGGGCACTTTGAACACAAATTTCGGGCATTCAGAAAAAAGCCAATAAACTCCACTGCTCATTAACACTAAAACACGCCCAATTACGTTTTTGAAACTTCAATTTTCAAAGACGAAGTTGCCTACACACCATCGTTTTCTCACAATGTTCTTGCAAAGCGAGGTTACGTTCTCACCACTTTTTCCATTGAAGCTCGCTTCATAAGTAGCTTCTGGGCATGCGCGGGTGAAAAAACGTTGTTTTAAACGATGTTTTTGCTACACACGGTCAATTTCTGTGAAGTAAAAAGTGCACTTTTTAAAAAACGACACATAAAATTGAAGCATGCTTGAATTTTTTTTGGTCGTTTTTTACAAGACATAAAATGACGTTTTCCCCCACACACGGTCAATTAAAGTGACATTTTTGAAAACGTCATTTTTTTCCATCACATAAAGTGATGGTGTGTACGCGGCATTAGAATAACAATAACATTGTAACCCCCCACCTGCAGTACTACAGATAAAAATAAACAAAAGCTAAAACTACTACAAATAATACAAATAAATAAATATTAAAAATAAATAGGACACAATACAAACAATCAGTAATCGCCTATCAGCAATACATGTCATGTAACATTGTAATTAAATGAATTCCCTCATATAATAAATACTCTTTGAAAAACAAAACAAAAAATAAGTATATAAAATATATATATATATATATATAATACCCTCTGAATCTATCTATCTATCTATCTCTATACCTAGATTTATAGATATATATAAAAAATATTCTCCAAAAAATAAAATAAAATACTATCTAAAAAAAAAACAAAACACATAGGGGCAGATCCACAAAACAATTATGCCGGCGTATCTCTTGATACACCGGCGTAATTTTAAATTTACCGCGTCGTATCTTTGTTTTGTATCCACAAAACAAGATACAACGGCATCTGGGATCGATCCGACAGGCGTACGTCTTAGTACACCGTCGGATCTTAGGTGCATTTTTTCGGCGGCCGCTAGGTGGCGTTTCCGTAGAATTCCGTGTCCAGTATGCAAATTAGCTAGATAGAAAAAATAGGACCTCTAGCCATGATCATGATGGACAGAAATGTTGGGACTTGTAGTCACACTTATGTATAGGAATGCTGGAACCTGTAGTCCCAATGATGTTGGACGTGAATGCTGGGACCTGTAGACCAGGCTGTAGATCTCTTCTCCCCCACCTCATCTGATCCTCATCAGATCTCTTCTCACCCCCCACCTCATCTGATCCTCATCAAATCCCCCCACCTCATCTGATCCTCATCAGATCCCCCCCACCTCATCTGATCCTCATCACATCTCTTTTCACCCCATCTCATCTAATCATCATCAGATCTCTCCCCCACCTCATCTGATCCTCATCAGATTTCTTCTCTCCCCCACCTCATCTGATCCTCATTAGATATCTTCTCTCCCCCACCTCATCTGATCCTCATCAGATTTCTTCTCACCCCCACCTCATCTGATCCTCATCAGATCTCTTCTCACCCCCACCTCATCTGATCCTCATCAGATCCCCCCACCTCATTTGACCCTCATCACATCTCTTTTCACCCCATCTCATCTAATCATCATCAGATCTCCCCCACCTCATCTGATCCTCATCACATCTCTTATCACCCCCACCTCATCTGATCCTCATCACATCTCTTCACTCCCCCCACCTCATCTGATCCTAATTAGATCTCTTCTCTCACCCCACCTCATCTGATCCTCATCAGATCTCTTCTCACCCCCCACCTCATCTGATCCTCATCAGATCTCTTCTCACCCCCACCTCATCTGATCCTCATCAGACCCCCCCCCCCCACCTCATCTGATCCTCATCACATCTCTTTTCACCCCATCTCATCTATTCATCATCAGATCTCTCCCCCCACCTCATCTGATCCTCATCAGATTTCTTCTCACCCCCACCTCATCTGATCCTCATCACATCTCTTATCACCCCCACCTCATCTGATCCTCATCAGATCCCCCCCCACCTCATCTGATCCTCATCACATCTCTTTTCACCCCATCTCATCTGATCATCATCAGATCTCCCCCCCCACCTCATCTGATCCTCATCAGATCTCTTCTCACCCCCACCTCATCTGATCCTCATCACATCTCTTATCACCCCCACCTCATCTGATCCTCATCAGATCTCTTCACTCCCCCACCTCATCTGATCCTCATCAGATCTCTTCTCACCCCCACCTCATCTGATCCTCATCAGACCCCCCCCCCCACCTCATCTGATCCTCATCAGATCTCTTCTCTCCCCCCACCTCATCTGATCCTCATCAGATCTCTTCTCTCCCCCCACCTCATCTGATCCTCATCAGATCTCTTCTCTCCCCCACCTCATCTGATCCTCATCAGATCTCTTCTCTCCCCCCACTTCATCTGATCCTCATCAGATCTCTTCTCTCCCCCACCTCATCTGATCCTCATCAGATCTCTTCTCTCCCCCCACCTCATCTGATCCTCATCAGATCTCTTCTCTCCCCCACCTCATCTGATCCTCATCAGATCTCTTCTCTCCCCCCACCTCATCTGATCCTCATCAGATCTCTTCTCTCCCCCACCTCATCTGATCCTCATCAGATCTCTTCTCACCCCCACCTCATCTGATCCTCATCAGATCTCTTCTCACCCCCCCACCTCATCTGATCCTCATCAGATCTCTTCTCACCCCCACCTCATCTGATCCTCATCAGATCTCTTCTCACCCCCCCCCCCACCTCAATGTTCTTTCTTCTAAACCCTGTCAGATAACCCAGACTCCCATACATGGGCGTCTCATTTCCTATATTAGACCTCCAATCTTTCTCCATCATCTCCGCCGCTGTTTGCAGTAAGCCCTCGCTGTCCATTTCCCTCCCCCCCCCCATCCTCTGTCTTCTCTCTGCACCTTCTCTCCTCTCACCCCCCCCCATCCTCTGTCTTCTCTCTGCACCTTCCCTCCTCTCACCCCCCCCCCCTCCCTCAACATTTCATTCTTTTGTTCCATTACTTTTCCAGCCATTATATTCCGCTCCCAACCAATTATCCTGATGGTCTGCCAACCCCCCCTCCCCCTCCCTCCGCGCTTTGCAGATACAAGGCTTCCTATATATATCACCTCATTCTCCCCTCTCTTCACCACATCCCATAATTCAATCTCCACTTATATCATGGCAACATAGAGAAAGATGAGATCCTTCAGTCTGTGAGGATAACTCAGTAGTGTTGATTTATAAAAAAAAAAGAAAAAAAAAAAAGACATAATAATTTTCTCAGTGAAGGGCAAGTACATTCGCTCTGTGTTAATGAAAAAACAAATGTAAAGAGGCTTTATCCTGTGCTGTTCCAATGTAAATCAATTTATTTGATATGGAAAATATCACATTTAACCACTAGATGGAGCTACGTGGTATAGGAAAATTCCTATGATACTTGGCACCATCTAGTGGTCAGACTTCGGGCCGGATCCACAAAGAAGTTACGCTGGTGTATCTATTGATACGCCGCGTAACTTCTATTTTGCTGCGGCATATCTTTGTTTTGTATCCACAAAACAAAGATACGTCTGAAGCTGGGCTAGATCCGACTGGCGTACGTCTTAGTACGCCATCGGATCTAAGGTGCATATTTACGCTGGCCGCTGGGTGGCGTTTCCGTCGATTTCCGCGTTGAGTATGCAAATTAACTAGATACGCCAATCAACAAACGTACGTCCGGCCGGCGCATTTTTTTTAGTTTCCGTAAGGCTTTTTTCTGCGTATAGTTACCCCTGATCTATGAGGCGTATCCTATGTTAAGTATGGACGTCGTTCCCGCGTCAAATTTTTAATTTTTTACGTCGTTTGCGTAAGTCGTTCGCGAATAGGGCTTTGCGTAGAATGACGTTCACGTCGTAAGCATTGGCTTGTTGCGGGTTAATTTCGCGCATGCGCACTGGGATACCCCCACGGACGGCGCATGTGCCGTTAAAAAAAATATGTAATTTACGTTGGGTCAAGACGTATTAGCATAAAACATGCCCCCATCACATCCATTTGAATTGCGCGCCCTTACGCCGCCAAAGTTACACTACGCCGCCATAACTTACGGCGCAAATTCTTTCAGGATAAGGAAAATACGCTGTAAGTTACGGCGGCGTAGCGAATCAACAATGCGCCACGCTACGTGGATCTGCCCCTTGGTATTTACCATTTAAAAGCATTGAAAGCAAAAAATGACCTACCGAAAATGCATGCACCCTGTGCGAATAGGGTGTAAACCCCCCCCCCCCCCAAAAAAAACCGAATGTAAATGGGATATATCCTGTGCTGTTTGAATGTAAATATTTTTTTTTCCATTTCCCTGCAAGTACATTCTTACTGTGTGAATAGGGGGTAAAAAAATTCCCCCCCAAAAAACGAATGTAAATAGGATATATCCTGTGCTGTTCGAATGTAAGTCAATCCATTTAAATGGAAAATATCACATTTGGCCACTAGACGGAGCAAAGTCATATAGAAAATTCCTATGATATGTCACTCCATCTAGTGGCCAGGCTTGGTATTTTCCGTTTAAAAACAAAGGGCCAGATTCACAAAGAGTTACGCCGGCGTATCAGAAGATACGCCGACGTAACTCCGAATCTACGCCGTCGTATCCTAGGGTGCAATATTTACGCTGGCCGCTAGGTGGCGCTTCCATTGCGGTCGGCGTAGAATATGCAAATGAGTCGTTACGCCGATTCACGAACGTACGCTTGCCCGTCGCAGTAAATTTACGCCGTTTCCGTAAGAGATATGCGGCGTAAAGATAAACATGCCCCCTAGGTGGCGTATCCAACGTTAAGTATGGCCGTCGTTCCCGCGTCGCAATTTGAAAATTTTACGTCGTTTGCGTAAGTCGTCCGTGAATGGGGCTGGACGCCATTTACGTTCACGTCGAAACCAACGACGTCCTTGCGACGTCATTTACCGCAATGCACGTCGGGAAATTTTAGGGACGGCGCATGCGCAGTACGATCGGCGCGGGAATGCGCCTAATTTGAATGATCCACGCCCCCTACCCGGATCATTTGAATTACCCGCGCTTACGCCGGCCCCTTTTACGCTACGCCGCTGCAACTTTACAGGCAAGTGCTTTGTGAATCAAGCACTTGCCCGTAAAACTTGCGGCGGTGTAGCGTAAATGCGATACGTTACGCCGCCGCAGATGTACGAGAATCTGGCCCAAAGAATTTAAATATATCAATTTGACTATGGAAAGTGCATGCGCATTCTTTCTGCGCGAATAGAGTGTAAAAAAATATATATATTTATAAAAAAAAAGAATGTAAATAGGATATATCCTGTGCTGTTCGAATGTAAATATTTTTTTTTTTTTAATGATGAAAATTCTGTGTTTGGCCACTAGATGGAGCATTTAGGAATTTCTTATGATACGTAACACCATGTAGAGATCAAATGTAATGTTTTCTATTTAAATGTAATAAAAAACATTTAACCAGCGCATAGGACATGTTTTTATTTTTTATCCCATTAGCACTTTTTATTGGACCGACGCCTATGATGCTTTCGCTCCATCTAGTGGCCAGACTTGGTATTTACCAATTTAAAGCATTAAAATGCAATGGGGTAGATTCACGTACGGGCGCGCAATGTTACGGCGGCGCAGCGTATCGTATTTACGCTTCGCCGCCGTAACTTTTACAGGAGCAAGTTCTGTATTCACAAAGCACTTGGGGCCAGATTCACAGAAAAAGTACGCCGGCGTATCTGCTGATACTCCGGCGTATTTTCAAATTCGCCGCGTCGTATCGTTATTTGTAATTCACAAACAAAGATACGGCGGCTTTTGGCTAAGAAGCGTATGGCCTTCGGATCGTAGGTGTAATTCTCCGGCCGCCGCTGGGTGGAGTTTGCGTAGTTTTCCAGCGTCGCGTATGCAAATTAGCTGTTTACGGCGATCCACGAAGGTACGCGCGTTCGTCGCATTCTCTTACGTCGTTTTTTCCCGTCGCAAAGTTACGAGTGCTATTTAGATGGTGTAAAATTACACCAGCCATGTTAAAGTATGGCCGTCGTTCCCACGTCGAATTTTAAACTTTTTTTTTTTTTTTGCGTAAGACGTCCGGGAATACGAAAGTACGTTACGCACGTCGCCGTTCAAAAAACACGTCGGGAGCGCCGTAATTTCGCGCAAAGCACGGCGGGAAATTTCCTTACGGAGCATGCGCAAAACGTTCGGTGCCTAATTTAAATGGTACACGCCCCATTTGAATTAGGCGGGCTTGCGCCGGACGGCTTTACGCTACGCCGCCGCAAGTTTACACGCAAGTGCTTTGTGAATCAAGCACTTACGCTGAAAACTTGCGGCGGCGTAACGTAAAGGGGTATACGTTACGCCGCCGGAATTGTTCGTGAATCTGGCCCACGCTCCGTAAGTCGTAGCGGCGGCGGCGTAGCGTAAAAGGGGCCGGCGTAAGCGTGCGTAATTCAAATGTGGAAGGGGGGGCGTGTTTTATTTTAATTTAGGATGACCTGACGTGATTGATGTTTTGTACGGATGGCGCATGCGCCGTCCGTGTACATATCCCAGTGTGCATTGCTTCCAAGTACGGCGTAACGACGTATTGGTTTCGACGTGAACGTAAATTACGTCCGGCCCCATTCGCGAACGACTTACGCAAACAACGTAAAAAATTCAAATTTTCGAAGCGGGAACGACGTCCATACTTAACATTGACTGCGCCTCCTAATAGCAGGAGCAGCCTTACACCGAACAAGCCTTAACGCAAACGACGTAAAAAACGAACGCCGGGCGCACGTACGTTTGTGAATCGGCGTAAGTAGCTAATTTGCGTACTCGACGCTGAAAACGACGGGAGCGCCACCTAGCGGCCAGCGTCAGAATGTACCCTAAGATACGACGGAGTAAGAGAATTACGCCAGTCGTATCTTAGGCTACAGTCGGCGTATCTACCTTTCTGAATACAGAAAGAAGATACGCCGGCGCAGCTTTGAATTTACGCCGGCGTATCTATGGATACGCCGGCGTAAATCGTTCGTGAATCTACCCCCAAAGAATTTGCATATACATTCTTTTCTGAGTGTAAAAAAAAGCCCCAAAAAACAATCAATCCGATTTAAATGGAAAATATCACAATTGGCCACTAGATGGAGCTAAGTCCTATAGAAAATTCCTGTGACACGTCACTCCATCTAGTGGCCAGAGTGTAATATTTCCATTCAAAAATCAGAATCCAGAACAGGAAAGCGTCTGTTTTACGAATGTAAATGGGATACGTCCTGTGCTGGTCGAATGTAAAATCAATCCGATTTCAATGGAAAATATCACATTTCACCACTAGATGGAGATACGGAGTGCAGGAAGTTCCTCTGATACTCGGCGCCACCCAGTGGCCAAATGCGGTATTTCCATTTCCAGAACAGGAGAGAGTCCGTTTTATATTCAGGTTTTTATTTTTGCCCCGTTCACACAGAATGAATTTCTTGATCCTGCCGTAAATGTAATCCCTCTTTTTTTTTTTTGGATCCTGCCATAAATCCAATCCCTCTTTTTTTTTTTTTGGATCCTGCCATAAATCCAATCCCTCTTTTTTTTTTTTGATCCTGCCATTACTCTTGACCTTACACTGTGTTACTCCCACAGAGTATTTTCCTTGGACCTTCCTCTAGGAATACATTTCTCTCTTGGATTTAAAGGAACCCAACATCTCGTGGAGAATTTTTTTTTTCTACAAATTTCTTTTTTTTTTATTTTTTTATTTTTTTTTAGATTTAAACCTCCATTTTTATTTAAATATAAATTAATAATACATTGTACAATCGTAATAGTGCTTATTACTGTTATGATGCTATTATGGTGCGCAACTCAGTGGGCCAGATTCAAGAAGCACTTGCGCCCGCGCAACCATAGGTTGCGCGGCGCAAGGGCTTACTTGCTCCGGTGTAACGAGTGCTCCTGATTCAGGAACCTCGTTACACCGACTGCAGCCTAGGATATGACAGACATAAGCCTCCTTATGCCTTCATATCTCAGGCTGCATTCTTGCGTTGGCCGCTAGGGGGCGCGGCTATTGTGATTGGCGTATAGTATGCAAATTGCATACTACCACCGATTCACAAAAGTTGCGCGGGCCCTGCGCACGCAAGGTACGGAGTTTCCGTACGCCGACTTTAGCATAAGGCTGCTCCTGCTAATAGCAGGCGCAACCAATGCTAAAGTATAGCTGCGCCTCCCGCTCGCGACGTTCAAATTTTACGTCGTTTACGTAAGTGAACCGTGAATGGCGCTGGACGCCATTCACGTTCACTTAGAAGCAAATGACATCCTTGCGACGTCGTTTCCCGACGGAAGTTTCCCGACGGAGCATGCGCTGTTTGCTCGGCGCGGGAGCGCGCCTAATTTAAATGATTCCCGCCCCCGGCGGGATCATTTACATTAGGCAGCCTTACGCCCGGCTGTTTAGCATATCGCCCGCGCAATTTACGGAGCAACTGCTCCGTGAATCGCGGGCAAAGCGCAATATTTGCGTGGGCGCAGAGAAAATGTTTTGCTCTTTGCCCACGCAAATATTGCGCGGATCTACCTGAATCTGGGCCAGTATATATACAATTCAAATAAATCCACTATGCATGCATCTGCATCCTGTTATGCGTCCCCTCTATCCTGTAAGTGCGGTCCTAGGCACTACTACCCATCTAAGAAAAAGAAAAAAGGAAAAAAAAAAAAAAAACCCATAACAAATAAGTAAATAATAATAGAAAAAAAAAAAGGGGGGAGTTAAAAAAAAAAATTCCATCTAAGCTCTCTCCATTATCCCGCACTCCCATCCTCCCCCTCCCCCCCTCCATCCCTTGAGTCCAGGAAGGATTTCCAGGAGGACCATATGTATCTTTCCTTTGGCTGTTGTGCTGTTTGTACTAGTTCTTCTAATTTACTGATTTCTTTTACTTTGTTTATCCACATCTCTATTGTGGGTGGGGCTGGTGACTTCCAATTCTTTGTTATGCATTTCTTTTTTTGGCTCAACAACAAAATATATTTTATATATATATATACTGGCCCAGATTCAAGTAGAATCGCGCAATATTTGCGTGGGCAAAGAGCAACATTTTTTCTCTGCGCCCACGCAAATATTGCGCTTTGCCCGCGATTCACGGAGCAGTTGCTCCGTAAATTGCGCGGGCGATATGCTAAATAGCCCTGCGTAAGGGCGCCTAATGTAAATGATCCCGCCGGGGGCGGGAATCATTTAAATTAGGCGCGCTCCCGCGCCGAGCGAACAGCGCATGCTCCGTCGGGAAACTTTCCCGACGTGCATCGCGGCAAATGACGTCGCAAGGACGTCATTTGCTTCTAAGTGAACGTGAATGGCGTCCAGCGCCATTCACGGTTCACTTACGTAAACGACGTAAAAATTTGAACGTCGCGAGCGGGAGGCGCAGCTATACTTTAGCATTGGTTGCGCCTGCTATTAGCAGGAGCAGCCTTATGCTAAAGTCGCCGTACGGAAACTCCGTACCTTGCGTGCGCAGGGCCCGCGCAACTTTTGTGAATCGGTGGTAGTATGCAATTTGCATACTATACGCCGATCACAATGGCCGCGCCCCCTAGCGGCCAACGCAAGAATGCAGCCTGGGATGTGAAGGCATAAGGAGGCTTATGTCTGTCACATCCTAGGCTGCAGTCGGTGTAACGAGGTTCCTGAATCAGGAGCACTCGTTACACCGGAGCAAGTAAGCCCTTGCGCCGCGCAACCTTCTTGAATCTGGCCCATGGTCTTCCATTCCTCCCCTCCCCCCTTGCTCTTGTTGGCTAAAAACCAAACAAAGGGGCCCCAGTGACTTACTTGCCGTTCGGTGGGGGATCGGCTTGAGGAGAACCCGGAGGCGGGTTGTCTGGAGGGCTTGACCGAACCATCGGGGATCTGGTGACCGGGACATTGGCAGGTACCCTTCCACTGTCACCCGGTGACCCCATTGTGACTTGTTGGGAGGATTTGCTCTGCTGTTCAACTTGCCAGCATTGAGCCTGTGGCAGAGGCCTCAACTGGCATCTTAGGCTTCATTCACACCTGAGCGTTTTGTCGCCTGAAGCGCGACGCTCAAATACGCTAGAGGGGAAAAAATACATTATCCCCTATGGAGATGGTTCACATCTGCACGCCGATACGCCTGATGCCGAACGCCTGAAGCTCAAACAAGTTCCGGACCCTTTTTTGTCGCGCGTATCGGGCGGTTTGACCCCATTCACACCTTCGCGTTTTGTCGCATGTAGCGCGACGCGAACAAACGCCAGAGGGACGAAAAGCAATGAAAGTCAATGGGGATGGTTCACATCTGCACGCTGATGCGCCTGACGCGCATCGCCTGTAGTCAAAAGAAGTTCCGGACCCTTTTTTGTCGCGCAATACGCGCGATATGCGCGTATTTGAGCGTTTTTGGTTTTCCATTGAAATCAATGTAAAACGCCAGATACGCGCGTATTGCGCGACAACAAGCGTTTGCTACGGGCGTTTCGTCAATAGAACTTGTCGCCCATGCAGAAGATTAAAAAAATCTACCAACATAGCAACAAGTGATGAAAAGATGATAGTTTTTCCTATTGGCTAAAAAAAAAAAACGTCTAAGTACAAAAACGTCGGACAACGCTGTGTGCAAACGCGCATATTAGCATGAATACGCGCGAAAAAAACGCCGAAAAAAAACGCCGAAAAACGTCGCTATTGCCTACGCCTAGGTGTGAATGGGCGTATTTGAGCGTTTCCATTTCCCCTAGAAAGTAATGGAAACGCTCGATTCAAGCGACTTGCGCGACAACGGGCGTTTGCTACGGGCGTTTCATCGCTTTAATGAATAGAACTTGTCGCCCAGGCAGAAGATTAAAAAAAATCTACCAACATAGCAACAAGTGATGAAAAGATGATCATTTTTCCTATTGGCTAAAATAAAAAACGTCGAAGTACAAAAACGTCGGACGACGCTGTATGCAAACGCGCAAATAAGCATGAATACGCGCGGAAAAAAACGCCCGAAAAAACGACTGTACGACTGACGCTCAGGTGTGAATGCAGCCTTAATCCAATCAGAGCCGGGTCTGTGGCAGAGGCCTGTTCCTCCCAGCAACCTTAAAGTGGCACTCCGGCTGCCAGGCCTGTGGCAGGGGTCTGTCCGGGGGCACTTCACCCAATCTGGCTGGAGTGGCGAGGAACTGTATCTACTACTCCTGAGAGCAGGATTGCTTTCCTCTTATCCAAGCCGGATACCGCAAAGTTCTCTTACTTCATCAACCTTTCCTGTCTTCCTCACGTTGATGTTGGGCCGAGAAATAAAGCGTTCAGAAAACTTCATCTACCAACTGGACATTGGCTTATTGCTCTACTCACTACCTTCACCCCTGGACAACACATAGAGGTAACTTAATACGCCGATCCCAAATCAATCAGCGGCTCCTGAGGGGGTAGCGCTACAAAAAAAAGAAGGGTTTTTGTGTTAGAAAAATGCTAAATTGGTCCGAGGGGGGCATCAATTACTGGATTGGGGGGGGGGGGGGTCGTTACTTGGTTGTCACATGGGTGCTATCGGGTCATATTTGTCTCGTGGCACTCTGAAAAGTGACCCACCACAGATTGCTTCTCAGAGGGATGACTGCCGTCAGTGTAAATGAGTCCTTAGCATGTTAATGTACTGCAAAGCATCCCTCAGATATGATTCAGAACTGGTTCACGCGGGCGGCTGGTAAAAGCAGGCGGCTGAGCTGTGGTTTTACTGCCCCCTGATGGCCCACCGAAGCAAAGCAAGGCAGGGTTGCCCCCAATGCTGTGGCTGCGGATGCTTTGCTTTGTGACCGCGGCAAAAGTTAAAAGGAATGTCGCATTCAGAAGGCGGTGCCGCCACCGGGTCTGCGATTGAAACTGCGTACAATTCATGCAGTTGGGGGCCATGTTTGGGCATTTTGGGGGTTAAATCAGGCGGCGAGGCGACATGGCAAACGCCCTCTGAATCTATCTGCTGCAAATCTCTTTTCAGAGGGGTGGTAGAATAGTCACATGAATGAACGAGCCCATAACCACTTGTGGATCGCCCGCCCGCCCACAATGTACCGTCCATGGGCGGCCCGTACAGGCACTGCGATGTACTACTATATCCAGGAGGCAGTAGCGGCTGGTGCTCAACATTTTTGGGGGCGCAAACAAACTGAAAAATACAAAAAAAATAACATCAATGGCAGCCACTGTGCCCATCAAATGCCTCCACTGTGCCCATCAATTGCAGCCACTGTGCCCATCAATTGCAGCCACTGTGCCCATCAAATGCAGCTATTTTGCCCATCATATGCCACCACTGTGCCCATCAATTGCAGCCACTGTGCCCATCAAATGCCGCCACTGTGCCCATCAAATGCCGCCACTATGCCAATCAAACCCAGCTGTGCCATTAAATGCCACCACTGTGCCTATCAAACCCAGCCACTGTGCCCATCAAATGCTGCCACTGCCCATCAAATGCAGCCATTGTGCCCATCAAATGCAGCCACGGTGCCCATCAAATGCAGCCACTGTGCCCATCAAATTCAGCCACTGTGCCCATCAAATGCAGCCACTGTGCTCATCAAATGCAGCCACTGTGCCCATCAAATGCCACCACTGTGCCCATCAAATGCAGCCATTGTGCCCATCAAATGCAGCCATTGTGCCCATCAAACGCAGCCACTGTGCCCATCAAATGCCACCACTGTGCCCATCAAATGCAGCCACTGTGCCCATCAAACGCAGCCACTGTGCCCATCAATTGCAGCCACTGTGCCCATCAAACGCAGCCACTGTGCCCATCAATTGCAGCCACTGTGCCCATCAAACGCAGCCACTGTGCCCATCCATTGCAGCCGCTGTGCCAAATGCAACCACTGTACCTATTAATTGCTGCCACTGTGACCCTCCCGTTCACCCCTCAGTGTTTGCAGTTGCAGAAAAAAAAAAGTAGACCATGCTGCATTTTCCCTGCACTGGATTGTACTGGAACGCACCAAAAACACACCAAAAACACACTGGAACGCACCAAAAACACACCAAAAACACACTGGAACGCACCAAAAACACACCAAAAACACACTGGAACGCACCAAAAACACACCAAAAACACACTGGAACGCATCAAAAACACACTGGAACGCACCAAAAACACACCAAAAACACACTGGAACGCACCAAAAACACACCAAAAACACACTGGAACGCACCAAAAACACACCAAAAACACACTGGAATGCACCAAAAACACACCAAAAACACAATGGAACGCACCAAAAACACACCAAAAACACACTGAAACGCACCAAAAACACACCAAAAACACACTGGAACGCACCAAAAACACACTGGAACGCACCAAAAACACACCAAAAACACACTGAAACGCACCAAAAACACACCAAAAACACACTGGAACGCACCAAAAACACACCAAAAACACACTGAAACGCACCAAAAACACACTGGAACGCACCAAAAACACACCAAAAACACACTGGAACGCACCAAAAACACACCAAAAACACACTGAAACGCACCAAAAACACACTGGAACGCACCAAAAACACACCAAAAACACACTGGAACGCACCAAAAACACACCAAAAACACACTGGAACGCACCAAAAACACACCAAAAACACAATGGAACGCACCAAAAACACACTGGAACGCACCAAAAACACACCAAAAACACACTGGAACGCACCAAAAACACACCGGAACGCACCAAAAACACACCAAAAACACACTGGAACACACCAAAAACACACCAAAAACACACTGGAACACACCAAAAACACACCAAAAACACACTGGAACGCACCAAAAACACACTGGAACGCACCAAAAACACACCAAAAACACACTGGAACACAACAAAAACACACCAAAAACACACTGGAACGCACCAAAAACACACCGGAACGCACCAAAAACACACCAAAAACACACTGGAACGCACCAAAAACACACCAAAAACACACTGGAACACACCAAAAACACACCAAAAACACACTGGAACGCACCAAAAACACACTGGAACGCACCAAAAACACACCAAAAACACACTGGAACGCACCAAAAACACACCAAAAACACACTGAAACGCACCAAAAACACACTGGAACGCACCAAAAACACACCAAAAACACACTGGAACGCACCAAAAACACACCAAAAACACACTGGACGCACCAAAAACACACCAAAAACACAATGGAACGCACCAAAAACACACTGGAACGCACCAAAAACACACCAAAAACACACTGGAACGCACCAAAAACACACCGGAACGCACCAAAAACACACCAAAAACACACTGGAACACACCAAAAACACACCAAAAACACACTGGAACACACCAAAAACACACCAAAAACACACTGGAACGCACCAAAAACACACTGGAACGCACCAAAAACACACCAAAAACACACTGGAACGCACCAAAAACACACCAAAAACACACTGGAACGCACCAAAAACACACCGGAACGCACCAAAAACACACCAAAAACACACCAAAAACACACTGGAACGCACCAAAAACACACTGGAACGCACCAAAAACACACCAAAAACACACTGGAACGCACCAAAAACACACCAAAAACACACTGGAACACACCAAAAACACACCAAAAACACACTGGAACGCACCAAAAACACACTGGAACGCACCAAAAATGAACTGGAACACACGTCCTTAGTTGACGTGAAGAAAAAAGAGGCAGGGGAAGTGCACTGGACTGCATCAAAAACGCACCAAAATCACGCATGCAGAAAAGCACCTGGAACGCACTCAGACTGTGTTTTCATGGCCAGTTCACACCACATGCAGTCCAGTGCGTTTTCTTTCTGCATGAAAAACGCATGGGAAGCAGATTATATGGTTTTCAATGGCATCGCTCACACCAGGGCTTGCAGGGTGTTCCAGTTTCAGAAAAAACTGTAGAACATTCTGCATTTCTCCTGCACTGGAATGTACCGGAACGCTGTAAAACGCACCAAAAACGCACATGTCCTTATTTAAGGTTGAGAAAAAAAGAGGAGGGGGGGAATGCACTGGAATGCATCAAAAACACGCGCATGCAGAACAGCATGTGGAACGCATCCGGACTGCGTTTCTATGGGGTGAATGGGCTCTTACGGCTGCGATGTCAGAGATCGGATGCGATTCGCACCGCGCTGCAGTGAAAATCACATGCGATCTCTGTGCGATTCGAATTTCAGCCATGGCTGAATTCGCATCAAACTCGCACAGGACCCTTTTTTTTTGGCCGCAGCAGAATCGGATCGCATGGGTGTTCACACCCATGCGATCCGATTCCTGTCCGGGTTTGCAGGTCGCATTGCGATATGCGAACTGATTTTGGGGGTGTCATTAACTTTTATCTGACACTCCCCTGCAGTTTGCATAGGGCAGCGTGAACCGTCGCCGGGAGACGTGCGATGCGGGAACCCGCAGGGGATTCGCAGGGTTTCCGCATCGCAGCAGTGTGACCCCGGCCCTTAATGAGGACATGTGCATTCCAATGCGTTTTTGGTGCGTTTTACAGCATTCCAGTCCAGTGCAGGGAAAAAACGCAGCATGTTCTACTTTTTTTTGTGGACCTGGAAGGCACTGGTGGGAACGATGCCATTGAAAACCATATAACTGACTTTCCATGCGTTTTGGATGCAGAAAAAAAAACGCACTGGACTGCATGTGGTGTGAACTGGCTCTAAGGGCAAAATCGCATGTGATTCGCACCGCACTGCAGTGTAAATCACGCAGAGACAAAAAAACGGAAGATCGTTCGTCAGATAATTTCATCGTGTGTACCGGGCGTAAGGCTCTGTTTCCACTTTTGCGAGTTGCTGTGCGACTTGACACGTGTGAAGTCGCATGACAAGTCAAAACCATCGTATTTCAATGGTCCCCGTTCTAATTGGTGCGTGACTCCAAAAAAAAAAAGTTACCTTTGCCCCCCGACTTCGATGCGACTTGTTCTCACGTGGTGTTAACCGGTCCCATGACATTGCATCAAAAATCGCATTGTAAATCACCCGACTTTGGGGGTTGCAATAGTGGAAACAGAGCCTGAGGCCCCCATTCACACCTGAGGGTAGCGGTTTTTAGGCAGGAATTTGCGCAGTTTTACTGCGTTTTTTTTTTCGCGATCTTGTATAGGTCAAAAGGTCACCAATGTAAAAAAAAGCAGAAAAAACGCACAAATCTGCCTGAAAAAAGAACTTGTTTGCGCTTCATGCGTTTCGGAGCGGAGATGTGAACCGTCTTCATAGAGAATCATTGATTTTTTTTCCCCCTCCAGCGTTTTGTAGCTCCAGGCCCGGGGGGTCACACTGGTGCGATTCGGGGACCCTGCGAATCCACTGCGTCTTCCCGCATCGCATCCGAGTCACACAGCAGGTCACACTGCCACATGCGAACCGCAGGGGAGTGTCATACAACGTTAAGGACACCCCCCCCCCCATTTCAGCTCGCATATCGCACTGCGAACTGAAAGTTCAGACACCGGATCGCATAGGTGTGAACACTCATGCAATTTGATTCTGCTGCGGACCAAAAAAATAAAAAAAGGGCCCTGCGCGAGTTTCGGTCTGATTGCGGTGCGATATCAGCCCTACTATCCGTACGGCTGAAATCGCAGCGCATGGACGCCACATGCGATTTGCACTGCAGTGTGGTGCGAATCACACGCGATGTCGCTCCAGCCCTGGTTCACATTAACCACTTAACGACCGCCGCATGTATATGTACGTCCACAGAATGGCACGTACAGGCAGATGGGCGTACCCGTACAGGGCCCCCCCCCTGGTACATGCGGCGGTCGGTAACCCGCGGGGAGCGATCCGGGATGAGGGCGCGGCTATTTGTTTATAGCCGCCCCATCGCGATCGCTCCCCGGAGCTGAAGAACGGGGAGAGTCGTGTGTAAACACGGCTTCCCCGTGCTTCACTGTGGCGGCGCATCGATCGTGTGATCCCTTTTATAGGGAGACACGATCGATGACGTCACACCTACAGCCACACCCCCTACAGTTGTAAACACACACTAGGTGAACCCTAACTCCTACAGCACCCCTGTGGTTAACTCCCAAACTGCAACTGTCATTTTCACAATAAACAATGCAATTTAAATGCATTTTTTGCTGTGAAAATGACAATGGTCCCAAAAATGTGTCAAAATTGTCCGAAGTGTCCGCCATAATGTCGCAGTCAGGAAAAAAAATCGCTGATCGCCGCCATTAGTAGTAAAAAAATAAAAATTAATAAAAATGCAATAAAACTATCCCCTATTTTGTAAACGCTATACATTTTGCGCAAACCAATCAATAAAGGCTTATTGTGATTTTTTTTACCAAAAATATGTAGAAGAATACGTATCGGCCTAAACTGAGAAAAAAATGTTATATATATTTTTGGGGGATATTTATTATAGCAAAAAGTAAAAAATATTGCATTTTTTCAAAATTGTTGCTCTATTTTTGTTTATAGCGCAAAAAATAAAAACCGCAGAGGTGATCAAATACCACCAAAAGAAAGCTCTATTTGTGGGGAAAAAAAGGACGCCAATTTTGTTTGGGAGCCACGTCGCACGACCGCTCAATTGTCTGTTAAAGCGAAGCAGTGCCGAATCGCAAAACCTGGCCTGGGCTTTTAGCTGCATTTTGGTCCGGGGCTTAAGTGATTAAATGCTACTTTGAAATGGCGCTACTTCACTTGAAGCAGCACGGTCGGCGCGATTTCAGGTGCGACTTGATAGACATCTGTGCGGCTTCATACACAGACGTCTATTGAAGTCGCCAAAAGAGCAGCGCAGGAACTACTTTTGCAAATGGGTTACGGCGCCGCAACATTGGCGTCGCACCGATTGGAAGCAAGTGTGATCGCCTCCAATAGGCTGCCACTTGTCATGGTGCGATTTGATCTCCAATGTGAATGGGGCCCTTATATAGTAAATGTGTCTCACTTGCTGTGTAATTGATCAACACCCCTCCCCCAGCCCCTCTCTCTCTAGATTTCCTCCCATAGTTATCACCTGCCCAGGTGTGTTGCAGGTGATTGGGTGGGAGGGTCTCAGTTCGGGTGGGAGGGTCTCAGCTTGGGTTGGAGGGTCTCAGCTCAGGTGGGAGGGTCTCATTAAGCTTCCTATATAAAGGCTCCTCCCACCTCTCCTCTCTCATCCCCTCTTTGCTGTGTGTTGGAGAGGTCAGGAGGATTCCTGATCCATTATTATGATCAATAAGGAGATTTCCCCCCTCAGAGGAATGGGGGGGCCGACACCTTGGAGGAGATGCTTCCTCTCCTCTGTTTTTAGGTAATTATTTCTGCGCTCCGCCTCCCTCTCCCATTGGAGGTCTTCATCTATTTTATTTATAATATTTTATCTCAAAATTATATATTTATATATATATATATATATATATATATATATGTATTTTTTTTTTAAATTCACAGAATTTTATTAATCTGCCGATTGTTTGTGATTTCTGATGCTGCGCTGCTGCCGGACTTCCCGGGTGAGTGAGGTTTTGGGGTTGGCCTGTTATCTATACTGGAATTTACACCATGGTAATGGTGGTGATCAGAGACTGGTGGCGGCAGGACTTGAGGTCGTGGGGCCCTGGGCTTAAAAATTGAAGGGGCCCCCTGGAGCAGAGAAGCAGGGGGGGTGGGTTGTTATCTCTGACCGATTATAGTTGTGGGGGGTAGGATCTACCAACCTATTGAAGTTGTTGAGGGGGGGGGCACAGTGCAATGATTGATCATACTTGTTGAGGGGGGGGGCAGCCGCTGGATGGACGTCTTACCTCTTCCCAGGGCTGCAAATGGGGGGGGGTTGCTGCAATTGGGCGGGGCCTATGGGCTTGAGCCCAGTCAAGCCCAATGGGTAAGTCCGGCCCTGGACAATCTGGCACTAACTGATGTTGCTGGTGACCCTTAATTCAGTGATAATGCTGTACTAATGGCCGATCCGCCCCATAGGCTCACTATGCAAGCTGCTTAGGGGGGGGCAAAGATGCGGAGGGGGCCCCCCAAATTACTAGAGGCCCTGCCTGGTGAGAAGTTATTTTTGGCCCCTCACCCTGCTTCTCAACTTGCTGGCTGCATGGGAGAAGAGGTAAAAAGTCAGTCAGCACCCCCCGCTTCTCACTTTAATGTAAGATGTAATTTCTGACAGCAGAACACCCCCTCCCATTTCTTAACTTTAATCTTTAATGTGACTGTCGGCAGCGCCCCCCCCCCCCACTTCTCAACTTTAATGTGACATGTCAGGATCGGCACTGCTAATGGCCCTGGCTGGGAAGAGGGTTAAAAAAAAAGGGTTAAAAAAAAAAATTATACCACTGCTACAAAAAAATTAAAGGGGGTGTATTTTGTTTTTACTTGCTAACTAACAGTTGCCATGTGGATCTTCCTAGTCCGCGGCTGGTCTTCATCCTTGCGGTGTCTTCTGGGGAATGGGGTGCGCTGTCTTCTGGGAACTGTGTACCCCCAGAGAGCAGGGCTTCACTGCCTGTTTCCCTTAGTGAGGACGGTGGCGCCAGGATCAGCCTGGGGGGGGGGGGGGGGTTCGCCGACATCACAAGTGTCCTTATTAAAAGTCAGCAGCTACAGTGTTTGTAGCTGCTGACTTTAGAATTTTAATAAATCGCCCGCTTTAATATCACGTGGGGGGTGAACTGTGCCTAACAATGTGTAATATGTGCCGCTCTCTATAGGGGGGTGGATGGTAAGCGGTTAAAATTGCGCCCTCTCGTGGAATGGCGCTAAACTACAATGCTTTAACTTCTCCATCGGCGATGCGTCAAAAGCATTTTGCAGGTCACCAGTTTGGCGTTGGAGGATGTCTGGTGCCGGAATTATCGCTC
Organism: Rana temporaria; assembly: GCF_905171775.1. NCBI lineage: Eukaryota > Metazoa > Chordata > Amphibia > Anura > Ranidae > Rana > Rana temporaria. The sequence continues at coordinate 4,800,417 of NC_053493.1, forward strand.
TGACGTTGGCGGTGATCAGTGGCGGCTGGTGCTCATAATTTTTGTGGGGGGGGGGGGGGTGCGAACGAACGGAAAAATTCCACCCTTTCATGCTGCCAGTGCCCAAAAATGCTGGTTAAGTGCCACTAAAACTAGTGGCGCTTTACTGGTGGTGGTTTCAGGTGCTTTTTAACCCGCGCTAGTGGCTGAATAAAGGGTTAAAAGTGCTGCTGCCAAGGTGCTTCCCATCAATTTCAATGGGGAGGGGCGCCTTAGGAGCGGTGCAATCACTGCTGCAAAGAAGCTGCTTGCAGGACTTTCTTTTTTTTTTTTTTGATGCCCTACCAGTGTGAAAGCACTCGGGCTTTCACACTGGGATTGCAGATGAGGCTTCTTACAGGTGCTTTGTTTTTTTGCACTAAAGCAGCCAATCGGGTTACCGCTAACCAGATCTGGTGAACCTGATTGGCTGAGATGCGTGTCAGTGTTAACCAGGGAACGCACACCCCCTGCGTCCCCTGGATAACTATTTGGAAGCCGATTACAGCTCTCAGGCTGGCTCTGATAGACACTTCCACAGCCAACCAGTTGCCATTCAGATGGCTGGCACTTGCCAGGGCTGTCTTAATGAGGGCACACCTGGGCACTGCCCAGGGGCCCCAGCTAAATGGGGGGGGGGGGGCCCTGCACTTTCCCCAAAGCAGCTGGTCCTTGAGCCCACTCTGCCCCAAAATTGGGGGGGGCCCCATGATGGCACTGAGGGCAATAGATACACAGGGGGGGGGCAGTCTGCCTCCTACCTACTTGATGTCTGTTTACCTGCACTGTCATCATTGTAGGGGCCCCAGAGCATTACTTTGCCCAGGGGCCCATGATGCTATTAAGACGGTCCTGGGGCTGGCCATCAAATAGTGGGCAGCGGCTACAATACATAGATTCATGCAATGCATGAATCTATGTATTTTTCAGTGGTGGTGCAGGAAAGGGGTGGCTCTCCTGCGCCCTTTATGGACCCACTGCTAACAAACCTAATGGCTGCATTCCAGTCCTAGAACTGGAGGGACGGGGGTTTGGTGTTGGCCCTTGCCTTTTGGAGGGGGGGTTTGGTGTTGGCGTTGGCCCTTGCCTTTTGGAGGAGGGGGGGTTTGGTGTTGGCCCTTGCGTCCTTTTGGAGATTCTTTGAGGTCTGACCCAAAGTAAACCCCTTGTATGTTTTGTTATAAATCTAATGCCATAGAATGCCGACGTGTTTTATACTCCACTGTATGGTAACATATATGTTTATTTACATTTTGTTGTAGGTCCTTTTACTTGTTCGGACGATGGGATCCAGTTATCAAAGCCAGACAGCATTTCCCTGAGATCCTGGAAGAGTCTTCATATTGTAGGTAAGAATCTAATGGTGAAAGTTGCTAACCAGGTCTATGCCCCCCCCCCCCATAAACTTGCCACAAAGGCTCAGTATGGATTTGTGTTGCCCTTTGGCTTTGTATCCTCCTGTTGGGCATATGGGCCCCAAACATAATGGGGGGCCAACTGTGCTCACACCCTAGTGTGGGTATTAAATGGGTAGACATGTGCCTTAATTTCTTTACAAATCCAAATTCCTCTTAAATTTTTTTTTTTTTGTGATTCGGATGTATCCAAATCACAATAGTAACAAGGGGTTTAACACAGTAGTGCTGTTGGGACAGCGGAAAATTGAATACAGTGGAACCTCGGATTGTGGTTCACAAGCGTTTTTCAATATGAGCGTTGTATTTAAAAAAAAAAAACAAAAAAATATCCTGTTTCGCTTTGAGTCTTGCAGGATTCAATCCACGGTGTGCAGTACCGCATTTGGTCTGAGGGTGGCGCACCGATTGGTGCCACTCGGAAATGCTCCATTTCTGAGGTCAGCTGAGCTGTCAGGCCTTTCCGGGTGATTCCGAGGCTCTCTGGTGCCCCCACCTCTGGCCACTTGCACAGGGCCGTCTTTACCGCAGGGCAAATGGGGAAGGTGCCCTGGGCCCTGTCACTGTTGGGGGCCCAAAGCAACCCCCTTTGATAAAAAAAAAAATTTTTTTTTTTTTTTTTTAGGGGCCCGGAGGACCCCAGGGCCCCAGATGGCAACCCCCCCTTTTTTTTTATAAAAAACATTTTTTTTATTTCTTTTTTTTATTAAAATATATTTAAAGGGCTCAGAGGTCCCCATGTGGCAAACACCCTTTATCTTTTTTATAAATGTTTATTTTTTTATTTTTGTTTATATATTTTTTTATTTAAGGGCCCAGAGGTCCCCAGGGCCCCAGATGGCAACCCCCCCTTTTTTTTATTTATTTTTAAATAAAAAAATTATATATTTTTATTAAAGGGACAATTTTTTTTTAGAGGTCTGGGGGTCCCCAGGGGCCCATAGTTCCCCAGGGCCCCGGATGACAACCCCCCTTTTTTTATAAAAAAAATATATTGAGCATAAATTCCGCTTGTCTAGCGAGTCAACACTCGCAAACCGAGTCGGAATTTAAAAAAAGTTGCTCTCAAACCAAGCTTCCATTGTATTTTCATTTCCATTGACTTCTATGGGGAAACTCGCTTTGATATGCAAGCGCTTTGGATTACGCTGATTCTCCTGGAACGGATTATGCTCGTAATCCGAGGTTCCACTGTAATTTGCTTAGCTATGGCAGCATACACATGGTTGCTTCATTCCCCCCCCCAGCCAACACACAGGACCATTATAACTCTAGAAAAGAGTGACACCCAGTGCCAGCCCAAGACATTGTGCTGCCTGGCACCAAGAACAAAATTCTGCCCCCCGAAAATTGCGCCCACCAAAATGCCCGCACATCCATCATTTTATATCATATCTAAAGTGGACCTGTCATGGCTCTATACATGTATATAGGAGTATAAAGAGGACCTGTTATGGCTCTATACATGCAATTAGCGGGAGGGGCGGCAATTGGCCCCACAGTGGACTGGAGTGCGGAGCTGGTGGAATGGCGGGTGGCAATTTACCGCCCCCTGAAAGTGCCACCTGGTACAATGGTCACATGGTAGGGCCGGCCCTGGTGACACCCCCCCATTCTTGGAACTAGACTCAATTCAGCCACAAGAATAACAAGGGAGGGGGATATGCTGCCATGCATAGGCACCAGGAAAGGAAAATTATGGAAAGGTAAGTATTCAATTTTCCTGTTGCCGTCATGGCAGCATACGTGTGGTAAATGACTCTCTACCAGGGAGGGAATGCTGAAGAAAACATAATTTTTTATTTTTTTATTCCGTATTATGAAAACGGAACATTGTAAAGTCTTCCTCCCAAAATCCAGAGGTGATACCATGGCTCGCTGCAGCCTAGATCCAGCTAAACATGGGAAATGAGGACCAGCTTGCTGCTTCGCAGATTATCTCTGGGGGGGGGACCTTTGCCAAGGCGGCCTGTAAAGATGAAATCCCTCTTTTGCTGCATGCGCGTTCACTCTGAGGCACAGGAAGCCCATTAGCTTTGTGTACAATTCGTCCCGCTATTGTGCGCTTCGATGCGGCTTACCCTTTCCTTGCACCACTAGGAGCTGCAAATCCTCTTTCCATCGGTGTAGAGTAGCAAAGATGTTGGACTTTAAGGCTCTTGCTCAGGGGCGGACTGACCGTTGAGTCACTCGGCACTGCCTGAGGGCCCCATGCCACTAGGGGGGGCCCCCATCAGGGTTGCCAGGCTCAGTAAAACCAGGGACAGTATGTAAAAACATTTTTTTTTGATCTGTCCCTGATGTCCGAAAATCGACATGCTTTTGATGTAAAAATCCAGAGATTTTAGCTGCCCCACCTCTGCACTGCCTCCTGGCGTGGTGGCCATCTGTAAGCCCAGGGGCCCCATAATCTTCTAGTGCCCAGGGGCACCATGAGTTGTCGGTCCACCCCTGCTCTTGCTACATCCAATTTGTGCAGTTTTGATATTCTATTCTTCCCGGGGTGGGGTGTCCTTTTTTTTATAGTTATAATGGTGGTTTGGCCAGGGGTGGTGCAACAATGCGTATGCTACCATGGAGGCACCAGGAAAATGCAACTTGCTAATGGTGAACTTATTTATTTTTCCTCTGCAGATCCCAGTGGAGATGGAGTAGAGGCTTGTGATCTTCATCCAGATGAAAGAACTCTAACTATCCCAGATGCATGCATCCAATATGAAGTAAGATTGAGACTCTGGATGAGATTGAATGTCTGAAGAGATGTTACTATGTTGAATATCCCATATTCGAAGAGTGGTGGTTACATTTATGATGAGGTGACCAGACATCCCCCCCCCCCTGTTTCTGGGGACAGTCCCTGGACTGAACACTGTCCCTGGGCCAGGTCTGTCCCTGGATTGCAGTGGCGTAGCATGGGGGGGGGGGGGGCAGCTGGTACTCATCCTGGGTGCAACATTTTCTACGCCCTAGGCTCTTTTACCTTTGTATTGGTAATTTGAAGTTTGAACAAGGGGGTCTCTGCGCTCCTAAGGGAACGCATTTGGCGCAGTACAAATCCCCATATCAGATCAACATTAGAGGGGCACAATTGTTACGGTGCCCCCCTCCCTGTGTGATGTATTGTGCAGAATGTCTTTCCTGGCCGGCATGTCCCTACTCCTGGGAATTGCTCTGCAGCACCTTCCTTCTCGCCCAGGGACTTCTGTGGTCCAGCATGTCCCCCCATGATCCCTCTGGTGTGGGTTGCCTGTGTGTGAGAATGGCAGGGGGGGGCAAAGCATATAGCAGCTGTTGGAGAAGCTCTTGGCAGGGGATACTGAGGAGCTGCCAAGTGGTGGGACTCCAGAACAGTACCCGGTGCTGGGAAGAGCCCTGCTCTGATGGAGGCCATGGCGAGGTGCGTAAAATCAATCTACACTGTAAATGTGTGGGTTGGAATCGGGTGGGTCAGTGGTAGGGACTCGGGAGTGCTAAAAGTATGCGGGCTAGGGGGGGGGGGGGGGTGCACAAATTTCTTGGCTTTCCACCGGGGCACTCACAACCTACGCTACGCCACTGACTGCATATAGAATTTGAGGAAAATATGCTTATAAAATGGTTTACCATTTGCCAATAAGTCCCTGGATTTTTATTTTTTTTTTGTATCGCCTTAATTCATGAAGTCCTATACAATGGGACCTCTGCTCTAACAGATTTACCAACAAATGGTTGGTGTTTCATAACTGTAAGTACCGTATTTGCCGGCGTATAAGATGACCCCCCTAGATTTCCAGCTAAAATGTTGGTTTTGGGATATACTCAGACAACCCCCCCCCCTTCCTACTAGTCCTGCCTCATCACTGTGCCACTGCATGTATCGATCCCTGACATGCTGAATTTCAGACTGCGGCCGTCCATTTTTCAAAAGCCGCGCATCCTCCTGCTGTTCTGTGATCAGTGGAACACGGCTTCCCAGGAGACACTGTTCCGCCTATCACGGATGCCCTCTAGTCTGAGGAAGAGAGGGCATCCGTGATAGGCTGAACACAGTGTCTCCTGGGAAGCTGTGTGTTTCACCGATCACAGAACAGCAGGAGGATGCGCGGCTTTTGAAAAATGGATGGCCGCGGTTAGGTTACCGGTGTATAAGATGACCCCCCAACTTTTAAGAGACATTTCAGGGGTTAAAAAGTCATCTTGTACGGTAATGCCAATTTCAGAACCGGTATAGCTGTGTTCAGTCCTAACTGGGCAATGGTGGCGTGTGGGACACGGGCCTAGTCACGTTTTTGTGAGATTACTTGAACTCTCCAAAGGCTGCCTTAATGGAAATCCTTCCTTCTCTTGTAGGCTGGAAGAAAGATCGCTTACATTTCCTTTACCAAACCATTGATGACGAATCTAGTTTACAAGATCGCTTGCCATGATAACCAAGCAGACTCTGCTAATGAGGACCCGTTTAGTGATGGGCCAGTCATTGAGTGTGGAAAGGACTTCATGAGGGTAAGTTGACCTACATGCTGGTGGGTTTAGTACAATGGGACTTGTTCAGGTTAGGATTGCAGATGGGGCTGTCCAGAGCACACCAGGAATCCTTTGTGGTGGGGTTAACGTTTTTAATTTGATATCGTAAGTGTTCTGTTCTCGCTACACATTTGCCCCTGGCGTGTATGTAGCTCAACATACAGCTTAAACCTTGCATCCTAAAATAACCAGACTGTCTGTACCTTTGGATCTTTAGTACAATGAACAGATGGTGGCCATATAAGAATGGGATGTGCATGCACATATGGTGACACTAGAAATAAAAAGATGAAAATAAAAGATAAATGAAAAAAAATGTCCACTAAGTATACAGGTTAAACAACTTTAGCATACCAGCGATGTTTCCTTGGAAGGATCAGGATTTTCCTAGGAAGCACATAGTGCTGGCTCCATGGAGGAGATCAAATTTGTAGGAGGAAGTGGTGCTAGTTCCCAGTGATCACAGGTAATGTGTATTAACCATAAAATGCTGCCCATCAATAGTGTTTCGTTAGAGTGGCCAATGTTGGTATTGCAAGTCCAGAAGAGATTTTTTTCCTTGTAGGCCGAAGGCATGACAATAAGCAATACAGCAGTCTGTACTTTTGGTCAGAAACCTCTCGCCTCTTCTGGTAAACCCAAAACTAGTGGACACTTCTGCATATTTAGGCAGCTGTTGCGCCCCCCCCCCCCTCCCACACTTCACCATATCACCTTTTCTAGCACTAATGCGCCACTCCTACCACAATCCCTTAGTGGTGGATGCCAGGGCTTGGTCGCAAGGGCCACTTTTGCAACCCTGGTGGTTCTGCTACTGCACTCGTAGGATTTTAAGCTTGTGCGGTACCGCATTTGGAGGTGTGGGAACAGATACTAAAGTGCCATTCATTTAGTTCCGAATTTGTTTTAACAAATTTGTTCTAAAAAATTTAGGATTTCCAAAAAAAGCTAAAATGAAAAGAACTTTTTTTTTTTGGCAGTGCACAGGTATAGGAGCCGATTGGAAATGCTTTTGTTTTCTGAGTCTCTCAAAGCACCCCCACCTCTGGCCACATGCAGTATTGCATGCCATAGAAGTCAATGTGGAACAGATTATTTTCATTTCCATGGACTTCTATGGGGCAACTCCCTTGGATATGCGAGTGCTTTGGATTGCAAGCATTCTCCTGGAACAGATTATGCTCTAAATCCAATTTTTTTTTTTTTTTTTTTTTTTTTAAATCTAGCAGAATACATTTTTGGCTTCACTTTTATTTTTAGCAGAAAAATAGTTTTACAATTTTTTTTTTATTATGTTGCAAAAAGCTATTTGTGTACAAAATTATATACATTTCATTTGGGTACAGTATTGTATGACTAACTGGCCTGGTCATGAAGGGGGGTTAACTTTCTGGAGGTCAAGTGGTTAACTTGATTGCTCAAACCGCAGCTGGTTTGTTTGGCCTTCCCAGTTGAGAACATGATCTAAGAATGAAGAGTGTGCGGAGGTGGAAACGCTAAAGTGTAAGTAAACCCATCAATTTTAAGTTTCCGGACATGTGCCTGAAAATGTAACGGTCACATTGGTTGTGCTCTCAACCAAACCATCCAATGGCTGGTGTCCTAATGTATCACGTGTAGCTGAAGATTAAACGGAGGCCAAGATGGCGGCTTCCTTGGCTGAAAACGATAGGAGGGTTTACTTCCACTTTAAGGTCTTCTCTCCATGGAGCACCAAGACCAGTTTCTGAAGCATTTGGCCGTAATGTTGCTATAAAGTAAAACTCTTAGGCCTGTAATTTATCTGAAGATTTATTCTTGAAGTCATTTTCACAAACGAAATCCTAGTATACAAATCTGTGCTTCTGATTCACTTATTTATAATATTTTTTTCCCCTCTTGTTCCACAGGCAAACATATCACGAACTATCCCAGACTTCAGTGATCAGGTACGGTCTACAGAATTCAAGAGTAATCTAAATTTATGACGAGATGATCGGTCCTTGTGGTGTGGCTAGTTCAGACCAACTGTTGGGTGTAGTGTCTGCCAGTTTTTTTTTTTTGTAGTTCTCCTGTAACGCCCCCCCCCCCCCCCAGAATAGCAGTACAAATGATGCATTACCAGTAAAATTTAGCTTTTCTAAAGACTCTGGTAAAAAAAAAAAAATGACACTAAGGCTACAAAGGATTTTCATTCAGATATTGGTGGCTGACCACACTTGACATTGTCAGTCGCCATATGCAGGTCTGTAGAGAAGGGGTACCACTAGTTCTATATGGGGGCCCTGGCCAGCAAAGGGGCCCAGGCAGCTGGATGACTGATATTGGGAGGGGGGGGGCAACTGCTGGAACTGATCGCCCCCCCTTGTAAGGCTCTATGCAGCAGCTGAAGGATGGCTTCTCCTCCCCACTTTCAGCAGCTTCAGGTATCTGTTTCTGAACTTGCCTGCCTCCCAGTCACACTGGTCACCCCCCCCTGTGCATCATGCAGGCACCTTGTATGCCCATCCTACCCTTGCAGTGCTGTTGGCTACCCTCCTCTCCTTCCCACTGGCAGCTGCAAGCACTCAATGGGATCCTTCAGTTTAGGAGAGTGGAGGAAGGGTTCTGGTAAATGTTATATTTACCAGCCTCTTCCTTTCCTGAATTAACTTGATTAATAAGTACCGATCACTCGCTGTTCATAACTGAAGCTTAGTTGACTATTTATTTGGGGGGGGGGACTGTGTCTGTCCAGTTGGCTGAATTGGGTGGGGTGGTTTCGAACAGCCCTTCTCATATGAGCTTTCCTTTTTAACCATAACCAATTGTCTACCCACCCCCATAAGTACAGCCGAGGGGGCACAATTGCCAGCTGTCATTGGTCACAGCACAAGCCCATCAGCGGGTGCCAGCCAATGGATGACACCAACACCTGCTGATCATTGAGTAGTAAGACCAGTCAGAGCTGTGTCCTTTCCATAGGTGTGTGTATAACCCGTGTGGCGCAGATTCCTCTTGTTTAAACCCCCTGAGATTTCACCAAAGCCCCCTAATGGAGCTCCTTGAGACTTATTTTTTGCAAAAAAAAATGTAATCTCTGCCCTATAGACATGTACAGAACAAAAATGATTTACATTTGTTTAGTTTTGTGTATTTCATTTATACAAATCACTTCTACTTTTCTGATATCCATAAGAATAAAATGGAAAATAAAAAATATTATAAAATGGAATATAACATCTTCTGAATATTTGCATAGAATTAAACAATGAAATCTAAATTCAAATTTATATAGAACCCAAAATAAGTTATATTCCATCTATAGAATTTGTTATTTATATTCTAAACAAGTTAATTCTATTAGAATGACTTTTGAGAAATGGTTAGATTCTATTTTATTCTATCCTTTTTCTCTATTCAAATGTATTCTATTTAAATTTCAGAAGATGGTTGTACGCTTTTCTATTCTATACCCAAGGCTGCTGTTAAAAAATCACAGGGCCCTGTACAGCCTACCTGGCAGGGCCCCCCCTAAAAAAAATTTATATATAAAAACATTTTCACAATAAATATACTAAAATCATTCTTGGCAGACATGAATAACAGAAGCTGTGTGAACTAGCCCTTTTTAAAGTAGTTCAACATTTTTTTTTTTTTGTGTGTGTGTGTGTGTGTGTGTGTGTGTCCCCCTGCAACAGCTAAAAGTCAGCAGGAGGGTTTTCAGCTGCTGCCGAGAGCCGCACAGGGCATCTTGTAATTGCCCCTCCTTCCCTCTGGTGTTTGGGCCCCTGTGTGCCTGGGCCCCCTACAGGAGGACTGGTGGACCCCCCCCCCATCAGAGGCTTTGTATGTTTGTATTATGTATTCTATTCAAATTGCTTCTATTTATAAACTAAAATTGGAAAGCTAATCCACTTTCCTTTTAAAAAAAATAAATAAAAATCATTCATAGTTGAAACATTTCCAAGATGCAACACATCTTTCCATTGTGCACAAATCCAGTGTTAATTTTGGTGGCAAATTTAGATTTTTAGTTTTAGTCTTCTGCAATTGTGTGAATTTAGTCAATTAAATCTTCAGTACATTTTAGTCGTCTAAAATCTAATGGGTGTAATTAAATTGTAATGCATTAGTTAACATTTCTCCAACTTTCAAACTCATTTATATACGGCTGGAGTAAAAAATCTCATGTTTATGGTATTTAGGTCTAAACATGCACTACAGACCAGTGTTCAAATTTAAAGTCACATTTCCATTTAGTTAGTCTTTTTTAAATAAAATGCCATTTTTAGTTTTTTTTTTTTTTTGTCATCTTAATTGTTTTAGTTGACTAAAATCGTATTCATTGAGGCCGGGTTCACACTTATCCAACAAACGCTCCGACATTGGGAGCTCATGACGTGTGAAAATCCAACATTTCCCTCGGAGAGCCGTCTTAACTGGTCCGACTTTGAAAATGCTCCCGGTACTACTTTGGTCCGACATTGATCCCACTTCAGCCCCTTGAATATCATTGAAGTAGGAGCCTTGTCATTACCATCTGACTTTTGACATCCGACATTGTGATTCCTGCAGCAGTAAAAGGAATTTATCTCACTCTGGGATTGTTTTGATTGGTCAAATAACAAGTCAGACTATCACAAAGTCAGATCAAATTGGTATCCTGTTCTTTCTTGTGGGAAAAAAAAAAGTAGTATCCTGTTCATGAAAGTTAGATGGATGTAGGACAGACGTCGCAAAGTAGGATGAGAAGTCGTACTGCTGTCGTGTAGTGTGAACCTGGCCTTAGTCAACTAAAATGTTAGTCATTTTAGTCGCTGAAATTAACACTGCACATCTAGCGGCAGCTTGCACATTCTCTCAACTAAGTTGGTTCAACTTCCAAAGTAGTACTTCACGATTTCCTCCGCTCAACTAATGCTGACTTGCAAATCTTTCAGGGTGTTTCTGTTCCTCCGATGGCCACATGGATGGTGGTGATCTACAACGGAACCCAGAAAACAAAAGTGAACATTTCAACAGCCGGAACTTATGGATACAAATTAACAAGTGACAATGAGAACTTTATGATCCAGATCCGCTATGACGCCTTTGGGATTAATAAAATATCTGTAAGTCTAGGTCAACTTTTAATTTATTTGTTGCGATCGCCAGTCTGAAGGCTCGTTCACACCAGTAGGTGCACAATTTTGCATGTTGCACCCACCGTCATTCATTGTCCAACCTTGATTGGCAGTCATGAGTATGGGGGGGGGGGGGGCGTCTAAATGGTCTGCTTTCCCGCCTCTTATAAAATTCATAAATTATCCTTCATGAATCGGAATTCCTTCAAGCCAACGTAGGCTTCCCTAGTGCAGAAACCCCCCCCCCAACCATTTGGCTCGCTAAGTGGCAGAATCCAAACAAAGCCACCTAGTGACAGGCCCCTGAGTGACTCTCCGCCAGTGCAAGGCCAAAACTATAATGTCACCGTCCTTCACTGAATTGGACTTCTCTCAGATTTTTTTCTGCTTTGTAAAACTCCCAAAAGGCTGGCAGCATGTTTTTGTAAAATTGCACAATGCTACTGTACCATGCGTTTTTAGCAGTTGCTAGATGCTTGGAGGGGGCCATTAAGCATTAATGGCACCCAGAGGTCTGTAGGATATCTGGGGTTGTGCTTCTGCCTCCCCCCCCCCCCCCCCCACTTCTCTCTACTCCTTTGAACTCTTGCAAGCAAGTCCATAACCACGTCCTACAAACTGATGACATTGGTTGCTGACTGGAACAACTTTAAATTGCCAGCAAGGGTACGGAGCGAGCGGGGGAGGTGTGGGCACGGCTCTCTGCCTCTGAGGATGACCACATTTCCAAACTACCATTCAGGGACCCCCACCCCTTCACAAAATCGGCTTGTGCTTTAACAAATCACAGCACAGTGATTGGACACGAGGCGGGATTTAAGATTTCTCCAATCACAAGCAGGGGGCGGGGATTGTGCTCCTCCAGGCATTCCCGGCCAGGACAAGTACTGTCAGTGAGTAAAGCGGTGATGGGGCAGCCTTTTTTGGGGGCATCAGATTGGCCCAGGGAGGTGGCTGTGTCAGTTTCATTCCGAGAGACTGTATTGTCATGGAATGAATGTGCCCGGGACAGACCTGCAAAATGCAGGACTGTCCTGGGCAATACGGGACACGTGGTCGCCCTACTGCCGCCTCAACACAAGAGTTGACGATCTCTGCCCTGTAGCCCAGGGGGCTAAGATCGGGCTGATGCGGCGCCCCTGTTGAGAGAAACACTGGTCTAAATGGGCATTTACTTTTGGCAAGTTTTTTTACTTTGACTTTTGTCATTCTAGGCCAGAAATCAAAGCCTTTATGTTGGAGACATGGACATCGTTATGGAAAAGCTTAACCCAAAAATCACCATTGCAGTAAAACTTCTTTGTGCTACAGGTAATTTTGTTGCATACTGGGTAAAGTTACTCAAACTGTCATACTGGTATGAAGTAAGGTGGTTCCATGTTTAAGTTTCATTTCCAGTCTTGTGTATAACTGTAAGTGACTTGTACTTGCAGGGCCTTTCCAGTGCAATGACACCCATATGGACATCTATGTTCCTCAGTTTGATGGTTATCTACAGTTTGTTGACATTAACCATGTACTAATTCCAATACCAAGTGGTAAGGATGAGCTCCAGAGGCAAGGCTTGATTGTTGACACCAGCAGTGGAACCCAAATAACATTCGAGAAGGGGAAGCTAAAGGTAAACTTTACTCTTCAGCAGGATTTTTTTTTTTTTTTTTCCCCCCCCCCCCCCCCTCAACACTAAAGGATGGTCGCCTAAATACTTTCGCCTAAATCATTTTTTTTCCCTTAGACTGTTCAAAAAACTGTCTGCTTGCCACCTTTCACCCTGGTCTTTGCGGTGGATGATATTAGCGTGCCAATGAGGCTTACCGGACTGTGCTCTGACCCGTGCCGTCAACTGAATCCCAGTGAGTTGGCTGAACAATCGCGTTCATGGGAACTTGGTTTCAAATATTTTGAATTTAATATTTTTAAGATATATAATTGTCAACCAAGTTTATTAAATAGATTTTTTTTTTTTTTTCCCTCAGTTTCTACAGGATGCTCAAACGATGGCTTTATGACCATTCAGGTTGTGTCCCTGCTGACAAGACCTAGTCTGAACTTGGATACGGTGATTCTGGGGGACGGTCAGTGCCAGCCAATAACTAAGACGGACCAATTGGTCGTGTTCAGCTTCTCTCTGACAGATTGCGGCACAAAAATGAGCGTGAGTCTTTGTTTTGTTTTTTTGGAGCGTGACGTAGCTCAAATAACCTACAACCGTTTTGAAGGATCTGTTTTTAACAAATACCTTTTTGTAGTTTGTAGGTGGGGTTCTCGTCTATGAGAATGAGGTCCATGCCCTCTGGAGAGATAAGCCTAGAAGAATAATCTCAAGAGACAGCGAATTCAGGTATGGAAGTAATATGGGGGAGGGAAAGAAGATGCGCTAATTAGATAAACCAATAAATGTGTAATAAAATTCAATGAATCAACCTCAAATTTCTAATTAAAATGATAATAAATTATATAATGGTGGGATAGAAGTGAATATATATACAATAATAAATATATAAAAATAAAGTGCCCAAATAAATAGAGTAAGACTCCTACTGAAGGAGATCAAAACAAATTATTGTGCACAAACAGTCCAAATAATAGTGAAAAGAATTTTGCAGGGTAAGTCCATAGGTCTGTGTAGACTTCCTCCTCCACCAGGGAATGGAAAACAAAACACCGCAAACAAGTGCTCATGGATGGCACCTTACCGCAAAGAGTTGATCTCCTTAATCAAAAGGAGATCGCAATAAGCATAGGTTTGTATAACATCAAAATCCTCTTATGTTGATATCAGCAGATCCAGCATCCAGCCTCACATGAAATAAGCCAAAAGGAGAAATCGCCATAGTATAACAACGTTTATTGGAAACAAAAGCTAAAAGACAGGCAACGCCAAATGGCCCCTTACTTGTAAGGTGCCTTAGCCCGGCACTGAGGCTGGTCTGCATTGGATGATTAGGGGAAGAGATCCACGCTGTAGGAAGGATGCAGCGGCGTGCGTTCCACCTGTGTGTGTGTGAGCGAGGACCAGCAAAAGCCGGAACCGGAAGTGCGTCCGTCCGTAGGAGATAGCGTGACCTAGCGTGGTCACGCTATCTCCTACGGACGGACGCATTTCCCGTTCCGGCTTTTGCTGGTCCTCGCTCACACACACACACAGGTGGAACGCACGCCGCTGCATCCTTCCTACAGCGTGGATCTCTCTTCCCCTAATCATCCAATGCAGACCAGCCTCAGTGCCGGGCTAAGGCACCTTACAAGTAAGGGGCCATTTGGCGTTGCCTGTCTTTTAGCTTTTGTTTCCAATAAACGTTGTTATACTATGGCGATTTCTCCTTTTGGCTTATTTCATGTGAGGCTGGATGCTGGATCTGCTGATATCAACATAAGAGGATTTTGATGTTATACAAACCTATGCTTATTGCGATCTCCTTTTGATTAAGGAGATCAACTCTTTGCGGTAAGGTGCCATCCATGAGCACTTGTTTGCGGTGTTTTGTTTTCCATTCCCTGGTGGAGGAGGAAGTCTACACAGACCTATGGACTTACCCTGCAAAATTCTTTTCACTATTATTTGGACTGTTTGTGCACAATAATTTGTTTTGATCTCCTTCAGTAGGAGTCTTACTCTATTTATTTGGGCACTTTATTTTTATATATTATTGTATATATATTCACTTCTATCCCACCATTATATAATTTATTATCATTTTAATTAGAAATTTGAGGTTGATTCATTGAATTTTATTACACATTTATTGGTTTATCTAATTAGCGCATCTTTTCCTTCACATACTCTTGAATACTGGGGTTGTCCCCCAAGATTTTTTAGATTGCAGCTTTTTATACATTTTTGAGATTTATATATCTTACATTTTTATTTATTAATTTGTTTTGTTGGCGCGAATATTCACTCTTCACAATATGGGGGAGGGGTCATGCCTAAAATGACACCTGAACGTGCCTGTTGGATTTGGTGGGTGGCAATGATCTTCTGTTAAAATTCCAGATTTTTTTTTTCTTGAAGGTATCCTTTAAAATTCTCAAAGCGCCCCATTTCTAAAATGTAAACCATTCTAAAAGTTACATAATGCATCAACTTGTAGGTCACCCAACATTGGAGTGTATTTATTTCTCCAAATCCAATACTTTTGCACACTGGACTAATATGCCAATGCTTTTCCAATTCCTCAGCTACTGTGACCCCCCCCCCCCCCAGCACTGAGGGGCAGGGGATGGTCATCTTTGGTTAGGATGCGGTCGTAATGGTGCACAATGAGAACCTGTGGCTTTTGTGTAACTGAAAGGCAGGCTTCACCCATTTTCTGGCTTGTATACTTTTATTTTTTGGGCATTTGGCCAAGGCACTCGGAGCTTTGGAACCCTGGTTGAAAGACTGCTCTAAACTAAGGTCTGATCAGGATAAATGGATCCTCATCTTGTGAATCCTGTGACCTCAGTTTTATTCCCCAGGGTGTATCTAAAACACTGACCTGAAGGGCTAATTGATTTATAGAACTATGACTTTTTTCCCCCAACCATTAGTTGGTGGTGTGCCTTAAAGCGAGGTGGGAAACCTGGGGCCCTCCAGCTGTTGCAGAACCAAAAGTCCCATCATGCCTCTGAGGAGTTGTAACTGCCAGCCTAGCAATACCTCATTGGAAATGTAGTCCCCCCCCCCCCAATAGCTGGAGGGTCCCAGGTTGCCTCCCCCTGCCTTGGCGTACAGTGGAACCTTGTATTACAAGCATATTCTGTTCCAGGAAAATTCTCATAATCTAAAATACTCGCATATCAAAGCGAGTTTCCTCATAGAAGTCAATGGATGATTGGTTCCACATGTGGCCAGATGTGGGGCACCAGAGAGCCTCAAATACTCAGACAGCTCGGCTGATCTTGGAATCCCTCAAAGGCCCAGGAACTGAGTATTTCTGAATGGCTCCAGCGTCCTGCACCTTAGGCCAAATGCGGTACTGCACACCCCATTGGCTTGAGTCCGACTTATTTTGAGAGATCACTCGCAAACAGTCAGAATTTAAAAGGTTGCTCGTCTTTCAAAATGCTCATTAACGGCCTTGCTTGTAAACTGAGGTTCCACTGTATAGCAAATGGTGATCTCCAAGCTCTGGCCCAGATGTGTCTCTTTACTTGCCTCTATCTGGCCATTGGCACCCTATTCTGCTAACTGACAGGTGGAAAAATGGTGCCTCATTCCAGGGTCTACTAGAAAAGCGGTAAGATGTTATGCCATTAGTTAAATGTAATGGTGTTGGATGAAACGGTATATAGTATCCTTTAAGTGTCTACAGACCCTCTTGAACTGCCTGTCTCCAGTGTAGTGGACTTTCTGGTCTAGTGTAGAATTTAAACAAGTTCTACATTTTTGAACATTCCTAGACCATCTAAGACCTTCACAGAGGACTTTACTTCAATTGCTAGTTGGGTCTTTTAGTCTACAATATAAGTTTATTTTTATTTTTTTTCAGAGAGACTGTTCGTTGCCAGTACAATATCTCAGACGTGGCTTCATTTGCTGTGAATGTGCTGACGCCGTCTCCTCTTCCAGTCTCTGAAAGATATGATGGTTCAATTTCCTTTGTCCTTAATCTCTATCATGGTATGTTGATTGTTGCCTTTGTTTATTCTCAGGGGCACAGGAAATCTGGTGGGGGGTCATAGACTTGGGTGCTCTGGTGGGGGGTCATAGACTTGGGTGCTCTGGTGGGGGGGGTCATAGACTTGGGTGCTCTGGTGGGGGGGGTCATAGACTTGGGTGCTCTGGTGGGGGGGGTGCTCTGGTGGGGGGGTGCTCTGGTGGGGGGTCATAGACTTGGGTGCTCTGGTGGGGGGTCATAGACTTGGGTGCTCTGGTGGGGGGGTCATAGACTTGGGTGCTCTGGTGGGGGGGGTGCTCTGGTGGGGGGGGTGCTCTGGTGGGGGGTCATAGACTTGGGTGCTCTGGTGGGGGGGTCATAGACTTGGGTGCTCTGGTGGGGGGGGTCATAGACTTGGGTGCTCTGGTGGGGGGGTGCTCTGGTGGGGGGTCATAGACTTGGGTGCTCTGGTGGGGGGGTCATAGACTTGGGTGCTCTGGTGGGGGGGGTGCTCTGGTGGGGGGTCATAGACTTGGGTGCTCTGGTGGGGGGGTCATAGACTTGGGTGCTCTGGTGGGGGGTCATAGACTTGGGTGCTCTGGTGGGGGGGGGTGCTCGTGTGGGGGGTCATAGACTTGGGTGCTCTGGTGGGGGGGTCATAGACTTGGGTGCTCTGGTGGGGGGTCATAGACTTGGGTGCTCTGGTGGGGGGGGTGCTCTGGTGGGGGGGTCATAGACTTGGGTGCTCTGGTGGGGGGGTCATAGACTTGGGTGCTCTGGTGGGGGGGGGTGCTCTGGTGGGGGGTCATAGACTTGGGTGCTCTGGTGGGGGGGTGCTCTGGTGGGGGGGTCATAGACTTGGGTGCTCTGGTGGGGGGGTCATA
Organism: Rana temporaria; assembly: GCF_905171775.1. Lineage (NCBI taxonomy): Eukaryota > Metazoa > Chordata > Amphibia > Anura > Ranidae > Rana > Rana temporaria. Next base: position 4,817,903 of record NC_053493.1, read on the forward strand.
GACTTGGGTGCTCTGGTGGGGGGTCATAGACTTGGGTGCTCTGGTGGGGGGGGGGTGCTCTGGTGGGGGGGTCATAGACTTGGGTGCTCTGGTGGGGGGGTCATAGACTTGGGTGCTCTGGTGGGGGGTCATAGACTTGGGTGCTCTGGTGGGGGGTCATAGACTTGGGTGCTCTGGTGGGGGGTCATAGACTTGACAGCCAGCAATGACAAGCTGCAGTTTCTAAAACGTTCTACTATGGAGGTATACACTTAAAATGTGCCCTGCATAAAGTATTAAAACTTCATCTGGAATATGCAGTTCAGTTTTGAGAACTGGCTCCTGAAGGGATATCGGAACTGAATCTAGCACCCTTATTGACTATTTAGTTGGCTCCTCTGTAAGTGGAGGAGCAGGGGTTAATTGTTGGGAGAAAGAGGGCAACCACACTAATAGACATGGAGAAGCTCGGCTATGAGGAAAGATTGGAGGAACTGTCTGCTCTCCAAGAACTCAGAACATGTCCGCCATGTCAAAAGCTGCACTTGCGCCCTATGTATAAGGGGGATATACATGGTGATCATAACTACATAGGGGAGGGAATATGATCCCAGTGTAGAAATGCATAAGTGCTCCATATAGTGAGCTTGGTGTTGAGTTATTTACTTTAAGGGCATCAGAGGGCAAGGGGGTACTCTTTACTTCTGAAGGAAAAGAGATTTAACCTCCATGTGTGGATAGGATTCGTCACAGTAATCTGAATTGGACCCCCTTCAAAAGTTGTGACCAGCTCAGGTTGTTTAAAAAGCAGAAGGCATTCCTCAATGTATAACTGGGCACTAACATTTTATAAGTAACACCAGGGGCAGTTGATCCAGGGAATAGCTATTGCCTACGGGGGTCAAGAATGGTGGGTATAAGAGTGTTCACTAGATGGGACTTGCCTTTTTAAACCTGACTATGTAATCAATTTCTTTTCCCTATAAGATGACTCTTATGCAGTACTGTATAAGGATAACCAGTATCCAGTTGTGAAGACTCTTCAAGATCCCATCTACCTCGAGGTGCAGGTTCTGAATCGCAGCGACCCGAACATTGAGCTGATACTGAATGACTGCTGGGCAACCATGTCTTCTGACCCCAACGCCTCCCCTCAATGGAAGATTGTTGTAGATGGGTAAACCGCTTTCCAAATACACATTTCCATCTTCAAGATTAGATGGCAGGCGCCTTATACAACTGAAGCAAAAACCAATTTGGTACTGGATAGAATACTGCTAACCATGGGCGTAGCATCAGGGGTCACAATTGTGACCCTGCCCCTAGCTCAGGGGGCTTACAGCTCTGCTGTCAAATTTACATTTAATTTCCTTCACAAAATCCCAGAACTGGAGTCCAGCTCCAGGGCCCCAGCCAAGTTCTATGATCCAGTAATTGGCTTCAGGCTTTCCTTCTAAGTCCACAACCTTCCTCTGCTCTCATTGGCTGGGGACATGTCGTTACTAGGATGGGGGGAGCGGACTAGGTAACATCATTGCTAGGATGGGGTGGCAGGAAAGGCCATGTCATTGGATGGGGGGTGAGGTCATGTCATTCAATGGGCGGAGGAAAGGACAAGGTCATGTGACTTGTGTCGGGGGCCCACAAACTTCAAGCTACGCCTCGGTTAACTCCCAAATCCAAACTATTCCACCTCCTATAATATCCTGTATTGTAGACAACATACTTCACGTCTACATTTTAGGAACGGTCTCGCAAAGAGTTGTATACATAAAATACCATGGCTCATCACCGCCACACTAAAGTCCATTTTATAAAAAAAAATGGTAAGGATTGCCCAAAGTTATAATTGAGGTCAGAACATGAAAGGGTGAGCGCTTGGGGTTTGGTCTACTTTATCAGGAGGTTTTAGAGGGGTTTTCTAGCTATATTGGGTAACTTTATTTTACTTCACTACTTTTAGTTGCGCAGAAGACCAAGACAACTACCTTACAGTTTTTCATCCGGTCTCCAATGTGGCCCTACCAGAACACCGTAAGCGGTTTGAAGTGAAGGCTTTTGCATTTACCGTGGATGGTGATGTATCGACTAACCTTGTAAGTATTGGTGTCTTAATGTACATCTAACTAAATATATTTAAAAATTCAGCTTTGTCCTTTTGTGATGGTTGGATTGATTATTCAGGCTGATCCTGCAAGTTGATCTAGTCTAGGGCACTGAGGGTGAAACTTTGAGCCAGAGTGCCCAAACCGCAACACAACCAACTCCATTTATTTCAACACTTGGATTCAAAACCGTTTTGCCGTTAAACCTAAATACTAAGGTTTTGGTTTCGATCTTTGACTATGCTGTGTGACAGTGGGTCGCATGTGTATGGGCTTATTTAAATTTTTTTTTGGTGACAACATTGTCTTAATTTTTATTAATGTTTGGAGGATTGTCATACATGGCTGTAATCGGATCACTGCTCCTCATCGCACGGCCCAATTATGTCTGATGGTCTCCTCCAGGGCTGACTCTCTGCTGTCAGAAATTGATCCAATGCCCAGCTTTAGCCCATTGTCCTCCACCTGCTTCTTCATAGCTGCCTTCTTGGCTTTGCTCTTCTTGGGCTCCCATGGCGCCTCCAGCTTCCCCTGATGCCCGTGGGTGCCTGCTTTAACAGATTTATTGGCCTTTACCATCTTGGCTGTTGTCCTTGGGTTCCCCCAAGGACAATAGGAAGCCTTGGCATACTCTTCCCTCTGTCTTCACCCAGAGATCAAGGTTGCCAGGGGCAGGTTGGGCACAGGATAGACACTGTGGCCTTCTCGCACTTTGCAGAGCATGCATCAGTGGGTGCTGGAGAGTAGGATGACCACATTTCCAAACTGCCATTCAGGGACACACCCCATCTTCCACCTTCCCCCCCAAAAAAGATGAGGGGGGGGGGGGAATGTCATCTTGAGGTTGATGGGGAATTTGCTGGGTGAATGTGCCATTTGCCACCATATGCAGTGTCGCTCGCCACCCATAGCCTGCCATCAGATGCAGTGCTGCTGTCACTCCCCCTCTGCATGAGCCACTTGCGTAGAAGGAAAGGAGTGACATCACTATCTGGAGAGAAGATCGCACCAGTCCCTGCTGCTTGCCGCTGGGTGCCGGAGGAATTGCCAAGGTGTGTGGGGACAGCATCGCTGCGCAGGCCTCGGTCTCACTGTCCGAGAGTAAATTGTCACTGGTTGCAAGATGCCAGGCAGGACCAGTTCCGGAAATGTAGTTGTTAGTAGGGGGTGGCTGTGTCCTCTATTTCATTCTGGGACATTGTATTGTCCCAGAATGAGGGTGCCCGGGACAGACATGTCAATTGCGGGGCAATCCGGGACACGTGGGCACCCTACTGGAGAGGGGGTAGCAGAGCGAGGCTGACATGAAGACTTTCCTATTGGATTCTGAAGGAGGTGATGTGAAAGCAATGGCCAGTCAGTGTGCTTGTGTGGCATGCATGCCATAGGTTTGCCATCACTGTTCTAGGGTGATGTTGTACGGTGGTTGAGTAATGTCAGCTTGGGCTGGTCTGTTCTAGACGACCAGCAGCTCCACTTCATATGAGGGCTGGTGGCAAGGTTGTACTTAATGGGGAAATCCTTCAAATATGCAAATGGTCAACATCTTTCTATGTTCAGGTCTACTTCCACTGCAGTGCTCTGATTTGCAGTATCCAGTCTCCCGACTATGCCCTCTGTACAAAGAGCTGTCCGGGTTCTAGGAGGAAAAGAGGTAAGTGTTGCCAAGCTTCCATTAAACGCCCCTCTGACCCAATTGCTACTTTTCGGTTTTTAAATTTTTACCATTTCTGTTGCAGATGAATTATTTTTGAACAGACATTCCATGCTGGCCAGTCTTCCTGGACCATTACTGTTTGTGGACTCTGATCCTGCTATGGTCCTCCAAGGTAATAGTCGTCACATCAATAATCTGACATTTAAAAGTGTGGCAACTGTACACTGACACCCATGTGTTCTTCTTCTAGACGAGTCCAATGTCATCGAACGGATCACTCTTGGGGTCCTGCCTGCCTTTGGTATCGTCGCTCTGGTTGTCCTGGCAGTCGTGCTTCTGTCACACAAAGCAAAACCTTAAACTGTATTTTCTTTGAACTGTAAAACAATTTGTAATACATTTTAAAACCCTTAATTGTGTGTGAAATACCTGGGCCTACAAGCCCCAATTCAGGGCTCATGGCTACTACAAAACACAGCTTGGGTGGGTTTTTCTTGTGCAAATTTTTACCCCAAGGAAAATCTTTTTCTTGTATGCCTAGGTTTGGAAGGAAACTAGTGATGGATGAACATCTGACGGGACGGTTCGAACGCTAACCGCGAACGATCGCAAATGTCTGTGAACCGCAAGTTTGCGGCGGGCCCCCATTGACTTTAATGGCAGGCGAATATTAACCACTTGCCGACCTCCTCATGTAGATATACGTCAGCAGAATGGCACATCAACGTACCTGTACGTTCTCTGCTTGACGTGGGTGGGGGGTCCGATCGGGACCCCCCCCCCCCGCTACATGCGGCGGTCGGGGAGCGATCCGGAACAACGGCGCGGCTATTTGTTTATAGTCGCGATCGCTCCCCGGAGCTGAAGCACGGGGAGAGCCTTATGTAAATGCAGCTTCACTGTGGTGGCGCATCGATCCCTTTTATAGGGAGACTCGATGATGTCAGTCCTACAGCCACCCCCCTACAGTTAAAAACACTGAACACTAAATGTTACAGCGCCCCCTGTGTTTAACTCCCAAACTGCAACTGTCATTTTCACAATAAACAGTGCAATTTAAATGCATTTTTTGCTTTGAAAATGACAATGGTCCCAAAAATGTGTCAAAATTGTCCGGTGTCTGCCATAATGTCGCAGTCACGAAAAAAATCGCTGATCGCCGCCATTAGTAGTAAAAAAAAAAATTCAATAAAACTATCCCCTATTTTGTAAATGCTATAAATTTTGCGCAAAGCAACCAATAAACGATTATTTTTTTTACCAAAAATAGGTAGAATACGTATCGGCCTAAACTGAGGGAAATTTTTTTTTTTTAGGTTTTTGGGGGATATTTATTATAGTAAAAAATATTGCATTTTTTTTTTCCCAAATTGTCGCTCTATTTTTGTTTATAGCGCAAAAAATAAAAACCGCCGAGGTGATCAAATACCACCAAAAGAAAGCTATTTGTGGGGGAAAAAAAGGACGCCAATTTTGTTTGGAGCCATGTCGCACGACCGCGCAATTGTCTGTTAAAGCGACGCAGTCCCGAACTGTAAAAACCCCTTGGGTCTTTAGGCAGCATATTGGTCCGGGGCTTAAGTGGTTAAAAACCTGCAGGTCATATTTGCAGCCACAAAATACTTACTAGCTGTGCGCAAATAATCCCACAACATGGACACTGACCTACCAGAAGTATTAAAGGGGAGTTCCAGTCATTTTAATTTTTATTAAGTCAGCAGCCAAAAAAAAGTGTATCTGGTGGCTTTTAATAAACATACTCTCCTGCTCCACGTGCCAGCGATGTGCCGGTCAGGGCTCCCACTGCGCATGCGTGAGCGCCACCTGATTGGACAGGTGATCGCCTGGGACCTGTCGCATGTCCTAGGCGATCGCCTACAGGGAGGGGCTGCCAAAAGGCGGTTAGACTATTTGCCTTTGCAGCCCCTCGGCAGAAGGAGGAAATGGGACAGGAAGTCCCCCCCCCCCCCCCAAAAAAAAATTACATGCCAAATGTGGCATGTAAGGGGTGGATTAAGCGGAAGTTCCAATTTTGGGTGGAACTCCGCTTTAAGTGGAAAAACTGAAGTAAGTGTCGGCCATTACAAGCCCCAAGAATTAGGCCACAGGTGTTCACCGGACAGCAAACAACTTTGTATTCTGTGGCTGGTGGTACATTAGGCATTCACTGGATACAGAAGTAAGTGTCGGCCATTACAGGCCCCAACCAATCCATTGAAAATATCACATTTGACCACTAGATGGAGCTACGTTGTATAAGAACTGCCTATGATACTTTGCTCCATCTAGTGGCCAGAGTTGGCATTTTCCATTTCAAACAAAGAATTTGAATATCCATTTGACCATCGAACGTGTACATTTCTTGATCCTGTCGTAAATGTAATCCCTTTTTTGATCCTGCTATAAATCCAATCCCTCCTATTTTTTTTTTTTTTTTTTTACCATGCTTTAAATTTCAATCCCCTTTTTTTTTGATCCTGCCATTACTCTTGACCTTACACTGTTACTTCCACAGAGTATTTTCCTTGAACCTTCCTCTAGGAATACATTTCTCTCTTGGAATTATAAGATCCCAACATCTCATGGAGAATTTTTTTTTTTTTTTCTACAAATTTCTTTTTTAGGCTCAACAAAATATTTTTTTATATATATTGTCTTCCTTTCCCCCTTCTCTTGTTGGCTAAAAAACGGGTGTGTAGTCATCGACCAATGAGACTGGAGGAAGTTCTGGATGAAAACACGGGATCAGAAATACATCCCAGAGCAGAATGGACAGAAGAGCCAACGCGTTTCACACCATCAATCAGTGCTGGGGCTCCATTCACACAAATGCGTTTTTATGTATTTTGCAGGGACATTTTTTTAACATGGGTTTCTATGGAAGACGTTCACACCAATGCTCTTTTTGTGCCTCTGCATTTTTTGGAAAGGGGCGGGGTTTTTCCCCCGCAAAAAAGCAGCGTTTTGCATGTAATAGAATTCAATGGACCCAAATCCACAACACAAGTACTGCGATTTTTTTTTTTTATTTATTTTTTTTTTTCTTCATAACCTGTTTTTATAGCTGGTTGTTAAAGGAAATGTAAAAAAAATTAAAACTGCCGGCTAAAAAAAAATAATTTATACACAAATCGCGGTAACTTGTGGCAAAAAAATGCAGCAAGCACTTTTTTTTTTTTTTTTAAAACCATACTTTTATCTCTTTTTTCGTTTAATTTTTTTAGCCGGCAATTTAATTGTTTTTACATTTCCTTTAACAACCAGCTATAAACAGGATGTACAAAAAAAAACGCAAATCATGGCAAAAATGCAGCAATAATTTTATGTGCGATTTGCTTTTTTTTTTTTTTTCCTTCTTACTTTTTTTTATAACCGGCAATTTTTTTTGTGTTCCATTTGCTTTAACAGCCAGCTATAAACAGGTTAACAAACGCAAATCGTGGTAAAAACGCGGTACTTGTGTTTTGGATGTGGGTTTATTGAATTCTATTACATGCAAAATGCTGCTTTTTTTGCGGGGGGGAAAAAAAAACCTCGCTGACCCTTTCCAAAATGCAGAGGCACAAAACGCATTGATGTGAACGTCTTCCATAGGAAACCATGTTAAAAAATGTCCCTGCACAATGCATCAAAAAAATGCATTTGTGTGAATGGAGCCTCAGCGCTGATTGATGTGAAACGCGTCGGCTCTTCTGGCCATTCTGCTGTGGGATGTATTTTTGATCCTGTTTGCCTTTTTTTTATATATATAAAAAAAAAAATATTTTTGGAGTGTGGCCGTCCAGCACTTCCTCCAGTCTCATTGGTCGGTGACTACACACCTGGTTTAGCCAACAAGAGAAAGGGGAGGAAAGGAAGACCATATATAAAAAAATATTTTGCTATATCTGTTTCAAACCAACAACCAAGTCCAGTGGTGTAATTAGGCCTGACTTGTGCACCCCCCTAATTTAAATATAACACACCCCTTCCTGTCAAGACCACGCCCCTTTCTGTTTAAGACCCACCCTAAAAAAAAAATCAAGTGGGGACACTAGTTCTGAGGGCTGAGTGGGGGAGAAGCAATGGATTCCCTTTAGTTGCATAAATTTCTTCTCACTTCCTGTGTGGTTATGGGGCAGAAAGTGAAGGGGAAATCTCTGCAATGGGACGGGGATGGTAAAAAAAAAACAGGGGCTATAACCCTCCCTCTTTCCAAAATGAAAAATAAAGTGTTGCCTATAGTTCTACTTTAAGCACAAGTTTCTGATAATTTTATGGAGAGGACTACAGTTGCAGAACGCCGGCCTCCTGCATACCAGAAGCAGTGCGGCTGCTTTATGGGGGATCTAGACTAATTTGCCTCTCAGCCCAGTCCGCCCCGTATGACTGCCGCTACACTAACAGTGTAGCGCAAGCCGGCGGGGACTCTTTCCATGCTGCCCTGGGCCTTGTTACAGCGCTGACTAAGGCTATTGCTGAAATGCGTCGGCCACATAAATGACACTTCAAGGGATCACAGTCTTGCTGACTCTTCTTACTACTGTTGCAAAGTGGCTGTCTTTTTTTTTTTTGTGGCCGGGGAAGAAGCTAATAAAGCGCAACTTGTGCAATGGAGGGCCGGTCAGGTGACACCCGGCATGCCAGATTTGATGCTACAGTGTTGAGTTGAATTAAGTGGCATCTTGATATAGCGCAGTCATTTACTAGGGATGAGCCGAACACCCCCTCCCCCCCCCCCCTGTTTGGTTCGCACCAGAAATTGCGAACACACCAAACGTTGGTGTGAACTTTAGAACCCTATTAAAGTCTATGGGACTTGAACATTTGAAATCTAAAGTGTTAATTTTAAAGGTTCATATGTAAGTTATTGTCCTAAAATGTGTTTGGGGATCCGGGTCCTGCCCCAGGGGACATGTATCAATGAATTTTTTTTTTTTTTTTTTAAACGGACGTTTTTTTGGGAGTAGTGAATTAAATGCTAAAAGTGAAATATTCCTTTTAATTTCGTACCTGGGGGGGGGGGGGGGGGGGTGTAAAGTTAGCATGTGAAATAGCGCATTTTTCCTGTACATAGAACTGTCCCTGCACAAAGTGTCATTTCTGAAGAAAAAAAAGACATTTAAAACTGACTTGCGGCTATAATGAATTGTCGACTCTGGCGATTAAGAGAATTTTTTCATAAAAAATAAAAATAAAAAAAATAGCGTGGCGGTCCCCCCAAATTCAATTGCCAGGCCCTTCAGGTCTGGAATGGATATTAAGGGGAACCCCGCCGTCAATTAAAAAAAAAATGACGTGGGGTTCCCCCAAATATCAATTCCAGACCCTTCAGGTCTGGTGTGGATTTTAAGGAGAACTCCACCCCAAATAAAAAAAAATGGCGTGGAGTTCCCCCAAAAATCCACACCAGACCCCTTATCCGAGCACATTAACCTGGCTGCAGAAAAGAGGGGGGACAGAGTGCGGCCCCCCCCCCTCTCCTGAACCGTACCAGACCACATGCCCTCAACATGGGGAGGATGTCCCCATGTTGATGGGGACAAGGGCCTCATCCCCACAACCCTTGCCCAGTGGTTGTGGGGGCTTATGAGAATCTGGAAGACCCCTTTAACAAAGGGGACCCCCAGATTCTGGCCTCCCTATGTGAATTGGTAATGGGGTACATTGTACCCCTACCATTTCACGAAGGAAGTGTAAATAGTTGGAAAAAACACACACTGTAGAAAAAAGTCCTTTATTAATAAAAAAAAAAATTAAAAAAAATCCAGCGGTGGTAATCTACTCTCGGTCCCGGCTCCAACGTTGTCTGTATCCAGCGACGGGTGATCTCCGGTCCAGCGATGAGAAGATCCATCCATCCAGAGCGCAGCATCGCCGAACTCCTCTCTCCGCTGGACACAGCCCAGCGAATGACGCGGCTGAAGCTGTGACATTTCTTATATAGGGGAGGGCGGGCCACCCGTCACGTGACTCTGCCCCCTCTGATGCACCCTCTGCTACGTCACTGGGGAAGCCCAGTCTTCCCCCTTGCGTCAGAGGGGGCGGGGTCACGTGACGGGTGGCCCCGCCTTCCCTATATAAGAAATGTCACAGCTTCAGCCGCGTCATTCGCTGGGCTGTGTCCAGCGGAGAGAAGAGGTCGGCGTGGCTGCGCTCTGGATGGATGGATCTGCTCATCGCTGGACTGGAGATCACCCGTCGCTGGATACAGACAACGTTGGAGCAGGTAGCCGGGAAAGAGTGGATTACCACTGCTGGATTATTTTTTTTTTTATTATTAATAAAGGACTTTTTTCTACGGTGTGTGTGTGTGTGTTTTTTCCAACTATTTACACTTCCTTCATGAAATGGTAGGGGTACAATGTACCCCCTTACCAATTCACATAGGGGGGGGGCAGGATCTGGGGGTCCCCTTTGTTAAAGGGGTCTTCCAGATTCTGATAAGCCCCCCGCCCGCAGACCCCCACAACCACCGGGCAAGGGTTGTGGGAATGAGGCCCTTGTCCCCATCAACATGGGGGACATCCTCCCCATGTTGAGGGAATGTGGCCTGGTACGGTTCAGGAGAGGGGGGGGGACATCCCCCCTCTTTTCTGCGGCCGGCCAGGTTAACGTGTTTGGATAAGGGGTCTGGTGTGTATTTTCGGGGCAACTCCACGCCATTTTTTTTTAAATTGACGGCGGGGTTCCCCTTAAAATCCACACCAGACCTGAAGGGCCTGGTAATGGAATTTGGGGGGACCCCCACGCTATTTTTTTTTTATGAATGAATTCTCTCCAGAGCCGACAATTCATTAGAGCCGCAAAACCGGTTTTAAAAGACTTTTTTTCTTTCAGAAATGACACTTTGTGCAGGGACAGTTCTATGTACGGGAAACATGCGCTTTTTCACATGCTGACTTTACACCCCCCCCCTAGGTACGAAATTTAATGGAATATTTCACTTTTATTGTTTCACTTTTAGCATTATTAAAATCACTGCTCTCGAAAAAATGGCCGTTTTAAAAAAAAAAAAAAAAAAAAAAAAATTGCATTGATACATGTTTCCTTGAACAGGACCCGGGTCCCCAAACACTTTTTAGGACAATAACTTGCAAATTAGCCTTTAACCACTTCCAGACCTTAGGTGTTTTTCAGATTCGGTGTTTGCAAGACTAAAACATTTTTTTCTGCTAGAAAATTACTTAAAACCCCCAAACATTATATATTTTTTTTTTTCTAACACCCTAGAGAATAAAATAGTGGTCATTCCAATACTTTTTGTCACACCGTATTTGCGCAGCGGTCTTACAAGCGCACTTTTTTTTGGAAAAAATTCACTTTTTTGAATTAAAAAATAAGACAACAATAAATTTGGCCCAATTGTTTTATATATTTTGAAAGATAATGTTACGCCGAGTAAAATGATGCCCAACATGTCACGCTTAAAAATTGCGCCCGCTCGTGGCATGGCGTCAAACTTTTACCCTTAAAAATCTTGATAGGCGACGTTTAAAAAATTCTACAGGTTGCATTTTTTGAGTTACAGAGTAGGCCTAAGGCTAAAATTATTGCTCTCGCTCTAACGATCGCGGCGATACCTCACTTGTGTGGTTTGAATACCGTTTTCATATGTCGGCGCTACTCGCGTATGCGTTCGCTTCTACGCGCGAGCTCGTCGGGACGGGGCGCTTTAAAAAAATTTTTTTTTGCTTTTCGCATTTATTTTTATTTATTTTAGAATTTTTAAAACAAAAAAAAAAAAAAAAAAAAAAAATTATCACTTTTATTCCTATTACAAGGAATGTAAACATCCCTTGTAATAGAAAAAAGCATGACAGGTCCTCTTAAATATGAGATCTGGGGTCAAAAAGACCTCAGATCTCATATTTGGGCTTAAATGCAAAAAATAGAAAAAAAATAAAAAATGTCATTTTTTCAAATGACCAAAAAAAAAATTTGTCTCTTTAAGAGGCTGGGCGGGACTGACGTTTTGACGTCACTTCCGCCCAGCCGAGCTATGGGGACGGGCGAAGGAGATTTTTCCTTCAGTCCTGTCCCCGCTCACCAGCCGACAGCATCCGATCGCCTCCGCCGCTACCGACGGCTCCGGTAAGCGGCGGAGGGCACGGGAGAGCGGCGGGAGGGGGGGGCCCCTCTCCCGCCACCGATAACGGCGATCTCGCGGTGAATCCGCCGCGGAGACCGCCATTATCGGATTCCAGACCGCGCACCCTAAAGATGGATACCTCGGTTGTGACAGCAGCTGCTGCCGTTACCGAGATATCCGTCTTTAAAAATAGGACGTACATCGTCGTGCGCAGGTCTGGAAGTGGTTAAAAATAGCACTTTAGATTTCTCCCATAGACTTTAACAGGGTGTTCTGCGGCTTTTCGAATTTGCCGCGAACACCCCTAATTGTTCGCCGAACAGGCAATGTTCGAGTCAAACATGAGTTCGACTCGAACTTGAAGCTCATCCCTATCATTTACCCCGTAGGGTCCCGACGCGCTTGAAGTGGGCTGAGGAGGATATCTCAGTAGGGTTGATTCCATAAAGTATTTGCACAGCCAATCGCCCAATAAAAGGGCGCGTACATTTTTTCTGTGCAAAAAGGGTGCAAAAACAAATGTAAATATGCTACATCTTGTGCTGTTTCGAATAGAAGATTCTGCGTTTGGCCACTAGATGGAGCCTAACTAGTGTGGGGAAATTCCTATGATACTTAGCGCCACCTGGTGGCCACATTTTCCATTTAAAATGAATGGAGGACTTTTGGTATTGACTTGTGTCCTCGGGATTGGGTGAAGGTGTCCCCATGACTAAGCTCCAGGGGGCGGAGTGGAACATGTCGGGGGCGTGGCCTGGTCGGAGTCCGGGCTGAGGCTGCCACTCCGTTCATTGCAGCAGGACATCAAAGATGTGTGACTTCCAGGGGGTCACCCTTCCTTCCTTGAATCTCCGCACTTCCTGTTTGCCAGATTATTGTTCTCTTTCCAGCCGATAACATCCTCCTTTGTGTGCCTGCAACTGTCCTTATCTCCACTACCCCTCGTTACCGACCTCTGGCTTGTTCCTCCACTACCCTTCTGCTTAAGCCCAACCTTCAACTATTGGTTACTGACCTTTGGCTTGTTCCTTGTCCAAGCTTCTGCTTGAGCCCAACCTACAACATCGAGTTTGCGGGGCCCACGGTCACAGAGAGCGTTGCGTTCTGTCCCATCCAGCACCACCATCTTTCCTTGGCGTTCTGTCCCATCCAGCACCACCATCTTTCCTCGGCGTTCTGTCCCATCCAGCGCCACCATCTTTCCTTGGTCTTCTGTCCCATCCAGCACCACCATCTTTCCTTGGTCTTCTGTCCCATCCAGCACCACCATCTTTCCTTGGTGTTCTGTCCCATCCAGCACCACCATCTTTCCTTGGTGTTCTGTCCCATCCAGCACCACCATCTTTCCTTGGTGTTCTGTCCCATCCAGCACCACCATCTTTCCTTGGTGTTCTGTCCCATCCAGCACCACCATCTTTCCTTGGTGTTCTGTCCCATCCAGCACCACCATCTTTCCTTGGTGTTCTGTCCCATCCAGCACCACCATCTTTCCTTGGTGTTCTGTCCCATCCAGCACCACCATCTTTCCTTGGTGTTCTGTCCCATCCAGCACCACCATCTTTCCTTGGTGTTCTGTCCCATCCAGCACCACCATCTTTCCTTGGTGTTCTGTCCCATCCAGCACCACCATCTTTCCTTGGTGTTCTGTCCCATCCAGCACCACCATCTTTCCTTGGTGTTCTGTCCCATCCAGCACCACCATCTTTCCTTGGTGTTCTGTCCCATCCAGCACCACCATCTTTCCTTGGTGTTCTGTCCCATCCAGCACCACCATCTTTCCTCGGCGTTCTGTCCCATCCAGCACCACCATCTTTCCTTGATCTTCTGTCCCATCCAACACCACCATCTTTCCTTGATCTTCTGTCCCACCCAGCACCACCATCTTTCCTTGGCGTTCTGTCCAATCCAACACCACCATCTTTCCTTGGTCTTCTGTCCCATCTATCACCACCATCTTTCCTTGGTCTTCTGTACCATCCAGCGCCATCATCTTTCCTTGGCGTTCTGTCCCACCCAGCGCCACCATCTTTCCATGGTCTTCTGTCCCATCCAGCGCCACCATCTTTCCATGGTCTTCTGTCCCATCCAGCGCCACCATCTTTCCATGGTCTTCTGTCCCATCCAGCGCCACCATCTTTCCATGGTCTTCTGTCCCATCCAGCGCCACCATCTTTCCTTTGCGTTCTGTCCCATCCAGCGCCACCATCTTTCCTTTGTGTTCTGTCCCATCCAGCGCCACCATCTTTCCTTTGCGTTCTGTCCCATCCAGCGCCACCATCTTTCCTTTGCGTTCTGTCCCATCCAGCGCCACCATCTTTCCTTGGCGTTCTGTCCCATCCAGCGCCACCATCTTTCCTTGGCGTTTTGTCCCATCCAGCACCACCATCTTTCCTTGACGTTCTGTCCCATCCAGCACCACCATCTTTCCTTGACGTTCTGTCCCATCCAGCACCACCATCTTTCCTTGACGTTCTGTCCCATCCAGCACCACCATCTTTCCTTGGCGTTCTGTCCCATCCAGCACCACCATCTTTCCTTGGCGTTCTGTCCCATCCAGCACCACCATCTTTCCTTGGCGTTCTGTCCCATCCAGCACCACCATCTTTCCTTGGTCGTCTGTCCCATCCAGCACCACCATCTTTCCTTGGTCGGTGGAGGGGGCAAGTTAATCATAAAAATAAATAAATGGTGAATGTTATATTTCAAATGCCTTGACACACCTCCTTAAACCCAGTTTGAAGGAACAATGTGACCACCTGCTGACTCGGCACCATCCACAGGCAGCTTAACTCTTCAAGAAGAACCAGAAGTTGACACAGTTTTACTTCAGCCAATTGCAGAACAGAGGATGTTTTTCCAGTCGTTGGAAGTGTAAGAAGACAATAATTTGATTTAATGACTGAGGCAACATGAGGGAGGGTCTAGCTAAGACTGAACTGACTGGCACAAAACAGGAGGGGAGAACAAAGGCCGATACCAAAACCACATTAGTAAACAAGCTGCAGTGGCCCGAGACTGCCACTAGATGTCACCATACTACAAGAAATTATAACCTCACACAGTTCATTACCAGACATAAGAAAATCTATGAACAGTAAATAAAAACTTTTTTGTTTGTGTTTTCATTTCATTTGCTGTGTTGGTTGTAGGTCTGCACACAATTTGGCTCTTGGGCCTGGGCTAAAACTTGCAGCCAGGGGGCAGTAAAAAAAAAAAAAAGGAGGTTGAATCACGATGACACATCACTTCCCAGCTGTCTGTCAAACGCACTCTGAAAAGTGACCCACCACAGATTGCTTCTCAGAGGGATGACTGCCGTCAGTGTAAATGAGTCCTTAGCATGTTAATGTACTGCAAAGCATCCCTCAGATATATCTCAGAACTAGTTCACGTGGGCGGCTGGTAAAAGCAGGAGGCTGAGCTGTGGTTTTACTGCCCCCTGATGGCCCACCGAAGTAAAGCAAGGCAGGGTTGCACCCATGCTGTGGCTGCGGATGCTTTGCTCTGTGACCGTGGCAAAAGTTAAAAGGCATGCCACATTCAGAAGGCGGTGCCGCCACTGGGTCTGCGATTGAAACCGCGTGCAATTCATGCAGTTGGGGGCCATGGTTGGGCATTTCAGGGGTTAAATCAGGCGGCGAGGTGACATGGCAAACGCCCTCTGAATCTATCTGCTGCAAATCTCTTTTCAGAGGGGTGGTAGAATAGTCACATGAATGAACGAGCCCATAACCACTTGTGGATTGCCCGCCCGCCCACAATGTACCGTCCATGGGCGGCCCGTACAGGCACTGTGATGTACTACTATATCCAGGAGGCAGTGGCGGCCGGTGCTCAAAATTTTTGGGGGCGCAAACAAACTGAAAAATACAAAAAAAACATCAATGGCAGCCACTGTGCCCATCAAATGCCATCACTGTGCCCATCAATTTCAGCCACTGTGCCCATCAAATGCCATCACCGTGCCCATCAATTGCAGCCACTGTGCCCATCAAATGCCATCACTGTGCCCATCAATTGCAGCCATTGTGCCCATCAAATGCCACCACTGTGCCCATCAATTGCAGCGATTGTGCCCATCAAATGCCACCACTGTGCCCATCAATTGCAGCCACTGTGCCATTAAATGCCACCACTGTGCCCATCAAACGCAACCACTGTGCCCATCAAACCCAGCCACTGTGCCCATCAAACGCAGCCACTGTGCCCATCAATTGCAGCCGCTGTGCCATCAAATGCCGCCACTGTGCCCATCAATTGCAGCCATTGTGCCCATCAAATGCCGCCACTGTGCCCATCAATTGCAGCCACTGTGCCCATCAAATGCCACCACTGTGCCCATCAATTGCAGCCACTGTGCCCATCAATTGCAGCCACTGTGCCCATCAAATGCTGCCACTACGCCAATCAAACACCGCTACTGTGCCATTAAATGCCACCACTGTGCCCATCAAACACAGTCACTGTGCCATTAAATGCAGCCACTCTGCCCATCAAACCCAGCCACTGTGCCCATCAAATGCAGCCACTGTGCCCATCAAACGCAGCCACTGTGCCCATCCATTGCAGCCACTGTGTCAAATGCAGCCACTGTGCCCATCAAACGCAACCACTGTACCTATTAATTGCTGCCACTGTGACCCTCCCGTTCACCCCAGTGTTTGCAGTTCCAGAAAAAAAAAGTAGACCATGCTGCATTTTCCCTGCACTGGATTGGACTGGAACGCACCAAAACGCACCAAAAACACACTGGAACACACCAAAAACACACCAAAACCACACTGGAATGCACCAAAACCACACTGGAACACACCAAAAACACACCAAAAACACACTGGAACACAGCAAAAACACACTGGAACGCACCAAAAACACACTGGAACGCACCAAAAACACACTGGAACGCACCAAAAACACACTGGAACACACCAAAAACACACTGGAACGCACCAAAAACACACTGGAACACACCACAAAACACACTGGAACGCACCAAAAATGAACTGGAACGCACCACAAAACACACTGGAACACACCAAAAACACACTGGAACGCACCAAAAATGAACTGGAACGCACCAAAAACACACTGGAACACAGCAAAAACACACTGGAACGCACCAAAAACACACTGGAACACACCACAAAACACACTGGAACGCACCAAAAATGAACTGGAACACACATGTCCTTAGTTGACGTTACGAAAAAAGAGGCAGGGGAAGTGCACTGGACTGCATCAAAAACGCACCTGGAACGCATCAAAAACACGCATGCAGAAAAGCACCTGGAAGCACCCAGACTGTGTTTTCATGGCCAGTTCACACCACATGCAGTCCAGTGCCTTTTCTTTCTGCATCAAAAACGCATGGGAAGCAGATTATATGGTTTTCAATGGCATCGCTCACACCAGGGCTTGCAGGGTGTTCCAGTTTCAGAAAAAACTGTAGAACATTCTGCATTTCTCCTGCACTGGAATGTACCGGAACGCTGTAAAACGCACCAAAAACGCACATGTCCTTATTTAACCACTTAAGGACCGCCTCCTGCACATTTACGTCGGCAGAATGGCACGGCTGGGCACAGGCAGGTACAGGTACGTGCTGTGCTATTGTCCAGCCGTGGGTCGCGGGCGCGCAACCTTTTCTGAAGCTCCGGGACCGCGGGACCCGCAAACCCGATCGCCACTGGAGTCCCGTGATCGGTCCCCGGAGCTGAAGAACGGGGAGACCTGTGTGTAAACGCACCATCCCCGTTCTTCACTGTGGCGCCGTCATCGATCGTCTGTTCCCTTTTATAGAGAGACACAATCAATGACGTCACACCTACAGCCACACCCCCCTACAGTTGTAAAAACACACATAACCCCCTCAGCGCCCCCTTGTGGTTAACTCCTGAACTGCAATTGTAATTTTCACAATAATCAGTGCATTTTTAATGCATTTTTCGCTGTGAAAATGACAATGGTCCCAAAAATGTGTCAAAATTGTCCGAAGTGTCCGCCATAATGTCGCAGTCATGAAAAAAATCGCTGATCGCCGCCATTAGTAGTAAAAAAAAAAATATATATATAAAAATGCAATAAAACTATCCCCTATTTTGTAAACACTATAAATTTTGCGCAAACCAACCGATAAACGCTTATTGCGATTTTTTTTACCAAAAATATGTAGAAGAATACGTAAACTGCGTAATGTTTTTTTATATATTTTTGGGGGATATTTATTACAGCAAAAAGTAAAAAATATTTAATTTTTTTCAAAATTGTCGCTCTATTTTTGTTTATAGCGCAAAAAAATAAAAACCGCAGAGGTGATCAAATACCACCAAAAGAAAGCTCTATTTGTGGGGGAAAAAGGACGCCAATTTTGTTTGGGAGCCACGTCGCACAACCGCGCAATTGTCAGTTAAAGCGACGCAGTGCCGAATCGCAAAAACTGGCCTGGTCCTTTACCTGCATTTTGGTCCGGGTCTTAAGTGGTTAAGGTTCAGAAAAAAAGAGGGGGAAAAATGCACTGGAATGCATCAAAAACGCGCATGCAGAATAGCATCTGGAACGCATCCGGACTGCGTTTCTATGGGGTGAATGGGCTCTTACGGCTGCGATGTCAGAGATCGGATGCGATTCGCACCGCACTGCAGAGAAAATCACATGCGATCTCTGTGCGGTGCTATTTCAGCCATGAAGATCGTATGGCTGAATTTGCATCAAACTCGCACAGGACCCTTTTTTTTTGGCCGCAGCAGAATTGGATCACACCCAATGCGATCCGATTCCTGTCCGGGTTTGCAGGTCGCATTGCGATATGCGAACTGATTTTGGGGGTGTCATTAAGACTGACACTCCCCAGCAGTTTGCATAGAGCAGTGTGAACCGCCGCCGGGAGACGTGCGATGCGGGAACCCGCAGTGGATTCGCAGGGTTTCCGCATCGCAGCAGTGTGTCCCCCCGGCCCTTAATAAGGACAGTGCGTTTTTGGTGCGTTTTACAACGTTCCAGTCCAGTGCAGGGAAAAAACGCAGCACCTTCTACTTTTTTTTTTGTGGAACTGGAAGGTACGGGTGTGTACTGCAGCGTAAATCATGCAAAGAAAAAAACCGCACGAACATTTGTCCGATAGTCTTATCGTGTGTACGGGGCATAAGGCTCTGTTTCCATTACTGCGAGTTGCTGTGCGACTTGACACGTGTAAAGTTGCATGACAAGTCAAAACCCACGCATTTCAATGGTCCCCGTTCTAATTGGTGCGACTCAAGCCACAGCGACGCCAAAATCAGGTCCTTGCACTACTTTGTTCTGACTTCAGTGCGACTTTAACCGGTCCCATGACATTGCATCAAAAATCGCATTGTAAATCGCGTGACGCGGGGTTGCAATAGTGGAAACAGAGCCTAAGGGTCCCCATTTACACCCGAGGGTAGCGTTTTTAGGCAGAAAGTCGCTTGTTTTTTTTTTTTTTGCCGCGATCATGTACAGGTCAAAAGGTCACCAAAGTAAAAAAGCACAATGGTGCGATTTGGGGACCCTGCAAATCCGCTGCGTCTTCCCACATCGCCTCCGAGTCGCATGGCAGGTCACACTGCCATATGCGAACTGCAGGGGAGTGTCATACAACGTTAAGGACACCTCCCCCCCCCATTTCAGCTCGCATATCGCACTGCAAACTGTCAGTTCGGACATCGAATCGAATCGCATAGGTGTGAACACTCATGCGATTTGATTCTGGTGCGGGCCAGAAAAAAAAAAGGGCCCTGCGTGAGTTCGGTCCGAATGCGATGCGAAATCAGCCGTACCCTCTGTATGGCTGAAATTGCGTTGCATGGACGTCGCATGTGATTCGCTCTGCAGTGTGGTTCGAATCACATGCGATTTTACACCACACAGCATTAACAACACCCCCCCATTTCAGCTCGCACATCGCACTGCGAACTGAAAGCTCGGACATCGAATCGGATCGCATAGGTGTGAACGCTCATGCGATTTGATTCTGCTGCGGACCAACGGAAAAAAAAGGGGGCCCTGCGCGAGTTTCGGTCTGATTGCGGTGCGATATCAGCCCGCCTATCCGCTACGGCTGAAATCGCATCGCGTTTGACGCCGCATGTGATTTGCACTGCAGTGTGTTGCGAATCACACGCAATGTCGCACAGCGCTCCAGCCCTGGTTCACATTAATGCTACTTTGAAATGGCGCTACTTCACTTGAAGCAGCGAGGTCGGCGCGATTTCAGGTGCGACATGATAGACATCTGTGCGGCTTCATACACAGACGTCTATTGAAGTCGCCAAAAGCAGTGCAGGAACGACTTTTGCAAATGGGTTGCGGCGCCGCAAAATCGGCGTCGCACCGAGTGCGATCGCCTCCAATAGGCTGCCACTTGTCATGATGCGATTTGATCTCCAATGTGAATGGGGCCCTTATATAGTAAATGTGTCTCACTTGCTGTGTAATTGATCAATGCCCCTCCCCCAGCCCCTCTCTCTCTAGATTTCCTCCCATAGTCATCACCTGCCCAGGTGTGTTGCAGGTGATTGGGTGGGAGGGTCTCAGCTCGGGTGGGAGGGTCTCAGCTCAGGTGGGAGGGTCTCATTAAGCTTCCTATATAAAGGCTCCTCCCACCTCTCCTCTCTCATCCCCTCTTTGCTGTGTGTTGGAGAGGTCAGGAGGATTCCTGATCCATTATTATGATCAATAAGGAGATTTCCCCCCTCAGAGGAATGGGGGGGCCGACACCTTGGAGGAGACGCTTCCTCTCCTCTGTTTTTAGGTAATTATTTCTGCTCTCCGCCTCCCTCTCCCATTGGAAGTCTTCATCTGTTTTATTTATATTATCTCAAAATTATATATTTATGTTTTTTTTTTTTATTCACAGAATTTTATTAATCTGCCGATTGTTTGCGATTTCTGATGCTGCGCTGCTGCCGGACTTCCCGGGTGAGTGAGGTTTTTGGGTTGGCCTGTTATCTATACTGGGATTTACACCGCTGTGATGGTGGTGATCAGAGACTTGTGGTGGCAGGACTTGAGGTGGTGGTGGGGGGGGCCCTGGGCTTAAAAATTGAAGGGGCCCCCTGGAGCAGAGAAGCAGGGGGGTGGGTTGTTATCACTAACCGATCATAGTTGGTGTGGGGGGGCAGTAGGATCTACCAACCTATTGAAGTTGTTGAGAGGGGGGGGGGCAGTGCGATGATCGATCACACTTATTGAGCGGGGGGGGGGGGGGGGGCTGCAGCCGCTCGACGGACTTCTTACCTCTTCCCAGGGCTGCGAATGGGGGGTTGCTGCCCAGTCAAGCCCAATGGGTAAGTCTGGCCCTGGACAATCTGGCACTAACTGATGTTGCTGGTGACCCTTAATTCAGTGATAATGCTGTACTAATGGCCAGGGCCGATCTGCCCTATAGGCTGACTATGCAAGCTGCAGAGGGGGGGCCCCCCAAATTACTAGAGGCCCCGCCTGTTGAGAAGTTTATTTTTGGCCCCTCACCCTGCTTCTCAACTCGCTGGCTGCATGGGAGAAGAGGTAAGAAGTCGGCACCTCCTGCTTTTCACTTCAACATAAGATGTAATTTCCCCCACACTTCTCAACTGTAATGTGACATGTCAGGATCGGCACTGCTAATGGCACTGGCTGGGAAGAGCGTTAAAGTGGAGGTCCGCCCTAAAAAAAATTATACCGATGCTACAAAAAAAACGAAAGGGGGGGGGGGGTTTTTTTTTTTTTTTTACTTGCCAGCAGTTGCTATGTGGATCTTCCTAATCCGCCTCTTCCTAGTCGGCAGCTGGTCTTCATCCTCGCGGTGTCTTCTGGGGAATGGGGTGCGCTGTCTTCTGGGAACTGTACCCCAGAGAGCAGGGCTCCACTGCCTCTTTCCCTTAGTGAGGACGGTGGCGCCGGGATCGGCCTGGGGGGGGGGGGGGGGGGGGTTCGCCGACATCACAAGTGTCCTTATTAAAAGTCAGCAGCTACAGTGTTTGTAGCTGCTGACTTTAAAATTTAAATAAATTGTGGGTGGAACTCCGCTTTAATATCAAGTGGGGTGACCTGTGCCTAACAATGTGTAATATGCGCCGCTCTCTATAGGGGGTGGATGGCAAGCGGTTAAAATGGTGCCAAACTACAATGCTTTAACTTCTCCATAGGCGACACGTCAAAAGCATTTTGCAGGTCGCCAGTTTGGCGCTGGAGGATGTCTGCTGCCGGAATTATCGCTCTGACGTTGGCAGTTGATCAGTGGCGACTGGTGCTCAAAATTTTTGTGGGGGGTGCGAACGAACGGAGAAATTCCACCCTTTCATTCTGCCAAAAACGCTGGTTAAGTGCCACTAAAACTAGTGGCGCTTTACTGGTGGTGTTTTCGGGTGCTTTTTAACCCGCGCTAGTGGCTGAATAAAGGGTTAAAAGTGCCGCTGCCAAGGTGCTTCCCATCAATTTCAATGGGGAGGGGCGCTTTAGGAGCGGTGTAATCACTGCTGCAAAGAAGCTGCTTGCAGGACTTTTTTTTTTTTTTTGATGCCCTGCCAGCGCCCCAGTGTGAATGCGCTCGGTCTTTCACACTGGGATTGCAGATGAGGCTTCTTACAGGTGGCTTCCCCCCCCCCCCGCTAAAGCGCAGGGGTGTGAGGGGGGGGGGGGGGTGTGATTGACAATGCAGCCAACAGTGGATAAAGTCCCCAGGTAGAAATGTGCTGAAGAAATGGCATGTAAAAGTGGCGGCTGGTGCTCAACATTTTTGGGGGTGCAAACTAAAAAAATCAATTGTCGCCACTGTGCCCATCAATTGCTACCAGTTTGCCCCTAAAATGCTGCCAGATTGCCGCCTGGCACTTGCCTTTCTCGGTCAGCCATCCTCGGATCCTCCTCCACGATCCCTCGAAGTAGTCCTGCCCTCGATGTCGCTTCAGCCAATCAGGTTACCGCTAACCAGATCTGGTGAACCTGATTGGCTGAGATGCGTGTCAGTGTTAACCAAGAAACGCACACCCACTGCGTCCCCTGGATAACTATTTGGAAGCCGATTACAGCCCTCAGGCTGGCTCTGATAGACACTTCCACAGCCAACCAGCTGCCATTATTCAGATGGCCGGCCCTTGCCAGGGGGCCGGCCATCTGAATAGTGGGCAGCGGCAACAATACATAGGTTCATGCAATGCATGAATCTATGTATTTTTCAGTGGTGGTGCAGGAGAGAGAGGGCGGCGCTCCTGCGCCCTCTATGGATGCACCGCCACTGGTAACAAACCTAATGGCTGCATTCCAGTCCTAGAACTGGAGAGGGGGGGTTAGATGGGGGGGGTTAGGTGTTGGCCCTTGGAGGGGGGGGTTAGGTGTTGGCCCTTGGAGGAGGGGGGGTTAGGTGTTGGCCCTTGGAGGAGGGGGGGTTTGGTGTTGGCCCTGGCCCTTGGAGGAGGGGGGGTTGGTGTTGGCCCTTGCATCCTTTTGGAGATTCTTTGAGCTCTGACCCAAAGTAAACCCCTTGTATGTTTTGCTAAAAAACTAATGCCATAGAATGCCAACGTGTTTTATACTCCACTGTGTGGTAACATATATTTTTATTTACATTTTGTTGTAGGTCCTTTTACTTGTTCGGACGATGGGATCCAGTTATCAAAGCCAGACAGCATTTCCCTGAGATCCTGGAAGAGTCTTCATATTGTAGGTAAGAATCTTAATGGTGCAAGTTGCTAACTAGATCTATGCCCACCCCCCCCCCCCCCATAAACTTGCCACAAAGGCTCAGTATGGATTTGTGTTGCCCTTTGGCTTTGTATCCTCCTGTTGGGCATATGGGGCCAACTGTGCTCACACCCTAGTGTGGGTATTAAATGGTAGACATGTGCCTTCATTTCTTTACAAATCCAAATTCCAAATTTTTGTGATTCGGATGTATCCAAATCACAATAGTAACAAGGAGTTAAACACAGTAGTGCCGTTGGGACACCAGAAAGCAGAAAATTTAATACAGTGGAACCTCGGATTGTGAGTAATGTGGTTAACAAGCGTTTTGCAGTACAGTACAAGCGCTGTATTTAAAAAAAAAAAAAAAAAAAAAAAAAAAAATCCTGTTTCGGTTTGCGAGTCTTGCAGGATTCAATCCACAGTGGTGTGTAGTACCACATTTGGTCTGGGGGTTGGCGCACCGATTGGTGCCACTCGGAAATGCTCCATTTCTGAGGTCAGCCGCGCTGTCCTCAGGCCTTTCCGGGTGATTCAGAGGCTCTCTGGCCACTTGCAGTACTGTATGCCATTGAAGTCAATGTGAAACAAATTACAGTGGAAACTATGATTACAAGCATGATTCCAGGAGAATGCTCGTAATCCAAAGTACTCTCATATCAAAGCGAGTTTTCCCATTGAAGTCGATGGAAACTAAAATTTGTTCTGCATTGACTTCAATGGGATGCAATACCGCATGCGGGAGAGCCCCGACAAGGCCCGAGGACACTTTGGCTCGTTTCCTGCGCCCCCCCGTACCTCAGGCCAAATGAGGTACTGCAGGCCTATTTAGCATGAATTCCGCTTGTCTTGCGGGTCAACACTTGCAAACCGAGTCGGAATTTAAAAAAAGTTGCTCACAAATCAAAACGCTCTCAAACCAAGGTTCCAATGTATTTTCATTTCCATTGACTTCTATGGGGAAATTCGCTTTGATATGCAAGCACTTTGGATTACGTGCATTCTCCTGGAACGGATTATGCTCGTAATCCGAGGTTCCACTGTATATTGCCTAGCTTTGGCAGCATACACATGGTTGCTTCACCCCCCATCCCCTGGCCAACACACAGGACCATTATAACTCTATATAAGAGTGACACCCCCATTCTTGGAACTAGACTCAATTCAGCCACAAGAATAACAAGGGGGGGGGGGGGGATATGCTGCCAGGAAAATTATGGAAAGGGTAAGTATTCGATTTTCCTGTTGCCGTCATGGCAGCATACGTGTGGTAAATGACTCTCTACCAGGGAGGGAATGCTGAAGAAAACAGAATTTTTTTTTTTTTTTTTTTTTATTCCGTATTATGAAAACGGAACATTGTAAAGTCTTCCTCCCAAAATTCCGAGAGTTGAACCTATGGCTCACTGCTTCGCAGATTATCTCTGGGGGGGACCTTTGCCAAGGCGGCCCATAAAGATGAAATCCCTCTTTTGCTGCATGCGCGTTTACTTTGAGGCACAGGAAGCCCATTAGCTTTGTGTATAATCCGTCCTGCTATTGTGCGCTTCGATGCGGCTTACCCTTTCCTTGCACCACTAGGAACTACAAATCGTCTTTCCAGAGGTGTAGAGTAGCAAAGATGTTGGACTTTAAGGCTCTTGCTCAGGGGTGGACTGACCGTTGAGTCACTCGGCACTGCCTGAGGGCCCTATGCCACTAGGGTGCCCCATCAGGGTTGCCAGGCTCAGTAAAACCAGGGACAGTATGTAAACTTTTTTTTTTTTTTTTTTTTTTTAATCTGTCCCTGATATGTCTGAAACAACATGCTTTTGATGTGAAAATCCAGATATTTTAGCTGCCCCGCCTCTGCACTGCCTCCTGGCGTGGTGGCCATCTGTAAGCCCGGGGCCCCATAATCTTCTATTGCCCGGGGGCCCCATGAGTTGTCAGTCCGCCCCTGCTCTTGCTACATCCAATTTGTGCAGTTTTGATATTCTATTCTTCCCGGGGGGGGGGGGCGTCGCTCTTTTTATAGTTATAATGGTCCTGTGGTTTGGCCAGGGGTGGCGCAACCATGCGTATGCTACCATGGAGGCACCAGGAAAATGCAGCTTGCTAATGGTGAACTCTTTTTATTTATTTTCTCCTCTGCAGATCCCAGTGGAGATGGAGTAGAGGCTTGTGATCTTCATCCAGATGAAAGAACTCTAACTATCCCAGATGCCTGCATCCAATATGAAGTAAGATTGAGACTCTGGATGAGATTGAATGTCTGAAGAGACGTTACTATGCTAAATATCCCATATTCGAAGAGTGGTGGTTACATTTATGATAGGGGGTGACCAGACATCCCCCTGTTTCTGGGGACAGTCCCTGGACTGAACACTGTCCCCGGGCCAGGTCTGTCCCTGGATTGCAGTGGCGTAGCATGGGGGGGGGCAGCTGGTACACTCATCCTGGGTGCAACATTTTCTACACCCTAGGCTTTTACCTTTGTATTGGTAATTTGAAGTTTGAACAAGGGGGTCTCTGCTCTCCTAAGGGAACGCATTTGGCGCAGTACAAATCCCCCAAATCAAATCAACGTTTGGAGGGGCACGATTGTTACTGTGCCCCCCTCCCCGTGTGATGTATTGTGACCATGTGCAGAATGTCTTTCCTGGCCGTCATCTCTGAGGCATGTCCCTAATTCTGGGAAATGCTCTGCAGCACCTTCCTTCTCGCCCAGGGACTTCTGTGGTCCAGCATGTCCCCCCATGATCCCTCTGGTGTGGGTGGCCTGTGTGTGAGAAGGGCAGGGGGAGGGGTAGAGCATATAGCAGCTGTTGGAGAAGCTCTTGGCAGGGGATACTGAGGAGCGGCCAAGTGGTGGGACTCCAGAACAGTACCCGGTGCTGGGGAGAGCCCTGCTCTGATGGAGGCCATGGAGAGTAAAATCAAACAATCTACACTAAATGTGTAGGAACCAGGTGGGTTAGTGTAGTGGTCAGGGTCGGAATCGGGTGGGTCAGTGGTAGGGACTCGGAGTGCTAAAAGTATGCGGGCTAGGGGGGCACAAATTTCTTGCCTTTCCACCGGGGCGCTCACAACCTGCGCTACGCCACTGACTGCATATAGAATTTGGGGAAAATATGCTTATAAAATGGTTTACCATTTGCCAATAAGTCCCTGGATTTTTTTTTTTTTTTTATCGCCTTAATTCATGAAGTCCTATACAATGGGACCTCTGCTCTAACCCATTTACCAACAATTGGTTGGTGTTTCATAACGGTAAGTACCATATTTGACGGCGTATAAGACGACCCCCTAATTTTCCAGCTAAAATGTTGGTTTTGGGATATACTCACCCTATAAGACGACCCCCCCCCCCTTCCTACTAGTCATTACCTCGCCTCACTGTGCCACCATTACATGCCTCACTGTCACTGCATGTCTCGATCCCTGACATGCTGAATCTCAGACCGCGGCCGTCCATTTTTGGAAAGGCGCGCCCCCTCCTTCTGCTGTTCCGTGATAGGCGG
The DNA here is from genome assembly GCF_905171775.1 of Rana temporaria. Taxonomy (NCBI): domain Eukaryota; kingdom Metazoa; phylum Chordata; class Amphibia; order Anura; family Ranidae; genus Rana; species Rana temporaria. The sequence continues at coordinate 4,844,894 of NC_053493.1, forward strand.
AACACACAGCTTCCCAGGGGACACTGTGTTCAGTATTCCGCCTATCACGGATGCCCTCTCGTCTGAGGACGAGAGGGCATCCGTGATAGGCGGAACACTGAACAGTGTCTCCTGCGAAGCTGTGTTCCGCCTATCACGGAACAGCAGAAGGAGGGGGCGCGGCTTTCCAAAATAGGATGGCCGCGGTTAGGTTACCGGCGTATAAGAGGACCCCCAACTTAAGAAAAATTTCAGGGGTTAAAAAGTCTTATACGGTAATGCCAATTTCAGAACCGGTATAGCGGTGTTCAGTCCTAACTGGGCAATGGTGGCGTGTGGGACCTTCCTACATGCTGTGCCACTGCATGTCTCGATCCCTGACCTGCTGAATCTCAGACCGCGGCTGTCCATTTTTCAAAAGCTGCGCCTCCTCCTTTTCTGCGATAGGTGGAACACACAGCTTCCCAGGAGACACTGTTCCGCCTATCACGGATGCCCTCTCGTCCAGGCTGAACAGTGTCTCCTGGGAAGCTGTGTGTTCCACCTATCGCAGAAAAGGAGGAGGCGCGGCTTTTGAAAAATGGACGGCCGCGGTTAGGTTACCGGCGTATAAGATGACCCCCAACTTTTAAGAAAAATTTCAGGGGTTAAAAAGTCGTCTTATACGGTAATGTAAATTTCAGAACCGGTAACTGGGCAATGGTGGCGTGTGGGACACGGGCCTAGTCACGTTTTGTGAAATTACTTGAACCTATCCGAAGGCTGCCTTAATGGAAATCCTTCATTCTCTTGTAGGCTGGAAGAAAGATCACTTACATTTCCTTTACCAAACCATTGAAGAATCTAGTTTACAAGATTGCTTGCCATGATAACCAAGCAGACTCTGCTAATGAGGACCAGTTTAGTGATGGGCCAGTCATTGAGTGTGGAAAGGACTTCATGAGGGTAAGTTGACCTACATGCTGGTGGGTTTAGTACAATGGGACTTGTTCAGGGTAGGATTGCAGATGGCGCTGTCCAGAGCACACCAGGAATCCTTTGTGGTGGGGGTTAACGTTTTTTAATTGGACATCGTAAGTGTTCTGTCCTCGCTACACACTTGCCCCTGGCGTGTATGTAGCGCAACATACAGCTTAAACCTTAAATAACCAGACTGTCTAACTTTGGATCTTTAGTACAATGAACAGGTGGTGGCCATATAAGAATGGGATGTGCATGCACATATGGTGACACTAGAAATAAAAATATGAAAATAAAAAAAGAGAAATGGGGGGGGGGGGGGGGGAAATGTCCTAAGTATACAGGTTAAACAACTTTAGCATACCAGCGATGCTGCCTTGGAAGGATCAGGATTTTCCTAGGAAGCAGGTGGTGCTGGCTCCATGAGGTCCTTCCCAATGGAGGAGATGAAAGTTGTAGTAGGAAGAGGAGCTAGTTCCCAGTGATGACAGGAAATGTGTAATAACCATAAAATGCTGCCCATCAATAGTGTTTCGTTAGAGTGGCATCTAGTGGACAATGTTGGTATTGCAAGTCCAGAAGAGATTTTTCCTTGTAGGCAAGGGCATGACCATAAGCAATACAGCAGTCTGTACTTTTGGTCAGAAACCACTCGCCTCTCTTCATAAACCCAAAAAAAGTGTTCACATGTGAACTTACTGCATATCTAAGCAACTGTTGCTGCTCTACCATATCACCTTTTCTAGCACTAATGCGCCACTCCTACGACAATCCCTTAGTGGCGGATGCCAGGTCTTGGTCGCAAGTGCCACTTTTGCGACCCTGGTGGTTCTGCCACTGCACTGATCACTTTTGGTATCAAGATTGCCTGTCCCATTAGAAGCTGTTGATCACCACCGTTACGTGTGTCCTCAGATTGCTGTGTGTGTGTGTGTGTGTGTGTAATTTATATTTTTATATATATATATATATAATTATATATATAATAAAAAATTATATTCTCATCTCGCACACAATTATAAATTTTTCTCCTGACTCAGTTTGCGAGTCTCGCAAAACCTGAAGGATTTAAGCTTGTGCGGTACCGCATTTGTAGGTGTGGGGAGCAGATAGACAAGTGCCATTCATTTAGTTGCAAATTTGTTTTTGACAAATTTGTTCCGAAAAATTTAGGATTTCCAAAAAAAGCTAAAACGAAAAGAACTTTTTTTTTTTATTTTTTTTTTTTTTTTGCAGTGCACATGTCTAGGAGCCGATTGGAAACACTTGTTTTCTGAGTCTCTCCAGCACCCCCACCTCTGGCCACATGCAGTATTGCATGCCATAGAAGGCAATGTGGAACACATTATTTTCGTTTCTATGGGGGTAACTCCCTTGGATATGGGCATGCTTTGGATTGCAAGCATTCTGGAACAGATTATGCTCTAAATCCAATGTTCCACTGTCCACATGTTGGCTTTTTTTTTTTTTATCAAAAATCTAGCAGAATACATTTTGGCTTCACTTTTATTTTTAGCAGAAAAATGGTTTTACAATTTGTTTTTTTTTCCATTTATGTCGCAGAAAGTGATTAAAAGCCACCAAAACTATTTGTGTACAAAAATATATTCATTTGGGTACAGTATTGCATGAATAACTGGCATGGTCATGAAGGGGGGGGGGGTAAACTTGTGTGTGTGTGTGTGTGTTAAAATCAAAGCATTACTTACCGTTTTAGAGATCTTCTCCGCCGCTTCCGGGTATGGTCTTCGGGACTGGACGTTCCTATTTGACAGCCTTCTGACGGTCGCATACATCGTGTCACGAGTAGCTGAAAGTAGCCGAACGTCTGCTTTATATGGCGCCTGCACACCGACGTTCAAGTAATTTCAGAAAATCGTGACTCACTGTATGCGACCGTCGGAAGCCTGTCATCAAATGGGAACGCCCAGTACATTTTCAGGCACGTGTCGAAAATGTAACTGTCACATTGGTTGTGTCCTAATGGATCACATGCAGCTAAAGATTAAACGGAGGCCAAGATGGCGGCTTCCTTGGCTGAAAACAATAGGAGGGTTTACTTCTACTTTAAGGTCTTCTTCTCTCCATGGAGCACCAAGACCAGTTTCTGAAGCATTTGGCTGTAATGTTGCTATACAGTAAAACTCTTAGGCCTTGAACTTATCTGAAGATTTATTCTTGAAGTCGTTTTCACAAACTATATCCTAGTATACAAATCTGGTTCTGATTCACTTTTATTACATTTCTATTAAATTTTATTTATATTTTCCTCCTTGTTCCACAGGCAAACATATCACGGACTATCCCTGACTTCAGTGATCAGGTACGGAATTCAAGAGTCGTCTAAATTTATGACGAGATGATCGGTCCTTGTGGTGTGGCTAGTTCAGACCAACTGTTGGGTGTAGTGTCTGCCAGTTTTTTGTAGTTCTCCTGTGTGTGAGACTGGGCAACACCCTAATAACCTGTGTGGCGCAGATTCCACTTGTTTAAAAACCTGATATTTCACCAAAGCCCCCTAATGGGGCTCCTTGAGACTTTGTTTGTAAAAAGATGAAATTGCCAAAAATGTACATCTCTGCCCTATAGACATGTATAGAACAAATTATTTACATTTGTTTAGTTTTGTGTACTTCATTTATACAAATCGATTCTGATATCCGTAAGAAAAAAATGGAAAATATTATAAAATGGAATAGAACATCCTCTGAATATTTGCATAGAATTCAAAAAACAATTATCTAAATTCAAATTTATATAGAATTTGTTAGTTCTATTCTAAACAAGTTAATTCTATTAGAATGACTTTTGAGACATGGTTAGATTCTATTTTATTCTATCCTTTTTCTCTATTCAAATGTATTCTATTTAAATTTCAGAAGATGGTTGTACGCTTTTCTATTCTATACCCAAGGCTGCTGTTAAAAAATCACAGGGCCCCCCTCAAAAAAAGTATATATAAAAACATTTTCACAAATATACAAAAATCATTCTTGGCAGACACACAGATAACAGAAGCTGTGTGAACTAGCCCTTTTTAAAGTAGTTCAACATTTTTGAACAAACATTTTATAATTTTTTTTATATATATATATATATATATATATCAGAACAAGGAAGCCGGCAGTTTCTGTCTCTCCATGCAACAGCTAAAAGTCAGGAGGGTTTTCAGCTGCTGCCGAGAGCCGCACAGGGCATCTTGTAATTGCCCCTCCTTCCCTCTGGTGTTTGGGCCCCCTACAGGAGGACTGGTGGTCCCCCCCCCCCCCAACAGAGGCTTTGTCTATACCATTATGTATTCTATTCAAATTGCTTCTATTTATAAACTAATATTGGAAAGCTAATCCCCTTTTTTTTTTTTTTTTTTTTTTTTTTTTTTTTTTTAAGGAATCATTCTAAATAGTTGAAACAATTCCAAGATGCAACACATCTTTTTTTCCATTGTGCACAAATCCAGTGTTAATTTTGGTGGCAAATTTAGATTTTTAGTTTTTAGTCTTGGGATTAAAATGGCATTTTAGTTTTAGTCTTCTGCAATTCTGTGTTGTATTTAGTCAATTAAATCTTCAGTACATTTTAAGTCGACTAAAATTTCCAATGCTTTTTAGTCAACTAAAACTATAGTTAGTCTAAAATCTAATGGGTGTAATTATATTGTAATGCATTAGTTAACAGTTCTCTAACTTTCAAACTCATACGACTGGAGTGAAAAATCTCATGTTTATGGTATTGAGGTCTGAACATGCACTACAGACCTGTCTTCAATTTTTTTTAAGTCCCATTTCCATTTAGTTAGTCTTTTTTGACTAAAATGCTTTTTTTTTTTTTTTTTTTTGTCTCAATTGTTTTAGTTGACTAAAATCGTATTCATTGAGGCCGGGTTCACACTTGTCCGACAAACGCTCCGACATTGGGACGTGTGAAATCTCCCTCGGAGAGCCGTCTTAACTGGTCCGACTTTGGTCCGACATTGATCCCACTTCAGCCTTGTCCTTACCATTTGGTCCGACATTGATCCCACTTCAGCCTTTTCCTTACCATCTGACTTTTGACCAGGGATGGACTGGCCATTGGGACTACAGGGAGTTTCCCGGTGGGCCAATGGCTCAGTGGGCCGGCTTCAGTGACAGCTGACCGTTGCCCCCCTCCGCTCCTATCTCTCCCTCCCCGCAGCGGTCACCTGGGAGGACAAAGAAGCAGGGGGAGGAGCAGGGGGGACGACAGCTGACTCAACCGCTATGGCCTGGGAGTTTCTCACTTCTGCCTAATCTTGTCCCATAAGCGGGGGCACCAAACTGATTCTTTGCATCGGGTGAAATAATGTCTGTCTAGCTTCCCCACTGGTACTGCCTAAAAGGCCTCCTACACACGACCGAGTTTTTCGGCAAAAACCAGCAAGAAACTTGCTGGTTTTTTTTTTTTTAATTTGCCGAGGAAACCGGTCGTGTACATTTGACGAGGATACTGTCGAGCCAAAAAAAGAGCATGTCTTTTTCCTCGACGGGAATGGAGAGAAACTTGCCTTGTTGAGTTCCTCAACAGCCTAACAAGGAACTCGACGAGGAAAATTATGTGTTTCGCCCGTCGAGTTCCTCAGTCGTGTGTACGAGGCTTAAGAGTACCAGCCATTCTACTCTAATACAGTAGAATGGCTAGTGGCTACTGAAGGGGGAGAGGGGGCTTGGGTGGGGCGGGAGTTGTCTGGCTGCCATGGGAGAGACCTGTTAAAGTGGGCCAGTCTGGATGAAGTCCAGGGCCAAATTTTTGTCCCAGCCCTGCTTTTGACATCCGACATTGTGATTACTGCAGCAGTAAAGGGAGTTTCTCAGTCCGACTATCACAGTTGGATCAAAGTAGTTTCCTGTTCATGAAAGTTGGATGGATGTAGGACAGACGTCGCAAAGTAGGATGAAATTTGTACTGCTGTCGTGTCGTATAGTGTGAACCCGGCCTTAGTCAACTAAAATGTTAGTCATTTTAGTCGCTGAAATTAACGCTGCACATTCTCTCAACTAGGTGGTTCAACTTCCGAAGTAGTACTTCACGATTTCCTCCGCTCAACTAATGCTGACTCTCAAATCTTTCAGGGTGTTTCTGTTCCTCCGATGGCCACATGGATGGTGGTGATCTACAACGGAACCCAGAAAACAAAAGTGAACATTTCAACAGCCGGAACTTATGGATACAAATTAACAAGTGACAGTGAGAACTTTATGATCCAGATCCGCTATGACGCCTTTGGGATTAATAAAATATCTGTAAGTCTAGGTCAACTTTTAATTTATTTGTTGCGATCGCCAGTCTGAAGGCTCGTTCACGCCAGTAGGTGCACAATTTTGCATGTTGCAGCCACCATCATTCATTGTCCAACCTTGATTGGCAGTCATGAGTATGGGGGGGGGGGGGGGGGGGTCTAAATGGTCTGCTTTCCCGCCTCTTGTAAAATTCAGATATCCTTCAAACCCAACGTAGGCTTCCCTAGTGCAGACCCCCCCCCCCCCACCATCCGGCTCGCTAAGTGGCAGAATCCAAACAAAGCCACCTAGTGACAGGCCCCTGAGTGACTCTCCGCCAGTGCAAGGCCAAAACTATAATGTCACCGTCCTCTACTAAATTGGACTTCTCATTTATTTTTTTTTATTTTTTTTTGTTTCTGCTTTGTGTAAAACGGCTGGCAGCATGTTTAAAATTGCACAATGCTACTGTACCAATGCGTTTTTAGCAGTTGCTAGATGCTTGGAGGGGACCATTAAGCATTAATGGCACCCAGAGGTCTGTAGGATATCTGGGGTTGTGCTTCTGCCCCCCCTTCTCTACTCCTTTGAACTCTTGCCAGCAAGTCCTTAGCAACCAATGTCATCGGTTTGTAGGACGTGGTTGACTTGAAACAACTTTGTTTTGCCAGAGTACTAGGCGAGCGGGGGAGGTGTGGGCACAGCTCTCTGCCTCTTAGGGTGACCACATTTCCAAACTACCATTCAGGGACACCCCCCCCCCCTTCCCAAAAATCAGCTTGTGGTGTAACGAATCACAGCACAGTGATTGGACACAAGAGGCGGGATTTAAGATTTCTCCAATCACAAGCAGGGGGTCGGACTGCTCCTCCAGGCATTCCCAGCCAGGACAAGTACTGTCAGTGAGTAAAGCGGTGATGGGGCAGCCTTTTTTGGGGGCATCAGATTGGCCCGGGGAGGTGGCTGTGTCAGTTTCATTCTGAGAGACTGTATTGTCCTGGAATGAATGTACCCGGGACAGACCCGCAAAATGCAGGATTGTCCCAGGCAATCCGGGACACGTGGTCATCCTACTGCCGCCTCAACACAAGAGTTGACGATCTCTGCCCTGTAGCCCAGGGGGCTAAGATGGGGCTGATGCAGCGCCCCTGTTGAGAGAAACACTGGTCTAAATGGGCATTTACTTTTGGCAAGTTTTTTTACTTTGACTTTTGTCATTCTAGGCCAGAAATCAAAGCCTTTATGTTGGAGACATGGACATCGTTATGGAAAAGCTTAACCCAAAAATCACCATTGCAGTAAAACTTCTTTGTGCTACAGGTAATTTTGTTGCATACTGGGTAAAGTTACTCAAACTGTCATACTGGTATGAAGTAAGGTGGTACCATGTTTAAGTTTCATTTCCAGTCTTGTGTATAACTGTAAGTGACTTGTACTTGCAGGGCCTTTCCAGTGCAATGACACCCATATGGACATCTATGTTCCTCAGTTTGATGGTTATCTACAGTTTGTTGACATTAACCATGTACTAATTCCAATACCAAGTGGTAAGGATGAGCTCCAGAGGCAAGGCTTGATTGTTGACACCAGCAGTGGAACCCAAATAACATTCGGGAAGGGGAAGCTAAAGGTAAACTTTACTCTTCAGCAGGGTATTTTTTATTTTATTTTTTTACCCCCCCCCCTCAACACTAAAGGATGGTCGCCTAAATACTTTCGCCTAAATACTTTTTTATTTTAATTTTTTTTCCCTTAGACTGTTCAAAAAACTGTCTGCTTGCCACCTTTCACCCTGGTCTTTGCGGTGGATGATATTAGCGTGCCAATGAGGCTTACTGGACTGTGCTCTGACCCGTGCCGTCAACTGAATCCCAGTGAGTTGGCTGAACAATCTCGTTCATGGGAACTTGGTTTCAAATATTTTGAATTTAATATTTTTAAGATGTATAATTGTCAACCAAGTTTATTAAATGGATTTTTTTTCCTCAGTTTCTACAGGATGCTCAGGAGATGGCTTTATGACCATTCAGGTTGTGTCCCTGCTGACAAGACCTAGTCTGAACTTGGATACGGTGATTCTGGGGGACGGTCAGTGCCAGCCAATAACGAAGACGGACCAGTTGGTCGTGTTCAGCTTCTCTCTGACAGATTGCGGCACAAAAATGAGCGTGAGTCTTTGTTTTGTTTTTTGGAGCGTGATGTGGCTCAAATTTCCTACAACCGTTTTGAAGGATCTGTTTTAACGAAAACCTTTTTGTAGTTTGTAGGTGGGGTTCTCGTCTATGAGAATGAGGTCCATGCCCTCTGGAGAGATAAGCCTAGAAGAATAATCTCAAGAGACAGCGAATTCAGGTATGGAAGTAATATGGGGGAGGGGTCATGCCTAAAATGACACCTGAACTTGCCTGTTGGATTTTGTGGGTGGCAATGATTTATCTTCTGTTAAAATTCTAGATTTTAATTTTTTTTTTTTCTTGACGGTACCCTTTAAAATTATACAGTCTCAAAGCGCAGCATTTCTAAAATGTAAACTAATCTAAAAGTGTTACATGATGCTGCATCAACTTGTAGGTCACCCAACATTGGAGGGGATTTATTTCTCCAAAACCAATACTTTTGCACACTGGACTAATATGCCAATGCTTTTCCAATTCCTCAGCTACTGTGACCCCCCCCCCCCCCAGCACTGAGGGGCAGGGGATGGTCATCTTTGGTTAGGATGCGGTCGTAATGGTGCACAATGAGAACCTGTGGCTTTTGTGTAACTGAAAGGCAGGCTTCACCCATTTTCTGGCTTGTATACTTTATTTTTATTTTTTGGGCATTTGGCCAAGGCACTCGGAGCTTTGGCACCCTGGTTGAAAGACTGCTCTAAACTAAGGTCTGATCAGGATAAATGGATCCTCATCTTGTAAATCCTGTGACCTCAGTTTTATTCCCCAGGGTGTATCTAAAACATTGACCTGAAGGGCTAATTGATTTGAAGAACTATGACTTTTTTTCCCAACCATTAGTTGGTGGTGTGCCTTAAAGCGAGGTGGGAAACCTGGGGCCCTCCAGCTGTTGCAGAACCAAAAGTCCCATCATGCCTCTGGGAGTTGTAACTGCCAGCCTAGCAATACCTCATTGGAAATGTAGTCCCCCCCCCCCCCCCAATAGCTGGAGGGTCCCAGGTTGCCTCCCCCTGCCTTGGCGTACAGTGGAACCTTGTATTACAAGCATATTCTGTTCCAGGAAAATTCTCATAATCCAAAATACTTGCATATCAAAGCGAGTTTCCTCATAGAAGTCAATGGATAATAATTGGTTCCAGATGTGGGGCACCAGAGAGCCTCAAATACTCAGACAGCTCGGCTGATCTTGGAAACCCTCAAAGGCCCAGGAACTGAGTATTTCTGAATGGCTCCAGTGTCCTGCACCTTAGGCCAAATGCGGTACTGCACACCCCATTGGCTTGAATTCTGCTTGTTTTGCGAGATCACTCGCAAACGGTCAGAATTTAAAAAGTTGCTAGTCTTTCAAAATGCTCATTAACGGCATTGCTTGTAAACTGAGGTTCCACTGTATAGCAAATGGTGATCTCCATGTTCTGGCCCAGATGTCTCTTTACTTGCCTCTATCTGGCCATTGGCACCCTATTCTGCCAACTGACAGGTGGAAAAATGGTGCCTCATTCCAGGGTCTACTAGAAAGGCGGTAAGATGTTATGCCATTAGTTAAATGTAATGGTGTTGGATGAAACGGTATATAGTATCCTTTAAGTGTCTACAGACCCTCTTGAACTGCCTGTCTCCAGTGTAGTGGACTTTCTGGTCTAGTGTAGAATTTAAACAAGTTCTACATTTTCTATTAAACCTTCCTAGACCATCTAAGACCTTCAGAGGACTTTACTTTAAATTGTTAGTTGGGTCTTTTAATCTACAATATAAAGTTTATTTATTTTTTTCAGAGAGACTGTTCGTTGCCGGTACAATATCTCAGACGTGGCTTCATTTGCTGTGAATGTGCTGACGCCGTCTCCTCTTCCAGTCTCTGAAAGATATGATGGTTCAATTTCCTTTGTCCTTAATCTCTATCATGGTATGTTGATTGTTGCCTTTGTTTGTTCTCGGGGGGGGGGGGGGGGGGGGGGGGGCACAGGAAATAAACCTGGTGGGGTGGAGGACCTGGGTGCCCTGGTGGGGTGGAGGACCTGGGTGCCCTGGTGGGGTGGAGGACCTGGGTGGGTCATAGACTTCATCTGGAATATGCAGTTCAGTTTTGAGAACTGGCTCCTGAAGGGATATCTGAACTGAATCTAGCACCCTCATTGACTATTTAGTTGGCTCCTCTGTAGGTGGAGGAGCAGGGGTTAATTGTTGGAAAGAGGGCAACCACACTAATGGACATAAAGAAGCTCAGCTATGAGGAAAGATTGGAGGAACTGTCTGCTCTCCAAGAACTCAGAACATGTCCGCCATGTCAAAAGCTGCACATGCGCCTGGGGCGGACTGATAACTCATGGGGGGGGGGGGGGGCCCCCAGGCAATAGATGATTATTGGGCCCCTCAGGCAATAGATTATGGGGCCACACAGTATATATGCACACACTAAAAAGGTACTGGAGAGTACTCTTGGGATTTTAAAAACAGATTTTGTCCCTGGTTTTACTGAGGCTGGCAATCCCCGATGGGGCCCTCAGGCACTGCCCGAATGGTCAGTCCGCCCCTGACATGCGCCCTATGTATAAGGGGATATACATGGTGATCATAACTACATAGGGGGAGGGAATATGATCCCAGTGTACAAATGCATAAGTGGTCCATATAGTGAGCTTGGTGTTGAATTATTTACTTTAAGGGCATCAGAGGGCAAGGGGGTACTCTTTACATCTGAAGGAAAAAAGATTCAACTTCCACGTGTGAAAAGGATTGGTCACAGTAAACTGAAAATGTGAGTTGGACCCCCTTCAAAAGTTGTGACCAGCTCAGGTTGTTTAAAGAGCTGGATGCATTCATCAATGTATAACTGGGCACGTAACACCAGGGGCAGTTGATCCAGGGAATAGCTATTGCCTCATGGGGGTCAAGAATGGTGGGTATAAGTGTTCACTAGATGGACTTTACTTTTAAACCTGACTATGTAATCAATTTCTTTTCCCTATAAGATGACTCTTATGCAGTACTGTATAAGGATAACCAGTATCCAGTTGTGAAGACTCTTCAAGATCCCATCTACCTCGAGGTGCAGGTTCTGAATCGCAGCGACCCGAACATTGAGCTGATACTGAATGACTGCTGGGCAACCATGTCTTCTGACCCCAACGCCTCTCCTCAATGGAAGATTGTAGTAGATGGGTAAACCGCTTTCCAAATACACATTTCCATCTTCAAGATTAGATGGCAGGCGCCTTATACAACTGAAGCAAAAACCTCAATTTGGTACTGGATAGAATATTGCGAACTATGGGCGTAGCGTCAGGGGTCACAATTGTGACCCTGCCCCTAGCTCAGGGGGCCTACAGCTCTGCTGTCAAATTTACACTTGATTTCCTCCACAAAATCCCAGAACTGGAGTCCAGCTCCAGGGCCCCAGCCAAGTTCTATGATCCAGTAATTGGCTTCCGGCTTTCCTTCTAAGTCCACAACCTTCCCTTGCTCTCATTGTCTGGGGACATGTCGTTACTAGGATGGGGGGAGCGGACTAGGTAACATCATTGCTAGGATGGGGGTGGGGCAGGAAAGGCCATGTCATAGGATGGGGGTGAGGTCATGTCATTCAATGGGCAAAGGAAAGAGGACAAGGTCATGTGATTTGCGTTGGGGCCCACAAACTTCAAGCTACGCCTCTGTTAACTCCCAAATCCAAACTATTCCACCTCCTATATCCTGTATTGTAGACGACAGACTTCACGTCTACATTTTAGGAATGGTCTCACAAAGAATTGTATACATATACCATGGCTCATCACCGCCACACTAAAGTCCATTTTAGTAAGGATTGCCAAAAATTATACTTGAGGCCAGAACATGAAAGGGTGAGTGCTTGGGGTTTGGTTTAGTTTATCGGGAGGTTTTAGGGGGGTTTTCTAGCTATATTGGGTAACTTTTTTTTTTTTTTTCACTATTTAGTTGCGCAGAAGACCAAGACAACTACCTTACAGTTTTTCATCCGGTCTCCAATGTGGCCCTGCCAGAACACCGTAAGCGGTTTGAAGTGAAGGCTTTTGCATTTACCGTGGATGGTAATGTATCGACTAACCTTGTAAGTATTGGTGTCTTAATGTACATCTAACTAAATGTATTTAAAAAAAAAAATCAGCTTTGTCCTTTTGTGATGGTTAGATTGATTATTCAGGCTGATCCTGCAGGTTCTAGTCTAGGGCACTGAGGGTGAAACTGAGCCAGAGTGCCCAAACCGCAACACAACAACTCCATTTATTTCAACACTTGGATACAAAACCGTTTTGCCGTTAAACCTGAATACTGAGGTTTTGGTTTCGATCTTTGACTATGCTGTGTGTTTGACAGTGGGTCGCATGTGTATGGGCTTATTTTTTTGGTGACAAAATTGTGTGGCTTTTTTTAAAATTTGTATTAATGTTTGGAGGATTGTCATTGTAACGGTCAGGGGTTAACACCGTTTACGATATTCCCATTCCACCAACTCACGACCGTTTATCTGACCAACAGACACAATCCATTAGAATTCCCCAGAAGGACGTGACACAAAGCTCTGTCTCTGGTTCAAAAATGAATGAATGCTTTAATGGTAACTCAGCCTTGTTATATACAGTTACAAGCATGCTACAGTAATCACAGGGACAATGAAACTCTCCACCCAATGAGTGCCTAACGAGTTTCCCCTCAATCCACATTCTTTTAGATAATGACTAGTGTTGAGCAGAATATGCCATATTCGATTTCGCGATATATCTCGAATATATATTCGAATATTCGAGATATATTCGCTAAATTCGAATATTCGTGATATTTTATCGAAAGTAAATGATTGCGATTTTTCGCTATTGCGAATGCGAAAATAATTGCGATTTTTTGATAACTGCGGTAGGAGCACTCTGATTGGCTCAGAATATTCGTGATATTTTATCGAAATATCGCAACATGCGAATGCGATATTTATTGCGCAATTTCGAGAAATGCTGGAGGAGCGCTCTGATTGGCTCAGAATATTCGTGATATTTTATCGAAATATCGCAACATGCGAATGCGATATTTATTGCGCAATTTCGAGAAATGCTGTAGGAGCACTCTGATTGGCTCAGAATATTCGTGATATTTTACAATACAAAATAATTGCGAATATTCGGCAAATGCGGAAGGAGCACTCTGATTGGCTCAGAATATTCTTGATATTTTACAATACAAAATAATTGCGAATATTCGGCAAATGCAGAAGGAGCACTCTGATTGGCTCAGAATATTCTTGATATTTTACAATACAAAATAATTGCGAATATTCGGCAAATGCGGAAGGAGCACTCTGATTGGCTCAGAATATTCTTGATATTTTACAATAGAAAATAAAAAGTGTTTTGCATTGGTGGTGATTCTTTACTCTATCCATCTGTCACAGCCGTTTGTCAATCAAACACTTCACATATCAAAGACATTTTTATGAAAGATTATTTTTCTATTAGGACTATATTTCTTTATATATTTGTTTCACTGTGTATTTCACAAGTTATTTGCGCTTGCTTATTTTATAATTTGCCCACATGTCTTGTCACTAGACATATTTTTTATTCTTGTAGAGCGACTCCATTTTCTGTCTTGTATTAATTTATGTTGTATAACATTTTTGAGTTGCTGCTGTATTCTCCCCTTTTTTAAGGTATGCGCAATTTTTTCCTTCTTACAAAAAATAATAATATCAAACATACAAATATTCATAACATACACATACACAAAGCCCCCCCCTTTTGCATCAGAGACAATCAGAGTTCTCCTACCACAGTTATCGAAAATTCGCAATCATTTTCGCATTCGCAATAGCGAAAAATCGCAATTTTTTTTTTTTCAATTTGGCAACATAAAAGGATCGCCTCAGCTTAGCTACTCAGCCCAGGGTCTCTAATCATACCAGCAATGCTTTTAGACGTCGATAGGATGTGATCTGTTTTAAAAATCAAATTGAAAAAATGCGAATATTCGGAATTGCGAATATTCACCGCGAAATTCGAAATATAGCGCGATTTCTCGAATATGATATATTCGAGTCGAATATTCGCAATGCGAATATTCGTGAGCAACACTAATAATGACATTCAGGTGAGTTAATAACTCCTCTAGATTCGGTGCCAGAAAGTCTGGGTAATGAGTAGTAAATTACTACAGCTGACAAGTCACATTCCACATCTATTAATAGTATCTTCACACAAAACGGTGTCAATAGCATATACAATGAAAGATCTTAGGAGCAGACATAATTAACACAATGGACAATAGAATGCAGTCACAGCAAGCCCCATCACTACAGCCAGGTGGACTTAATTAGCATCTCGACAGTTTATGTTACACATTGAATGAATCACTCTATTGACCTGTTGAGGTCTGAATAAACCACTTGTAATTTCAAGATCTCCTGCAATACATGAATTATCATTAATGTCCCATCTCATATAATCCGAGATCATTTCTCAGTCATCCTATGCCCAAAAGGGACTCCCGTTACAGTCATACATGGCTGTAATTGGATCACTGCTCCTCATCGCACGGCCCAATGATGTCTGATGGTCTCCTCAGGGCTGAAACCCTGCTGTCATAAGTTGATCCAACGCCCAGCTTCAGCACATTGTCCACCTGCTTCTTCATGGCTGCCTTCTTGGCTTTGCTCTCCTTGGGCTCCCATGGCGCCTCCAGCTTCCCCCGATGCCTGTGGGTGCCTGCTTAACAGATTTATTGGCCTTTACCATCTTGGCTGTTCTTGGGTTCCCCCAAGGACAGTAGGAAGCCTTGGCATACTCTTCCCTCTCAGTCTGTCTTCACCCAGAGATCAAGGCTGCCAGGGGCTGATCGGGCACAGGATAGACACTGTGGCCTTCTCGCACTTTGCTGAGCATGCATCAGTGAGCGCTGGAAAGGGGGAGAGAAGAGTAAGGCTGACATGAAGGCTTTCCTATAGGATTCTGAGGGAGGTGATGTGAAAGCAATGGCCAGTCGGTGTGCTTGTGTGGCATGCGTGCCATAGGTTTGCCATACCTGTTCTAGGGTGATGTTGTACGGTGGTTGAGTAATGTCGGCTTGGGCTGGTCTGTTCTAGACAAGCAACTCCACTTCATATGAGGGCTGGTGGCAAGGTTGTACTTGATGGGGAAATCCTTCAAATATGCAAATGGTCAACATCTTTCTATTTTCAGGTCTACTTCCACTGCAGTGCTCTGATTTGCAGTATCCAGTCTCCAGACTATGCCCTCTGTACAAAGAGCTGTCCGGGTTCTAGGAGGAAAAGAGGTAAGTGTTGCCAAGCTTCCATTAAACTGACCTTAAACCTCTGACCCAACTGCTACTTTTCTGTTTTGAATTTTTTTTTTTACCATTTCTGTTGCAGACGAATTATTTTTGAACAGACATTCCATGCTGGCCAGTCTTCCTGGACCATTACTGTTTGTGGACTCTGATCCTGCTATGGTCCTCCAAGGTAATAGTCGTCACATCAATAATTTGACATTTAAAAGCGTGGCAACTGTACACTGACACCCATGTGTTCTTCTTCTAGACGAGTCCAATGTCATCGAACAGATCACTCTTGGGGTCCTGCCTGCCTTTGGTATCGTCGCGCTGGTTGTCCTGGCAGTCGTGCTTCTGTCACACAAAGCAAAACCTTAAACTGTATTTTCTTTGAACTGTAAAAAAAATTTGTAATAAAATATTTGAAACCCTTGAACACTAAAGGTTCGTTTTTTATCCGATCAATTGATTGCTGTAAGCTAGAGCATCTAAATATCACTTACCTCGTTTTTCCTTTTGACCTCCAAAATACAGTAATCCAGGTTTGAAAATGCCATTTCCTGTCTCTCCTCTTCTTGCTTTCCACCAGCATCTGAGCCGTTTTGCATGGTGGAAAGCAGAATGTGCTCACCCCCTCCCTATGACTACAGCCCTGTGTGAAGATGCTCTCTTATCCCTCACAGGCATGGAGGCTAAGCCTAATGGGAACTGTAGTTCCCATTAGGCTGTGATGTAGCAAGAATGAATGCGCACCGCAAACCAGGAAGTCGTGAGAATAACGATTTTAGGAGTGCTGGAGGTGAATAAAACGGCTCAATTTCAACAGGTATCAAACTAGTTATAATGCAAAACATTACTTTTTACTTTATCAGCTACTGTCAGACTTTAATTTAAGAGGAAAATATGTTTGTCTTTACAACCCCTTTAAATGTGCATGAAATACCTGGGCCTACAAGCCCCAATTCAGGGCTCATGGCTACTACAAAACACAGCTTGGGTGGGTTTTTCTTGGGGGGGTGGGGGAGAGAGTTTGCACTTGTGCTTTAGTGGAATTTCTACAGCGGTGATTGTAGGGGTGCAGACTGGCGCTGATTGACTTTAGGCAGTCCCAGTGTGTGTGTGTTCGGGTGGCCCCCCGTTGAGAGATTTCAGTACAGGAATAGTAAAGACAGGAACACGATGTATCTGAAATCATTCTCTGACTTTACTCTTAATATTAAGACAGTTGTATGCATTACAAAAAGGGAGGAGACGAAATACATTCTTTTGGGTAAGAAAAAAAATTATCATGCTGGCAATATGTGATTGGTTAATACAAATACTACGTGTTCTGTAAAGATAAGCAATTATGGCTTACTCATTAAAAACAGACTTCGTATTCATTAAAAAGGCTTAGTAAGTGAAAAACTGCTGCATAATATAATTGAAAAAGGAGGGAACGTTCCTAGTACAATATGGGAAGAATATAGATTAAAAAATAGAATACAGTTCTAGCAAATAATAAGGAATGTCTCACATGTAATAGACTATATAAAAACACCTGTAAGAACAATAACAAAAGGAAAGATACATTTCTAGCAATTAATAAGGAATGTTTCACATGTGTAATCTTTTGTTCAAAGAGAAACTACAAGAAATTATGTGTGAGGCCTTTTAGAATTCTACTAAAATGAGTGAAATAACGTTCACTCTGAAACTCTTAACCCCTTTACAATCATATGTAACTCTTAAGGAAGGACCCTAGCTTCAGAACCTTAAACCCTTACAGTGATCGGTGCTTGTAAACCTCCCCCCCCCCCCCCCAAAGCCACTGTTCACCACTGACTGTCCTGTCTCCCCCTCTGTTATGCTGCTCTCCCCCCTCTGTTATGCTGCTCTCCCCCCTCTGTTATGCTGCTCTCCCCCCTCTGTTATGCTGCTCTCCCCCCCCTCTGTTATGCTGCTCTCCCCCCCCTCTGTTATGCTGCTCTCCTCCCCCCCCCTCTGTTATGCTGCTCTCCCCCCCCTCTGTTATGCTGCTCTCCCCCCCCCCCCCTCTGTTATGCTGCTCTCCCCCCCCCCCCTCTGTTATGCTGCTCTCCCCCCCCTCTGTTATGCTGCTCTCCCCCCCCTCTGTTATGCTGCTCCCCCCCCCCCCTCTGTTATGCTGCTCCCCCCCCCCCTCTGTTATGCTGCTCCCCCCCCCCCCTCTGTTATGCTGCTCTCCCCCCCCCCCTCTGTTATGCTGAGGCCGCAGAGAAAGGGACTGGGAAATCGGTGTCCCTTTCTCTGTCTCAAAGGTGAGATGTCAGAGGTCTGTTAGGACCCCTGAAATCTCACCAAAGCCCCCCAACAGGGCTAGAAAAATGCAATAAAAATGAATTTTAAAATAAAACACAATCCACTCTTAAAAAAAAAAAAAAAAAAGTATGTAGCGCTCACCCCCGAAGGAGCCGCTGATTGATTTGGGATCGGCAAATTAAGTTACCCTGACATGGCTCCAGGGGTGCAGTGGTAGAACAAATACTGAGCGAAGGTCCAGACAGTGATTGAAGGGTTTTCTAATGCTTTATTTCCAGGCCAACATCAGTTTGGAAGGACAAGGTTGATGAAAAGATGGGAGAGAACTTTGCAGTATCAGGCCTGGATATCAATGGAGCAGTCCGTACTGCTATGTATAGTACTAACTTCTGTAACTCTACTTGGAGTGGGTAAAGTGCCCCCCAGACAGACCCCTGATAGGCCTGGCAGCCTGAACTGTGTGCGAGGAACAGGTCTAGGGCCTCTGCCATAGGACAATTTCAATAAAGGACTTGGGTGAATAAAGAGCAACTCCTCCCAGCAGACTTTTTCCTAAACGGGCCCCCGGATGACAGCAATCATACCTGTCAGCTGTCCGGACACCCGATCCCAGACTGGGATTCTCTCAGATCCTGGAACCCAGCAAAACACGAGTTCCCTTTCTCCTCAGGATGAGGTTCAATGCAGTCTTGAGCTTTGGCCAGGTGGGCCGCGCTGGCGGGGTCCATGGATGCGCGTACCCTGAAGGTGGGTACCGCCAGGGCCGTTTGAAGACATTTGGGGGCCCCAGGCAAAAAAAAGTGACATTTCAGTTGAGAAGCGGGGGGGGGGGGGTCAGTTGACGGCTTACCTCTATCCTCACACGCCGGCAGATGTTGGTGTCCGCACAGGGGCCCCAGCAGGGAGGGCCCTTGCCGCATCGCTGCGTCCTCCTGCAGTCCGGTCGGCCGTGTACCATAACCGCGCGGTAAAGGAGATTCAGTTTGCTGTTCCCGGGGCCAGACTGAAAGGAAGTGAACACTCAGTGTGTGCACTTCCTGTCAGTCCGGCCGGGAACAGGAACCTGATTCTCCTGTACCGTGCGGTTATGGTACACGGCCGACCGGACTGCAGGAGGATGCAGCGGTGCGGCAAGGGCCCTCCCTGCTGGGGCCCCTGGCCAGCTCGGGGGCCCCAGGCAAATGCTTGCTTTGCCTGTCGGGTTCTGACGGGCCTGGGTACCGCACCTGGAACGGGGACCCCGCAAAGATTTTGGAACACCTGTCCCAGATATACTCTCCCCCAGCATGCCTTGCAAGGGGGAAAAACTCCTAATTGGCTGCTGGGAAAGCTTGCTCTGCCAGAACCCCTCTAGTGCCAACTGCTGGCCATGGATGGCACTGCATCCCTGGACCACAGACTGACCCAGTGGACAGTTCTGGAATGACAGAGGTCCTGAAATTTGAACAAATCATGAATGGGAGCAAGGTAACTCTCCCATTCCCCATTAACTTTAGCGTGGTGCCCATACTGAAAGCAAGGGGGCGCTACATGTAAAAAAATAAACAGTCACATGACATCTCCCCCCCCCCCCCCCCCCCCCAATCAAAACCAAGCTCTGCAAATACATGAGACAAATGGTTTACTACTGACGGGGGTGATTACAATTCAAGGATTCGCTTTTATTCCTTTAACATTTTGATCCCCAAAAAAGTTGCTGTAACTGATAAGCTCGTGTTCAGCTTAATTTTTTTTTTTTTTTTTTTTGTATTTTGGGGATCAAAATCTTAAAGGGAATCCTTGTATTGTAATCCAGCGCCTGGATAAGGGGTGGGCATTGGGGGGGGGGGCGCTGCAAGGAATGATTTGGACGGTGGGATTTGTAATAGGAAATTGGATTTCAGAGAGAGATATTGTGCTAGCCTAGGAGTGGATTTTTTTTTTGGGGGGGGGGGCAGGCTTGGGGTGAGATTAGTGCTAGGGGATTTGGGGGGGCTTTGTGCTGGGAGAAAATTCAATGCTTTGAGGGGTAGAGAAATTGTGCTAAGAGGGGGTAGATGAGAAGGGGGATCTTTACTGATAAGGGGGGGGGGGACTTTAGCTTGCAAAGGGAATTCATGCTTGGGGGATAAGTGTGAAGATTAGTAGTGTGCACACATTTTTTTGGGGGGGTTTTGTCAACACATAATGCTCATATATTTTGGGGGGTGGGCGATTTTTGTTGACATAATGCGCATACATTTTTTTGTGGGGGGGGGGGGGGATTTGGCATCCTTAGCCAGTGCTGGGTCAAGGCTGTCCAGGACAACAGTCCCCTCCCTATCAGACTGACAATGTTGCTGTTCCAAGGTGGCCCCCTGTGCCTCTTCATCCAGAGGTGGATGTACCGCATACTCATTCACATGAGGGGGGGGGAGGAGGTGATCTGATTCTGATAAGCCCCCCACTCCCAAGACCCCAACAACCACTGGGCAAGGGTTGTCGGGAAGAGGGCCTTGTCCCCATAAACGCGTTGAGGGCATGTGGCCTGGTATGGTTCAGGAGGGGAGGCGCTCGCTTGTCCTCTCCCCTCCCCTCCTTATCCATACTAGACCCAAGGGCCTGGTATGGACCTGGGGGGGAACCCCACGCTGTGTTTTTTTCACAACTTTTTTTTTTTCACTTTTTTTTTGCCAGCATTTCTTTTTTGTACATTTAGCCGGAAGCTCGCTGACAGCTGATGACTCATCGGTTGTTAAGGACGCGGCGGCTTCCCGTCCTCCTCCTTAGCAACCAGCTATATACAGTGTAAAAAAAAAAAAACGCAAATCGTACTTGCGTTTTGGATCCGGGTCTATTGCAAAACGCTGCATTTTGTGGGAAAAAAAGTTCCTGCCACTTTTTAAAAATGGGTTTGAAAAAAAATTCAACCCATAAATGACTGCAGTAAAAAATGTCCCATATTTTTTTTTTTTTTTAATTCCTTGGTGAATTATATGGGACATTTTTCACTGCAGTCATTTATGGATTGAATTCTTTTTCACTTTTATGCATGGATTGGAATTTTATTATTTATATTTCTTCCACTTTTTGATGTTTTTTTTCACTTTTATGGATATTCATTTATTGCACTATGGATTGGTTTGAGCTCATTTGCATATTTGCACTATATATGTTATATGTTTATGAAGAAAGCTACTGGGTGTTAATTTTATCTGAACGATTCCAGATCACTCGCTATTAATATTGTGCGGGTCACTGGCACATTTGTCTTTTTTATCATCATTTATCCACTCTTGTTACTCTCCACATTACTCAGTTAATGTTGGATGGATATATGATTTTATTCAGAGTGGAACACATTTTACACAGGAACCAGTGGAGCACATTTTCCTGACAACTTATTCACATTATGGAAATCGTTATTGATATTTGGCTTTAATTAGATCCTGTTGCAAGCGCCATTACACCCCCCCTTGTCATTAAGTTGCAATTATGACTTTTGTTTTGGGTTTCCATCCTGGAATAAATCTACATTATACTTGATACTGCCTGTGGAGATTGTGAAGTCAGCAAGTTGCCATCCTGTCTATAGAAGACGCTTTAGGGGCCAGATTCACGTAGCGCAGCGGATCTATAGATCCGCTCGATCTACGTGAATTAAGATCCGCTCCCGCAAGTTTAGGAGGCAAGTGGCTGATTCACAAACAACTTGCCTCCAAACTTGTGACGGCGGATCCTAAATCCCCCGGCGGAATTCAAATTCCGCGGCTAGGGCAGTATACTATTTAAATCAGGCGCGTTCCCGCGCTGATTTAAATGCGCAGGCGCCGTCTGGGGAATTTCCCGGCGTGCATTGCTCCCACTGACGTCACTAGTTGCGACGTGAGCGGGACTTGCGACGCGCGTGTTCGTGAATCGGCGTACGCAAACGATGTAGGAAAATTCAAATTCGACGCGGGAACGCCGGCTATACTTAACATTGGCTGCGCCTGATAAAAGAAGGGGTAAGTATACGATGGAAAACCGATACGGAAACGACGTAAGAACACTGCGACGGGTCCGCGTACGTTCGTGAATTTGCGTATCTCGCTGATTTACATATTATTTATCCTAAATCAGCGGGAACGCCCCCGGCGCCATTTTTAAATTTAAAAAAAGATCCGACAGTGTAACACATTGTAACACTGTCAGATCTCAGCCCTATCTATGCGTAACTGATTCTATGAACCAGGCGCATAGATAGGACCAGTGTAAGTCAGAGATACGATGGGGGATCAGGAGATATCAGGAGATACACCGTCGTATCTCTTTGTGAATCTGGCCCTAGGTCTTTATTTTTTATTTTTTTTGCATAAAGTGACATTTGAGACCCGGAGTCTGCTCTGCGAGGGAAATGGTAGTTGTTGCAAACAATGTGAAATGATAAAGAGACTTCCAGGGGAGGGCTGGGCCAGGGGGCAGGGTGGCAATTGCCTCCCAGGCCGCCCTGACTTATGTTCAAAATGGCCGCTGCCCGCTACCATTTTTTTTATTCTGGTCTAGGAAGTTGGGCCGGGGGCATGGCCATGGCGGCCGACCACTAGCTGTTGCATTCCGGGAGTTGTAGTCCGCGCTCAAGCTCCCGGTGGGTGGAAAACAGAGCAGCGCAGAGGAAACTACAACTCCACGCAGGGCTGGGTGCTGGCTGTAACTTGACCCCAGGGCCAGGAGCATTACCCCCCCCCCCCCCAGGAGGCTGTAGCATGCAAGGACCTGCTGAGATCACTGGGGTGAGATCCTGAAACCCATAGCTGACCCCCCATACACCCTATGTAACCTGCCCCAGTGATCGATCAGGCTGCATTGATGGGCACTGGAGTTGGCTGCACTGGTGAGGCTGCATTGAAAAACCAGATGGACCATAGATGGTGAGCTGATTTGGCAGTTCAATGGCCACTTGACTGAACTTGCCCCCCAGGCCTAAGGCTGCCAGCCCTCCCCTGGAGACTTCTCAGGCCGGGGGAGACGAGGTGTATAGAGAAATAAATCCCAGCAGCAATAGAAAGGGAACAATGTAATGATACAAGGAAAGAGGTGATGAATAGAGAAGTCATAGTACATAATACATTACAACTCATGTCACATGATCATTATAACATAACAAAAAACAAAAACTGATGATGAAATTATAAATAAATGTGAAGACGGCACAGAAGGGAAAATAAAGAAGTGTGTGGGTGAGAAACGTCTCCATAGAGTGTCACCAACAAAGATGTAACCAATCTCCATGGATGAAGAGAACAAATCCTGGGGGGGATGTAAAATTTGTATCAAAATGTATCCTGAAAGTTGCAGGTTAGTGGGATTATTGTACATCTGATGGAGACCAAACAGGAACAATGTACAGGAGAGGACGCAGGGAAAGCAGGAGGATCATTCCTGAGGTGACTTAGAAAAGTCCAACTATCTACCCGAAATAAACACCGGCGTGAATGATGTGTAACAGGCCTGAGTTCAAATACAAGGAGGTCCAGACGCAAAACTTTCTTCCAGCCGAGGTCTAGTTGGTGCCATCAGAGTGCCCCCTTACATCAGAGGTCCCACCAGAGTGCCCCCTTATACCAGAGTGCCCCCTTATACCAGAGTGCCCCCTTACATCAGAGGTCCCATCAGAGTGCCCCCTTATACCAGAGTGCCCCCTTACATCAGAGGTCCCATCAGAGTGCCCCCTTACATCAGAGGTCCCACCAGAGTGTCCCCTTATACCAGAGTCCCCCCTTACATTAGGTGTCCCCATCAGAGTGCCCCCCTTACATTAGTTGTCCCCATCAGAGTGCCCCCTTACATCAGGTGTCTCTGTTGGAGTGCCCCCCTTACATCAGATGTCTCCAGAGTGCTCCTTTACATTGTGTGTTCCCCATCAGAGTGCCCCCTTACATCTGGTGTCTCCATCAGTGTGCTCCTTTACATCAAACATGCCCACAGAGTGCTCCTTTACATCAGGTGCTTCTCATCACAGGGCCACTCCCTTACATCAGGTGTCCCCATCAGAATGCCCCTTTACATCAGGTGCCTCTATCAGAATGCCCCCTTACATCAGGTGTCCCCATCACAGTGCACCTTTACATTATGTGTTCCCTATCAGAGTCCCCCTTCACCTCAGGTGTCCCCAGAGTGCCTCTTTTAATCATACATGCCCACCAGAGTGCCCCCTTACATCAGGTGTCCCCATTAGAGTGCCCTTTTATATCAGACGTGCCCATCAGAGTGCCCCTTTACATCAGGTGTCTCTATCAGAGTGCCCCCTTACATCAGATGTCTCCAGAGTGCTCCTTTACATTGTGTTCCCCATCAGAGTCCATCTTTTCATCAGGTGTCTCCATCAGAGTGCTCCTTTACATCAAACATGCCCACAGAGTGCTCCTTTACATCAGGTGCTTCTCATCAGAGGGCCACTCCCTTACATCAGGTGTCCCCATCACAGTGCACCTTTACATGATGTGTTCCCTATCAGAGTCCCCCTTCACCTCAGGTGTCCCCATCAGACTGCCCCCTTACACCAGGTGTCACCATCACAGTGCCTCTTTTAATCAGACGTGCCCACCAGAGTACCCCCTTACATCAGGTGTCCCCATCAGAGTGCTCCTTTACATTATGTTTTCCCCATCAGAGTGCCCCTTTATATCAGACGTGCCATCAGAGTGCCCCTTTATATCAGAGATGCCCATCAGAGTGCCCCTTTATATCAGAGATGCCCATCAGAGTGCCCCTTTATATCAGAGATGCCCATCAGAGTGCCCCTTTATATCAGAGATGCCCATCAGAGTGCCCCTTTATATCAGACATGCCCATCAGAGTGCCCCTTTATATCAGACGTGCCCATCAGAGTGCCCCTTTACATCAGGTGTCTCTATCAGAGTGCCCCTTACATCAGGTGTCTCTATCAGAGTGCCCCCTTACATCAGATGTCTCCAGTGTGCTCCTTTATATTTTGCGTTCCCCATCAGAGTGCCCCTTTATATCAGGTCTGCCCATCAGAGTTCCCCTTTATATCAGGTCTGCCCATCAGAGTTCCCCTTTATATCAGGTCTGCCCATCAGAGTGCCCCTTTATATCAGGTCTGCCCATCAGAGTTCCCCTTTATATCAGGTCTGCCCATCAGAGTTCCCCTTTATATCAGGTCTGCCCATCAGAGTTCCCCTTTATATCAGGTCTGCCCATCAGAGTTCCCCTTTATATCAGGTCTGCCCATCAGAGTGCCCCTTTATATCAGGTCTGCCCATCAGAGTTCCCCTTTATATCAGGTCTGCCCATCAGAGTTCCCCTTTGCCTGGGAGAGGGAAGGGGGTCAGGGAGGGTTCCCATGCGGTCCATCCCAATACACGGCACAGGGGGGGGGGGGGCTGTACTCATATAGAGAGCCAGGAAGTGTCAGAATTCAGGAGGTAGATCATCATTGGGCCCCGAAACCCTCGCACTGCCTATATTCCCATCTTTCTCTTCTCTCCGGGCAAATGTGTGCCACGGCGGGGTTCATTCCAAGATGAAGGGATTTTGGCTGCTGAGTGATTCCTAACACAATGGCGAGTGTTACCGGCCAATCAGACGATATGTTACCAGGAATGTCTGGCCAAGTGTGGCGTGTCATGTGAACCGATCGTGGCTGAGATATAACAAGTATGAGCCGATCGTATGGGGGGTAATAAGGCCATTGGAGAGATTCGCTTAGTGAAAAGACACGCATATTGTTATCTGTCTTTGGTATATACAGTATATATATATATATATAAATCTATGGGCTAGATTCAGGTAGCTGCGCCCCTTCTTACGGCGACGCAGTGTATCGTATTTACGCTACGCCACCGTAAGTTTGAGAGGCAAGTGCTGTATTCACAAAGCAGCCTCCTAACTTACGGCGGCGTAGCGTAAATGGGGCCGGCGTAAGTGCGCGTCATTCAAATGATGTTGAGGGGGGCGAGTTTTATTCAAATTAGGTTGACCCCGCGTATTTTACGTTTTTTACGAACGGCGCATGCGCCGTTCGTAAAAATATCCCAGTGCGCATGCTCGAAATTCCGACGCAAATCACCATGGCTTTCGACGTGAACGTAAATTACGTTCAGCCCTATTCGCGAACGACTTACGCAAACGACGTAATAAATTCAAATTTCGAAGCGGGAACGACGTCCATACTTAACATTGGCTGCGCCACCTAATAGCAGGAGCAACGTTACCCCGAAAAAGCCTTACGCAAACGACGTAAAAAAAACGCCGGCCGCGCGTACGTTCGTGAATCGACGTAACTAGGTAATTTGCATATTCTACGCGGAAAACTACGGAAGCGCCACCTAGCAGCCAGCGTAAATATGCACCCTACGATACGACGGTGGAAGAGACTTACGCCAGTCGCATCTTGGGCTAATCTCGGCGTATCTTGCTTTCTGAATACAGAAAGAAGATACGCCGGCGCAGCTTTGAATTTACGCGGCGTATCCATAGATACGCCGGCGTAAATCAATGCTGAATCTAGCCCATTGCATTTTTTTCAAAATTGTGGCTCTATTTTTGTTTATAGCGCAAAAAATAAAAAACGCAGAGGCGATCAAATACCACCAAAAGAAAGCTCTATTTGTGGAGAAAAAAGGACGTAAATTTTTATTCGGGAGCCACGTCGCACGACCGCGCAATTGTCAGTTAAAGCGACGCAGTGCCGAATTCGCAAAAACTGGCCAGGTCCTTTTACATGCATTTTGGTCCGGGGCTTGTGTGGTTAAGGTTCATGTGCGTAAAGGCAGGTGTCGCAATACTTTTGACGATATAGCGTGCGTGTGTGTATATATATAGATAGATATAAATCTCTCTGGCCCGGATTCAAAGAGATTTGCCCCTTTTTTACGGAGGCACAGGGCAGTGTTTTTTCCCTGCATCCCCGCAAATTATCTGCGCTGCGCGCGATTCACGGAGCAGTAGCTCTGTAAATTGCGTGTCCGCTCTTTAAAATTGCCCTGCGTAAGGGCGCCTAATGTAAATGATCCCGTAGGGGGCGGGAATCATTTAAATTAGGCGCGCTCCCGCGTCGAGCGTAGAGCGCATGCTCCGTCGGGAAACTTTCCCGACGTGCATTGCGGCAAATGACGTCGCAAGGACGTCATTTGCTTCCAAGTGAACGGCGTCCAGCGCCATTCACGAATCACTTACGCAAACGACGTGAAATTCAAATTTGGCGACGCGGGAACGACGGGTATCCTTTAGCATTGGCTGCCCCTACTATTAGAAGGGGCAGCCTTACGCTAAACACGCCGTACGGAAACGACATAACTTGGGTACGCAGGGCTCGCGCAACATTGTGAATCGGTGTTAGTATGCAATTTGCATACTATACACTGAGCACAATGGGAGCGCCCCCTAGCGGCCATCGCAAGAATGCAGCCTAAAATATGCAGGCATAAGAGCCTTATGCCACGCAGATTTTAGGCTGCAGTCGGCGTTACGATGTTCCTGAATCAGGAGCATTCGTAACGCCGGCGCAAGTCAGCAATTGCGCTGCGTAACTTATGGTTACACAGGCGCAATTGCTCTCTGAATCCGGGCCTCTATATATATATATTACAGTGCAATAAGTATACATTTGTAGACAGTAATATAGCAACTTCAGGCATCCCTGCCCTCTTGGTTCCCTGCTCTATATATATATATATATATGGGTCGGGGGGGGGGGAGAGATGCGTCTCCCTCCATATACTGTATCGTGTGATATATTTATCTGGATCACGTGGAAGACTCCGAAGCATGTGTGTGTGTGTAGAAAGGTTTGTATGACGGCTCTCTGCCGAGATGTACATCTGTCTCATCTACCTACGGACGGCGCCCGATGCGTGAATCTTGCGGCATGAGTCACCGCATCACAAAAGTGGCACATTTAATCGTTTTTTATTTTTTTGATCACATGTGCCCCCCCCCCCCAGCCTATGATTAATCCTACGGTGTAGAAAAGCCGTAGGCACCAGCGAAGTCTGTCATTTCTAACCCCCATCTGTCTGTAATAGAGAATATTGATGAGATGAATCGAGCGTTCAGCCGCCGCGCTTCCAAACATTTAGCTTTCGGTCGGAATAAATAGTAATAAGGTGCCAATCTGTTTCGCGCTCAGCGGCAGAGCCCCCCCCTCTTTTTTTTTTTTTTAGGCAAGTTTGTACGAAATGTGTAAGGAGGACCGCATATGCTGGGTTTTTCGGTAACAACTCTCTCCTTGGTAACGTGCAGCTGCGTTCGTTCCGTCCAATCGCAGCGATGAGGCAGCTGGATCGCCAGATTTTTATTGCAAACTTGATCTGACACATTTTTTTTTTTTTTGCGTGTCGCTTTTCCGACGCTCTAATTTTACCTTGTTGCAGAACGCCTCGTTTTTCTACCCCCCCCCCCCGTTAAAGCTTGAGAGGAGCCTCGGTGCGGTAAGCTTCATTCAGCGAGTCTTCGTTTTCTTGTGTCCGTCTGCCGTTGGGTGTCGTTGGAAGTCCTCGTTAATTGCCGTATCTTTGGCGGCGCTGTAAGTTTTTTTTTTTTTTTTTTTCAGGTGATTTGTGTCTGTAGGTGGTTTTGTGTGAAAGCTTATTACGCAGTCACCAGCAATCGCAAGTCATACAGCACAGTTTATGTAAAGCCGAAAGGGATAAATCTGTAATGAGTACTTAGAGCCGGCGGCGCGGTGTTAAGTCTTCTCTCTCTCCTCTCACCTTTCTAGGTCTTGCAGGTGGAAAGGATGGAAGCGGGAGGGAGTTCAAGCATCCAGGCCTCGAACCGCGCCGAAAAGGTAGGTAGCGCGACCCGACTTACTCATGGTCATTATGGAAATCAGCAAACGCATGCCTGTTCATGGATGGGGTCTAGTTAGGTGGTATGGCCTTTGACCTAGGAGTGGTATATGACCTACCTGTATGATGGACTGCCCAATCGGACGGGGTGTCAGCTTAGGGCTATATCATGTTTGTTGTATTAGATATTATTTAGTCATTAGTGTCATTTCACTTGGACTGAGGATTTGGGGGGGATAGGGTGAGAGCTTATTGCCATGTGGATGGGAAGGGAGAGCAGAAGATGTCATGGCCTAGTGGAGGGGGCAGCGGTGGTCGATCATGGACTGTTGGCCGCATATGCAGAGTGGGAAAGGACCATAGACAGAGGGGGCAAGGAAGAGAAGGCAGGATGGAAGCTGAGGACGGGGGGGGGGGGGGTGAGAAAAATGCAGGATGGCAGCTGAGGACCAAGGGGGAGAAAGAGAAGGCAGGATGCCAGCTGAGGACCAGGGGGGAGAAAGAGAAGAGAGGATGCCAGCGGAGGACTAAGGGGGAGAAAGAGAAGAGTGGATGCCAGCGGAGGACTAAGGGGGAGATGTAGAAGGCAGGATGCCAGCTGAGGACCAAGGGGGAGAAAGAGAAGGCAGGATGCCAGCTGAGGACCAGGGGGCAGAAAAAGAAGGCAGGATGCCAGCTGAGGACCAGGGGGGAGAAAGAGAAGGCAGGATGGAAGCTGAGGACCAAGGGGGAGAAAGAGAAGGCAGGATGTCAGCTGAGGACCAAGGGGAGAAAGAGAAGGCAGGATGTCAGCTGAGGACCAAGGGGAGAAAGAGAAGGCAGGGTGTCAGCTGAGGACCAGGGGGGGGGGGGAAGGCAGGGTGGCAGCTGAGGACCAGGGGGAGAAAGAGAAGGCAGGATGGAAGCTGAGGACTGGGGGGGGGGAGATAAAAAGGCAGGATGGCAGCTGAGGACCAGGGGGGAGAAAGAGAAGGCAGGGTGCCAGCTGAGGACTGGGGGGGGGGGGGGCAGGATGCCAGCTGAGGACCAAGGGGGAGAAAGAGAAGGCAGGATGGCAGCTGAGGACCAGGGGGGAGAAAGAGAAGGCAGGATGGCAGTTGAGGACCAGGGGGGAGAAAGAGAAGGCAGGATGTGAGCTGAGGACCAGGGGGGAGAAGAGAAGGCAGGATGCCAGCTGAGGACCAAGGGGGAGAAAGAGAAGGCAGGATGCCAGCTGAGGACCAAGGGGGAGAAAGAGAAGGCAGGATGCCAGCTGAGAACCAGGGGGGAGAAAGAGAAAGCAGGATGCCAGCTGAGGACCAAGGGGGAGATGTAGAAGGCAGGATGGCAGCTGAGGACCAAGGGGGAGAAAGAGAAGGCAGGATGCCAGCTGAGGACCAGGGGGGATAACTATCAGGCAGGATGGCAGCTGAG
Organism: Rana temporaria; assembly: GCF_905171775.1. Taxonomy (NCBI): domain Eukaryota; kingdom Metazoa; phylum Chordata; class Amphibia; order Anura; family Ranidae; genus Rana; species Rana temporaria. The sequence continues at coordinate 4,874,960 of NC_053493.1, forward strand.
GACCAAGGGGGAGAAAGAGAAGGCAGGATGGCAGCTGAGGACCAAGGGGGGGGAAAGAGAAGGCAGGATGGCAGCTGAGGACCAAGGGGGAGAAAGAGAAGGCAGGATGGCAGCTGAGGACCAGGGGGGAGAAAGAGAAGGCAGGATGCCAGCTGAGGACCAGGGGGGAGAAAGAGAAGGCAGGATGCCAGCTGAGGACCAGGGGGGAGAAAGAGAAGGCAGGATGCCAGCTGAGGACCAGGGGGAGAAAGAGAAGGCAGGATGCCAGCTGAGGACCAGGGGGGAGAAAGAGAAGGCAGGATGGCAGCTGAGGACCAAGGGGGAGAAAGAGAAGGCAGTGTGGCAGCTGAGGACCAGGGGGGGGGGGAGAAGGCAGGGTGGCAGCTGAGGACCAGGGGGAGAAAAAGAAGGCAGGATGCCAGCTGAGGACTAAGGGGGAGATGTAGAAGGCAGGATGCCAGCTGAGGACCAAGGGGGAGATGTAGAAGACAGGATGGCAGCTGAGGACTAAGGGGGAGAAAGAGAAGGCAGGATGCCAGCTGAGGACCAAGGGGTGGATGTAGAAGGCAGGATAGCAGCTGAGGACCAAGGGGGAGATGTAGAAGGCAGGATGGTATCTAAGGACCGGGGGGGAGAAGGCAGGGTGGCAGCTGAGGACCAGGGGGGAGAAAAAGAAGGCAGGATGGTATCTAAGAACGGGGGGGAGAAAGAGAAGGCAGGGTGGCAGCTGAGGTCCAGGGGGGAGAAAAAGAAGGCAGGATGCCAGATGAGGACTAAGGGGGAGATGTAGAAGGCAGGATGCCAGCTGAGGACTAAGGGGGAGATGTAGAAGACAGGATGGCAGCTGAGGACCAAGGGGGAGAAAGAGAAGGCAGGGTGGCAGCTGCGGACCAGGGGGGAGATATAGAAGGCAGGGTGGCAGCTGCGGACCAGGGGGGAGATATAGAAGGCAGGCTGGCAGCTGATTGTTGACCCAGGGTGAAGGGGTCAGAAAGGAGGCAGAATGGCAGCTGATTGAAGTCCAAAGGAGAAGAAAGAGGAGGCAAGTTGGAAACTGAGGACCAGGAGAAATAAATAGGAGGCAGGATGCTAGCTGATTGTGGACCCAGGGGGAAGGGGTCGAAAGGAAGCAGGGTGGCAGCTGATTGAGGGTCAAAGGGGGTGAAAGAGGAGTCAAGTTTGGAACTGAGAATCAGGGGAAATAAAGATTGTGGACCCGGGGGGAAGGGGGTGGAAAGGGGGCAGGATGGCGGCTAGTTGAGGGTCAAGGGAAAGAAAGAGGGGGCAAGTTGGGAACTGAGGACCAGAGGAAATAAGGAGGAGGCAGAATGGCAGCTGATTGTAGACGCAGGGGGAAGGAGTTAGAAAGAAGGCAGGGTGGCAGCTGATGGAGGGCCCGGGGGGAGAGAGAGGAGGCAGGATGTCAGATGATTGAGGGCCCGGGGGGAGAGAGAGGAGGCAGGATGTCAGATGATTGAGGGCCCGGGGTAAGAAAGAGGAGGCAGGATGTCAGATGATTGAGGGCCAGGGGGAAGAGAGAGGAGGCAGAATGTCAGATGATTGAGGGCCCAGGGGGAAGAGAGAGGAGGCAGGATGTCAGATGGTTGAGGGCCCGGGGGAAGAGAGAGGAGGCAGGATGTCAGATGATTGAGGGCCAGGGGGAAGAGAGAGCAGGCAGAATGTCAGATGATTGAGGGCCAGGGGGAAGAGAGAGGAGGCAGGATGTCAGATGATTGAGGGCCCGGGGGAAGAGAGAGGAGGCAGAATGTCAGATGATGGAGGACCAGGGGGAAGAAAGAGGAGTCAGAATGTCAGATGTTTGAGGGCCCGGGGGAAGAGAGAGGAGGCAGGATGTCAGATGATTGAGGGACAGGGGGAAGAGAGAGGAGGCAGAATGTCAGATGATTGAGGGCCAGGGGGAAGAGAGAGGAGGCAGAATGTCAGATGATTGAGGGCCAGGGGGAAGAAGGAGGAGGCAGAATGTCAGATGATTGAGGGCCAGGGGGAAGAACGAGGAGGCAGAATGTCAGATGGTTGAGGGCCCGGGGCAAGAAAGAGGAGGCAGAATGACAGATGGTTGAGGGCCAGGGGGAAGAGAGAGGAGGCAGAATGTCAGATGATTGAGGGCCCGGGGGGAAGAGAGAGGAGGCAGAATGTCAGGTGGTTGAGGGCCAGGGGGAAGAACGAGGAGGCAGAATGTCAGATGATTGAGGGCCTGGGGCAAGAGAGAGGAGGCAGAATGTCAGATGATTGAGGGCCCAGGGAAGGAGAGAGGAGGCAGAATGTCAGATGATTGAGGGCCAGGGGGAAGAGAGAGGAGGCAGAATGTCAGATGATTGAGGGCCAGGGGGAAGAGAGAGGAGGCAGAATGTCAGATGATTGAGGACCAGGGGGAAGAGAGAGGAGGCAGAATGTCAGATGATTGAGGGCCGGGGGAAGAGAGAGGAGGCAGAATGTCAGATGATTGAGGGCCCAGGGAAGGAGAGAGGAGGCAGAATGTCAGATGATGGAGGGCCAGGGGGAAGAGAGAGGAGGCAGAATGTCAGATGATTGAGGGCCAGGGGGGAAGAGAGAGGAGGCAGAATGTCAGATGATTGAGGGCCAGGGGGGAAGAGAGAGGAGGCAGAATGTCAGATGATTGAGGGCCAGGGGGGAAGAGAGAGGAGGCAGAATGTCAGATGATTGAGGCCCAGGGGGAAGAGAGAGGAGGCAGAATGTCAGATGATTGAGGGCCAGGGGGAAGAGAGAGGAGGCAGAATGTCAGATGATTGAGGGCCAGGGGGAAGAGAGAGGAGGCAGAATGTCAGATGATTGAGGGCCCGGGGGAAGAGAGAGGAGGCAGAATGTCAGATGATTGAGGGCCAGGGGGGAAGAGAGAGGAGGCAGAATGTCAGATGATTGAGGGCCAGGGGGGAAGAGAGAGGAGGCAGAATGTCAGATGATTGACGGCCACGGGGAAGAGAGAGGAGGCAGAATGTCAGATGATTGAGGGCCCGGGGGAAGAAAGAGGAGGCAGAATGTCAGATGATTGAGGGCCAGGGGGAAGAGAGAGGAGGCAGGATGTCAGATGATTGAGGGCCAGGGGGAAGAGAGAGGAGGCAGAATGTCAGATGATTGAGGGCCAGGGGGAAGAGAGAAGAGGCAGGATGTCAGATGGTTGAGGGCCCGGGGGAAGAAAGAGGAGGCAGAATGTCAGATGATTGAGGGCCAGGGGGAAGAACGAGGAGGCAGAATGCCAGATGGTTGAGGGCCCGGGGCAAGAAAGAGGAGGCAGAATGACAGATGGTTGAGGGCCAGGGGGAAGAGAGAGGAGGCAGAATGTCAGATGATTGAGGGCCCAGGGGGAAGAAAGAGGAGGCAGAATGTCAGATGATTGAGGGCCCAGGGGGAAGAGAGAGGAGACAGAATGTCAGATGATTGAGGGCCCAGGGGGAAGAGAGAGGAGACAGAATGTCAGATGATTGAGGACCAGGGGGAAGAGAGAGGAGGCAGAATGTCAGATGATTGAGGGCCAGGGGGAAGAGAGAGGAGGCAGAATGTCAGATGATTGAGGGCCCAGGGGGAAGAGAGAGGAGACAGAATGTCAGATGATTGAGGACCAGGGGGAAGAGAGAGGAGGCAGAATGTCAGATGATTGAGGGCCAGGGGGAAGAGAGAGGAGGCAGGATGTCAGATGATTGAGGGCCAGGGGGAAGAGAGAGGAGGCAGAATGTCAGATGATTGAGGGCCAGGGGGAAGAGAGAAGAGGCAGGATGTCAGATGGTTGAGGGCCCGGGGGAAGAAAGAGGAGGCAGAATGTCAGATGATTGAGGGCCCAGGGGGAAGAGAGAGGAGACAGAATGTCAGATGATTGAGGACCAGGGGCAAGAAAGAGGAGGCAGAATGACAGATGGTTGAGGGCCAGGGGGAAGAGAGAGGAGGCAGAATGTCAGATGATTGAGGGCCCAGGGGGAAGAAAGAGGAGGCAGAATGTCAGATGATTGAGGGCCAGGAGGAAGAGAGAGGAGGCAGAATGTCAGATGATTGAGGGCCAGGAGGAAGAGAGAGGAGGCAGAATGTCAGATGGTTGAGGGCCAGGGGGAAGAGAGAGGAGGCAGAATGTCAGATGGTTGAGGGCCAGGGGGAAGAGAGAGGAGGCAGAATGTCAGATGATTGAGGGCCCGGGGTAAGAAAGAGGAGGCAGAATGTCAGATGATTGAGGGCCAGGGGGAAGAGAGAGGAGGCAGAATGTCAGATGATTGAGGGCCAGGGGGAAGAGAGAGGAGGCAGAATGTCAGATGATTGAGGGCCCGGGGGAAGAGAGAGGAGGCAGGATGTCAGATGATTGAGGGCCAGGGGGAAGAGAGAGGAGGCAGAATGTCAGATGATTGAGGGCCAGGAGGAAGAGAGAGGAGGCAGAATGTCAGATGATTGAGGGCCAGGGGGAAGAGAGAGGAGGCAGAATGTCAGATGGTTGAGGGCCAGGGGGAGAGAGAGGAGGCAGAATGTCAGATGATTGAGGGCCAGGGGGAAGAGAGAGGAGGCAGAATGTCAGATGATTGAGGGCCAGGGGGAAGAGAGAGGAGGCAGAATGTCAGATGATTGAGGGCCCAGGGGGAAGAGAGAGGAGGCAGAATGTCAGATGATTGAGGGCCAGGGGGGAGAGAGAGGAGGCAGAATGTCAGATGATTGAGGGCCAGGGGGGAGAGAGAGGAGGCAGAATGTCAGATGATTGAGGGCCCGGGGGAAGAAAGAGGAGGCAGAATGTCAGATGATTGAGGGCCCAGGGGGAAGAGAGAGGAGGCAGAATGTCAGATGATTGAGGGCCAGGGGGGAGAGAGAGGAGGCAGAATGTCAGATGATTGAGGGCCAGGGGGGAGAGAGAGGAGGCAGAATGTCAGATGATTGAGGGCCAGGGGGGAGAGAGAGGAGGCAGAATGTCAGATGGTTGAGGGCCCGGGGGAAGAAAGAGGAGGCAGAATGTCAGATGATTGAGGGCCCGGGGGGAAGAGAGAGGAGGCAGAATGACAGATGGTTGAGGGCCAGGGTAAAGAAAGAGGAGGCAGAATGTCAGATGATTGAGGGCCCGGGGAAGAGAGAGGAGGCAGAATGTCAGATGATTGAGGGCCCGGGGAAGAGAGAGGAGGCAGAATGTCAGATGATTGAGGGCCCGGGGGAAGAGAGAGGAGGCAGAATGTCAGATGATTGAGGGCCCGGGGGAAGAAAGAGAAGTCAGTAAGGATCAGTGGAGAGAATGAGAAGGCAGGATGGTAAAGTTACCTGTGAATTTCCAATGTAAATCACTGTCAGCTTTCCCTGTAGACTGCAGGGCAGCCAGGCAATGTCCGGACCGTGACCACTGTTTGCAGAAGCCCCTGTAAGTCACAACAGCGCAGTCACGGGTACACCCCCCATTTCTCACCCACGCGCCATGCAGTGTGTGGTAATGAGTGGGTAGAGCGTGCTTTCTTCAACGCCTTCCCCTGACAAATGCCGGTAAGACTTCTACGAAGCCAGACAGCTTGGCAGGAACCGAAGACAATAAATGGCAGAGAATTAACACGGGAGGCGACATTTCCAGATCGGATTCCAGCTGCGTTACCTGACATTTTCCTTCCAGGATTGTATTTGCCACGTTTAAAGTAGTGTTGAGCAGAATACGCCATATTCGATTTCGCGATATATCACGAATATATAGCCGAATAGTCGAGAAATATTCGCTAAATTCCAATATTCGTGATATTTTATCGAAATTAAATGTTTGCGAAATTTCGCTATTGCGAATGCGAAAATAATTGCGAAATTTCGACAACTGCGGTAGGAGCACTCTGATTGGCTCAGAATATTCGTGATATTTTATCGAAATTTCGCAAAATGCGAATGCGATATTTATTGCGGAATTTCGACAACTGCGGTAGGAGCCCTCTGATTGGCTCCGAATATTCGTGATATTTTATCGAAATTTCGCAAAATGCGAATGCGAAATTGATTGCGGAATTTCGACAACTGCGGTAGGAGCCCTCTGATTGGCTCAGAATATTCGTGATATTTTATCGAAATTTCGCAAAATGCGAATGCGAAATTGATTGCGGAATTTCGACAACTGTGGTAGGAGAACTCTGATTGGCTCTGATGCAAAAGAAGGGCGGAGAAAATAATCGCGCAATATTCCTATTGCCGAATATTCGCATTGCGAATATTCGGCAATATAAAATGATCGCTTGAGCTACTCGGCCCAGGGTCTCTAATGATACCAGCAATGCTTTTAGACGTCGATGGAGATCACTAGGATGTGATCTGTTCTAAAAATAAAATTGAAAAAATCCGAATATTCGGAATAGCGAATATTGACCGCGAAATTCGAGATATTCGCGAATACTCGAATATGCCATATTCGAGCCGAATATTCGCAATACGAATATTCGTGAGCAACACTAATTTAAAGCTGAACTCCTGCATAGGACCAATGTTCTGCTCCCCCCCCCCCCCCCCACAAAAACAGCTAAAACACCCTTGGGCCATATTCTCGTAGATCCTGCGGCGGCGGCGCGTAAGCCATTTACACTCCGCCGCCCCCAACTTACAGGAGCAAGTGCTGTATTCCCCAAACACTTGCTCCGTAGTTTGCGGCGGCGTAGTGTAATTGGCCCGCCGTATCCCCGCGTAATTCCAAGGGGGCGGCTTATATTTAAATTAAGCGCGCCCCCGTGCCGTTCGAACTGCGCATGCGCCGGGCTTAAAATAGCCCAGTGCGCATGCTCCAGTTCTCGACGGAAAACATCAATGACGCCGACGTGTGCGTCATTGACGTAAAGTCGTATTCAACGACTTAGTAGAACGACTTAGTAAAACGACATACCCGACGGGAAAAGACGACGCGGACCCGACGCCATACTTAACATGGCCTACGCGGGACTGGCGTAAGGTTACCCCTCATATAGCAGGGGTAACCTTACGCTTACGCAAACGACGTAAGCGACGGTTACGCGACGCAAATTCGTTCGGGAATCGGCGTATCAGGCTCATTTGCATAAACAAATGAGACCTGAACGTAAGCGCCATCTAGCGGCCGGCGGCGAATTACATTTAGGATCCGACAGTGTAAGTGACTTACACTAGTCGGATCCTAGCCTAAATCCGGCGTATCTTGTTTTGTGAATACAAAACAATGATACGCCGGCGGGAAATTCGATTTACGCCGGTGTATCAGTAGATACACCGGCGTAACTTGTTTGAGAATATGGCCCCCTTGATTTATTTTTGTAAAAAGTCAACACTGAGCCCAAAAAAATGTCACATTAACTACCGGTGAGGTCATCAACAGTCTCCAAATTGTCCTCTCCTGCCACAGAGGAGGAATCCGACTTTAGCATGTGTGCTTTACAGAACTACATGTCCCATGGTCCTTTGGAACTGTAGTATTGGTGATAGGCAGGCACTTGACCCGCAGCATGATGACAGACTAGCAGTGGACAGGGAATAACCAACGGAATCCACAGAATGAGCTTACCCTCTCCAGATGGCATCATCATGGTAGAACCGAAGACTAGTGGTGGGGAGGGAATAACCATGGAGGATCCGCAGAAGGGATCCACCTTCTACATCATGGCAGCGCTGCTTTCATAACAGACAGAATCCCAGACTAATGGTGGCTGGGAACGACCATGGATCTGTAGCAAGGATCCTCCATCTACCTTCAACCACTTCCATACCGGGGGGCACTTACGCACCTTCCTGCCCAGGCCAATTTTCAGCTTTCAGCGCTGTCGCTGTTTAAATGACAATTGCGTGGTCGTGCTACACTGTACCCAAATTTTTTTTATCATTTTGTTCCCACAAATAGAGATTTCTTTTGGTGGTATTTGATCACCTCTGCGATTTTTATTTTTTGCGCAACAACTAAAAAAATACAGAAAATTTTGAAAAAATGTACGTTTTTATTTTTTTCGTTTCATTTTTTTTGTAAATAAGTAAGTTTTCTTTTTCGATTACGGGCACTGATGGGCACCGATCAGGTGGCACTGATGGGCACTGATAGGTGGGACTGATGGACACTCATAGGCGGCACTGATGGGCACTGATAGGCAGCGCTGGTATGCGGCACTGATGGGCAGTCATAGGCGGCACTGATGGGCACTCATGGGCGGCACTTATGGGTACTTATGGGTGGCACAGATGGGCACTGATAGGTGGGCACTGGGCATGGATGGGCACTGACAGGTGGCACTGATGGACACTGAGGGGTGGCACTGATGGCATTGCTGGGCATCACTTTTTTAATCCCATATTATGGCCGGTCAGTGCCCATGTTGCCAGTCAGTGCCTATTTGTGGGCACTGATTGGCATCTATTCTCATTTGATGGAATGGGATGGAAAAAAAAAGCCCTGGGTAAGACCAAGGTTAAAGGATCCTCCCCATCCACAAACAATCCCCCAGCAGCCAGCATCAATACACCCACCAGCACACCCCAGCACCCTTTGTCATTGCGTAGATTCAGTGCTGAAGGTGCAGGAACTGCTTGCCCCCTTATTCTCACAAAAAAACCTCAGTAAGACCAATGTCTATAGATCTATAGATCCTCCTCAGCCACAATAGATCCCATACCAGCCAGCATCAGTAGACCCTCTAACACACCCAAGCACCACTTGCCATTGCACAGGTCCAATGCTGGAGGTGCCGGAGCGGCATTCCCGTGCATTCATGCTAAAAAAAAGCCCTGGATAAGAACAAGGTGGGTAGATCCTCCCCAACCACAATAGATCCCCCAGCAGCCAGCATCAATACACCCTCCAGCACACCCCAGCACCCCTTGCCATTGCATAGATTCAATGCTGGAGGTGCTTGAACTGCGTTCCCACTTAAAAGAAAACTCTGGGTAAGACCAAGGTTGATCTGCAGAAAGGATCTATCCTCACCATGTGACATCATAATAGCATCACTGCAGATTGTGGTCTAGTACAGGACCGGTTGCCCTACACAAGTAGTGGCGGCTGGTCATTGTTCTAACACAGGGGTCGACAATATCCGGGCGCCAGGTCGCAATTGCAACAAGAAATTGTGACCTGGCGCCCGCGCCCACCGGTAATTAAGGCCGCGGCCTCAATTACCGGCCGCCGCGGGCCCACCACGATCGCGCGGTGGGGGGAGGTGGGGGCGCACGAAGGCACAGGATCCTGTGTCTCCGTGCGCCCCCACCGCGCGATCGCGGCGGCCCGTGACGGCCGGTAATTGAGGCTGCGGCTTTGCGGCCTTGTGAAGTCTCAAGCTCTTCCTTCTGTCAGCTGGAGCCATCTGGTGGTGGCCGTTGGCATTACAAGTTAACCACTTGCCGCCCGCCAATGACAGATTGACGTCGGCAAAGTGGTTGTAGAATCCTGACTGGACGTCATATGACGTCCTCAGGATTCTATGCCGCTGCGCGCCCCCGGGGGCGCGCATCGCGGCGATCGTTGTTGCGGGGTGTCAGTCTGACACCCTGCAACACCGATCTCGGTAAAGAGTCTCTCACGGAGACTCTTTACCACGTGATCACGTGAAGGACGCCAATTTTGTTTGGGTACAGTGTAGCATGACCGCGCAATTGCCATTCAAAGTGCGACAGCGCTGAAAGCTGAAAATTGGCTTGGGCGGGAAGGTGCGTAAGTGCCCTGTATGGAAGTGGTTAAACAGCAATTCTAATATGTAATTTTTCACTATTTTCACTGCCATCTCCTTCCCTCTAATTAGAACCCCCAAACATTATATATATTTTTTATTCTAACACCCTAGAGAATAAAATGGCGATCATTGCAATACTTTCTGCCACGCCGTATTTGCGCAGCGGTCTTACAAGCGCACTTTTTTGGGAACAAAATTACACTTTATTTAATTAAAAAATAAGACAACAGTAAAATTACCCCAATTTTTTTTTTATATTGTGAAAGATAATGTTACGCCGAGTAAGTTGATACCCAACATGTCACGCTTCAAAATTGCGTCCGCTCGTGGAATGCCGACAAACTTTTACCCTTTAAAATCTCCATAGGTGACGTTTAAAAAAAATCTACAGGTTGCATGTTTTGAGTTGCAGAGGAGGTCTAGTGCTAGAATTATTGCTCTCGCTCTAACGATCGCGGCGATACCTCACATGTGTGGTTTGAACACCGTTTTCATATGCGGGCGCTGCTCACGTATGCGTTCGCTTCTGCGCGCGAGCTCGTCGGGACGGGGCGGGTTTTCTGGCTCCTAACTTTTTTGGCTGGCTCCTAGATTCCAAGCAAATTTGTCAAACCCCTGGCGTAACAAATTTATCAGCTTTTGCTAACATACTGTTACTGTTTCTGTATACAGATTTGTAATTTGCAACATTTTTTTTATTTCCTTAACAGCTACAGCAAATGAGGGAAAAATATGGGCAAGTGGAGGAGGAAGACTGCTTCCCACCCCACCCTAAACGGGGTTCATTCTACGCCAATCACTGCATGGAGGATGTAGACACGCACAAGATTGGTAACACGGACTGGTGTAGCTGCGGACACTGCATCACCATGCCTACCGGGATAGAGTCGGTGTGTTGTACTGAAATCGGCAATTTACAGCCCCATCTAGAAGGAATACAATGCATCACGCAGCACCGATACTTCCCGTACATGTGCGAGAACAGCGACATTGTGCAAATCCATATGAACATGCTGGCGGCACCGGGGTCAGCCCCTCCGGACGACAAGAACAGGTATGGTCCTCCTCATGGCCGGGGGGGGTGGGGGAGTGTAGAAAACCTTTTTACTTATTTTTGTTTATAATTGCAAATATTTTGGAAGTTCTTCTGACCAGTGGGCTGGATTCAAGAAGCAATTGCGCCTGTGTAACCATAGTTACACAGGCGCAATTGCTTACTTGCCCCGGCGTAACGAATGCTCCTGATTCAGGAACCTCGTTACGCCGACTGCAGCCTAAGATCTGCGCGGCACAAGGCTCTTATGCCCGCATATCTTAGGCTGCATTCTTGCGATGGCCGCTAGGTGGCGTTCCCGTTGTGCTCAGCGTATAGTATGCAAATTGCATACTAACGCCGATTCACAACGTTGCGCGAGCCCTGCGTACGCAGTTTACGTCGTTTCCATACGGCGGTTTTCGCGCAAGGCTGCTCCTGCTATTAGCAGGGGCAGCCAATGTTACGTATACCCGTCGTTCGCGCGTCGCGAAATTTGAAATTTACGTAGTTGGCGTAAGTGATTCGTGAATGGTGCTGGACGCCATTCACGTTCACTTTGAAGCAAATGACGTCCTTGCGACGTCATTTGCTGCAATGCACGTCGGGAAAGTTTCCCGACAGAGCATGCGCTCTATGATCGGCGCGGGAACGCGCCTAATTTAAATGATTCCCGCCCCCTACGATATCATTTAAATTGCGCGCGCTTGCGCCGGGCATTTTGCCGGCGCGCCCACGCAATTTATGGAGCTACTGCTCCGTGAATCAAGGGCAGCGCAGTAAATTTGCGGGGGCGCAGGGCAAAAACGCAGGGCCTGAATCTACCCCAGTGTTCATTGTTGGAGAACCTGAAGATGACGCACGAGATCTCCTGTTGGTAATATCCGGGGCTACAAACTGTGTCATTGCCCTCTTTACTACTGCTGTACCTTCAACAGTGGCAGTGGTGGAGCTTTCCTTCTGCCATTCTGTTTATATATATATATCACATTGCAGAGAATACCAATGTGCCCAAGAGTGATTGTGATGTGATCTGTCATTGGGTGGCTCAGATCAGACACAATGTACAGAGCTTTTCTGAGCAGCTCTGTAATCTGTACCTTGTGATTGGCAATGGCGGCTGGTGCTCAACATTTTTGGGGGGCGCAAACAAACTGAAAAAAAAAAAAAAAACATCAATTGCCGCCACTGTGCCATCAAACGCAGGTACTGTGCCCATCAATTGCTGCCACTGTGCCATCAAACGCAGCTACTGTGCCCATCAAATGCAGCCACTGTGCCATCAAGCGCAGCCACTGTGCCCATCAATTGCCGCCACTGTGCCATCAAACGCAGCTACTGTGCCATCAAACGCAGTCACTGTGCCCATAAATTGCCTCCACTGTGCCATCAAACGCAGCCACTGTACCCATCAAACACAGCCACTGTGCCCATCAAACGCAGCCACTGTGCCCATCAAACGCAGCCACTGTGCTCATAAATTGCCGCCACTGTGCCATCAAACGCAGCCACTGTACCCATCAAACACAGCCACTGTGCCCATCAAACACAGCCACTGTGCCCATCAAGGGCAACCACTGTACCCATCAAACGCAGCCACTGTGTCATCAAGCGCAGCCACTGTGCCCATCAAACTTAGCCACTGTGCCCATAAATTGCCGCCACTGTGCCATCAATAGCAGCCACTGTGCCAATCAAGGGCAGCCACTGTGCCCATCAAGGGCAGCCACTGTGCCCATAAATTGCCGCCACTGTGCCATCAATAGCAGCCACTGTGCCAATCAAGGGCAGCCACTGTGCCCATCAAGGGCAGCCACTGTGCCCATAAATTGCTGCCACTGTGCCATCAAACGCAGCTACTGTACCCATCAATTGCTGCCAGTGTGCCCATTAATTGCAGCTACTGTGCCACCAATAAATGCTGCCAGTGTGCATCACCCCGGGACTTACCTGTCTAGAAGCGGGTCACGGTGGCGTCACCCACGTCCACAGTCCTCAATGTCTTCTTCCGTCCTCTCTATCAGGGGTCCAATCACAGCGGCTGTTGTTTTTAGCCAATCAGGTGACAGGTAACAGACACCAGCACCTGATTGGCTGAGAGGCCGGTCAGTGTTAGGAAAATGATTTATTCGCTTTGCTAAGACAACGCTGAGTGAACAGCGAGCGCCCAGCATGGCGCCTGCTGTTCACCATTTTGGACGCCTATTAGAGACTACGGGCCAGATTCACAAAGAGATACTCGGGTGTATTATCTCCTGATATCTACAGATCCCCCATCGTATCTCTGACTTACACTGGTCCTATCTATGCGCCTGGTTCATAGAATCAGTTACACATAGATAGGACTAAGATCTGACAGTGTCACACTGTGTTACACTGTCGGATCTTTTTTTCAATTTAAAAATGGCGCCGGGGGCGTTCCCGCTGATTTACGATAAATAATATGTAAATCAGCGAGATACGCAAATTCACAAACGTACGCGGACCCTTCGCAGTGTTCTTACGTTGTTTCCGTAGCGGTTTTCCGTCGTATACTTACCCCTTCTTTTATCAGGCGCAGCCAATGTTAAGTATAGCCGGCGTTCCCGCGTCGAATTAGAATTTTCCTACGTCGTTTGCGTACGCCGATTCACGAACACGCGCGTCGCAAGTCCCGCTCACGTCGCAACCACTGACGTCCTAGTGACGTCAGTGGGAGCAATGCACGCCGGGAAATTCCCCGGACGGCGCCTGCGCATTTAAATCGGCGCGGGAACGCGCCTGATTTAAATAGTACACTCCCCTAGCCGCGGAATTTGAATTCCGCCGGGGGATTTAGGATCCGCCGCCGCAAGTTTGGAGGTAAGTTGTTTGTGAATTAGCCACTTGCCTCCTAAACTTGCGGGAGCGGATCTTAATTCACGTAGAACAAGCGGATCTATAGATCCGCTGCGCTACGTGAATCTGGCCCTACGGCTCTAATCGAGTGCTTCAAAAAAAAAAAAACTGCCGCTGTAATTCAGGTGCCAGTCACCTGAATAGGGGGTGGCAGCGGCGACCATAGATAGATTCATAGAATGTATGAATCTATCTATGGTGAGAGAGATGGCAGCGGCCTTTATGGACGCACCGCCACTGGTGATTGGTGTAATAACCCATCACAGAGAACACAAATGTTAACACTGTGGCCCAGATTCACGTAGGAGATACGCCGTCGTATCTCTGAGTCTGAGCCGTCGTATCTCTGAGTATCTCGTATCTTGGCGCCTGATTCAAAGAATCAGATACGCCAGAATTTGTATAAGATACGACCAGCGTAAGTCTCCTACGCCGTCGTATCTTAACTGCATATTTACGCTGGCCGCTAGGGGCGTGTGCGCTGATTTACGCCTAGAATATGTAAATCGGCTAGATACGCCGATTCACGAACGTACGCCCGGCCGTCGCAGTCCAGATACGCCGTTTACGTTAGGCTTTTTCCGGCGTAAAGTTACCCCTGCTCTATAAAGCGTAGATGAGGCGTAGCAATGTTAGGTATGGACGTCGGAACAGCGTGGAATTTTTCACGTTTTACGTCGTTTGCGTAAGTCGTTCGCGAATAGGGCTGGCCGTCATTTACGTTCACGTCAAAAGCATTGGCTTTTTGCGGGTTAATTTGGAGCATGCGCACTGGGATACTTTCACGGACTGCGCATGCGCTGTTCGTAAAAAGCGTCATTTACGTGGCGTCACCATAAATTTACATAACACACGCCCACATCTTCCACATTTGAATTAGGCGGGCTTACGCCGGCCTATTTACGCTACGCCGCCGCAACTTTGCTTTGTGAGTACTGCACTTGCCTGTCAAAGTTGCGGAGGCGTAACGTAAATAGGATACGCTACGCCCGCACAAAGATGCGCTCTCCTACGTGAATCCGGGCCTGTGTGTTTACATTGAGAGTCCTCCCCTTCCTGTCACATGGGAGAAAGCCAGGATTTTGAAGGGATCAGAAGCAGCAACAGTGTCACGACTCGGGTCTGAACCTACGACCTCTGCTGTGTCTGATGACGTCCCTTTTTGCTGAGCCAACTGGGAATCTGGACAGCTCCCTGCCTGATCCATTGGACAATCCTTGACTATGGTATACCAGAATTCACCCTGACCGCTAAAGCCCCTTTACAGTTAATACCCCCACTTAACCTTTAATAAATAATGAGACCACTACTTAGTGTTGGAGTAAAAACTGGCCGTAGCAGCCTCCTTTATTTTAAATACTCTTTAAATAATCATAAATAACCCATAACAAAAACCAATAACACATAGAGAAAAAACACTTATTTCCTGAGATAATAACCTCTCTAACATGGTGCTGGACTTTGCAGGACCCATTAACCCTTAACTCGTTAACCTTTAAACTTTGTAACTATGTAACACTTTTTTGGCACTGCGGTGTCCTAACCTCTGGTCATAGGCCTCAAGCCGAAGCTGGCTCAAAGACGACCATTGACCGCAGTGCCCCCATTCACCAACCTTCCAGCTACATTAGTAGACTGGGAACTAGAAACCCCTTCAGGACCCCTCCCACCGCTGGGTACTGGCGTCCATCTTTGGGGTAATATCTTCTCCTGCAAAGTCCAAAAACACCCGCCACCAGCACCCAAAGGTAACCCCTTACCTATGGGAGCACCTCCACACCCTCATCGCTTGCTGTACCCCCTCCTCTAAACGCAACACCCACATATCAATCCCCACGTCCGTGAGGTGAACACCATCACTCCTGAGGTATCTCCATGTGTCCACTTCCAATTCGGGGTGCCGAACCACTAGCCCCCCGTTCCTGAGCACAAACCGCCCCACATTTCTGTTTATCTTCCTGCGCGCCCGATTCACCCCCTCTACCGACCTGGCCATCCTCCATGTTGACCTGGCCACCATGTCTGACCACACCACTATCGTATCCGGAAAGGACATCCGGATCCGCTGAAAGTCAAATTTAATGTCCCGTGCTATCTCCATCATCGATCTCACTCCAAGATCATTCCCCCCGGCGTGAATAACCAGAACCTCCGGTGGCCTGTCCAGCCGTGCAAATTTGTGCACCTCCGGCACCACCTTGCTCCATAACATCCCGGGGACCCCCAACCACCTTACACTCGCCTCCTGTCTCGATATTCCCAGCTGGCGACCGGTCGGGCGATCATCCGCCCGTCTGGCCCCCCGAACCACATAGGAGTGGCCCATTATCCAGACCAAAAGCGGTCCAGTACCTGAAAAACAGTAAACAAAAAAAAAAACACGTCACCAACATACCCACATAGAGATAACCCGCTTTTGAGTAATCCCTGTCACCCCCTTTGCCCCGTAACTCAAAACCCCACTCCCCAGACCTTCAACCCAAACTAGCCACCAGCTGCGGCCTAACATATAATTGAAACCGCCTGGATTCCCAACGCCCTATCCTCTTTATTGCCTCTTCACCCAGTCCATTCCTTGCCGCTTCCGTAGCTGCCCCGATCCTAAAGGAATGAGCCGAGAACTCCTTTGCCACCAGGCCCAATGCCCCCAGACACTTCCTAAACACTGCCACAAACTGATATCGTGACATCGGGGACCCATTTTCGTGTACCAAAAAGGCGCCCCCCACCCCCGGACGTATGTCCAGGTAGTCCCTTACCAGCCCGACCGGGCACAACTCCGACCCTTCAATTGGGAACACATGAACCGCCCTTCCCTTGCCACTCTGATCCGTTTTGGACCTTCTGAGCCACAACGTGACCCCCTCCGGGGTCCAACCGACATCCGCAACTCCCATGCCCCCCTGGACCAATTTCGACGGGCTCACCAGCTCGCCCACCCTAAAGGCCCCAAAAAATGCCAGCGCGAATGCCGCGCGGAACAATGTAACTTCAAACCTGGATGAACATATCGCCCCCACTTTAGCCAGGATTCCTCTCAAAACTTCGAAAGACACCGGGCGGCGAGCGTCAGGTCGCCGCCCCTGTTTCCTGTACCCTTTCAGAGCTTGTCGCACCCAGAAGTCCTTTGTAAGATCCGGCCACCCTTGCCATTTGAACAGAAATGCCAACCCGGCCAATTTCTTATCCAACGCCGACGGCGACACTCCCGCTTCCATGTTTCTAGATAAAAAATACAGAACCAGTGTCCTCACCTCCGGTCCCGAAAGGTGAACCTCCGATTCCCTCACCAAATCGCTCCACTCCGACCATACCTTCTCATAGGCCGCCCAAGTACCCGCACTCAACGATTTCCTAATCCAGGTGGAGATTGTTCCAATGGAATCTGCCACAGCCACTCCGGACAAGGGACCCCCCGTTCCTCTGCCTCCGGCACCAGCTCCCGGAACCTGTCCCACTGAAACCGAGACAAAGCGTCAGCCACGACATTGTCCACACCCGGTAAGTGCACCGCATACACAAACACATTCAGCTGCATACAGCGCAGCACCAAGTGTCTCAGGAGACGAATCACTGGGGGAGAAGATGCGGTAACTCGATTGATCACCTGCACGACCCCCAAGTTATCCCCATGGAAGCGCACCTTCCGATCCCGGAAAGACGTGCCCCATAACTCAACCGCCAGCACCACTGGAAACAGCTCCAGCAGCACCAAATTCTTTGTAAAGCCCGCAGTCACCCAAGACTGCGGCCAAGAGCCAGCGCTCCACTGACCCTGAAAGAAGGCCCCAAAGCCCGCTCCCCCGGCCGCATCTGTATACAGCTCCAGGTCAAAATTGCTGACCGGGCCGGACATCCACAAGGCCCTGCCGTTAAAACCCTCTAGAAAAGAGTGCCATACCCGCAGGTCCTCCCTATGCTCCTTCACGAGCCGCACATAGTGATTGGGCAACCTAACACCCGCAGTGCTAGCCGACAGCCGACGACAAAAAACCCTCCCCATCGGGATAATCCTGCAGGCAAAATTCAGCTTACCCAACAACGACTGCAAAGCCCGCAGCTGCACCTTATGCACTCCAATCATACCCCTGACCTCCGCCTTGAGGCCTTCTAGCTTATCCTGCGGCAAACGACATTCCATCTTCTCGGCGTCTATGACTATGCCCAGGAATTGAATGACAGACCTAGGACCTTCCGTCTTTTCGGGCGCCAAAGGCACCCCAAAACGTTCCGCTATGTGTTCTAGCGTAGATAACAAAACTGCACAAATCCGTGACCCCCCCGGTCCAATGCAGAGAAAGTCATCTAGATAGTGGATGACTGAATTCACTCCCGCCACGTCTCGCACCACCCATTCCAAAAAGGAACTGAATTGTTCGAACAACGCACAGGATACCGAGCAGCCCATGGGCAGACATTTGTCCACATAGAACTCCCCTCCCCAGTGACACCCCAACAGTCTGAAGCTGTCCGGGTGCACCGGCAACAGCCGGAAGGCCGCCTCGATGTCCGACTTGGCCATCAACGCCCCCCGACCGTATTTCTTGACCCATCCCACCGCCGCGTCAAACGATGTGTAGCACACCGAACAATCGCCCGCATCAATCGCATCATTTACCGACCCCCCTTTCGGAAATGAGAGGTGGTGAATGAGTCTGAACTTGTTTGGTTCCTTCTTCGGTACCACCCCCAACGGTGATACCACCAGACCCTCCAAAGGGGGGGATTCAAACGGGCCCCCCATGCGGCCTAGCCCCACTTCCTTCCGTAATTTCTCAGAAACCACTTCGGGGTGTTGGAGAGCCGAACGCAAATTCTTGGACAGCGGCGGAACCACCGTCAAGCTACAAGGAATACGGAACCCCACAGTAAAACCTTCCTCCAGGAGCTGAGCCGCCGCTCTGTCCGGATACCTACCGAGAAACGGCAGCATCCTTCTCACCATCACCGGGGTGCTCCCTCTTACCTGAAGAATCCCCGGGACGTCCCTTGCCCTGCTTGAAGCAGCGGGAAGAGGGGTGATTACCCCCACACCCGGAGCACTCATGCTTGTATCGGCACGACCCCCCAAACTTGCAGCTACCCTCGTTGAACTGCCAACAAACCCCTTTTTTCTTTCCGGCCGACTGTCCCAGGGAAGAGGCTCCGCCGGCCCCCCCCCTGAAAAAACGGCGCCGACGTCCTCGGAGCCGTCATAAGCCGCATCCAAAGGCTAATGTCCTTGGCGTCCCAACGAATTTCCGGCCTGATCGCCCGACGTTGCCTGAACTGTTCGTCATATCTAAGCCAACCTGTGCCCCCATAGCACCTGTAGGCCTCACTGATCGCCTCCTGGTAACTGAAGAGCGCCGAGCAGTGCTCGGGGTTCTTCTCGCCAATCACACTGGCCAAAATGGAATACGCCTGCGACCAGTTTGCAAACGTGCGAGGTATTAGCCTGTACCTCCTCTTCTCCTCATCTTCCTTCTTAGAATCCTCTGGTTTTACCCTGTCCAAATTGAATTTTTCCAGCGGTAACAGCGCGAATATCTCCACGTACTCGCTCTTCCAGATCTTTTCCCGTACCTCCTGTTTCAGATGCGACCCCAGCGGCGCATCGTAACAGGTGTAAACCTGTCCCCTAGCCTCATCCGCTAACCGTACTAAATCCCGTTTTTTTGAAGCGGCCCCCGCCGACTCGGCGGTAACCTCCGGCTGCACTGATGCCCCGGCCCCCAAGCCGCCCCCACTTGCCTCCTTTCCAGCTACCACCAACGGCGTAGTGGCAGCCGCCACCGCCGCCGCGGCCACCCCCGTAGCTCCCCCGACCGGCCCCCAAGCCGCCGCCGGGCTTGCGGGAGGTCTGTCCCCCCCTTTTAGCTGACTGACCAGAGCCTCTAACCCCGACAAAAACCTTTGCAAACCCACATCACCTCCAGCAATACCCACCTGTGCATCCGTAACCTGGGACGCCGGTGCAACAACCACATTCCTCTCAACCACATCAACACATTGCCTATTAGAAACATCAGTGTAAAATGACTTACCGGGCTGCGTGGAAGCAATCCCATCAGCCGACCGTCTCGAATCCCTCGTTGCTGGTATCGTCCTGGGCAAGACCTCGTCCTCAGATCCCGACCGCTCTCCCTCCGACCGATCCTCCTCCTCCGATGATGACCCACCGGGCGGCTGGGTCCCGGAGGCCGAAGGCCCAGGGCCGGATTCACTCCCCCTGCGGGCCCTGGACCCGTGCGGCGATTTTGCCGAAGCTTTCCTGCTTGGCGTAACCCTGTTGCTGCCGACGCGCTCCACCTCCTGCAAGTGGCTAGCCGAGGAAGCTGGGGGGCTAGCCACCGTGGCCTGCGATCCCACTCGCCGAGACCCCACCACCGGGCCCGTCACTGCCTGATCCACACGCCGGGCGGGCAAGGCCGCCGCATCTGAGCCCCCTGGCCGTCCCCCCCTTGCACCCACGCTACTCCTGGTGCCCCCGGCTGGGCCTTCCGACACAATACCCGCCGCCCGCTTCGCGGGGGGGCCCGAAGGGGCCCTGCTATGTCCACTATCCCCCCTCTGCCGTCCCGGGGATATACTGGGCGAATACCGGCGGGGGGGGCGGGACGAGCGCGTCCGCGAGGCCCCCCGGCCTGTGTGACTAGGCCCCGACGACGCTGCTCCCATGCCTGTGAGATCAGACCCCGATGCGACCTGAATTGTGTCCCCGTGTGCCCGCACTGCTCCCCGGACCGACCGTTCAGGCCCCGACTCCGCCAGCACCACACCTGTGTGCTCCGGCCCCGATGCTGCTTGTCCGGTCTGGACGCGGCTAGGCCCCGACGCCATGCGCCCCATGTCCCCTCCATCCTGCGATAAAAGCGCCCCCAACTGCCTCTGCAGCCAGTCCTCACCCCGGATAGCCGCCTCCGCCCTCAATCTCCCGAATAAATCCTCGATCGCAGCCATCGCCGTGACAATTTGGGACAAGCGAAATCCCTGCAGGCTGAGCAGACACAGCAGCAACTTCACTCACCCACCAACTTCACTCCCCCACGCTGCCTCTGCCCGGGAAACTGAGAGTAAGAGATATCTGTGATCTCTCCTCCCCTGCTCTGCTCCTCCCCCCACAGCTACTAGGGTTTCTGTTAACCCTGTCATGGCCGGCCCTGCACTGACTTCCAGTTGCTCCGGGCCTCACTGTCTTGTGTCTTTTTTTTTCTGGTAAACCTTGAATCCTTTGCTCCTCCCATGAACTTCCTGTTTAAGCCATGTCTCTGCACTTCCTGTTTGCCAGATTATTGTGCTCTCTTCAATATCTCGCTCTTGTTACTCCCGCTGTCATCCATATCTTCCCTAACTTTGGCTTGTTCCTCAACAACACTTCTGCTTAATTCCAACCGTTGACCATGTGTTACTGACTATTGTTTACTGTCTACACTTCTGCTTAATCCCTGGGGTAGATTCAGGTAGGGGCGCGCACTACTACGGAGGCGCAGCGTACCGTTTTTACGCTACGCCTCCGTAAATTACGTGCGCTACGCTTCATTCACGAAGCAGTAGCTCCGTAATTTGCGGGGGCGTTCCGTAAAAGTGGCCGGCGTAAGCGCGCGTAATTTAAATGATCCCGTAGGGGGCGTGGATCATTTAAATTAGGCGCGTTCCCGCGCTGAACATAGTGCGCATGCTCCGTCGGGAAACTTTCCCGACGTGCATTGCGATAAATGACGTCGCAATTACGTCATTTGCTTCAACGTGAACGTAAATGGCGTCCAGCGCCATTCACGATTCACTTATGCAAACGACGTAATTTTCAAAAATCGCATTGGCTGCGCCTGCTAACAGCAGGAGCAGCCTTATGCAGAAACCGACGAACCGACTAACGCAAACGACGTAAAATTCGAACGCCGGGCGCATGTACGGTTGTGAATCGGCGTGAGTATGCAATTTGCATACTCTACGCTGACCACTACGGGAACGCCACCTAGCGGCCAGCGTAAGAATGCAGCCTACGATACAACGGCCAGTCATATCTTAGGCTGCAGTCGGCGTATCGAGCTTTCTGAATACAGAAAGTCGATACGCCGGCGCTACTTAGCAATTACGCTGAGTATCTATGGATACGCAGGTGTAATTGCTACCTGAATCTACCCCCCTGTCTGCTAAATCTGCTCCTGGATCCCGGCTTTCTCACCTCCTGGTGGGATGATCCCGGGGACCCGCAACGTGGTACTAACACGCAATCTCCACCATCAGGAGCTCTGGATCCGATGGACAATCTGGCCTTGTTTCTGCTAAACCTTGAACCACTTGCTCCCTGCATGAACTTCCTGTTTAAGCCATGCCTTTGCACTTCCTGTTTGCCAGATTATTCTGTCAAGGGTCAGGCTCGGAGACCAGACGCTATAGCTGACCAGTTGGATGAGTACAGAAGCAGGTCACCCTGACAGATGACACGGGCTCACCCAAGGTCAGGGATCAGCTTAGACGCCACACCTTGGGTGAGCCTGTATCCATCTGTCAGGGTGACCTGCTTCTCTACTTATCCAACTGGTCGGCTATAGTGATGGGGGAGAACATTGGAACTTTAAATGAGACGCACGGGAAAGTTCACGCCCCCATCCCTATAATATGGAAAAAAGGGGGGGAAAGATTGGGACTTTGGATGAATGTGCATGATGGAACCAATCAAATTCACATAGGTACAAACATTTGTATGTTTATTGGTGGCCCAATGATTGACATGGCATAAAACAGTATTGCATACAATAACCGCTTAAGGACCGCCTCCTGCACATTTACGTCGGCAGAATGGCACGGCTGGGCACATCCACATACAGGTACGTCCTCTTTAAGTGCCCAGCCGTGGGTCGCGGGCGTGCGGACCGGCGGGCGCCCGCGACCCGGTCCGAAGCTCCGTGACTGCGGGAATCGCGGACCCAATCGCCGCTGGAGTCCCGCGATCGGTCCCCGGAGCTGAAGAACGGGGAGAGCCGTATGTAAACACACCTTCCCCGTTCTTCACTGTGGCGCCGTCATCGATCGTGTGTTCCCTTTTATAGGGAAACACAATCAATGACGTCACACCTACAGCCACACCCCCCTACAGTTAGAAACACAAATGAGGTCACACTTAACCCCTTCAGCTCCCCCTTGTGGTTAAATCCCAAACTGCAACTGTCATTTTCACAGTAATCAGTGCATTTTAAATGCATTTTTTGCTGTGAAAATGACAACGCTCCCAAAAATGTGTCAAAATTGTCCGAAGTGTCCGCCATAATGTCGCATTCACGACAAAAAACGATGATCGCCGCCATTAGTAGTAAAAAATAAATAAAAAATTATAAAAATGCAAAAAAACTATCCCCTATTTTGTAAACACCATACATTTTGCGCAAACCAATCGATAAACGCTTATTGCGATTTTTTTACCAGAAATATTTAGAAGAATACGTATTGGCCTAAACTGAGGGAAACATTTTTTTATATATATTTTTGGGGGATATTTATTATTGCAAAAAGTAAAAAATATTGCATTTTTTTCAAAATTGTCGCTCTATTTTTGTTTATAGCGTAAAAAATAAAAACCGCAGAGGTGATCAAATACCACGCCAATTTTGGGGGAAAATAGGACGCCAATTTTGTTTGGGAGCCACGTCGCACGACCGCGCAATTGTCAGTTAAAGCGATGCAATCGCAAAAAACTGGCCAGGTCCTTTAGCTGCCTAAAGGTCCAGGTCTTAAGTGGTTAAGCATAACAAGTAGTAATGTACATGGCAGGAAATATATATACAACAACATGGCATAGGCAAGTAAAATTATACATTGTAGTCCACCATATCATAAAATGGAATCTTAGAGGAGGTAAGACCATCTAAAATTGTCAATATGTGTTGGATGCCTCAGGGTGGGCTTGACGCGTTTCATGGACTTCTGTCCACTCATCAGGAGCCAGATGCATCAATGTTCTATAAAAAGAATATATAGGTAATCTTGTATAGCTAGATAAATAGAAAAAGACTGTGAAGTCTGAGACTAGGAGAAAGTGGACTTTGTAGGCACCAGATTTTTTAAAAAAAGATATAAATAATTTTAATTTGAACAGTACTTTAGCACAAAAAACACTGAACAATTGCTCAATTTGATAATGAGAAAAAGAAAAACAACACAAAATACAATGTGATACACAAATAACTCAATTCCTGTCCCTTTCTGAAAGACACCGCTGATAGCCACAGGGCTAGATGTAAAAATTACACAATAAGCGCTGGGTGGCGTTGTAGACTTCAAGAGATGGTGCAGGATGAGTTTGGATAAAAGTGGGGATCAGCTCAACATGTTTCGCGACGTTGTCGCTTCTTCGGGAGCTTCTGGGTGTTTAAAAGACAAAACAGTGTTGCCATTAGAGATGTATATATATCCAAATACAATACAATATTGTTTAAACATTAGGCATATTGTACATCAATACAAAAAGGCCTCTGAGCATATTAAGAACAGCATTTTGACTGTGGCCATAATACTCACCGAGAAACGGTGTTTAGTAGCTTTGAAGAGTGCTCAGCAGCGTCCAGAGTTAAATATATGATCAGACCAACTACCTTAGTCAGATGAAATGAGATACCAAGGGTCATAACCACACTGACCATGCACCGCCGGGCAGGTTTGAACCAGTTGGGGTATCTAAAAATTGGATAGTAGACAAGAAAAATAATAATGTGTCCAACACTGGGTAGGACCATAAAAAATTACAAAAGGGAAGTCAGAGAGGAAGAAAAAAGAAGAAAAAAGAGAAGAAACGGATGAAAAAAGTATATATGAAATATATGATATGTATAAGGTTTGGCTGATATAGCATACCTTGAAAGAGGTATAAGGGCCTAGGCATTCAGAGGACAATTCCAGGAGCTGGAAAAGGGGAACGCCCTTAGAGAGAAAATACTGGGACAACAGAAGGTAAAGGGTCCATGTGAATCCCCTCCTAACTGTAACAAGTCCAAAAAATATAAACAATAAAAAATATATATAAAAAAATATAAATATAAAGAAACAAATATAAATAATGATATTATTGGTTGCCAGATAATAAGCTAAAAGATTTAATAGGCACTTGGTTTGTAAGAGAAGTAGTTGATGTTTCAAATAAAACCTAACATTCAACAAAAATGTTGGTATATAAGCAGTAATTTTTACCTTGATAATAAAAGACTGGATAACAAGTCAATTCACAAAAATTGCCACAAGATGGCAGCGTTGAGCGTTAGGCTGGAGCGAGGAGTGAGGAAACCCCCACAGTGGAACAGCAATCAGCTGTTGAAAATACAAAACCACTCTTAATAGAGGCATGGTAGCAGACAAAAATAAGCAAGGGTAATGAAGGAAAAAATTGTACATACCCAATGCTTGACTAGCAGATAGAACGATCCTGGGCAGTGAAATGGCGTGTAGGCCCCCTGGACGTCCGTCCTGGCTGGCATTCAACAAAGAGCAACTGCATACACAGGCTCTTGTTGAATTTAAATACCCCGCGCGGATGACGTCACGCTAATTGACAATCATCCGACTGGCCAGAAAAGGATACACTGCGCATGCGCGTGCGCATGCGCACAGAGAGCCGCGATCAGGCTCTCTGAATGGATGGAAAACAAGTGTATGCGTATGGTGTTTCCCAGATGGAAAAAAGAAATGGGGAATTTTAGACACCATATTGAGAGTGCCATCACACATTCTAAAGTCTGGATGAATAGCATCTGACCGGATAGTGTGATGGCTTACCTGGCCACTGGTTCATCTGCTCAACGGCGCATGGCACTGTGGTGACAGGTGGTAAGGCAGGCATAGGTCTGAACATATATAAAAACGCTGGATGAGCAAACAATAAGGAAAAATGATAAAACATTTATATAGGAAGACATGCAAAATGCATGTATAACAAGATTGGATCCATCATAGAGTGGACATATACAACACATTAATAAATGATGATCATAGTACTGTTTCTACTTATTAATGAAAAATCAATAGAGAAACTGCACAAAATTTGTCACAGAACAAACTTTTAAAACCTGGACGTTGGGAAGGGGAAATGGGGGTGGCCCAAACCGGGGCCACTTTGGCCACTAGAACAGACTAGCTTAATGCTGTAGCTTGATCAGGTCACAAGAGATTTGAGGTATTTATTAACCGTATTGAGATTATTACATAGAGAGAAGTAAAATCAAAACCATTTAGATATATAATGGTCAGACCTAAAATAATAAAACGAAAACCAAAGCAAAAACTGATATACAACAAAGGAAAAACTAATTATGAATATTATGCAGGTAAACAATCAACGTTGGAAAACCAACGTTGGTTTGATGGATCGATCTCTAGGTATGGGAGCTGCCATACAGGTCCCTCAAAGGAAGGGCCTGTATGATAGCACCTCATTGATCCCCGGTAATTTAGTGGCGCCCAGGCGCTCTATCCACAGAGTCTCCCTCTGAAGAATAGATTTGTCCCAGTTACCCCCTCGAGGGTCACGCGGGACAACCTCCAATACAAGAAATTGAATAGAAGATGTATCAAATTTATGAAATAACCCCAGATGGCGACTTATCGGTGTGAGCATCTTAGCGTATTGCGAGTAATAAATGTGATCGTAGATCCTTTTCTTAAATTTACGTAATGTTTTTCCGACATAGTAAGCCCCGCATTTACAGGTCATTAAATAAATGACCCCCTCGGTGTCACAACTGGCCTGAAAGCGAGGTCTAAACGTTTCCCCATTGGGCAAGCTAAATTTGGTGCCAGCTTGCACCCAAGGGCAATAAGCGCAATGGCCACATTTAGAAATGCCTGGACTTCGATTATGGATCACAGGATTGGTTTTTGCTTGGTAAAGGCTTGATGTTAGTTTGTTACCAATTGAGGTATTCTTCCTAAATACTATTTCTGGTCTGTGTTTAACATATTTACCAATAGTCACATATTCGCTTAGGAGGTGCCAGTGTTTTTCTAGGCAGCTGCGTAGTTGGTAGTGTTGGGACGTGTACTTTGTTATAAATCTAGTGATTTGTTGGTCTTTATTTTCTATTTTTTGAGGGTGTATAAGAGAGGGTCTATCTCGATTGAGAGCTTTGTTGAAAGCTTTTCTCAAAAGAGATTTGCTGTACCCTCGCAGTAACAAACGAGAGCGTAGCTCATTGGCCTGAGATCTAAAGTCCGTATCATGTGTACAGTTCCTCCTAAGTCGGATGTACTGAGCATATGGAATACTGTGGATGAGATGTGTCGGGTGGCTGCTTTGGGCGTGTAGCACCGTGTTCCCTGCTGTTTGCTTTCGATAAAGCCTGGTTGCAATGTTGTTAGAGGCATCTCGGTATATTGATAGATGCAAAAATGATAAAGTGTCTCTATTATATTCAAAGGTAAATTTTAAGTTGAATGTGTTTTTGTTCAAACAACTTATGAATTCATGTAGACTTTGTATAGTGCCTGTCCATATGAGAAAAATGTCGTCGATGTATCTATACCAACACAGGACCTGGGCCATGAAGTCATCGTAAGCCTCATTGGAGGCTATTTCCCTCTCCCACCCCCCCAGGTACAGGTTCGCGTAAGCCGGTGCGCAACAAGTGCCCATGGCTACGCCCTGTACCTGGAGGTAGTGGGAGTCTAGGAAGGTGAAACTATTATGATGGAGGATAAATGACAACAGTTTCAAAATAAAAGATTGAAATTTCCAGGTACGATGATCCTCCTTCATGAGGAAGGATCTGATGACTTCAAGGCCCAGGTCGTGCGGTATACTCGAGTACAATGCCTCAACGTCAATGCTAACAAATGTAGCGTCTGATGGTATTGTAACGCCATCAAGATGTCGCAATAGGTCTGATGTATCCTTAACATAGGATGGGAGGCTAATAACATAAGGCATCAAAAAGAAATCCACCAGTCTGCTGGCATTTTCAGTAATTGACCCTATCCCCGAGATGATGGGTCTACCCGGTGGTTTGGATTTGTTTTTGTGGATTTTGGGGATAGCATAAAATATCGCCTCCCTAGGGAAGGCAGTGTTTAGATATTCATAGGTTTGTTGGTCAATTAGGGCTTCGGAAAAGGCAGAATAAAGTAATAACTTAAATTCTAAATGAAATTGGGCAATAATGTCCTTTGAAATCGGTCTGTACCAAGCTGCGTTTTTGAGAATGTTAAAACACATTTCTTCGTATTGGTCACACGTAAGTAAAACTATATTGCCTCCCTTGTCCGAAGCCTTAATGACTGTGTCCTGCCTAGCCTGTAGGGATTTAAGTGCTTTTTGATGGTCAATACTGAGATTGGAAGGTGTGGATGACATAGACATGTTTTTAACCTCATGGACCATAGCAATTAGAAATGCTGAGACTTGTTCGTTAGTGTGTAAATCTGGGAATTGGTTTGATTTGCGCTTAAAAGCACTGATGTCTTTTTTGCGTGGTAGAGAGTTAGCATTAGTTTCACTGGATGTGGGGATGGCGGTGCCTTCATTTTCCTCAAGTAACAATATAAGATCCTTCAGGGCTCTAAATTCTTTCATTGTATATTTTTTGATTTGCTCTGAGAGTTCTCTCTCAGCCTTGATTCGTTGTTTGTCAGGATCGAAAATGTGTTTATAGGTAAGTTTCCTAGCGAACAAGTAAAGGTCCTTGATCACCTCATATTTGTCCATGTTGTTACTTGGACAGAAACTTAAACCTAGTTTGAGGACGGCTAACTCATCATCCGATAGGGGGTATGGTGTGAGATTAATCACGCTCAATTCCTCATAGGTGATGCTCCCAGGGGGGTCTCTCCTAAAGGGATCTCCGATTGTATTAGACGTGTGTGGGTGATTCGATGTGAATCATTGCCCGGTGCATTGAGAGAGCGTGATTGATGGGAAGGGGTACCTGACAGACTAGGTATTTCTGTCTCCATCAATGCTCCCTCTTGATGCAAATTTGCGTTGGGTTTGGGGGTTTGCAATGCACTGGGCGGATGGAGTTGTTTAACCGCTTTAGCTGCTAGGGGTCCCGTATAAGAAAAATGGGATAGTCCTAAGTTCTGTGAGGACCCTTCACCCCTATTGGAAACACCCTGTGAGTGACCCTGCATGGGATTGAAACCTGCCACAGTAGTGGGTTTCTTTTTGGTGCTGGGTGTGTTAGGATGCCCACCACCTTGGTATTCCCTCTTACGTGTCTTGTATAGCTACCCATATTGGGAAAGGGGGGGGGGGAGTGAATTGGACATAATTGGCCATGCCAAGAAAATACTCACATATATCCGAAAATGGGACCGTGCGATACCACATGCCAGGGATCAGTGACTGGTCTCTGAGCCTTACCCATGACCTTGACAGGATAATCTGGCAAACAGGAAGTGCAGAATCATGGCTTAAATAGGAAGTTCTTGTAAAGAGCAAAGGATTCAAGGTTCAGCAGAAACAAGGAACAAGGCCAGATTGGATCAGACAGGGAGCTGTCCGGCATCTCAGATGGTTCAGCAAGAAGACACATCCCCAGACACAGCAGAGGTCACAGGTTCCGACCCGGGTCCTGACAAACAGACTGATGGTGTGGGGTTGTAGGGTTGTAGCAAATTTTGGGATTGTTTCACCTACCTGGGGCACACATATGGGGGCATAACATGGGTTAAACCAGTGATGGTGAACCTTGGCACCCCAGATGTTTTGAAACTACATTTCCCATGATGCTCCACTACACTGCAGAGGGCATGAGCACCATGGCAAACGTAGTTCCAAAACATCCGGCGTGCCAACGTTCGCCATCACCGGGTTAAACCCTCCAGATCGTCTGCGGTGCAGCTGCTAGGCCAGGTGTCGGTAAATCGCCAGTACACGTACCTGGGCAGGCAATGGGGTAGATTCAGGTAGCTACGCTATGAGTTACGGCAGCGCAGCGTAGTGTATTTACGCTACGCCTCTGCAACTTACAGGAGCAAGTGCAGTATTCACAAAGCTCCGTAAGTCGCGGTGGCGTAGCGTAAATGGGGCCGGTGATCTGCCGTGCTGGTTCCAGCTATCGTGGAAGTTCCAGCGCATGCGCAGGATGATGTGCTGAGATGGTTGCAGCTATCGGGAAAGTTCCTTCAAGGACTGCGCAGGCGCAAACTTGCTGACGGAAATCTCCGAACCGCGGCCGGCATCCAGGGCGACGTGGATTTCGAGGTAAGTGGCCAGTCGGCCTCGCGTCCTCGCTGCGCTCGGACGGCTCGCTCCGCTCGCTCTGCCTCCTGGCTCTTTTTTTAACATCCTCCAATCCACGGGGATGTTAAAGAATGAGCCTGGATGCTGGGCGAGGTTCGGAGATTTCCGTCGGGAAGTTTGCGCCTGCGCAGTCAGTGAAGGAACTTCCCCGTTAGGGGAACATTGAGGACAAGTCACCGGCGTAAGCGCGCGTAATTCAAATGGGGAAGGGGGCGTGTTTTATGGTAATATGTGATGACCTGACGTGATTGACGTGATTTACGAGCGGCGCATGCGCCGTCCGTGTACATATCCCAGTGTGCTTTGCTTCCAAGTACGGCGTAACTACGTATTGGTTTCGACGTGAACGTAAATTACGTCCAGCCCTATTCGCGAACGACTTACGCAAACGACGTAAATAATTCAAATTTCGAAGCGGGAACGACGTCCATACTTAACATTGGCTGCGTCTCCTAATAGCAGGAGCAGCCTTACGCCGAAAAAGCCTTAACGCAAATGACGTAAAAACCGAACGCCGGGCGCACGTACGTTTGTGAATCGGCGTATCTATGAAATTAGCATATTCTACGCCGACAACAACGGAAGCGCCCCCCAGCGGCCAAAGTTATATTGCACACAATTCTACGCCGCCGCAATCAAGTTACGTCGGTGGAGGAAGCCTATTTTTTCAGCGTAACTGCCTTTGTGAATCGGCGTAACGCTACGCGGGTGCGGAATTCAAATTACGGCGGCGTATCTGGAGATACGCCGCCGCAAATGGTATGTGAATCTACCCCAATGTCTTTTGCGTTGGCACCCGCTGCTGCTGGCTGTTATTAACATCTCACTAGTCTGGCACAACCACCTCCCTGGCCTCACGTATAGAACCCGCGTCTCCTTGCTGGTCAGTGACGTGAGCCGCCATCCTCAATTCTTAAGAGACTTCCCCTGACAGAGCCCGGCTCCGCACACCGGAGGAGAGGGGTGAAGGGTGTGGGGGAAGGTAGGTGATGGAAGGACTCCTGTGTAGGGTTGCCACCTTTTCTTCAAGCCAAACCCAAACACTTTAGCGGCCTGGGACACCTTGGGTGCCCCAAGGAAAGTGGTAATGCGGTGCACATAGCGTGCTGCAGTGAACAGTGGGGTGGATTCAGGTACGACTTGCGCCCTCTTACGGAGGCGCAGCGTACCGTTTTAACGCTGCGCCTCCGTAAATTACCTGCACTACGCTTCATTCATGATGCAGTAGCTCCGTAATTTGCGTGGGTGCTCCGTAAAAATGTCCGGCGTAAGCGCGTGTAATTTAAATGATCCCGTAGGGGGTGTGGATCATTTAAATTAGGCGCGTTCCCGCGCCGAAAGTATTGCGCATGCTCTGTCGGGAAACTTTTGCGACGTGCATTGCGGCAAATGACGTCGCAAGGACGTCATTTGCTTTAACGTGAACGTAAATGGCGTCCAGCACCATTCACGATTCACTTACGCAAACGACGTAATTTTCAAACATCGCGACGCGGGAACGACGGGTATACTTAGCATTGGCTGCCCCTGCTAATAGCAGGAGCAGCCTTACGCGGAACCCGACGAACGCAAACGACGTAAACTGCGTACGCAGGGCGCGCGTACGGTTGTGAATCGGCGTTAGTATGCAATTTGCATACTCTACGCTGACCACTACGGGAACGCCACCTAGCAGCCATCGTAAGAATGCAGCCTACGATACGACGGCGTAAGAGCCTTATGCCAGTCATATCTTAGGCTGCAGTCGGCGTAACGAGCTCTCTGAATCAGGAGAAGTCGATACGCCGGCGCAACTAAGCAATTGCGCTGCGTAACTATGGTTACGCAGACGCAATTGCTTACTGAATCCACCCCAGTGGGTGTGGCCAAATTGCTCTTGCTGACATCATTTCCCTGCCCCTCCCCTCCAGTGATGCCGAACCTGCCCCCCAGACAGCCACCCTCAGCTCCCGGACTCAGGTTACTTGGGGAGCCACAGCCCGGTCTGAATAAGGTGTCCGGGTTTCGGTCTGCCTGAAATCTGGACAAATGCTTCAAAACCCGGACAGGTGGCAACCCTACTCCTGTGGTCTCGCTGCTCTGCAGTAACTTCACGTCACATGACCGCAGGCCGCATCACATGATATCCCCATCCTCAGATTTTCTGTATAAGGAGTCTTCTCTCTTCTCATACATCACGTACAGAATGAAGGCTTCCCCCCCCCCCTCCCCCCCCTCCCCTCCCCCAGACACCTACACATTACTTAGCATGCATGCATTTTAAATTCTCTCTGTTGCTAGGTGTAGCGCTTACCCCTGAAGGAGCCGCCCGGGGCCTCTGATCTTGTGCCCACCACTCTGCCAACAGCTCTGCACTCTCTGACACACCTGGCTGGGCTGAGGATAGAGGCGCAGACACCTGAGCGCATGAATCCCCGCCAAACACAGCGAGACATATACGCCAGAAAATGACACAGAGCTGTTTAAGTATTAGCCGAGCCGCTAACGATCAAACATCAGCACGTTTAACCCCTTCCATACCGGGGGGCACTTACGCACCTTCCTGCCCAAGCCAATTTTCAGCTTTCAGCGCTGTCGCACTTTGAATGACAATTGCGCGGTCGTGCTACACTGTACCCAAATGAAATTCTTATCATTTTGTTCCCACAAATAGAGCTTTCTTTTGGTGGTATTTGGTCACCTCTGCCATTTTTATTTTTTGCGCAACAACTAAAAAAAGACTGAAAATTTTTGAAAAAAAATTAAGTTTTTATTTTTTTCTGTTCATTTTTTTGGAAATAAGTAAGTTTTCTTCTTCAGTTATGGGCACTGATATGGCGGCACTGATGGGCACCGATGAGGTGGCACTGATGGGCACCAATGAGGTGGCACTGATGGGCACTGATGAGGTGGCACTGATGGGCACCGATAGGCGGCACTGATGGGCACTGATAGGCGTCGCTGGTATGCTGCACTGATGGGCATTCATAGGCGGCACTGATGGGCACTCATAGGCGGCACTGATGGGCACTCATAGGCGGCACTGATGGGCACTCATGGGTGGCACTTATGGGTACTTATGGGTGGCACTGATGGGCACTGATAGGTGGGCACTGGGCATGGATAGGCAATAAGAGGTGGCACTGATGGACACTGGGTGGCACTGATGGACACTGAGGGGTGGCACTGATGGCATTGCTGGGCATCATTCCAGCCAGTGCCCATGTTGCCAGTCAGTGCCCATTTGTGGGCACTGATTGGCATCGATTGTGTTTTCTTTTGGTGTGTTTTTTTGTTGCTCTATTGAGCACCGGGGGGCACTCCCTGGTGGTCCAGTGTTGGCATCCGAGGGGGGGGGCTGCACTGATAAACAATCAGCGTGACCCCCCCTGTCAGGAGAGCCTCCGATCGGCAGCTACACTGCAGAGTGCATGAGCATCATGGGAAATGTAGTTCCAAAACATCTGGGGTGCCAAGGTTCCCCATCACTGGCCTAGGGGGTCATTTTCTCACTTAGCCACAACATCGCCAGTTTCCTCCTGCTGATATCCACCAGGCTCTTCCTAGTGAGGGAGATGTAGACTCTCACCACCAGAGGAAAGCTGGACTCTTTCCCACCAACTTCCTTCTGGTTCTCTCCATTGAGCTTCCTCCTGACCCTCTCCATTGAGCTTCCTCCTGACCCCCTCCATTGAGCTTCCTCCTGACCCTCTCCATTGAGCTTCCTCCTGACCCTCTCCATTGAGCTTCCTCATGACCCTCTCCATTGAGCTTCCTCATGACCTTCTCCATTGAGCTTCCTCATGACCCTCTCCATTGAGCTTCCTCCTGACCCTCTCCATTGAGCTTCCTCCTGACCCTCTCCATTGAGCTTCCTCCTGACCCTCTCCATTGAGCTTCCTCCTGACCCTCTCCATTGAGCTTCCTCCTGACCCTCTCCATTGAGCTTCCTCATGACCTTCTCCATTGAGCTTCCTCATGACCCTCTCCATTGAGCTTCCTCCTGACCCTCTCCATTGAGCTTCCTCCTGACCCTCTCCATTGAGCTTCCTCCTGACCCTCTCCATTGAGCTTCCTCCTGACCCTCTCCATTGAGCTTCCTCATGACCCTCTCCATTGAGCTTCCTCATGACCTTCTCCATTGAGCTTCCTCCTGACCCTCTCCATTGAGCTTCCTCATGACCTTCTCCATTGAGCTTCCTCATGACCCTCTCCATTGAGCTTCCTCCTGACCCTCTC
The DNA here is from genome assembly GCF_905171775.1 of Rana temporaria. NCBI lineage: Eukaryota > Metazoa > Chordata > Amphibia > Anura > Ranidae > Rana > Rana temporaria. The sequence continues at coordinate 4,908,933 of NC_053493.1, forward strand.
CATTGAGCTTCCTCCTGACCCTCTCCATTGAGCTTCCTCCTGACCCTCTCCATTGAGCTTCCTCCTGACCCTCTCCATTGAGCTTCCTCATGACCCTCTCCATTGAGCTTCCTCATGACCTTCTCCATTGAGCTTCCTCATGACCCTCTCCATTGAGCTTCCTCCTGACCCTCTCCATTGAGCTTCCTCCTGACCCTCTCCATTGAGCTTCCTCCTGACCCTCTCCATTGAGCTTCCTCCTGACCCTCTCCATTGAGCTTCCTCATGACCCTCTCCATTGAGCTTCCTCATGACCTTCTCCATTGAGCTTCCTCATGACCCTCTCCATTGAGCTTCCTCCTGACCCTCTTTATTGATCTTCCTCCTGACCCTCTCCATTGAGCTTCCTCCTGACCCTCTCAATTGAGCTTCCCCCTGACCCTCTCCATTGAGCTTCCCCCTGACCCTCTCCATTGAGCTTCCTCATGACCCTCTCCATTGAGCTTCCTCCTGACCCTCTTTATTGAGCTTCCTCCTGACCCTCTCCATTGAGCTTCCTCATGACCCTCTCCATTGAGCTTCCTCCTCACCCTCTCCATTAAGCTTCCCCCTGACCCTCTCCATTGAACTTCCTCCTGACCCTCTTTATTGAGCTTCCTCCTGACCCTCTCCATTGAGCTTCCTCCTGACCCTCTCCATTGAGCTTCCCCCTGACCCTCTCCATTGAGCTTCCTCCTGACCCTCTCCATTGAGCTTCCTCCTGACCCTCTCCATTGAGCTTCCTCCTGACCCCCTCCATTGAGCTTCCTCCTGACCCTCCCCATTGAGCTTCCCCCTGACCCTCTCCATTGAGCTTCCTCCTGACCCTCTCTATTGAGCTTCCTCCTGACCCTCTCCATTGAGCTTCCTCCTGACCTTCTCCATTGAGCTTCCTCCTGACCCTCTTTATTGAGCTTCCTCCTGACCCTCTCCATTGAGCTTCCCCCTGACCCTCTCCATTGAGCTTCCCCCTCACCCTCTCCATTGAGCTTCCCCCTGACCCTCTCCATTGAGCTTCCTCCTGACCCTCTCCATTGAGCTTCCTCCTGACCCTCTCTATTGAGCTTCCTCCTGACCCTCTTTATTGAGCTTCCTCCTGACCCTCTCCATTGAGCTTCCTCCTGACCTTCTCCATTGAGCCTCCTCCTGACCCTCTCCATTGAGCTTCCTCCTGACCCTCTCCATTGAGCTTCCTCCTGACCCTCTCCATTGAGCTTCCTCCTGACCCTCTCCATTGAACTTCCTCCTGACCCTCTCCATTGAGCTTCCTCCTGACCCTCTCCATTGAGCTTCCTCCTGACCCTCTCCATTGAGCTTCCTCCTGACCCTCTCCATTGAACTTCCTCCTGACCCTCTCCATTGAGCTTCCTCCTGACCCTCTCCATTGAGCTTCCTCCTGACCTTCTGCATTGAGCTTCCTCCTGACCCTCTCCATTGAGCTTCCTCTTGACCCTCTCCATTGAGCTTCCTCCTGACCCTCTCCATTGAGCTTCCTCCTGACCCCCTCCATTGAGCTTCCTCCTGACCCTCTTTATTGAGCTTCCTCCTGACCCTCTCCATTGAGCTTCCTCCTGACCCTCTCCATTGAGCCTCCTCCTGACCCTCTCCATTGAGCTTCCCCCTGACCCTCTCCATTGAGCTTCCCCCTCACCCTCTCCATTGAGCTTCCTCCTGACCCTCTCCATTGAGCTTCCTCCTGACCCTCTCCATTGAGCTTCCTCCTGACCCTCTCCATTGAGCTTCCTCATGACCCTCTCTATTGAGCTTCCTCCTGACCCTTTTTATTGAGCTTCCTCCTGACCCCCTCCATTGAGCTTCCTCCTGACCCTCCCCATTGAGCTTCCCCCTGACCCTCTCCATTGAGCTTCCTCCTGACCCTCTCTATTGAGCTTCCTCCTGACCCTCTCCATTGAGCTTCCTCCTGACCTTCTCCATTGAGCTTCCTCCTGACCCTCTTTATTGAGCTTCCTCCTGACCCTCTCCATTGAGCTTCCCCCTGACCCTCTCCATTGAGCTTCCCCCTCACCCTCTCCATTGAGCTTCCCCCTGACCCTCTCCATTGAGCTTCCTCCTGACCCTCTCCATTGAGCTTCCTCCTGACCCTCTCTATTGAGCTTCCTCCTGACCCTCTTTATTGAGCTTCCTCCTGACCCTCTCCATTGAGCTTCCTCCTGACCTTCTCCATTGAGCCTCCTCCTGACCCTCTCCATTGAGCTTCCTCCTGACCCTCTCCATTGAGCTTCCTCCTGACCCTCTCCATTGAGCTTCCTCCTGACCCTCTCCATTGAACTTCCTCCTGACCCTCTCCATTGAGCTTCCTCCTGACCCTCTCCATTGAGCTTCCTCCTGACCCTCTCCATTGAGCTTCCTCCTGACCCTCTCCATTGAACTTCCTCCTGACCCTCTCCATTGAGCTTTCTCCTGACCCTCTCCATTGAGCTTCCTCCTGACCTTCTGCATTGAGCTTCCTCCTGACCCTCTCCATTGAGCTTCCTCTTGACCCTCTCCATTGAGCTTCCTCCTGACCCTCTCCATTGAGCTTCCTCCTGACCCCCTCCATTGAGCTTCCTCCTGACCCTCTTTATTGAGCTTCCTCCTGACCCTCTCCATTGAGCTTCCTCCTGACCCTCTCCATTGAGCCTCCTCCTGACCCTCTCCATTGAGCTTCCCCCTGACCCTCTCCATTGAGCTTCCCCCTCACCCTCTCCATTGAGCTTCCTCCTGACCCTCTCCATTGAGCTTCCTCCTGACCCTCTCCATTGAGCTTCCTCCTGACCCTCTCCATTGAGCTTCCTCCTGACCCTCTCTATTGAGCTTCCTCCTGACCCTCTCCATTGAGCTTCCCCCTGACCCTCTCCATTGAGCTTCCTCCTGACCCTCTCCATTGAGCTTCCTCATGACCCTCTCTATTGAGCTTCCTCCTGACCCTTTTTATTGAGCTTCCTCCTGACCCTCTCCATTGAGCCTCCTCCTGACCCTCTCCATTGAGCTTCCTCCTGACCCTCTCCATTGAGCTTCCTCCTGACCCTCTCCATTGAGCTTCCTCCTGACCCTCTCCATTGAGCTTCCTCCTGACCCTCTCCATTGAGCTTCCTCCTGACCCTCTCCATTGAGCTTCCTCCTGACCCTCTCTATTGAGCTTCCTCCTGACCCTCTTTATTGAGCTTCCTCCTGACCCTCTCCATTGAGCTTCCTCCTGACCTTCTCCATTGAGCCTCCTCCTGACCCTCTCCATTGAGCTTCCTCCTGACCCTCTCCATTGAGCTTCCTCCTGACCCTCTCCATTGAGCTTCCTCCTGACCCTCTCCATTGAACTTCCTCCTGACCCTCTCCATTGAGCTTCCTCCTGACCCTCTCCATTGAGCTTCCTCCTGACCCTCTCCATTGAGCTTCCTCCTGACCCTCTCCATTGAGCTTCCCCCTGACCCTCTCCATTGAGATTCCCCCTGACCCTCTCCATTGAGCTTCCTCCTGACCCACCTCAATCCCTGCACAATGAACCTTCGTATAGCCCCCCCCCCCCCCAGCTAAATCTATCTGGGACCTCAATGTCTTCACACTGGCTGCTCTAGCTCTCCTGCATCAGGTCCAAAGAGAGCGTGTACACCCCGCACACCACCAAGGAGCTAAAGAAAATGAAAACCTTTTATTGTCACCATGCCAGACTGACAAACATTGACCCATTTCACATGGACATCTCGAACGTAATCATAACAAAGGAGAAGTCTGAGACCAAACCATTTAAACGCGCGTCCCACGGAGGTGGACCTGCAACAGATTGGGTGTCTGACTAACTCCTAGACATATGGACACAGTGGCCCGGATTCAAAGAGCAATTGCGCCTGTGTAACCATAGTTACACAGCGCAATTGCTTACTTGCGCCGGAGTAACGAATGCTCCTGATTCAGGAACCTCGTTACGCCGACTGCAGCATAAGATATGCGCGGCATAAGGCTCTTATGCCCGCATACCTTAGGCTGCATTCTTGCGATGGCCGCTAGGTGGCGTTCCCGTTGTGCTCAGCGTATAGTATGCAAATTGCATACTAACACCGATTCACAACGTTACGCGAGCCCTGCGTACGCAGTTTACGTTGTTTGCGTACGGCGGTTTTCGCGTAAGGCTGCTCCTGCTATTAGCAGGGGCAGCCAATGTTACGTATATCCGTCGTTCCCGCGTCGCGAAATTTAAAATTTACGTAGTTTGCGTAAGTGAATCGTGAATGGCGCTGGACGCCATTCACGTTCACTTTGAAGCAAATGACGTCCTTGCGACGTCATTTACCGCAATGCACGTCGGGAAAGTTTCCCGACGGAGCATGCGCTCTACGCTCGGCACGGGAACGCGCCTAATTTAAATGATTCCCGCCCCCTACGGGATCATTTAAATTGCGCGCGCTTACGCCGGGCATTTTGCCAGAGCGCACACGCAATTTACGGAGCTGCTGCTCCGTGAATCGCGGGTAACGCAGAAAATTTGCGGGGGCGCAGGGCAAAAACGGTGCCCTGCGCCTACGTAAAAAAAGCGCAGATGTTACTGAATCTACCCCAGTGGTTTAAAATCATTAATCAGTGCATACAAACTTAACCAGGACCCCAAAGTCCACAGGGGGTCTCCTCCTGCAGGACTGGACCCAGGAACACTGCACCCTGCTATCCACGCCTCAGACTACTTATGTGCTCTCCCTCCACCTTCAGGGCACACCTCCCCCAGGGATTGGCTGGAGTCCCATAAATATTCCTACGCTTCCTCCCACTATGCTTCTAGAAGCCTCTAGAACAGGGGTCTCCAAACTGCGGCCCGAAGGGCCAGATGTGGCCCTTTGCTAGCCTTTATCCGACCCTTGGGGCACAATTCCTCCCACTGACATGAGGTACTATTCCTCCCACTGACACCAACAATGGGGCTCTATATTATCCACTGATACCAATGATGGGATACTATTCCTCCTACTAATAGGGGGAGTACTCCTCTTCCTATTGACCACCAACCCTGAGGCCATATTTGTTCTCACCAATGCCGGGCCCGTGACATTTTCTTCCCTTGCTGGCCCCAATCCGGCCCTCCTAAAGTCTGAAGGGCGATAAAGTGGCCCTTTGTTTGAAAAGTTTGGAGACCCCTGCTCTAGAAGACAGGGGGGCAGGGCCGATCCTAGGGTCACAAACGCCTGGGTGCAATAATATTTCTGGCGCCCCACATGGGCGCGGTTATCTTACTAACTCCTCCCCTTTACACATGATTCTATGGCTACGACTCAAACACAGAGATGCTCACCTAAGAAGACTTCATTAGTGTCCCCCATCAGAGTCCCCCCACAGCAGGTGCCCCCCATCAGAGCCCCCCATAGCAGGTGTCCCCCATCAGAGCCCCCCACAGCAGGTGTCCCCCATCAGAGCCCCCCATAGCAGGTGTCCCCCATCAGAGCCCCCCAGCAGGTGCCCCCCATCAGAGCCCCCCATGGCAGGTGCCCCCCATCAGAGCCCCCCATGGCAGGTGTCCCCCATCAGAGCCACCCCCACAGCAGTTGCCCCCCAAAGCAGATGTCCCCCATCAGAGCCCCCCACAGCAGGTGTCCCCCATCAGAGCCCCCCACAGCAGGTGTCCCCCATCAGAGCCCCCCCACATCAGGTGTCCCCCATCAGAGCCCCCCACAGCAGGTGTCCCCCATCAGAGCCCCCCACAGCAGGTGTCTCCATCAGAGCCCCCCAGCAGTTGTCCCCCATCAGAGCCCCCCACAGCAGGTGTCCCCCATCAGAGCCCCCCACAGCAGGTGTCCCCCATCAGAGCCCCCCCACATCAGGTGTCCCCCATCAGAGCCCCCCACAGCAGATGTCCCCCATCAGAGCCCCCCACAGCAGGTGTCCCCCATCAGAGCCCCCCACAGCAGGTGTCCCCCATCAGAGCCCCCCACAGCAGGTGTCCCCCATCAGAGCCCCCCACAGCAGGTGTCCCCCATCAGAGCCCCCCACAGCAGGTGTCCCCCATCAGAGCCCCCCACAGCAGGTGTCCCCCATCAGAGCCCCCCCACAGCAGGTGTCCCCCATCAGAGCCCCCCACAGCAGGTGTCCCCCATCAGAGCCCCCCACAGCAGGTGTCCCCCATCAGAGCCCCCCACAGCAGTTGCCCCCCAAAGCAGATGTCCCCCATCAGAGCCCCACACAGCAGGTGTCCCCCATCAGAGCCCCCCACAGCAGGTGTCCCCCATCAGAGCCCCCCCACATCAGGTGTCCCCCATCAGAGCCCCCCACAGCAGATGTCCCCCATCAGAGCCCCCCACAGCAGGTGTCCCCCATCAGAGCCCCCCACAGCAGGTGTCCCCCATCAAAGCCCCCCACAGCAGGTGTTCTCCATCAGAGCCCCCCAGCAGTTGCCCCCCATCAGAGCCCCCCATCAGTTGCCCCCCATCAGAGCCTCTGGTCACAGACAAGGAGGAAGGAGGGGAGCACTTGGAACTTCGGCGCCCCCACCTCTGCGGCGCCTGGGTACGGAGCACCCCGTGCACCCTGCCTAGGATCCGCCCTGCAGGGGGAGTAGCAGAGCTGCAGCCTGTGAAACACTAAGCAGCTCTAAGCAATAAACCTTGGCTCCACTGTTTACAAAGGAACTAAACTTAATTTACCTACCAGCCTACTCTAAAATAGGAGGGTGTTACATACAGTATATACAATATATATATATACAGTATACATCCCGACCCTGTGATTGGAGAACAAATTCTAACGGCTTTCCCCGATTACGTTGCACTGTGGGATTGGATTATATCATCACAAATTTTCACACCTCCAGGCCCGGATTCAGATACAAGATACGCCGTCGTATCTCTGAGTCCGGCCGTCGTATCTATGCGCCTGATTCAGAGAATCAGGTTACGCATAGATCTCCCTAAGATCCGACCGGCGTAAGTGTCTTATACCGTCATATCTTAGGCTGCATAATCACGTTGGCCGCTAGGTGGCGCTTCCGTATAGTTGCGTAAGGAATATGCCGATTCAGAAACGTAGGTCCGGCCGGCGCATTTTTTTTACGTCGTTTACGTTCGGCTTTTTTCGGCGTATAGTTACCCCTGCTATATGAGGCGTAGCTAATGTTAAGTATAGCCGTCGTTCCCGCGTCGAGTTCTGAAAATTTTACGTTGTTTGCGTAAGTTGTTCGCGAATAGGGCTGGACTTCATTTACGTTCACGTCGAAAGCAATGACGTTTTGCGGCGGATTTTCGAGCATGCGCACTGTGATTTTTTCACGAACGGCGCATGCACCGTTCACAAAAAACGTAAAATACGCGGGGTCAAGTCAAATTTAAATAAAACACGCCCTCAACATCCCCATTTGAATTAGGCGGGCTTACGCCGCCACACATACGTTACGCCGCCGTAACTAAGGGCGCAAGTTCTTTCTGCATACGGAACTTGCGCCCAAAGTTAGGGCGGCGTAACGTATCGGAGCCCCTAGTCTTTTATTCTTGGACAATCAACATCTGCCTTGACACATTCCACGGTGATTGGATGAAGGCTTTGGGGGCTCCCCTTGTGGATATAAATCTTGGGGTATCTTCCTGACACTCAGAACAGAGGAAGGGGCTTTTTAATAAGCTACGGAGAATCTTTAACCAATTTCTTTTTTTTTACACACTGTGAAATAGAGCAGCGCAGTGTTGCCATAGTAACATTGTATTACTCTGGGGAATTGATCAGATTTTTTTTTAAACATTATGATTGTTTATAGCAGTGAATTTCACCGGTATAAGCAACAATTTTTACTGAATAAAACAGTTTTTTTTGTTTTTTTGTTGTGATTAGCCACATTTAATCTCATGGTACAGATAGACTGTGATTGGCCCTCTCTGTACCATGCGATCACTGGCCCGGATTCAGGTAGAATTGCGCTATTTTTACGGAGGCGCAGGGCAACGTTTTTGCCCTGCGCCCCCGCAATTTTTTTTGCGCTGCCCTCGATTCACGGAGCAGAAGCTCCGTAAATTGCGCGGGCGCGCCGGCAAAATGCCCGGCGCAAGCGTGCGCAATTTAAATGATCCCGTAGGGGGCGGGAATCATTTAAATTAGGCGTGTTCCCGCGCCGATCGTAGAGCGCATGCTCCGTCTGGAAATGGCGTCCAGCGCCATTCACGATTCACTTACGCAAACTACGTAAATTTCTAATTTTGCGACGTGGGAACGACGGGTATACGTAACATTGGCTGCCCCTGCTAATAGCAGGGGCAGCCTTACGCAAAAACAGCCGTACGGAAACGACGTAAATTGCGTACGCAGGGCTCGCGCAACGTTGTGAATCGGCGTTAGTATGCAATTTGCATACTATACGCTGAGCACAACGGGAACGCCACCTAGCGGCCATCGCAAGAATGCAGCCTAAGATATGCGGGCATAAGAGCCTTATGCCGCGCATATCTTAGGCTGCAGTCGGCGTAACGAGGTTCCTGAATCAGGAGCATTCGTTACGCCGGGGCAAGTAAGCAATTGCGCCGTGTAACCTATGGTTACACAGGCGCAATTGCTTCTTGAATCCAGGCCACTGTGACCAATCACAGCTAGAAACACAATTGGACACAACCAGAGGCGGCTCTTTAATTAGGCAGATTAAGCGGTCGCCTAAGGCCTCGCACTCACAGGGGCCTCGCAGCTGCCTAACTTACCCAATGCATTACCCCAGTTTTGAGGGACGGGGGACCTTAACGTTGCTGTGCTCAGGCAGCGTTAAGAGCCCTGACTGAGGAGCGGGGGCCCCCAGCATCCCTAACAACCAGTGAATATCGATGACTCCACCCCTTGTGACGTCAATGACCCAGCATGCCCTCAGTCAATGACGTCACAAGGGGGGCGGGTTCACCAGGTGACAACACCAGGTGGCCCCCGCCCCTTAGTTATTAAAGAGCAGCATCTGGGGGCCGCCTTGTTAAAGTGGGCTTCCAGATTCCAATAAGCCCCCCCTGCCCACAGACCCCCACAACCACTGGCCAGGGTTGTGGGGAAGAGGCTCTTGTCCTTGAATTATTTTTCCCCATCATGGGTGTGAGTGGGGCCCCATGTCAAGTTTTGCCTCAGGCCTCACAAAGCTTAGAGCCGCCTCTGGACACAACGAATGGCATGAAAGGAAGCCATCCATTGGCCCAGATTCAGTAAGAATCTGCGCCTTTCTTACGCAGGCACAGGGCAGCATTTTTGCCCTGCGCCCGCGCAAATTTTCTGCGCTGCCCGCGATTCACGGAGCAGAAGCTCCGTAAATTGCGGGGGGCGCTGTGTTAACTTGCCCGGCGTAAGGGCGCCTAATGTAAATGATCCCGCCGGGGGCGGGAATCATTTAAATTAGGCGCGCTCCCGCACCGAGCGTAGAGCGCATGCTCCGTCTGGAAACTTTCCCAACGTGTATTGCGGCAAATGACGTCGCAAGGACGTCATTTGCTTCAAAGTGAACGTGAATGGCGTCCAGCGCCATTCACGATCCACTTACGCAAAAACGACGTAAAATTTGAACGTCGCGACGCGGGAACGTGGCCATCCTATAGCATTGGCTGCGCCTGCTATTAGGATGTGTAACGTTACGCGAAACCCGACGTACGCAAATTACGTAATTTGCGTACGCAGGGCCCGCGCAAGTTTGTGAATCGGTGTTAGTATGCAATTTGCATACTATACACAGACCACAATGGGAGCGCCCCCAACGGTTTTCGCTAGAATGCAGCCTAAAATCTGCGTGGCATAAGAGCCTTATGCCACGCAGATTTTAGGCTGCAGTCGGCGTAGCGATGTTCCTGAATCCGGAGCATTCGCTACGCCGGAGCAAGTAAGCAATTGCGCCGTGTAACCTATGGTTACACGGGCGCAATTGCTTCTTGAATCTGGCCCATTGTTTACAACTGTCATGTCAGCTGCCGTGATTGGCCACAGTGATCACATGGTACCGACAGTGGGTTGGTACACTGATCAGTCATCGGCTGTGTCTGGTTGACACATTCCGGTGACAGATCACGCCACAGGGCGCAATCCATGAGGACGTCACATGATCGATCGATCAAAGTCCCGCCCAGCCTTCATATTGCTATAGGCCACGGAGGACTTTCGGCAATCTGGGTGGATGACGTGTTCCCGAATCATGCCCTGTGTCCCCCGATCTGTCACTGGGTACAGACAGAGCCAATCACAGCCCATCTCTACCATGTGATCAGATGTGGCCAATCACAACAAAATACACTGGGTGAATCAAAAATGAAATAAAACTGGTTACTTATACCAGTGAAATTCACAGGTATAAACAAGCATAATGTGTGAGGCCCCATACTCACGAGCAAACATGTCTGCTGAAACTGGCCCGCAGGCCAGTTTCAGCAGACATGTTTGGTCGTGTGTGGGCGCGAGCGGGCCGAATTCCAGCAAACATTTGCCCGCCGGGCCTTTTCCCAGCAGACAAATATTCCTGGACTTGTTTTAAAACAGTCCGCTGGAATTCAGCCCGCTCGGACATGTACGGTCGTCAGTACAGACCTACCGTACATGTCCAGGCGCCCGCCGTCCCTCGCATGCGTCGAATGACTTCGACGCATGCGTGGAAGCATTTTAAAGGCGGGCCGCCCACGTCGCCGCGTCATTGTCGCGGCGACACCGCGTCATCGACGCGGCGACACCGCGGACACGCCCCGCGTATTGTTTACGCGCGGACTTCTGTACGATGGTGTGTACAACCATCGTACAGAAGCCCTCTGGCAGACATGTATGGTGGAAACGGTCCGACGGACCGCTTTCACCATACATGTTTGGTCGTGAGTACCCGGCCTGAAACAAAAAATAAATTTAAAAAATCCTTCTCACCTCCCCAGAGTAGTACAGTGTTACCATGGTAACACTGGTATTGCTCTGGTTTCAGTGTGTAAAAATAAAATAAAATATATATAGGCCCGGATTCAAGTACCTCGGCGCATAGTTATGCCGCCGTAGCGTATTTCTTTTACGCTACGCCGGCGCAGCGCACAGAGGCAAGCACTGGATTCACAAAGCACTTTCTGCCACTCGCTGTTAAAGATACGCTGGGTTTCCTCGGCGTAAGCCAGCGTAGGTGGAAGTGGGCGTGAGCCATGCTAATGAGGCGTGACCCCATGCAAATGATGGGCCAAGCGTCATAGAAGTACTTAAATCGAACGGCGCATGCGCCGTCCCGTGGCCGCATCCCAGTGCGCATGCTCAGAATCACGTCGGAACAACTGCCTAAGATACGTCAAATCACTGCCTACGATGTGAACGTAACCTACGCCCAGCCATATTCCCGTACAACGTAAACGACAAAAGATACGACGGCTTGGGTTCCCTGGTCCATACCTTTGCATGAGTTGCGCCTCCTATATGGGGAATAACTTTACGCCGGACGTACGACTTACGCAAACCGCGTATATGATGCGCCGGGCGCAACTACGTTCGTGAATTGGCGTATCTCCCTCATTTGCATATGTGTATAGAAAATCTATGGGAGCGGCAAATGCACCCGGCGTAAATATGCGCCCACGATACGACGGCGTAGGCAAGTTACGTCGGTCGTAGGAAGCCTATTTTCAGGCGTATCTAGTTTTGTGGGCACGGCGCACAGATACGACGGCGCATAGTTACACTTACGCGCGTATCTCGAGATACATCGGCGTAAGTGCTACGTGATTCCGGGCCAATATTTTACATACTGTCACCAGTGAGTGTCCCTGATCACCACCGTACCTATTATATGATAACGCTGTACTGCACTGGTGACAGTATGTAAAAAAAAAAAAACATGAAATAACATTTATTTTTTTAATGTCTTAATTTTCCCAAAAATTCAGATAGAAAATTACAACTTCAAAAAACTCGCCATGCCTCTTACTAAATAACTGGGACTTTCTACTTTGGGGGGTATTCAGCTGAGCTGTCCTCTGGCCTTTCCGTGTGTTTCCGAGGCTCTCCCGCGCCCCCCCCCCCCACCTCTGGCCGCATTCGGTATTGCATGCCATAGAAGTCAATGCGGAACAAATTATTTTCATTTCCATTGACTTCAATGGGGAAACTCGCTTTGATATGCGAGTGCTTTGGATTACGAGCGTTCTCCTGGAACGGATTATTAGCTGGATTCAGGTACGGCGGCGCATCTTTCCGGTGGCGTAGCGTATCGTATTTACGCTACGCCGCCGTAAGTCAGAGAGGCAAGTGCTGTATTCACAAAGCACTTGCCTCCTAAGTTACGGCGGCGTAGCGTAAATGGGGCCGGCGTAAGCGCGCCTAATTCAAATGAGATGAGGGGGGCGTGTTTTATGTAAATGGTTGGTGACCCGACGTGATTGACGTTTTTTACGAACGGCGCATGCGCCGTCCGTGTACATATCCCACTGTGCATTGCTCCAATGTACGCCGCAAGGACGTATTGGTTTCGACGTGAACGTAAATTATGTCCAGCCCCATTCACGGACGACTTACGCAAACAATGTAAAATTTAAAAATTTTGACGCGGGAACGACGGCCATACTTAACATTGACTAGGCCAGCTAGGGGGCAGCTTTACCTTTACGCTGGCGTACCTCTTACGGAAACTCTGTATCTTTACTGCGACGGGTGCACGTACGTTTGTGAATCAGCGTATCTAGTCATTTACACATTCTACGCCGAACTCAACGGAAGCGCCACCTAGCGGCCAGCGGAAAAATTGCACCCTAAGATACGACGGCGTAGGAGACTTACGCTGCTCGTATCTTAGCCTAATTTAAGCGTATTTGGTTTCCAGAATACCCCAAAATATACGCCGGCGCAGATTCAGAATTACAACGGCGTATCTACCGATACGCCGGCGTAACTCTCTCTGAATCTGGCTATATGCTCGTAACCCGAGGTTCCGCTGTACAATGATTTGGGTTATTTTCACCAAAGAAATGTAGCAGAATATATTTTGGCCTAAATTTCTGAAGGAGGGTTATTTATTTGCAACATTTTATAACAGAAATGAAGAAAAATTGTTAATTTTTTTTGTCTATTTTTTGTTTATTTGGCGAAAAAATGTAAAAACGCAGAGGTGATAAAACACCACCAAAAGAAAGCTCTATTTGTGTGAAAAAAAATAAATAAAAACTTCATATGGGTACAGTGTTACATGTCCGCGTAATTGTCCTTCAAAGTGTGACAGCGCTGAAAGCTGAAAATTGTCCTGGGCAGGAAGGGGGGGAAAGTGCCCGGTATTGAAGAGGTTAAGATTGCAGAACAAGTCCAGTTCAATGTGACCAACTTCTACTAACTATAACTATAACTTATTTTTTAATGCTGTTTAAGAAGTAAAGCAAAAACTGTTGGTCGCAATGTTAATATTCTTTTTTTTCTTTTTATTCCTGTTAAGGTCACTTAGGAAGACTGCCTACAGAGGCTTTAGCGCATGGATCCATGGCCAGCTGGCGAGCGGAGCGCGAAGACCGGTTCCTGCATGCACCGTGAACAAAGTCAGAGCCGCCTTCCCAGATCCGGACTCGTCCAATGACTGTGCAGCGGAGTATATGGCTTTTGACTAGAATGTTTTGGCTTTGACGATTTTTAACCATTTGCAGACCTGACCTGAAAAGCAGGCACCTGGGAGTAATAATGTTTCTGGAAAGCCTGCACATAGCCCTTATGAGCCCTGAACTCCAGGGGGATGATTTATGCAGAAACTGGTTTGTCCATCATTGAGCATGTGTTTGGGTTGTGTCTTCCAGAACCTCACCCAGGGTCCATCTGTTTGGGTTGTGGCCTCCGGTACCTTACCTGTGGCCAATGTGTTTGGGTTGTGTCTTCCAGAACCTCACCCAGGGTCCATCTGTTTGGGTTGTGGCCTCCGGTACCTCACCTGTGGCCAATGTGTTTGGGTTGTGGCCTTCAGTACCTCACCTGTAGTCCATTTCTTTGGGTTGTGACCTCTAGTAATTCACCTGTGGCCAATGTGTTTTGACCTCCGGTACCTCACCTGTGGTCTATGTCTTTGGGTTGTGGCCTCTGGTGCTTTACCTGTGGTCAATGTGTATGGATTGTGGCCTCGGGTACCTCACCGGTGGTTAATGTCTTTGGTTGTGGCCTCTGGTGCTTCACCTGTGGTCAATGTGTATGGGTTGAGGCCTCCAGTACCTCACCGGTGGTTAATGTTTTTGGGTTGTGGCTTCTGGTAACTCACCTGTGGTCCACTTGGTTGGGTTGTGGCCTCCGGTACCTCACCTGTGGTCCATTTGGTTGGCTTGTGGCCCCCAGTACCTCACTTATGGTCCATTTGTATGATGCCTGATGATCATGGGCCATTTAGGAGGTACAGAAAATGGAATGGGCATTGTTACAGACGGAGCTGAGTTGGCTTTATCAATAGTAGTCAATGACAAAACATCACCAGCACATCACAAGCTACATCAAGAGCAGCTTATTAGTCACAGGTATATAAAAAGATCATTGTTTTGGAGCTTAAACTAGCTCCTTCATCAGGCAGATGGTGACAACGAAATGAGAGCATGAAACATAACGTGGGAACCAGAACTAATTGAAAGGCAAATCTTCAAATACCCAACAGTGACCACCCCCAATATGCAGTAATCAATTAAATATTGGTTGAAGTAGATGGGCTTGACTGACTTGCCAACAGACAGTCACCACTGTGCCCAACTATCAGAATATTCCAGTGGTCTATGTCTTTTGGTTGTGGCCTCTGGCACCTCACCTGTGGTCTATGTCTTTGAGTTGTGGACTATGGTAACTCACCTGTGGTCCATTTGGTTGGGTTGTGGCCTCCGGTACCTCACCTGTGGTCAATGTGTATGGGTTGTGGCCTCCAGTACCTCACCGGTGGTTAATGTCTTTGGGTTGTGGCTTCTGGTAACTCACCTGTCATCCATTTGGTTGGGTTGGGGCCTCCAGTACCTCACTTATGGTCCATTTGCATGATGCCTGATGATCATGGGCCATTTAGGAGGTACAAAAAATGGAATGGGCATTGTTACAGACGGAGCTGAGTTGGCTTTATCAATAGCAGTCAATGACAAAACATCACCAGCACATCACAAGCTACATCAAGAGCAGCTTATTAGTCACAGGTATATATAAAGATTATTGTTTTGGAGCTTAAACTAGCTCCTTCATCAGGCAGATGGTGACAATGAAATGAGAGCATGAAACATAATGTGGGAACCAGAACCAATTGAAAGGCAACCCAACAGTGACCACTCCCAATATGCAGTAATCAATTAAGTATTGGTTGAACTAGATGGGCTTGACTGACTTGCCAGACAGTCACCACTGTGCCCAACTATCAGAATATTCCAATGTTTACCATTGGGGCACCATTAATCCTAGCAGCCACTTATTGGGCATATACTGTATGTATTGGTGTCATTTGTGCCCCAAGAAGATTTGGACCCAAGTGTGGCAACCACCTATAGTCCAAGATCGTGGATTGCTGTCTGCCTGGTGAAGAAGCAATTTTAACCCCCAAAATGCCATGTTTGTGTTGGGTAATAAGATGTTCTGGTGAATGTTTGGCCTTTGATGGCGGCATCATCTGCCATCAATGTCTGCAGCACTCTCCTGTGTTTGGCAGCAATACTGTTTGGAGCGCACCAGACCTTTTGCACACCTTGGAGACCTTATCCATAGTTGAGATTTTGGGCTCTCCAGATGCTTAAAAGCCAATGGAGGTTTCAAAGCCACGAGGTGCCTGCTTCTGGGGTTGTGAAGGTGTATTATGTTGTACGTGAATAAAAAAAAGAAAAACTTTAATAGTACTATAGGAAACTACTTGTATTCCAAGATGGTGGATTGTTGTCGGCCTGATGAAGGAGCTAATTTAGCCTCCAAAACGTCACTGTATTGGTGACGAATCAACTGCTCTTGGAGGATCGTAAGATGTTCTGTTGGAAGTTTTGGCTTTGAGAACTCTAGATGGTGGCGTCATCCACCATCATTCTCTGCAGCACTCTCCTGTGTTTGGCGGCAATACCGTTTGGAGGGCACCACACCTTCTGCATTCCTTGCCAGAGCCATATACAAGTCCAAAGGGGATCGAAGATTTGCAGTCCAGGGACCTCGCCTGTGGAACGCACTACCAACCACCATCCGACTGGAGTCGGACCACTTGGCCTTCAGGAGAAAGATTAAAACCCATCTCTTCTGAGGTCAAGGGGTTCCTTACCCATGAAATGAATACAGCGCCCAGAGGCGATTCAGTTCGCATGTGTTGTGCTTTACAAGTCTCTCTCTCTCTCTCTCTCTCTTGGAGACCTTTTCCATAGTTCAGATTTTGGGTTCTCCAGGTGCTTACAAGCCGATGGAGGTTTCAAAGCCAACAAGTAGGGTGACCACATTTCCAAACTGCCATTCAGGGACACATCTCGGGGTTGATGTGTGAATGTGCCACTTGCCACCATATGCAGTGTCGCTCGCCACCCATAGCCTGCCATCAGATGCAGTGCTGCTGTCACTCCCCCTCTACATGAGCCACGTGCGTAGAAGGAAAGGAGTGACATCACTATCTGGAGAGTGAAGATCACACCAGTCCCTGGGTGCTGGAGAAGGAGGAGGTGCCAAGGTGGGTGGGGACAGCATCGCTGCACTAGGCGCAGGCCTCGGTCTCACTGTCTGAGAGTAAATTGTCACTGGTTGCAAGATGCCAGGCAGAACCAGTTCCGGAAATTTAGTTATTAGTTAGTAGGGGGGTGGCTGTGTCCTCTATTTCATTCTGGGACATTGTATTGTCCCAGAATGAGGGTGCCCGGGACCCGGGACAGACATGTCAATTGTAGGACAGTCCCGGGCAATCCGGGACACGTGGGCACGCTACCAACAAGGTGCCTGCTTTTGAGGTTGTGAATGGTGTATTATGTTGTAAGTGAAAAAATAAAGGTTAAAGAACCCTACAGCAACACACTACAGTACTGTAATAAATAAGGTGACCCTGGCCTTCGCACGGGACAAAATCTACCAAATACGAATCCTTCCAACCGTAGCTGGGCTGCACTTTAAAGGGAACGTGTGCTGGTTTTTGTAAATATATTCCTTCCTTGATTTCTTTATTATGGTCAGGACTGAAAAATGAAATGTTTTTCTTTTATGTTTGTCATGTTAATATGAAATATTGCATATGAATATTTTTATTGTATTTTCATCTACAGGCGGAGCTCTTGAGCTTTTTCTGTTTTTCATATCCTAAGTGTACAAAGCCTGTAGCTCAAGCTGGAAATTATATACAGTAGATCGGAATGAGTCAGGACAGTGACTCCCCTCCCCTCCCCTCCCCCAGGGCTTTTTCACACCACAACGCACAGAAAAATGCCGTTAAATTCATCGATATGCTTTTTTTAATGGCTTACGCTACATTTACTGTGCATTGAAACGCGTTGCTATCTATTTTATTTCTGTGCAGGCTACCTTAGGGGGGGAAAAAACTTTATTTATTTTTTTGGTATTTTGTTAAGGATATTGTGTTGATGGTTTGTATGTTTTTGTGCTGCATAAAAATGTAGCATGCATATATTTTTTTATACACACATAAATTCCGCACATAGGCCTAAATTCTTTTTAGAGAGTCCTTGCATTGAACATGCATTAATCAGTGCGCGTCAAAGCAGCTCAACGCACCTGCTGTCAACACGCCCTCAAAAGCTGAAGTTTGGGCTAAACAGATAGGCCCGGATTCACATACATCGGCGCATATTTATGCGGGTGTAGCGTATCTAATATACGCTACGCCGACGCAGCGCACAGAGGCAAGCACTGGATTCACAAAGCACTTGCCCTCACTCGCTCTTAAAGATACGCTGGGTTTCCTCGGCATAAGCCAGCGTAGGTGGAAGTGGGCGTGAGCCATGCTAATGAGGCGTGACCCCGTGCAAATGATGGGGCAAGCGCGATAGAAGTACTTAAAATGAACAGTGCATGCGCCGTCCCGTGGCCGCATCCCTGTGCACATGCTCCCTAAGATACGACGGATCACTGCCTACGACGTGAACGTACTACGTAAACGACATAAGATACGACGGCTTGTGTTCCCTGGTCCATACCTTTGCATGGGTTGCGCCTCCTATATGGGGAATAACTTTACGCCAGATGTACGACTTACGCAAACCGCGTATATTATGTTATACATTCGTGAATCGCCGTATCTCCCTCATTTGCATATGTGCATAGAAAATCAATGGGAGCGGCAAATGCGCCCAGCGTAAATATGTGCCCACGATACGCCGGCTCAGGAAAGTTACGTCGGTCGGATGAAGCCTGTTTTTAGGCGTATCTCAGTTTATGGGTACGGCGCACAGATACGACGGCGCATACTTACACTTACGCGGCGTGTCTCGAGATACGTCGGCGTAAGTGCCTTGTGAATCCGGGCCATATAGTCTAAATCCATTCATCATGTGTGTTTTTACTTGAATCTTATTATGTAATTCCTTTAGATTTGTGGGGTAATCCAGCATGAAAAAAACTCCTTCTCTTCCCCTATGCAAAGTACAGAGCTTCCTGTAATAAAGACCACTCATTACTGCTCTCCCGCCTTGTGTAGGGTGACTGGTCTTGTCTCTGCCCCCTCTGGTCATTTTCTGTAAAGGGTGGGGCCTGCTGGGTCCCTCCCACACCTCTGCCCCGTCTCCTTGTGCAGGGTGACCAGTCTTGTTTCTGCCCCCTCCTGTAATTTTCTGTAGTGGGTGGGGCCTGCTGGGTCCCTCCCACACCTCCGCTCCCTCTCCTTGTGCAGGGTGACCGGTCTTGTCTCTGCCCCCTCCTGTCATTTTTTGTAGAGGGCACGGCCTGCTGGATCCCTGCCACACCTCTACTTCCTCTCCTTGTGCAGGATGACCGGTCTTGTCTCCGCCCTCTCAAGAAGTTTTCTGTAGAGGGTGGGGCCTGCTGGGTCCCTCCCACACCTGCCCCCGTTCTTTGTGCAGGGTGACTGGTCTTGTCTCCGCCCCCTCCTGTAGGTTTTTGTAGTGGGTGGGGCCTGTTGGGTCTCTTCCACACCTCTGCTCCCTCGCCTTTTGTAGGGTGACCGGTCTTGTCTGCACCCCCTCCTGTTGTTTTCTGTAGTGGGTGGGGTCTGCTGGGTCCCTCCCACACCTCTGCCCCTGATCTTTGTGTAGAGTGACCGGTCTTGTCTCCACCCCCTCCTGTTGTTTTCTGTAGTGGGTGGGGCCTGTTGGGTCCCTCTCACACCTCTGCTCCATTTCCTTGTGTAGGGTGACCAGCCTTGTCTCTGCCCCCCCTCCTGTCGTCTTCTGTAGTGGGTGGGGCTTTCTTGTTCCCTCCCACACCTCTGCTCCCTCTCCTTGTGTCGGCTGACTGGTCTTGTCTCCGCCCCCTCCTGTAGTTTTCTGGAGTGGGTGGGGCCTGCTGAGTCCCTCCCACACCTTTGCCCCTTCTCTTTTTTTGCAAGGTGACCAGTCTTGTTTCCACCCCCCTCCAATAGTTTTCTGTAGTGGGTGGGGCCTGCTGAGTCCCTCCCACAGCTCTGCTCTCTGCACATGACTATGATGTCACTGCTATTTTTACAAAATAATATTTGGGTTTGCAAAGGCATTTGATGCAAACAAAATGGGTTTATATCCTTTGTAGCCATTGAGGAATATATTTAAATGAAGTATTTTTTGTAAAAAAAAACAAATATTGTATATATACTGTATATATATAGTGAACTAAACAGACAAAAAAATATAAGTTTAAACATGTTTACAAAAATTATATTTACTCCAAACCTCTTTTGTTTCCCTATTAATCCTTGCAACAAAAAAAATTGCGTATTTTTTAAATCAACATGGATATTGTGTTTCCCGCGTTCCTTGTTACCGAACAATTCTGATTGATAAGAGTCACAGGCAGGGATCTGAAGAAGAAAAGTATCTTACAATGGAAGACCCTGATACGTTACCAACACCCCTGGTTTGACTAGGAAAGAGGAGAGGTTCCCCCAGGGTGGGGCTTTAACGGTAACAATGAGTAGAGAAAGTATAAGGTACAATAAAATGTATTATGAAAAAATACAAATCAAAAATTATGATAAGCAACACAATTGTTTAAAAACAAGGTACGTCACTGAGTGGTGTGTATGTCCGCAGGGATGAGTTCAGGCCCTACGCGTTTCAGGAAATCCGTCCCTTCTTCAGGGGCCAGAGTCCATGCGACAATTATACCATCACCACGTATGTAGACCAAAAGGACCGAAGAGCACCATAGTAACAATTCCCTACGGTGGATAGGGAGCCAACCGAGAGGACACAGAGGCGTGTCCCAGAACTCCTGAGGGCAGACCCTGGGCGAGCAGAAGGAGATGTGGAAAGAAGACCACACGGCTCCTGTAATGGAACTAAGATTGCTTGGAGTAGCGCACGGAAGCAGTCAAAAGGTCCCAGGAATATGGTCCCAAATGTTTAAAAAATAGTCAGGCGCCCAAGGGGGGAGAAATCCAAACTAGGGTCTATTTATATAGGTGGAGCTCCTACAAGGGAGCAGGAGGTAAGTCCCAAATTGAATTGATTGTATGGGTAGGACTGCTGCAAATGAGCAGGGGGTGAGCCAGGGACCATCCCAGAAGTTCAGATAGACAGCAGTGTGATCACACAAATTGTCCAACATACAGGAAGAATGTTGGTAGGTGGCAGCAGACAGCCGGCGCTTCTGGCAGCAGACAGCCGGCGCCGGAGTTCTGGGACACGCCTCTGTGTCCTCTCGGTTGGCTCCCTATCCACCTTAGGGAATTGGTACTATGGTGCTCTTCGGTCCTTTTGGTCTACATACGTGGTGATGGTATAATTGTCGCATGGACTCTGGCCCCTGAAGAAGGGACGGATTTCCTGAAACGCGTAGGGCCTGAACTCATCCCTGCGGACATAAACACCACTCAGTGACGTACCTTGTTTTTAAACAATTGTGTTGCTTATCATAATTTTTGCTTTGTATTTTTTCATAATAAATTTTATTGTACCTTATACTTTCTCTACTCATTGTTACCGTTAAAGCCCCACCCTGGGGGAACCTCTTTCACAGGCAGGGATGGACTTGCCATTGGGACTACAGGGAGTTTCCCCGGGGGCCGATGGCTCAGTGGGCCGGCTTCAGTGACAACGGACCGCCGCCCCCCTCCGCTCCTCTGTCTCTCCCTCCCGCAGTGCTCACCTGGGGGAGAACAGAGAAGCAGGGGGAGGGGACAGACAGCTGACTCAACAGCTATGGCCTGGGAGTTTCTCACCAAACTGATTCTTTGCCCCGGGTGAAATAATGTCTAGCTTCCCCACTGGTACTGCCTATAAGAGTACCAGTACCAGCCGTTCTACTCTAAAGTAGAACGGCTAGTGGCTAGTGAAGGAGGAGAGGGGGCTTGGGTGGCCGGGGGGGAGTTGACTGGCCACCATGGGAGAGACCTTGTCAAAGTGGGCCAGTCTGGATGAAGTCCAGGGCCAAATTTCTGTCCCAGTCCAGACCTGGTCACAGGAGACAGAGAGATAGAAGCTCGTTTTGTAGAGGGGTTCATGATGTCCCACATTTGGTGTTTCTTAGGCCCGGGGAGGTCCGGTGGAGTTCACATGATGGGAGGAAGAACTTCCTTTATGTTGTCACCATTTCAGATCTTAGGTTTGTGTAGCGTGATGTTGCTTGTCTACAGGAGGAACCCTTCAAATAACAACTTTCAGCTCTCGGGGAACCCCTGCTGATAATTACTCATCTACAGCTCACGAGACATTTGTGTGAACAGTAAGATGTGGATCTAAGAATAAAGAAGAAGAAAGAATGCCGTGTACTCATCATTGGTGATCAGTGAGAAGAATGTCCCTTACATTGGTGATCAGTGAGAAGAATGTCCCTTACATTGGTGATCAGTGAGAAGAATGTCCCTTACATTGGTGATCAGTGAGAAGAATGTCCCTTACATTGGTGATCAGTGAGAAGAATGTTCCTTACATTGGTGATCAGTGGGAAGAATGTTCCTTACATTGGTGATCAGTGGGAAGAATGTTCCTTACATTGGTGATCAGTGGGAAGAATGTCCCTTACATTGGTGATCAGTGAGAAGAATGTTCCTTACATTGGTGATCAGTGAGAAGAATGTTCCTTACATTGGTGATCAGTGGGAAGAATGTCCCTTACATTGGTGATCAGTGAGAAGAATGTTCCTTACATTGGTGATCAGTGAGAAGAATGTTCCTTACATTGGTGATCAGTGAGAAGAATGTCCCTTACATTGGTGATCAGTGAGAAGAATGTCCCTTACATTGGTGATCAGTGAGAAGAATGTCCTTACATTGGTGATCAGTGAGAAGAATGTCCCTTACATTGGTGATCAGTGGGAAGAATGTTCCTTACATTGGTGATCAGTGAGAAGAATGTCCCTTACATTGGTGATCAGTGAGAAGAATGTCCTTACATTGGTGATCAGTGAGAAGAATGTCCCTTACATTGGTGATCAGTGAGAAGAATGTCCCTTACATTGGTGATCAGTGAGAAGAATGTCCCTTACATTGGTGATCAGTGAGAAGAATGTTCCTTACATTGGTGATCAGTGGGAAGAATGTTCCTTACATTGGTGATCAGTGGGAAGAAAGTCCCTTACATTGGTGATCAGTGAGAAGAATGTCCCTTACATTGGTGATCAGTGAGAAGAATGTCCCTTACATTGGTGATCAGTGGGAAGAATGTTCCTTACATTGGTGATCAGTGGGAAGAATGTCCCTTACATTGGTGATCAGTGGGAAGAATGTCCCTTACATTGGTGATCAGTGAGAAGAATGTCCCTTACATTGGTGATCAGTGAGAAGAATGTTCCTTACATTGGTGATCAGTGGGAAGAATGTTCCTTACATTGGTGATCAGTGAGAAGAATGTTCCTTACATTGGTGATCAGTGGGAAGAATGTCCCTTACATTGGTGATCAGTGAGAAGAATGTCCCTTACATTGGTGATCAGTGGGAAGAATGTCCCTTACATTGGTGATCAGTGGGAAGAATGTCCCTTACATTGGTGATCAGTGAGAAGAATGTTCCTTACATTGGTGATCAGTGAGAAGAATGTTCCTTACATTGGTGATCAGTGGGAAGAATGTCCCTTACATTGGTGATCAGTGGGAAGAATGTTCCTTACATTGGTGATCAGTGAGAAGAATGTCCCTTACATTGGTGGTCAGTGGGAAGAATGTTCCTTACATTGGTGATCAGTGAGAAGAATGTCCCTTACATTGGTGATCAGTGGGAAGAATGTTCCTTACATTGGTGATCAGTGAGAAGAATGTCCTTACATTGGTGATCAGTGAGAAGAATGTCCCTTACATTGGTGATCAGTGAGAAGAATGTTCCTTACATTGGTGATCAGTGAGAAGAATGTCCCTTACATTGGTGATCAGTGGGAAGAATGTCCCTTACATTGGTGGTCAGTAGGAAGAATGTCCCTTACATTGGTGATCAGTGGGAAGAATGTCCCTTACATTGGTGATCAGTGAGAAGAATGTTCCTTACATTGGTGATCAGTGGGAAGAATGTTCCTTACATTGGTGATCAGTGAGAAGAATGTTCCTTACATTGGTGATCAGTGAGAAGAATGTCCCTTACATTGGTGATCAGTGGGAAGAATGTTCCTTACATTGGTGATCAGTGGGAAGAATGTTCCTTACATTGGTGATCAGTGAGAAGAATGTCCCTTACATTGGTGATCAGTGAGAAGAATGTCCCTTACATTGGTGATCAGTGGGAAGAATGTCCCTTACATTGGTGATCAGTGAGAAGAATGTTCCTTACATTGGTGATCAGTGAGAAGAATGTCCCTTACATTGGTGATCAGTGAGAAGAATGTTCCTTACATTGGTGATCAGTGAGAAGAATGTTCCTTACATTGGTGATCAGTGGGAAGAATGTCCCTTACATTGGTGATCAGTGGGAAGAATGTTCCTTACATTGGTGATCAGTGGGAAGAATGTTCCTTACATTGGTGATCAGTGGGAAGAATGTTCCTTACATTGGTGATCAGTGGGAAGAATGTTCCTTACATTGGTGATCAGTGAGAAGAATGTCCCTTACATTGGTGATCAGTGAGAAGAATGTCCCTTACATTGGTGATCAGTGAGAAGAATGTCCCTTACATTGGTGATCAGTGAGAAGAATGTCCCTTACATTGGTGATCAGTGAGAAGAATGCTCCTTACATTGGTGATCAGTGGGAAGAATGTTCCTTACATTGATGGTCGGTGGGAAAATGACCCTGTACATAGATGGTCGGGGCAGACACACACTCAGGCCTTACTCCCATTGTCTGCCCCTGGCCTCCACATGTGGATCATCAGTGAGGGAGATAAAACAAACTTTTCCACACCAGGACTTCAGGACGGTTTCCTCCAGAGAAAAGTCCATTAGCAATCTCCTACAGGCCCTCAGCTTAGCTCCTGCTGAGGCCCAGACTGCAATCTCGTGTCTCTGTAAAGCTTCCTCCAAGGACTGGAACCCTACCTGGATCCTGGACATTTATCACCACCCCAGCCACCTTCTGGACGCCTCCTTCCAGGAGCTGTCTGGACCGTGATACATTTTCATGCTGGTCCTCTCCCTGTCCCCCCTTATATTCTGGAAGCTTTTTCCAGAAGACATTTCTAGATTTTTATTTTAAAGGTAAAATTAAGACCTTTTGGCAGGGCTTAAGGTGCCCTAGTGGGGACACTGTGTAATTGCACTTACTAATGCCTACCACGGAGCATGTACCGGCCTCCACCAACTCAGCAGTCCCGTCACCTCACTCCCAGTGACAATGTTCCTTATGTTACTATTGGACACAGGAAAGACACTTTGTTTACAATTCCATAACTCCATGCTTGGTCTCCTTCCCGGTGCTCCCATCTACATCTCTCTCATCTCATCCCATCCCTCTCTCTCTCCAGGCTGGGTCCCTAGGTACTCTGTGTTGTGAGGACAGTCCCGGTATGTGGAGATCTGGTCCAGTGGCGGCTGGTGCTACCAGTCGGTCGGGTCATCAGGAGCACTGGAGGACTTACCCCATCTATGGTGGGCAGCGCTTCACCTGAGCGGTGGGCGGCGGCATTCTCTTCCCCTGCTCTCCTCCGCAGGCATCATGGGCGGCTTCTCCTTCCCCTGCTCTCCTCCAGTGGCGTCACTAGGGTTGGTGTCACCCAGTGTGAAAAAAATGGTGTCACCCCCCACCAACTATAGTCCCCCCTCAGTACAGACCCCCCTCCCGCAGTATAGATCCCTCTCCTTCAATACAGACCCCCCACTAAGTACAGACCCCCTCCATCAATATAGACCCCCCTCCCTCAGTACAAACCTCCCCCCCTCAGTACAGACACCCCCTCAGTGCAGACCCCTTCATCAGTACATACACCCCCACCTCAGTGCAGACACTCCCACCTCAGTGCAGACCCCCCATCAGTACAGACACCCCCACCTCAGTGCAGACCCCCATCAGTACAGACACCCCCACCTCAGTGCAAACCCCCCAATCAGTACAGACACCCCCACCTCAGTGTAGACCCCCCAATCAGTACAGACACCCCCACCTCAGTGCAGACCCCCCCTCAGTTCAGACCCCCCTCTGCAGACCCACCCCCAGCATTACAGACTCCCCCTCTCAGTGCAGACCCCTCCATCAGTACAGACACCCCCACCTCAGTGCAGAACCCCCCAGTGCAGACCCCCTCACTACAGACACCCCCCTCACTGCAGACCCCCCAGCAGTGCAGACCCCCCAGCAGTACAGACACCCCCTCCCCTCAGTGCAGACCCCCCCCCATCAGAATAGACACCCCTCTTATAGACCTCAGAACAGCAGATATACACAGCGTGAGAGAATTAGCGGTGTGTCTATGTAAACAAGGCAGATCGCCGTTCTGTTAGTAGGGGAGGAGGAGATTCTGTGTTTCTGCTAAGCAGGAACCCGGATCTTTGTCTTCTCACAGCAAAAGCACCTCCCCCCACACACAGTTAGTAAGCAGCTCCCTAGGAAGACATTTAACCCTTTCTTCGTCTCTGGTGTTAACCTCTTCCCAGCCAGTGTCATTGGTACAGTGACAGTGCATATTTTTTAGCACCGATCACTGTATTGGTGTCACTGCTCCCCAAAAAAAAGTGTCGCTTAGTGTCCAATTTGTCCGCCGCAATGTAGCAGTCCCGCTATAAGTCACTGATCACCGCCATTACTTGTAAAATAAATTAAAAAAGATTCCCATAGTTTGTAGACGCTCTAACTTTTGCGCGAAAAGGATCGCTTGGAACTTTATCTCTGGAACACGGCTGCTTCCTTCTATCTTTCCTCCTTGTGTCGTGTTTCTTTATCACCGCTGGTTTGAGAACAATTCTAGGCGTAAATATAATATTTTGACATTTAGCCGCCACAACAAGTAAAATGTTTTATTTTTGATTTTCCTTCTCTTTTATCTAATCTATATAAAAAAAGAACAAAATAAAATAAAAACGTGGGGGCTTTACTTTAAATATATTTTAAGTCATTGGTTATGTTGATGCTGCAACACAGCAATAAAATAAACTCAAAATATTCATTTCATTTGGTTTGTCTTACGGAAAAAAAAAAAAATTAATAAACAATTTTTTTTTCTCTGAATATTTTGGTCTCTGTCTTTGTCATTTGAACTTTTTTTTTTAGTATAATATTTAATATAATGAAAAAAAAAAATGTGGTTACAGTTAGGGTTGAGCGAACCTGAACGGTACAGACTTTGGGTTTTTCCCGAACCCGGACCCGAACCCGAATAGTTGGAAAAAGTTCGGGTTCGGAGTTCGGGTATGTTTTGGCGCGCTGCACGGCAGCCAATCGCCATTCGTGTTACTACTGTGACTGGGAACTGATCACAGCCATGCCTACTTATGGCATGGCTGTGATTGGCCAGTGCAGCATGTGACCCATCATGTGACGTGCCTCTATATTAGATAGAGGCACACAGCACAGATCGTCACTCTGCTTCACTCTAGATAGGGAAAGGCTGCTGGAATCTGCTGCTTAGGGAAAGTCTTAGGTGTATCTGGCTCGTTGTCACTGTGCTTCACTTATGTGAGGGAAAGGTTGCTGAATCTGCTCAGGGACAGTGTTAGGTCTATGCTGGTATACTGCTCCAGAAATATCAAGAGGCACACTTTATTCCTTAGATATCTGCATCATCTTATGGCATCTGGCTCGTTGTCACTGCTTCACTTATGTGAGGGGAAGGTTCCTGATTCTGCTGAGGGAAAGTGTTAGGTGTATGTTGCTCCAAAAATATCAACAAGCACTGTATTCCTGTGACATCTGCTGTGCTTCATATAGTTTAGGAATTTTGTTCAACTATAGTGGCAGTCCGCACTCTATAGGTGACTCTGAATATTTCAACAGCACTACACCTGCCACACCACCTGTGCACCTGTGATATACTGTGTTTCTGTCAAGTACATAGTCAGGCAGGCACAGGTTCCTGAAATATTTTTTCTATAGGGGCAGTCAGCACTCTATAGGTGACTCTGTATATTTCAACAGCACTGCACCTGTCCCCTGTGATATACTGTCTGTGCAGTACATTGTTTAGGGCTGGGTTCCTGCTTCTTGCTATAGGTGGAGAAATATATAGGTGAATCTCTGCCCATTTCACCAGCACTCCACCTTTCCCCTGTGATATATAGTGTTGAGCAGAATATGCCATATTCGATTTCGCGATATATCTCGAATATATATTCGAATATTCGAGATATATTCGCTAAATTCGAATATTCGTGATATTTTATCGAAATTAAATGATTGCGATTTTTCGCTATTGCGAATGCGAAAATAATTGCGATTTTTTGATAACTGCGGTAGGAGCACTCTGATTGGCTCAGAATATTCGTGATATTTTATCGAAATATCGCAACATGCGAATGCGATATTTATTGCGCAATTTCGAGAAATGCTGGAGGAGCGCTCTGATTGGCTCAGAATATTCGTGATATTTTATCGAAATATCGCAACATGCGAATGCGATATTTATTGCGCAATTTCGACAAATGCTGTAGGAGCACTCTGATTGGCTCAGAATATTCGTGATATTTTACAATACAAAATAATTGCGAATATTCGGCAAATGCGGAAGGAGCACTCTGATTGGCTCAGAATATTCTTGATATTTTACAATACAAAATAATTGCGAATATTCGGCAAATGCAGAAGGAGCACTCTGATTGGCTCAGAATATTTGTGATATTTTACAATACAAAATAATTGCGAATATTCGGCAAATGCGGAAGGAGCACTCTGATTGGCTCAGAATATTCGTGATATTTTACAATACAAAATAAAAAGTGTTTTGCATTGGTGGTGATTCTTTACTCTATCCATCTGTCACAGCCGTTTGTCAATCAAACACCTTGAAGATTGAACACGTTCATGCTGCATGCTTTGGACTTTTTTTCACTTCACATATCAAAGACATTTTTATGAAAGATTATTTTTCTATTATTGGGACTATATTTCTTTATATATTTGTTTCACTGTGTATTTCACAAGTTATTTGCGCTTGCTTATTTTATAATTTGCCCACATGTCTTGTCACTAGACATATTTTTTATTCTTGTAGAGCGACTCCATTTTCTGTCTTGTATTAATTTATGTTGTATAACATTTTTGAGTTGCTGCTGTATTCTCCCCTTTTTTAAGGTATGCGCAATTTTTTCCTTCTTACAAAAAATAATAATATCAAACATACAAATATTCATAACAGAAACATACACAAAGCCCCCCCCTTTTGCATCAGAGACAATCAGAGTTCTCCTACCACAGTTATCGAAAATTCGCAATCATTTTCGCATTCGCAATAGCGAAAAATCGCAATTTTTTTTTTTTTCAATTTGGCAACATAAAAGGATCGCCTCAGCTTAGCTACTCGGCCCAGGGTCTCTAATCATACCAGCAATGCTTTTAGACGTCGATAGGATGTGATCTGTTTTAAAAATCAAATTGAAAAAATGCGAATATTCGGAATTGCGAATATTCACTGCGAAATTCGAAATATAGCGCGATTTCTCGAATATGCTATATTCGAGTCGAATATTCGCAATGCGAATATTCGTGAGCAACACTAGTGATATACTGTCTGTACTTTTCTCCACTCTACGCTTCAGGTAGCGCTCAGCAGTCGAAGTCAGCATCTTCTTTCTGCCACGACCAGGTAGCGTTTCAACAGTGCCCTTTGCCTTGAATTTTGCATTGACTACTGTATTACAAAACCAATTGATGTCATATTAGTTGCATATGGTTCTTTATGAAGTCCTTGTAGGATTTCATTCTGAATACAATTACAAATGTACACTTAATTCCCTAAAACCCTTTACAGCATTGGGGGGTTGAATAATTTTGAACAAAACTGTATGGACCTCGTCCTCCAAGGTCAAAATCATTATATTTTTTATTTTTATTTTTTTTATGTTATTTTAAGTTATTTCCCTATCCACATTTATTTCCAGAGTACTTGCCATGCTCTTCCCGACATTTTGCTGCCATTTGCAGCCCTCCAGCCCTTTCCCTTAGTTTTTTAGAGACATTTTTGTAGTCAAAAGTCCAAGTCCCCATTGACTTCAATGGGGTTCGGGTTCGGGTCAAAGTCCGGGTTCGGGTTCGGTCCCGAACCCGAACTTTTTTTTCAAAGTCCGGATTCGGGTCCGAACCCGAACATCCAGGTGTCCGCTCAACTCTAGTTACAGTGCCTTGAGAAAGTATTCATACCCCTTGAAATTTCCCACATTTTATTATTATTATTATTATTTTATTATTTTACTATTATTATTATTACTATTATATTATTATCATGTATATGTGTGTTACTGGCTCAGTTGTAAGATTATATATATACACACAGTGCCTTGAAAAAGTATTCATACTCCTTGAAATTTCCCACATGTTGTCACATTACAACCACAAACGTAAATGTATTTTATTGGGATTTTATGTGATAGACCAACACACAGTGGGCCCAGATTCAGAAAGAGATACAACGGTGTATCTCCTGATCCGCCGTCGTATCTCTGAGTTCCGTCGGTCGGATCTATGCGGCTGATTCATAGAATCAGTTCCGCATAGATCTCCCTAAGATCCGACTGGTGTAAGTGACTTACACCGTCGGATCTTAGGCTGCAATCTCCTGCCGGCCGCTAGGTGTCGCCTCGGTCTTTTATGCGTCGGATATGCAAATGAGGAGAACCGGCGATTCAGAAACGAACGCCCGCCCGTCGCTTTTTTTTTTACATCGTTTGCGTTCGGCTTTTTCCGGCGGATAGTTACCCCTGCTATATGAGGGGTAGCTAATGTTAAGTATGGCCGTCATTCCCGCGCCGAGTTTCAAATTTTTACGTAGTTTGCGTAAGTCGGTCTGGAATACGGATGGCCGCAATTGACGTTGCCGCCGAAAACAGTGACGTCCTAGCGACGTCATTTGGAGCATGCGCACTGGGTAATTTCGCCGGCGGCGCATGCGCAGTTAAATCGGCGCGGGAACACGCCTGATTTAAATTGTACACTCCCCCTAGCCGCGGAATTTGAATTCCTCCGGGGGAGTTACGATCCGACGGTGCAATTTTCGAGGCAAGTGCTTTATGAATACTGCACTAGCCTCGCAAAATTGCACCGGCGGATCGTAAATCACATAGATTAGCGGATCTTTAGATCCCCATAATCTATGTGAATATAGCCAAGTGTCACATAATTGTGAAGTGGAAGGAAAATTATACAAATAAATATGTGAAAAGTGTGGGGGGAGGGGCATTTGTATGGCGCCCCCCGGAGTCAATACTTTGTAGAACCCCCTTTCTCTACAAGTCTTTTTGGGGGTATCTCTACCAGCTTTGCACATCTAGAGAGGAACATTTCTCCTCCATTCTTCTTCTCTGTAAAATATCTCACGCTCTGTCAGATTGGATGGAGAGCGTCTGTGATCAGCAATTTTCAGGTCTTGCCACAGATTCTCAATGGGATTTAGGTCTGGACTGTGACTGGGCCATTCTAACACATGAATAGGCTTTGATCTAAACCATTCCATTGTAGCTCTGGCTGTACTTTAGGGTCGTTGTCCTGCTGGAAGGTGAACCTCCCTCCGGTCTTAAGTCTTTTGCCGACTCTAAGGCCCCGTAAACACGAGAGGATCGATCCGCTGAAATTTATCCGCGGACCTGTTTCAGCGGATAGATCCCCTGGTGTGTACGATCCAGCGGATATTTTTCCGCGGATTTTTTCCCCCGGGGATGGATTTCCAGCGGATCAAGATTTCTTAGCATGCTAAGAAATCTATCCGCTGGAATCCAGTCCAGCGGATTGATCCGCTGGTCTGTACAGACTCAGCGGATCAATCCGTCCCATTGCATCCCTCGCATGCGTCGTAATGATTCGACGCATGCGTGGAATTCCTTATATGACAGCGTCACGCACGTCGCCGCGTCATCATCGCGGCGACGGCGCGACACGTCACCGCGGAGGGAATTCCGCGGGGATTTTGATCTCATGGTTAGTACAACCATGAGATCAAAATCCGCCAGAGGATTTATCCGCGGAAACGGTCCCCCGGACCGTTTCCGCGGATCGATCCTCTCGTGTGTACGGGGCCTAACAGGTTTTCTTCTAAGATTGTCCTGTATTTGTCTCCATCCATCTTCCCATCAACTCTGACCAGCTTCCCTGTCCCTGCTGAAGAAAAGCATCCCCACCACCTGATGCTGCCACCACCATGTTTCACAGTGGGGATGGTGTGTTCAGGATGATGTGCAGTGTTAGTTTCCACCACATATAGCTTTTTGCTTTTAGGATAAAAAGTAGAATTTTGGTGTCATCTGACCAGAGCACCTTCTTCCACATGTTTGCTGTGTCCCCTCCCCCACATGGCTTCTCACAAACTGCAAACAGGACTTCTTGGGCCAGATCCACAAACGAATTACGCCGGCGTATCTATTGATACGGCTGCGTAATTTTTAAAGTTCCCGCGTCGTATCTTTGTTTTGTATCCACAAAACAAGATACGACTGCATCTGGGCTCGATCCGACAGGCGTACGTCTTAGTACGCCGATGGATCTTAGGTGCATTTTTCCGCTGGCCGCTAGGTGGCGTTTCCGTCGAAATCCGCGTTGAGTATGCAAATTAGCTAGATACGGCGATCCATGAACGTACGTCCGTCCGGCGCATTTTTTTATGTCGTTTGCGTTTGGCTTTTTCCGAGGTATAGTTACCCTTGCTATATGAGGCCCAGCCAATGTTAAGTATGGCCGTCGTTCCTGCGTCAAATTTTAAAAATGTTACGTCATTTGCGTAAGTCGTTCGCGAATAGGGCTTTGCGTAGAATGACGTCACCGTCGTAAATATTGGCTGTTCCGGTTTATTTTGGAGCATGCGCACTGGGATACCCCCACGGACGGCGCATGTGCAGTTGAAAAAAAACGTCATTTTCGTCGAGTCAAGACGTATTTACATAAAACACGCCCCCATCACATCCATTTGAATAGCGCGCCCTTACGCCGCCAAAGATACACTACACCGCCGTAAATTACGGCGCGCTTGCTTTGAGGATACCAAAAAAAATAAGTAAGTTACGGCGGCGTAGTGTATCTTAGATACGCTACGCCCGGCGCAAATATGCGCCGATGTATGTGGATCTTCCCCCTTATGTCTTTCTTTCTCCAATGTCTTTCTTCTTGTCACTCTTCCATAAAGGGCAGATTTGTGGAGAGACCACTAATAGTTGTCCTGTGGACAGATTCTCCCCCCTGAGCTGTGCAGCTCCTCCAGAGTTACCATGGGCCTCTTGGTTGCTTCTCTGATGAATGCTCTCCTTGCCCGGCCCGGTCAGTTTAGGTGGACGGCCATGTCTTGGAGGGTTTGCGGATGTGCCCATACTCTTTCCATTTTCCGATGATGGATTGAACAGAAGCTCTGTGAGATCTTCAAAGCTTGGGAGATTTTTTTATAACCTAACCCTGCTTTATACTTCTCCACAACTTCATCCCTGACCCGTCTGG
The DNA here is from genome assembly GCF_905171775.1 of Rana temporaria. Classification (NCBI taxonomy): domain Eukaryota; kingdom Metazoa; phylum Chordata; class Amphibia; order Anura; family Ranidae; genus Rana; species Rana temporaria. The sequence goes on from NC_053493.1 coordinate 4,941,905, forward strand.
TGTGTTCCTCGGCCTTCATGATGCTGTTTGTTCACTAAGGTTCTCTAACAAACCTCTGAGGGCTTCACAGAACAGCTGCATTCATACTGAGATTACATGACACACAGGTGGACTCTGTTTACTAATTAGGTGACTTCTGAAGGCAATTGGTTCCTCTAGATTTTAGTTATCAGAGTAACGGGGGCTGAATACAAATGCCCCTCCCCCCCAAACTTTTCACAGATTTATTTGTATCATTTATAATTTTCCTTCCACTTCACAATTATGTGTCACTTTGTGTTGGTCTCCCACATAAAATCCCAATAAAATACATTTACATTTTGGCTGTAACATGACAAAATGTGGGAAATTTCACAGGGTATGAATACTTTTTCAAGGTTTGTATGTATGTATATGTATGTGTGTGTGTATATATATATATATAAAATCTTACAAATGTGCCAGTAACACACATATACCGTATTTATCGGCGTATACCGCGCACTTTTTTGCCCTTAAAATCAGGGCAAAATCGTGGGTGCGCGATATACGCCGATACTCGCTTCCTGCGCTGTGTTTGAACGCCGCCGCCGCCGACATATACCGAGCACAGTACACTCGGCCAGGCTCGGCTCCCCTCGCGGTTATGCGAGAGGAGCCGAGCGTGGCCGAGTGTACTGCGCTCGGTATATGTCGTCGGCGGCGTTCAAACACAGCGCAGGAAGCGGGGATTAGCTCAGAGACAGCACGGGAGAAGCGGGGAGGACACCACGAAGGCCGCAGACGGACGCCGGACCGGACAAGGCCGCCGATGGACGCCGGGCAAGACACCGAAACTGTAATGCCGGGTACACACGAGAGGATAAATCTGCGGATAAATCCTCTGGCGGATTTTGATCTCCTGGTTTGTACTAACCAGGAGATCAAAATCCCTGCGGAATTCCGTCCGCGGTGACGTGTCGCGCCGTCGCCGCGATGATGACGCGGCGACGTGCGCAACGCTGTCATATAAGGATATCCACGCATGCGTCGAATCATTACGACGCATGCGAGGGATGTGTTCGGACGGATCGATCCGGTGAGTCTGGACAGACCACCGGATCGATTCCAGCGGATAGATTTCTTAGCATGCTAAGAAATTTTTATCTGCTGGAAATCGGTCGGCCCGAAAAAAATCTGCGTAAAAATATCCGCTGGGTTGTACACACCAGCGGATCTATCCGCTGGAACTGATCCGCAGATCAATTCCAGCGGATAGATCCTCTCCTGTGTACGGGGCCTAAGAAGTAAAAAAAATAAATTCCAGGAATTTCACGTCTAGATTAGGGGTGCGCGCTATAGGCAGATAAATACGGTACATGATAATAATATAATAGTAATAATAATAGTAAAATAAAATAATATGATAACATCATAATAATAGTAATAATAAAATAATAAAAATAAAATAATAGAATACATTTACATTTTGGCTGTAACATGAGAAAATTTGGAAAATTTCACAGGGTATGAATACTTTTTCAAGGCACTGTGTATATGTATGTGTGTGTATATGTATGTGTGTGTATATGTATGTGTGTGTATATGTATGTGTGTGTATATGTATGTGTGTGTATATGTATGTGTGTGTATATGTATGTGTATATATATATATAAAATCTTACAAATGTGCCAGTAACACACATATACATGATAATAATATAATAGTAATAATAATAGTAAAATAATATGATAATAATAATAAAATAATAATAATAATAAAATACAAATATTAAATCCCCATAATCCCTTATTGCCCGAGGGCCCCATAATCCCCTATTGCCCGAGGGCCCCATAATCTCCTATTGCCCGAGGGGCCCCATAATCTCCTATTGCCCGAGGGGCCCCATAATCCCCTATTGCCCGAGTGCCCCATAATCTCCTATTGCCCGAGGGCCCCATAATCTCCTATTTCCCGAGGGCCCCATAATCTCCTATTGCCCGGGGGCCCCATAATCTCCTATTGCCCGGGGGCCCCATAATTTCCTATTGCCCAGGGGCCCCATGAGTTGTCAGTCTGCCCCTTGCTACATGTGACACGACATTAATCACTGCTCCTGATGAGAGGGAACAGACGATCAGTGTCCAGTCACTAGGCAGAACAGGGAGATGCCTTGTTTACACGTGATCAGCCGTGTCCAATCACGGCTGATCACTTTGTAAACAGGAAGAGACCATCAGTGCAGCATACCAGCGCCGCCTATGAGTGCCCATCAGTGCCACCTCATCGGTGCCCATCAGTGCCGCCATATCAGTGCCCATAATTGAAGAAGAAAATTTACTTATTTACAAAAAAAAAATAACAGAAAAAAATAAAAACATATTTTTTTTCAAAAATGTCCATCTTTTTTTAGTTGTTGCGCAAAAAATAAAAATCGCAGAGGTGATCAAATACCACCAAAAGAAAGTTCTCTTTGTGGGAACGAAATGATAAAAATTTCATTTGGGTACAGTGTTGTACGACTGCGCAATTGTCATTCAAAGTGCGACAGCGCTGAAAGCTGGAAATTGGCCTGGGCAGGAAGGGGGGTAAGTGCCCCCCGGTATGGAAGCAGTTAATGGCATCCCAGTCTTAAGCCTCGTACACACGCCCGGATTTTCCGCAGACAAAGCGTAGGACTTTTGTCTGGCCGTAGTTCACATACAAACAGCAAAGAATTGTCGGCCAACAAACACAAAAACTACGCGGCTTTTCAGCTCTTTGGCGCCACCCTTTGGGCAACTTCTGCTAATGTTGTGTTATGGTCGGAGAGCATTGCTTCTGAGCATGCGTGTTTGTACTTTGGAGTTTTTGTCCGTACACACGATCGGATAATCCGACAACGCGCATTTGTGGGCGCACAATTTTAAAGCGCGCCGTCCCACATTTGTTGGCGGAAAGTCCGACAACAATTGTCCGATGGAGCGTAAAACGGTCAGATTTTCCGACAACGGCCCGGTCGTCACGCAATTCCCGTCGGATAATCCGATCGCGTGTATGAGGCTTTAGTCCGGAGGGTTCAATATTGAGTTGGCCCCGCCCCTTTGCAATTTTCTCCTCTAGTATACACTGTGGGCCAGATTCTCAAAGGCCTTACGACGGCGCAACGCCATTTGCGCCGTCGTAAGTCCTAATCCGAGCCGTCGTATCTATGCGCCTGATTCTTAGAATCAGTTACGCATAGATATCCATTAGATCCGACAGGCGTAAGGCTCTTACGCTGTCAGATCTTAGCTGCATTTTTTTTCCCCTGCCGCTAGGTGTCGCCGCCGTCGTTTTCCCCGTCGTCTATGCAAATTAGCTATGTACGCGAGATTCCCGAACGTACGCGCGGTCGACGCAGAGAATTTACGACGTTTCCGTAGCTTTTGCGACGCGTAAAGTTGCCCCTGCTATATGAGGGGCAACCAATGTTAAGTACGGCCGTCGTTCCCGCGTCGCAATTTAAAAAAGTTACGTCGTTTGCGTAAGTCGTCCGTGAATGACGCTGGACGCCGTTTACGTTAACGTCGAAACCAATGACGTCCTTGCGACGTCATTTAGCTCAATGCACGTCGGGAAATTTCTGGGGACGGCGCATGCGCAGTACGATCGGCGCGGGAACGCGCCTAATTTAAATGATCCACGCCCACCTACCCGGATCATTTGAATTAGGAGACGGTCAGAGACTGCAGACATAGTACAGGAGATGGTCAGAGACTGAGGACATAATACAGGAGACGGTCAGAGACTGCAGACATAATACAGGAGACGGTCAGAGACTGCAGACATGATACAGGAGACGGTCAGAGACTGCAGACATGGTACAGGAGATGGTCAGAGACTGCAGACATGGTACAGGAGACGGTCAGAGACTGCAGACATAATACAGGAGACGGTCAGAGACTGCAGACATAATACAGGAGACGGTCAGAGACTGAGGACATAATACAGGAGACGGTCAGAGACTGCAGACATAATACAGGAGACGGTCAGAGACTGCAGACATGATACAGGAGACGGTCAGAGACTGCAGACATGGTACAGGAGATGGTCAGAGACTGCAGACATGGTACAGGAGACGGTCAGAGACTGCAGACATAATACAGGAGACGGTCAGAGACTGCAGACATAATACAGGAGACGGTCAGAGACTGCAGACATAGTACAGGAGATGGTCAGAGACTGCAGACATGGTACAGGAGACGGTCAGAGACTGCAGACTTGGTACAGGAGACGGTCAGAGACTGCAGACATAGTACAGGAGATGGTCAGAGACTGCAGACATAGTACAGGAGAAGGTCAGAGACTGCAGACATGGTACAGGAGACGGTCAGAGACTGCAGACATGGTACAGGAGACGGTCAGAGACTGCAGACATGGTACAGGAGACGGTCAGAGACTGCAGACATGATACAGGAGACGGTCAGAGACTGCAGACATAATACAGGAGATGGTCAGAGACTGCAGACATGATACAGGAGATGGTCAGAGACTGCAGACTTAGTACAGGAGACGGTCAGAGACTGCAGACATAATACAGGAGACGGTCAGAGACTGCAGACATAATACAGGAGATGGTCAGAGACTGCAGACATAATACAGGAGATGGTCAGAGACTGCAGACATAGTACAGGAGATGGTCAGAGACTGCAGACTTAGTACAGGAGACAGTCAGAGACTGCAGACATAATACAGGAGACGGTCAGAGACTGCAGACATAGTACAGGAGAAAGTCAGAGACTGCAGACATAATAAAGGAGACGGCCAGAGACTGCAGACATAATACAGGAGATGGTCAGAGACTGCAGACATGATACAGGAGACGGTCAGAGACTGCAGACATGGTACAGGAGACAGTCAGAGACTGCAGACATGATACAGGAGACGGTCAGAGACTGCAGACATGGTACAGGAGACGGTCAGAGACTGCAGACATGGTACAGGAGACAGTCAGAGACTGCAGACATAGTACAGGAGATGGTCAGAGACTGCAGACATGGTACAGGAGACAGTCAGAGACTACAGACATGATACAGGAGACAGTCAGAGACTGCAGACATGATACAGGAGACGGTCAGAGACTGCAGACATAGTACAGGAGACGGTCAGAGACTGCAGACTTAGTACAGGAGGCGGTCAGAGACTGCAGACATAGTACAGGAGATGATCAGAGACTGCAGACATAGAACAGGAGATGATCAGAGACTGCAGACTTAGTACAGGAGACGGTCAGAGACTGCAGACATAATACAGGAGACGGTCAGAGATGGCAGACATGATACAGGAGACAGTCAGAGACTGCAGACATAGTACAGGAGACGGTCAGAGACTGCAGACATGATACAAGAGACGGTCAGAGACTGCAGACATAGTACAGGAGACGGTCAGAGACTGCAGACATAGTACAGGAGATGGTCAGAGACTGCACACATGATACAGGAGACGGTCAGAGACTGCAGACATAGTACAGGAGACGGACAGAGACTGCAGACATGGTACAGGAGATGATCAGAGACTACAGACATAGTACAGGAGATGATCAGAGACTACAGACATAGTACAGGAGACGGTCAGAGACTGCAGACATAATACAGGAGATGATCAGAGACTGCAGACATAATACTGGAGGTGGCCAGAGACTGCAGACATAGTACAGGAGACGGTCAGAGACTGCAGACATAGTACAGGAGATGGTCAGAGACTGCAGACATATTACAGGAGATGGTCAGAGACTGCAGACATGATACAGGAGATGGTCAGAGACTGCAGACTTAGTACAGGAGACGGTCAGAGACTGTAGACATAATACAGGAGACGGTCAGAGACTGCAGACATAATACAGGAGACGGTCAGAGACTGCAGACATAATACAGGAGACGGTCAGAGACTGCAGACTTAGTACAAGAGATGGTCAGAGACTGCAGACATAATACATGAGACGGTCAGAGACTGCAGACATAATACATGAGACGGTCAGAGACTGCAGACATAATACAGGAGACGGTCAGAGACTGCAGACATAATACAGGAGATGGTCAGAGACTGCAGACATAATACAGGAGATGGTCAGAGACTGCAGACATAGTACAGGAGATGGTCAGAGACTGCAGACTTAGTACAGGAGACGGTCAGAGACTGCAGACATAATACAGGAGACGGTCAGAGACTGCAGACATAATACAGGAGACGGTCAGAGACTGCAGACATAGTACAGGAGATGGTCAGAGACTGCAGACATAGTACAGGAGATGGTCAGAGACTGCAGACTTAGTACAGGAGACGGTCAGAGACTGCAGACATGATACAGGAGACGGTCAGAGACTGCAGACGTAGTACAGGAGACAGTCAGAGACTGCAGACATGATACAGGAGACGGTCAGAGACTGCAGACATGGTACAGGAGACAGTCAGAGACTGCAGACATGATACAGGAGACGGTCAGAGACTGCAGACATAGTACAGGAGATGGTCAGAGACTGCAGACATAGTACAGGAGACGGTCAGAGACTGCAGACTTAGTACAGGAGGCGGTCAGAGACTGCAGACATAGTACAGGAGATGATCAGAGACTGCAGACATAGAACAGGAGATGATCAGAGACTGCAGACTTAGTACAGGAGACGGTCAGAGACTGCAGACATAATACAGGAGACGGTCAGAGACTGCAGACATAATACAGGAGATGGTCAGAGACTGCAGACACACAGTACAGGAGATGGTCAGAGACTGCAGACTTAGTACAGGAGATGATCAGAGACTGCAGACTTAGTACAGGAGATGATCAGAGACTGCAGACATAGTACAGGAGACGGTCAGAGACTGCAGACATAGTACAGGAGACGGTCAGAGACTGCAGACTTAGTACAGGAGATGATCAGAGACTGCAGACTTAGTACAGGAGATGATCAGAGACTGCAGACATAATACAGGAGACGGTCAGAGATGGCAGACATGATACAGGAGACAGTCAGAGACTGCAGACATAGTACAGGAGACGGTCAGAGACTGCAGACATGATACAGGAGACGGTCAGAGACTGCAGACATAGTACAGGAGACGGTCAGAGACTGCAGACATAGTACAGGAGACGGTCAGAGACTGCAGACATAGTACAGGAGACGGTCAGAGACTGCAGACATAGTACAGGAGATGGTCAGAGACTGCAGACATATTACAGGAGATGGTCAGAGACTGCAGACATAATACAGGAGACGGTCAGGGACTGCAGACATAGTACAGGAGATGGTCAGAGACTGCAGACTTAGTACAGGAGGCGGTCAGAGACTGCAGACATAGTACAGGAGATGGTCAGAGACTGCAGACTTAGTACAGGGGATGTTCAGAGACTGCAGACATGGTACAGGAGATGATCAGAGACTGCAGACATAGTACAGGAGACGGTCAGAGACTGCAGACATAGTACAGGAGATGGTCAGAGACTGCAGACATATTAGAGGAGATGGTCAGAGACTGCAGACATAATACAGGAGATGATCAGAGACTGCAGACATAGTACAGGAGATGGTCAGAGACTGCAGACATAGTACAGGAGATGGTCAGAGACTGCAGACATATTACAGGAGATGGTCAGAGACTGCAGACATAATACAGGAGACGGTCAGGGACTGCAGACATAGTACAGGAGGCGGTCAGAGACTGCAGACATAATACAGGAGACGGTCAGAGACTGCAGACATAGTACAGGAGATGGTCAGAGACTGCAGACATAGTACAGGAGATGGTCAGAGACTGCAGACTTAGTACAGGAGGCGGTCAGAGACTGCAGACATAGTACAGGAGATGGTCAGAGACTGCAGACTTAGTACAGGGGATGTTCAGAGACTGCAGACATGGTACAGGAGATGATCAGAGACTGCAGACATAGTACAGGAGACGGTCAGAGACTGCAGACATAGTACAGGAGATGGTCAGAGACTGCAGACATATTAGAGGAGATGGTCAGAGACTGCAGACATAATACAGGAGATGATCAGAGACTGCAGACATAGTACAGGAGATGGTCAGAGACTGCAGACATAGTACAGGAGATGGTCAGAGACTGCAGACATATTACAGGAGATGGTCAGAGACTGCAGACATAATACAGGAGACGGTCAGGGACTGCAGACATAGTACAGGAGGCGGTCAGAGACTGCAGACATAATACAGGAGACGGTCAGAGACTGCAGACATAGTACAGGAGATGGTCAGAGACTGCAGACATAGTACAGGAGATGGTCAGAGACTGCAGACTTAGTACAGGAGGCGGTCAGAGACTGCAGACATAGTACAGGAGATGGTCAGAGACTGCAGACTTAGTACAGGGGATGTTCAGAGACTGCAGACATGGTACAGGAGATGATCAGAGACTGCAGACATAGTACAGGAGACGGTCAGAGACTGCAGACATAGTACAGGAGATGGTCAGAGACTGCAGACATATTAGAGGAGATGGTCAGAGACTGCAGACATAATACAGGAGATGATCAGAGACTGCAGACATAGTACAGGAGATGGTCAGAGACTGCAGACATAGTACAGGAGATGGTCAGAGACTGCAGACATATTACAGGAGATGGTCAGAGACTGCAGACATAATACAGGAGACGGTCAGGGACTGCAGACATAGTACAGGAGACGGTCAGAGACTGCAGACATAAAACAAGAGACGGTCAGAGACTGCAGACATGGTAAAGGAGACGGTCAGAGACACATCAGTTCTGGACGGACACAAACAAGGAGAGAAGGGAGGGAGGGGAGAACGCTGCCACTTTGGCGCCCCCCACCTCTGCAAAGCACCCTGCCTAGGATCGGCCCTGCACCCTCCTAAACCTTGTGGACGGCCTTCCCAGAAGGGTTGAAGGTGTTTATAGCTGCAAAGGGCGGGGCCAACTCAATATTGAACCCTCCGGACAGAGACTGGGAGGCCATTAAAGTTCGTGTGCGTGTAAAGGCCGGCGTCCCAATACTTTTGGTATAATAAATATAATGTATACTTGCTGTCGGTTTCTGTTACTATTTTTTTTTCTGATATCTTGGACACATTTTTCCTGTTCATATTTCTGGCATTCCCACGCTGTTTACTGCATCGGTTTATTTTTAGTCTGAGATTTCCACGAAGACTGCGTCGCTGGCGGCGGATCTCCACCTCGCAGACTGTTCAACACACAACTGTCCCCCCCCGCCCCTCCCCCCCCCTGCTGTGACTTTGGGGTGCCCATAGGTAGCGCTTTATTTCGGGGACACCTTGCTGCGACCTTTTTCTTATAAAGGATACAATAGATGACACAATGACATAAAATATGTAGCACCCTCCCAGCGCCGGTTGCTAGGCAGATTTAGTTATGTAACGAAGGGAGCAGCGATTGATTGGTCTGGCCTGTTCCGGGTTCTCACAGAAGTTTGATTCCTTGGGGGAGATTCAGATAGAGATACGACAGCGTATCTCCTGATTCGCCGTCGTACCTCTGAGTCCAGCCGGTCGGATCTATGCGTCTGATTCATAAGAATCAGTTCCGCATAGATCTCCCTTAGATCCGACCGTCGGATCTTAGGCTGCAATCTCCCGCTGGCCGCTAGGTGGCGTTTCGTTTTTTACACGCGACAAATATGCAAATGAGGAGATCCGCCGATTCAGAAACGAACGACCGCCCGTCGCTTTTTTTTTTTTACGCCGCTTGCGTTCGGCTTTTTCCGGCGTATAGTTACCCCTGCTATATGCGGCGTATCCAATGTTAAGTATGGCCGTGGTTCCCGCGTCGAATTTTGAATTTTTACGTTGTTTGCGTAAGTCGGTCGCGAATACGGATGGACGTAATTTACGTTCACGCCGAAACCAATGACGTCCTAGCGACGTCATTGGGAGCAATGCACGCCGGGAAAATTCGCGGATGGCGCATGCGCAGTTAAATCGGCGCGGGGACGCGCCTGATTTAAATACTACACTCCCCCTAGCCGCGGAATTTGAATTCCGCCGGGGGAGTTACGATCCGCCGGCGCAAGTTTGGAGGTAAGTGCTTTCTGAATACTGCACTAGCCTCTCAAATTTGCGCCCGGCGGATCGTAAATCAGATAGATTACGCGGATGTTTAGATCCGCGTAATCTATCTGAATCTAGCCCCTTCTCTGTGCCTCTGGGAGAAGCTTCCGGAACTTAGGGAGGGAAATTCCAATCAACTTGAATATTTATCGGCGGGGTTTTTTTTTTTCAGCGGGGACGCGAGGGAAGAAGGTGTCGGGGGTTGGTGAGGCTGCCCTGAGGCGGCTCTAGGCTTTGTGAGGCCTTAGGCCAGGGGTGTCCAAACTTTCTACTGTCCTTCAAACTTTAGGTGGGCCGGACTGTGGCCATTAGAAAAGTGTACAATGTCAGTAGAAAAATTCCCCATTGTGGGTGTCAGTGGGAGGAGGAGTTGTGCCCCATCGTTGGTGCCATTGGGCCCCGTTGTTGGTGTCATTGGGAGGAATTGTGCCCCATCGTTGGTGCCATTGGGAGAAATTGTGCCCCATCGTTGGTGTCATTGGGAGAAATTGTGACCCATCATTGGTGTTATTGGGCCCCCCGTGTTGGTGTCATTGGGAGAAATTGTGCCCCATCGTTGGTGTCAGTGGGAGGAATTGTGACCCATCGTTGGTGCCTTTGGGTCCCATTGTTGGTGTCATTGGGAGAAATTGTGCCCCATCGTTGGTGTCAGTGGGAGGAATTGTGTCCCAGCGTTGGTGTCATTGGGAGAAATTGTGCCCCATCATTGGTGCCATTGGGCCCCATTGTTGGTGTCATTGGGAGAAATTGTGCCCCATCGTTGGTGCCATTGAGCTCCATTGTTGGTGTCATTGGGAGAAATTGTGCCCCATCGTTGGTGTCAGTGGGAGGAATTGTGCCCCATCGTTGGTGTCATTGGGAGAAATTGTGCCCCATCGTTGGTGCCATTGGACCCCATTATTGGTGTCATTGGGAGAAACTGTGCCCCATCATTGGTGTCAGTGGGAGAAATTGTGCCCCATCATTGGTGCCTTTGGGTCCCATTGTTGGTGTCATTGGGAGAAATTGTGCCCCATCGTTGGTGTCAGTGAGAGAAATTGTGCCCCATCGTTGGTGCCATTGGGCCCCATTGTTGGTGTCATTGGGAGAAATTGTGTCCCATCGTTGGTATGACGGGTGTCACTGGGCCCCATTGTTAGTGTAAGTGGGGGTAATTATGCCTCATTGTTGGTATGAATGGATGAAATAGTACCCCAGGGGCCGAATAAAAGCAAGCAAAGGGCCGCATCTGGCCCCTGGGCCGCACTCTGGAGACCTCTGCCTTAGGCAAAGCTTAGACATGAGGCCCCCCCACTCACACCCCCATAATGGGAAAAATAATTCAAGTAAGAGAAATGGCGGCAGAAAATGTCCGGATCTAGCGCACAGGTGATCAGCACCACTTCTAGGGAACCCTCCTCACCCATCAGACATATTCAGCCAATGCAAGAGGGGGGAGAGAGGGGGAGGTGAGAAAGAGAGAGAGGGGGTAATAGAGAGATCCGATGACGCCGACATTGATCACAGGCGAATTAGGCGGCCGCGAGGCCCCCTGTGAGTGCGAGGCCTAAGGCCTCGTACACACGGACGGACTGTCCGCTGAAAACGGTCCGCCGGACCGTTTTGAGCGGACATGTCTGCCCGGAGATTTCTGTCTGATGGTTGTACACACCATCAGACAGAAATCCGCGCGTACACGATACGCGGCGACGTGCGCGGCCCTGGAAGTTCAATGCTTCCACGCATGCGAGGGATGGTACAGACGACCGAACATGTCTGACGGACAGGCTTCCAGCGGACATGTTTCTTAGCATGCTAAGAAACATTTGTCCGCTGGAAACTGTCCGATCCGCCGTACATCCGCTGTACATCCGCGGACCAGTTTCAGCAGACATGTTCAGTCGTGTGTACGGGGCCTAAGGTGACCGCCTAATTTGAGAGCCGCCTCTGAGGCTGCCTGTGAGTCACCCAGCTCTGCCCGAGTCACTCAACCCTGACCCAGAAGAAAAACACTGAGGGGCAGATCCACAAACGGATTACGCCGGCGTAATTTTAAAATTTTAAATTTAAAACAAGGTACGACGGCATCTCGGAGGGATCTTAAGGTGCAATATTTCGGCTGCCGCTAGGTGGCGTTACCGTTGAATTCCGCGTCGAGTATGCAAATTAGCTATTTACGGCGATCCACGAACGTACGTCCGGCCGGCGCATTTTTTTACGTCGTTTTGGTTCGGCTTTTTCCGGCGTATAGTTAAAGCTGCTGTTAGGAGGCGTACTCAATGTTAAGTATGGCCGTCCTTCCCGCCTAGAAATCTGAAATTTTTACGCCGTTTGCGTAATTTAGGGATTTGCGTAGAATGACGTCACCGTCAGAAGCATTGGCTTGTTCCGGGTTAATTTCGAGCATGCGCACTGGGACACCCCCACGGACGGCGCATGCGCAGTTAAAAAAAAACGTTGTTTACGTCGGGTCACGACGTATTTACATAAAACACGCCCCCATTACATCCATTTTTATTCCGTGCCCTTACGCCGACAAAGATACACTACGCCGCCGTAACGTACGGCGCAAATTTGTTGAGGATTCGAAAAAATAAGAAGAAGTTGTGGCGGCGTACTGTATCTTAGATACGCTGCGCCCGGCGGATTCTTACGCGCAGGTACGTGGATCTGCCCCTCAGGCTTGGTTGCCAGTCTAACTTGACAATTTATCTACACTAGCAATAAAAAACACTCCCTCTCTCAAGCACACTAACACTAGAGGGTGCTACACTACTTAAGGCTATTAGCATTTTTTAAGCTTCGGCTTTGAGGAGCAAAAAAAATGTTTTTAGAGTTCCTGGGAGCATTTTACCAGCAGAATCGCTGCTAAGCGCTCCTAAACACTACTAATGGCATTTTTTTTTTTGGTTGTCCTTTTTTTTTTTTAAAGGTACTGCAAAAAATGCAAATAAAACGCTAACGTTCCTAAACGCTACTAAAATGCTACTACAAAAAGCTATTACTAGCGTTTTTTATCCAGTGTTTTTTAAGCTAAAAAAAAAATGCATGGGTGCATGAAGCCAGAGAGCTGTGAGGACGTTGTGGTTGTTCAGCAGAGGTCAGATCTGGGGATTGGGGGCAGGGCGATTCAATTGTGCAAAGTGAGAGCTGGGGGGGGGGGGGGGGGATTTGTACAGAGTTAATAGAGCTGTGGGGGGAGCTGAGGTTGCAGAGGTTGAGAGCTATGGATTGGGGTGAGCAGTAGATAGGTTGGGGTGAGCAGTAGATAGGAGTGTAGAAGGGAAATGTGGGGGGGGGGGATAAGCTGTGGTTGGGGGTGCAGAGGTGAGATGATGACAGAGTGTAAAAAAGTGTTGTGAATGGGGTGAGCTGTGTACAGGAGGGGGAGAGAAGGTGAGCTGTGTACAGGAGGGGGAGAGAAGGTGAGCTGTGTACAGGAGGGGGAGAGAAGGTGAGCTGTGAGCAGGGGAGGGGAGAGGTTGAGCTGTTGATGGGGAGGGAAGGTGAGCTGTGAGCAGGGGAGGGGAGAGGTTGATCTGTTGATGGGGAGGGAAGGTGAGCTGTGAGTGGGGGAGGGCAGAGGTTGAGCTGTTGATGGGGAGAGAAGGTGAGCTGTGAGCAGGGGAGGGCAGAGGTTGAGCTGTTGATGGGGAGGGAAGGTGAGCTGTGAGCAGGGGAGGGCAGAGGTTGAGCTGTTGATGGGGAGGGAAGGTGAGCTGTGAGCAGGGGAGGGGAGAGGTTGATCTGTTGATGGGGAGGGAAGGTGAGCTGTGAGTGGGGGAGGGCAGAGGTTGAGCTGTTGATGGGGAGAGAAGGTGAGCTGTGAGCAGGGGAGGGGAGAGGTTGAGCTGTTGATGGGGAGGGAAGGTGAGCTGTGAGTGGGGGAGGGCAGAGGTTGAGCTGTTGATGGGGAGAGAAGGTGAGCTGTGAGCAGGGGAGGGGAGAGGTTGATCTGTTGATGGGGAGGGAAGGTGAGCTGTGAGTGGGGGAGGGCAGAGGTTGAGCTGTTGATGGGGAGAGAAGGTGAGCTGTGAGCAGGGGAGGGGAGAGGTTGATCTGTTGATGGGGAGGGAAGGTGAGCTGTGAGTGGGGGAGGGCAGAGGTTGAGCTGTTGATGGGGAGGGAAGGTGAGCTGTGAGCAGGGGAGGGGAGAGGTTGATCTGTTGATGGGGAGGGAAGGTGAGCTGTGAGTGGGGGAGGGCAGAGGTTGAGCTGTTGATGGGGAGGGAAGGTGAGCTGTGAGCAGGGGAGGGGAGAGGTTGATCTGTTGATGGGGAGGGAAGGTGAGCTGTGAGTGGGGGAGGGCAGATGTTGAGCTGTTGATGGGGAGGGAAGGTGAGCTGTGAGCAGGGGAGGGGAGAGGTTGATCTGTTGATGGGGAGGGAAGGTGAGCTGTGAGTGGGGGAGGGCAGAGGTTGAGCTGTTGATGGGGAGGGAAGGTGAGCTGTGAGCAGGGGAGGGGAGAGGTTGATCTGTTGATGGGGAGGGAAGGTGAGCTGTGAGTGGGGGAGGGCAGAGGTTGAGCTGTTGATGGGGAGAGAAGGTGAGATGTGAGCAGGGGAGGGGAGAGGTTGATCTGTTGATGGGGAGGGAAGGTGAGCTGTGAGTGGGGGAGGGCAGAGGTTGAGCTGTTGATGGGGAGGGAAGGTGAGCTGTGAGCAGGGGAGGGGAGAGGTTGATCTGTTGATGGGGAGGGAAGGTGAGCTGTGAGTGGGGGAGGGCAGAGGTTGAGCTGTTGATGGGGAGAGAAGGTGAGCTGTGAGCAGGGGAGGGGAGAGGTTGATCTGTCGATGGGGAGGGAAGGTGAGCTGTGAGTGGGGGAGGGCAGAGGTTGAGCTGTTGATGGGGAGAGAAGGTGAGCTGTGAGCAGGGGAGGGGAGAGGTTGATCTGTTGATGGGGAGGGAAGGTGAGCTGTGAGTGGGGGAGGGCAGAGGTTGAGCTGTTGATGGGGAGGGAAGGTGAGCTGTGAGCAGGGGAGGGGAGAGGTTGATCTGTTGATGGGGAGGGAAGGTGAGCTGTGAGTGGGGGAGGGCAGAGGTTGAGCTGTTGATGGGGAGAGAAGGTGAGCTGTGAGCAGGGGAGGGGAGAGGTTGATCTGTTGATGGGGAGGGAAGGTGAGCTGTGAGTGGGGGAGGGGAGAGGTTGAGCTGTTGATGGGGAGAGAAGGTGAGCTGTGAGCAGGGGAGGGGAGAGGTTGATCTGTTGATGGGGAGGGAAGGTGAGCTGTGAGTGGGGGAGGGCAGAGGTTGAGCTGTTGATGGGGAGGGAAGGTGAGCTGTGAGCAGGGGAGGAGAGAGGTGGATCTGTTGATGGGGAGGGAAGGTGAGCTGTGAGTGGGGGAGGGCAGAGGTTGAGCTGTTGATGGGGAGGGAAGGTGAGATGTGGATGGCGGGGGAGAGGAGGATGAGCTGTGGACAGGGTGAGGGAGGAGGGTGAGTTGTTGATGGTGGGTAAGCTGTGGACAGGGGGGAGAGGGTGAGCTGTGGGTGGGGGGAGCTTGAGCTGTTGATGGGGAGGGAAGGTGAGTTGTAAATGGGGGGGAAGAGGGTGAGCTGTGAACAGGGGGTGGGTGTGAGGGTGAGCTGTGTACAGGAGGGGGGAGAGAAGGTGAGCTGTGAGAAGGACAGGGGAGAGGGTAAGCTGTGGACGGGGGGAGAGGTTGAGCTGTGTATGGGGATGGAAGGTGAGCTGTGGAGGAGAGGAAGAGGATGATCTGTGGTATTTACTAGAACAGCTCCTCCCCTGCAGCAGCTGAAAGCTCCTGGGAGGAGGAGGAGATGAAGCCAGCCATCAGCTGCTGCAGGGAGAGTCATACAATGAATTGGTTGCAATAATTCCAGCATCAGTGCCACCTGTGTAAAAATGGGCCTGGGAAGGAAGCGGGTGAACGTGCCCGGTATTGAGGTGGTTAATTGAACACGCTGAAGCTAGAAGCCGATTGTCTACTATGCACGGATGCACCATAATTTCTCCAGTTTTGGTAAAACAACTCTATACTATAGTGTCAATTTACTCCGGTGTTGTTCACCTTATTGTAGTGGGGGGGGGGGGGTGGTGTCAGAGTAGTGGAGGCGGTATTCCAATTCATTGAGAAAGTAACCGGTTTCAGACGGTTTATCGAACTAGCGGCTCCTACATCGGGGGTGCGCTACAGTTATTAGCGTGCTTATGATTCAAGTATGTGAAACCCTTTGTATATTAATAACAAGACCAGGAATCTACCGCTCAACCTGCATGATCGCCCTCCAATTTTCCTACTCAGTGCATAGCCAAGCACTTTTCCTGGGGTCAATCTTCGGGGACAATTCAAACACACAATGACTCTTCCATATGCTGCTGCATTGAAGATCCATATTGCTCACAAGATAGCAGAGCCTTACGCGTTTTGGCCTACGTGGTCTTAGTCATAGCTGTGACGAAGACCGCTTAGACTCATAGGAGTAAGGACTGTCCTTTCTATATTATTCCCTTGTTAGTGTTCGCTATTCAATGCTCTTTCCTTTTTATCATTTCTCTCTTACTGTAGAATTTTTTTGTGCGCTTCCAATAAAGGTTTTTTACGAAATTGTACGAGGGTTCTATTATCCCATCCATACACGCAGAACAGCCATGTGTTCCCTATGTAAGTCTGCTGACGTTATGTCAATGAGCAAGTTCCCGTAATAAAAAGTGCGAAGAATCACTTCAATTACCCAATCGCATGCAGGTGAAAAGAGAAAACGCGGATTTTCTTTTCACACGACTGGATAATTGAAGGGAATCATCACACATTTTATTATGTGAACGTTCTCAAACCCTTCGGTAGTAAATCATCCTCAATATGTCACGGAAGAGTTGCTGAAGACATCATCTATTTTAAACTTGACGTAAAGCAGAGATATATAATCACAATATAATATGCTGTATACAGTAATATGTTGGTCATCAATGGTTTCAGGCATTTCCCCTTACTCAGCAACAATATGCCAAGAGAAGAAACGGAAGGCAAAAAAGATAGCCAGAGTTTTGCACTTCTTGGTAGACATTGGCTTCTCCAGATCGGTGGTTTGGGCCAAGTTGGGTCCTCATATGTGGCAGCCTTCCTAATTGAATGTACCTAATTCACAAACCTCAAGTCTTCTTAGTCCATTGGTCAATATATGAGGAGAAGAAACAGAAAGTGCGGATGATACGAAGAGTATTACCCTCCTTGGTTCCTCCAGATTAGTGATTTGGGCCAAAATTGGGTCCTTACATATGGCAGCCTTCCTAATTGAATGTGTCTGATTCACAAACCCCAAGTCTTCTTAGCCCATTGGCCATTATATGAAGAGAAGAAACAGAAAAGGAGCCTGATAGAAAGAGTATTACACTCCTTGGTGGACTTTGGCTCCTTCAGATTAGTGATTTGGGCCAAGTTCGATCCTTAGGCCCCGTACACACGTCTGAGAAACTCGACGAGCAAAACACATCGTTTTGCTCGTCGAGTTCCTTGTGAAGCCGCCGAGGATCTCGGCGAGCCAAGTTTCCCCATTGACTAACGAGGAAATAGAGAACATGTTCTCTATTTGGCTCGACGAGTTCCTCGTCGGTTTCCTCGGCCAAAAGTGTACACACGACCGGGTTTCTCGGCAGAATACTGCTCCGAACGAGTTTCTGGCTGAATTCTGCCGAGAAACTCGGTCGTGTGTACGGGGCCTCACATTTGGCAGACTTCCTAATTGAATGTGCCTGATTCAGAAACCCCCAAGTCTTCTTAGCCCATTGGCCATTATATGAAGAGAAGAAACAGAAAGTAAGGTAGATAGGAAGCATATTACACTCCTTGGTAAACTTTGGCTCCTCCAGATTGGTGGTTTGGGCCAATTAGGGTCCTCACATAAGGCAACCTTCATGGTTGAATGTACCTGATTCACAGACCCCATGTCTTCTTGGCTCATTGGACATTATATGAAGAAAAGGAACAGAATGCAAGGAACATAAGAAGAGGGTTACACTCCTTGGTAGACTTTGGCTCCTCCAGATTAGTGATTTAGGTCAAGTTGAATGTTGTTAAAAGTACCTGATTCTCAGACCCCAAGTCTTCTTAGCCCGTTGGCTATTAAGTGAAGAGACTACACGGAAAGTGAGGAAGATAGGAAATGTATTACACTCCTTGGTAGACTTTGGCTCCTCCAGATTAGTGGTTTTGGCCAAGTTCGGTCCTCGCGTTTGGCATCCTTCCTAGTTGAATGTACCTGATTCACAAACCTCAAGTTTTCTTAGCCCATTGGCCATTATGTGAAGAGAAGAAACAAAAAGTGAGCAAGATAGAAAGAGTGGGCCAGATTCAGGTACATTTACGTTGCTCCGTGGCGGCGTAACGTATCCCATTTACGTTACACCGCCGCAGGTTTACAGCGTAAGTGCCTGATTCACAAAGCTCTTGTAACGGTCACCACCGTTTACGACCTTCCATCCCATCCAAGACAGCTTATCGACACTCCAATCAACAGGACCCGATCCATAAGAATTCCCCCCCAGACACGAGACACACAGCTCTGTGCTTCTGGTTTCAAATGTAATGATACTTTAATGGTTTCTTCTCAGCTTTATATACAGTACAAGGCATTAAAGCAACAATGAGATCTCCACCCCCCTAATCACACACTAAGGATAATTACTTAACATTCCTTAATCAACAGCATAACAACAAAACACCTTCACCCACTCCGTCTCTGCATACCGCTTGACACCTATTCACACCTCTGATCATCACTAGGCTCTAGACAGTGTTATCACACATAAACAGTATTTAGTATGCATAATTATAGGTCTGGGAGCAGACCTGGGATTAACACCTGTCCGTTACAACACCTTTACACAAGGACAATGGAATGTCTTCCAAGCCCTGATTCAATTAGCATGTCACTAGAAATGAGTCATAGAATATTCTTTGCAGGCATTTAAGGAATATACTGTAAATCACTATCCACGGCAAAACAATCCAACATCTTGCAGTATCTCAAAATCCTGCAATACGAACTATCCGTGATGTCAAATCTCATGTAATACATGAATTATGATTCACTTGCCACTCCATGCCCAAAGGGCACAGAGTGGACTCAGACCCAAGAGTTATCAGTGACGCTGACACAAGAGTATCCTCCATCCTCACAAAGTCTTTGGGTGTCACGGGTCATTCCGTTACAGCTCTTACCTGTAAACTTGCGGCGGTGTAACGTAAACCCGCTCGGCGCAAGCCAGCCTAATTCAAATGGGGCGGGCACCATTTAAATAAGGCGCGTTCCCGCGCGGAACGTACTGCGCATGCTCCGTCGGGAAAATTACCCGACGTGCATTGCGCTAAATGACGTCACACGGACGTCATTTGTTTAGACGTTAACGTAAATGGCGTCCAGCGCCATTCACGGACGACTTATGCAAACGACGTGATTTTTTAAATTTCGACGCGGAAACGACGGCCATACTTAACATTGCTTAGAACACCTAGGAGGCAGCCCTAACTTTACGACGCGTATCGCTACTGAAACGACGTAAATTTAGATAGACGGGCATCCCGGACGTTCGTGAATCGCCGTAACTAGACATTTGCATATTCTACGCCGACTGCAATGGCCTCGCCACCTAGCGGCCGGCCTAGAATTGCATCCTAAGATCCGACGGTGTAAGTCAATAAATAATAGATTTATAAATTTTGCGCAAACCAATCGATAAACGCTTATTGCAATTTTTTTTACCAAAAATATGTAGAAGAATACGTATCGGCCTAAACTGCGGGAAAAAAACGTTTTTTTATATATTTTTGGGGGATATTTATTATAGCAACAAGTAAAAAATATTGCATTTTTTTCAAAATTGTCGCTCTATTTTTGCTTATAGCGCAACAAATAAAAACCGCAGAGGTGATCAAATACCACCAAAAGAAAGCCCTATTTGTGGGAAAAAAAGGACGCCAATTTTGTTTGGGAGCCACGTCGCACGACCGCGCAATTGTCGGTTAAAGCGACGCAGTGCCGAATCGCAAAAAGGGGCCTGGTCCTTTACCTGCATTTTGGTCCGGGTCTTAAGTGGTTAACGGATTAAAGATGCTCAGCCTAAGTGTGAATGCAGCCTTCCCGACAAATGTTCAAAATACAGAAACTGTAAAACAAGAAATAATTGACACAAATGTTCATCATGGAAAACGTCTTTCTAGTTGGAGAGATACATTTATCGGATGGAAGTTGAATTGCCCCCCCCTCCCTCGCTGACATCTCACACTTCTTACAGGCGTTGGATGTATTCTAGACTTCTCCGACTGACTGTGAAGAACCGTGGTAAAGGAAATTATAAAAAGGTACAGAAATGCTGTTGATAGGTGTCCAATTGTACCGCAGCCGGCTAATTACACATCAGTAATGAGCGGCTTTCAGCAGGCATTCATTGTGAAGATGGGGCACAGGCTGAGAAGGTTTGTAGAGAGGATAATTAGAACATTACTGTCAATTTATACGGTAATTTTCTCAGGGAAGCTGAAGTGCTCACTTAATTGGTGGAACGTTTCAGCTCTCTTTCATAGCTCAGATGTGACAAGAAACTTGTTGACTCTGGATTCGTCTTCGGGGATCCGTTCAACGTGTCATTTGTGCCAATTTGATCCTTGTCTTTCAGAGCTCGTCTTTTGCTCCTACGATACGGACATTGCTTGACTTCCCCATCCAAAGCTAGAAAACTCTGCCCCCAGCTACATCACTAACCTCAAAGTACCAACCAAACCGTTCTCTATGTTCCTCCCAAGACCTCCTGCTCTTCAGATCCCTCGTCTCCTCCTCCCATGCTCATCTCCAGAACCTCTCCATCCAAAGCAAACTCTGCCCTCAGCTACATCACTCACCTCAAAGTACCAACCAAACCGTTCTCTATGTTCCTCCCAAGACCTCCTGCTCTTCAGATCCCTCGTCTCCTCCTCCCATGCTCATCTCCAGAACCTCTCCATCCAAAGCAAACTCTGCCCCCAGCTACATCACTCACCTCAAAGTACCAACCAAACCGTTCTCTATGTTCCTCCCAACAGTGGCGTCACTAGGGTTGGTGTCACCTGGTGGGGTAAAATATGGTGTCACCCCCCCCCCCCCCCTAATAACATTTTTCAAATATTTTTTACCCTACTGTTTGCTCTCTGTTCTCCTTTCTTCCCCTTTTCTCTCTCCCTATCCATCTTTCTTGTTCGTTCTATCCCTTCTTCTTTCTCTCCATTTTTCTTTGTCCCCTCCCCCACCTCTCTTTCTCCAGAACCGGAATTTACATCTCAGGAGCCTATAGGGCATTTGGCACCCGGGGCGGATCCAATATCTGGCACCCCCCCACGTTAAAATGTAAAAACACCCCACTGTGCCCCCTGCATACCTCTGCATCCTTCAATATCTTTTTGTTACTACTGTGTACCCCTTTCCACAACTGCACCTCTGGACCACTTTACATTGCACAGCCCCCTGCACCTCTGGACCCCTTTACATCACATAGCCCCCTGCACCTCTGGACCCCTTTACATTCCACAGCCCCCTGCACCTCTGGACCCTTTTACACTACACAGCCCTCTGCACCCCTTTACATTACATCACACAGCACCCTGCATCACTGGCCCCCTTTACATCTCATAGCCCCCTGCACCTCTGGACCCTTTTACATTACACAGCACCCTGCATCACTACACCCCTTTTACATTACACAGCCACCTGCACCTCTGGACCCCTGCATGTTACACAGACCCCCTTCAGTGCAGACACCCCCTCAGTGCAGACACCCCCCCCCTTAGTGCAACCCCCCCTCAGTGCAAATCCCCCCCCTCAGTGCAACCCCCCTCAGTGCAACCCCCCTCAGTGCAAACCCCCTCGGTGCAACCCCCCCAGTGCAAACACCCCCAGTGCAAACACCCCCAGTGCAAACCCCCCCTTAGTACAACCCCCCCAGTGCAAACCCCCCTAAGTGAAAACCCCCTCAGTGCAAACACCCCCTTAGTACAACCCCCCCTCTCAGTGCAAACACCCCCCCCCCCTTCCCATTCAGTACCTCAGATCATTGCAGCGCCACGGCACATGGACAGAAGGTCCCCTCGGCCCCTCCCCCCCTGTACACACAAACAGAGAGGAGGGGGCTGTGCCTGTGTGCCGACTGCCGAGCACCGCTAACAGCCCGTGGCTGTGAGAGGAGGGGATGGATGGTGCTGCGGTGTCACCCCGCAACCCCCCCTCCTCTTGTACCGCGGCGCTCGGCGCTCCGATTCCGCGGCGCTCATCGCTGCAGTCGCGATGGTGTCAACCCTCTAGTGGGTGTCACCCGGGTGCGGACCGCACCTCCCCGCACCCCCCTAGCAATGCCTCTGCCTCCCAAGACCTGCTGCATTTCAGATCCCTCGTCTCTCCTCCTCCCATGCTCATCTCCAGAACCTCTCCATCCAAACCAAACTCTGCCCTCAGCTACATCACTAATCTACTTTCAAATTACCAACCAGACTGTACTCTTCATTTCTCCCAAGACCTCGTGCTCTTCAGCTCCCTCGTCCCCTCCTCCGGGAAGTCTCCAGGAGCCCCTCCCATCCTCTGGAACCCCTTACCCCAACCTGTCTGACTATCTCCTACTCTGTCCACCTTTAGGCGATCCCTGAAAACCATTCTCTTTAGAGAAGCCTATCCTTGCTTCTAAGCAAACTCTTCCCTTAGGTACATCACTAACTTTGTCTCCTAATACCAACCAAACCGTTCTCTTAATTTCTCTCAAGACCTCCTGCTCTTCAGCTCCCTTGTCCCCTCCTCCCATTCTCACCTTCAGGAATTCTCCAGGAGCCCCTCCCATCCTCTTGAACTCCTTACCCCAACCTGTCTGACTATCTCCTACTCTGTCCACCTTTAGGCGATCCCTGAAAAACCATTCTCTTTAGAGAAGCCTATCCTTGCTTCTAAGCAAACTCTGCCCCCAGGTACATAACTAACCTAGTCTCAAAATAACCAAACCGTTCCCTTTGTTCCTCTCAGGACCTCCTGCTCTTCGGCTCTCTCTACTCCTCCTCTTATGCTCATCTCCAGAACCTCTCCATCCAACACAAACTCTGCCCTCAGCTATATCACTAACCTAGTCTCAAAATAACCAAACCATTCCCTTTGTTCCTCCCAAGACCTCCTGCTCTTCAGATCCCTTGTCTCCTCCTCTTATGCTCATCTCCAGAATTCTCCATCCAAAGCAAACTCTGCCCCAGCTACATCACTAACCTAGTTTCTAATAACCAACCAGACTGTACTGTTCTTTTTTCCAAGACCTCCTGCTCTTAAGCTCCCTCGTCCCTTCCTCCCATTCTCACCTCCAGGAGTTCTCCAGGAGCCCCTCCCATCCTTTGAAACTCCTTACCCCAACCTGTCTGACTATCTCCTACTCTGTCTACCTTTAGGCGATCCCTGAAAGCCTATCCTTGCTTCTAAGCAAACAAACTCTTCCCTCAGGTACCTCACTAACTTTGTCTCAAAATACCAACCAAACCGTTCTCTAAATTTCTCCCAAGACCTCCTGCTCTTCAGCTTCCTTGTCCCCTCTTCCCATGCTCGTCTCCAGGACTTCTCCAGATAAAAAACAAGCTGTCCGGCTCTGAAATGCAGCCCGTCACTCCGGGACCTGCGTGAACATGGTGACATCAGCACGTTGCTCCTCCCTACACGTTTCGTCAGAACTAATGTCGTCCAGGAGCACTAAACTTGTCTCAAAATACCAACCAAACTGTTTTCTTCATTCCTCCCAAGACCTCCTGCTCTCTAGCTCCCTTTTCACCTCCTTCCATGCTTGCCTCCCATCCTCTTGAACACCTTACCCCAATCTATCTCCTACTCTGTCCGTCTTTAGGCGATCTCTGAAATCCCTTTTCTTTAGAGACGCCTGTGGATGGGTGGTGCAGCATGGTATGGCGGCAGAAATACACACTCAGTCCAGATGCAGTTGAAAAACTTGCACTGAAGTCAAAGTACAACAGTTAACAAAAGGCCTGGTAGAAGGAGGCCCAACCGGGAGACACTCAGGGATGACAGAAGCATGTAGCGGAGCAGGTCTCAGCTGAGTTAACAGTGTCTGAGGGGTGGAATGCGGCCTGGCCAGTCGGAGCCCAAGTGGGGAGGTTTCCAGAAGAGTGGCGATTCCCTATGCTTTCCCTCCTTGTCTGGAACTCTCCTCAACTGCTAACACTGCCCCTGACAGATAGGCGACTTGTTCCACTCCCTACACTACCAACACACTATTCCCAATGCACACGTTCCTTAGAAGTCTCTCCCGCTGGCTCTACGTCCATCTCAGATTGTACACTCCCATTTCATGCCCCTCCCAGCTGTCCCAATTGTGCCTATCGCTCACCGTCACCTGGTGGATCCCTACTGAAGACTTGCCCAGCAGTATTCCCCGCTGTCCTCTCCTGCTCCTGTTCAGGACACCTTTTTTGGTTGTATGGGGTTCCTGTTCAGCTCCAAGCCCTTGACCCAAGGTCACCCTCCCTCCCTCAAAAGCCCCAACAGCCTAACACTCAATATCCAGTTCTTTCTCCTGAACAACTCCTCCCTATCTGGGCTGACCCTACATATTTAAGGAGGCCTGCCCCCTGCCAATCCAGATTTTTGATTGGTCAGGGATCTTTAGAACACCCCAGATGGCTCCACTCTTCTTCCACTCCTTCCTTCTACAAGCCTCTAGAAGCAGAAGGGAGGTAACTGAAAGGTGATGCTATCTGTGAGTCACCAGCCTACTCTGAGCCACCCCCAGCCCCACAGATCAAAACAAACAGGCTTGGCTCTTAGCTAGGCCTGCCTAAATTTACCTGATGTCACCAAAAATCTCACTCTAGCACCTACCAGTGGCGGCTGGTGCTAAAAAAAATTGGGGGGGGCGCAAACAAACTAAAAAAAAGTGGAAAAAAAAACATCAATTGCAGCCTCTGTGCCATCAAATGCTGCGACTGTGCCATGAAACGCAGCCACTGTGCCCATCAAACTCAGCCACTGTGCTCATCAAATGCTGCGACTGTACCCATCAAACTCAGCCACTGTGCCATCAAATGCTGCGACTGTGCCCATCAAACGCAGCCACTGTGCCCATCAAACACAGCCACAGTGCCCATCAACTGCAGCCACTGTGCCATCAAAAGCTGACACTGTGCCATCGAATGCTGCGACTGTGCCCATCAAACGCCTTCACTGTGCCATCAATTGCAGCCACTGTGCCATCAAATGCTGCGACTGTGCCATCAAAAGCTGCGACTGTGCCATGAATTGCAGCCAGGCGGTCGTTCGTTTCTGAATCGGCGTAACTTCTCATTTGCATATTCCTTGCGTATACAAACGGAAGCGCCACCTAGCGGCCAGCATGAGATTGCAGCTTAAGATCCGACGGTGTAAGTCACTTACACCTGTCGGATCTTAGGGAGATCTATGCGGAACTTGATTCTATGAATCAGGCGCATGGATCCGACCGACGGAACTCAGAGATACGACGGCGTTTCTCTTTCTGAATCTGCCCCACTGTTGGGGATTTAATCAAAATTGAAGGCATACGGAACCAGCATGGCTACCACAGCATCTTGCAGCGGCATGCGATTCCATCCGGTTTGCGTTTAGTTGGACCATCATTTCTTTTTCAACAGGACAATGACCCCAAACACACCTCCAGGCGGGGGAAGGGCTATTTGACCAAGAAGGAGAGTGATGGGGTGCTGCTCCAGGTGACTACCTCTTGAAGCTCATCAAGAGAATGCCAAGAGTGTGCCAAGCAGGAATCAAAGCAAAAGGTGGCTACTTTAAGGAACCTAGAATATGAAATATATTTTATTTATTTTTATATTTAGTTTTGATGCCTTCAGTGTGAATCTACAATTTTCATAGTCATGAGAATAAAGAAAACTCTTTGAATGAGAAGGTGTGTCCAAACTTTTGGTCTGTACTGTATATATATATATCGCAACATGAAGGGAAAGAAATAATACAAATAATACAAGAAAGAAAAGAAATTAATAATAAAAAATAATAGGGTTGTCCCGATACCACTTTTTTAGGACCGAGTACAAGTACCGATACTTTTTTTCAAGTAGTCGCCGATACCGAATACCGATACTTTTTTTTAATGTCATGTGACCGTTTTCAAACCACAATACAGACCAAAGATATTTTCTTTAGAATTATGAAGAACTGGTACATCATGGTGTGGGGCTGTTTTTTAGCATACGGTACTGGAAAACTACATATCATTGAAGGAGTGATCACTGTCAGTGCAGCTCATCGGTGCCAGTGCCCAAAAGTGCAGCTAGCCAGTGCCACCTATCAGTGCAGATCAGTGCCCATTGGTGCATCAGTGCAGGGAGGCAGCTTATTAGTGCATCTCATCAGTGCCACCCAATCAATGCCAGTGCCACCTATCAGTGCCATCCATTTATGAGTGCCATTCAATCAATGCCAGTGCCACCTATCAGTGCCATCCAATGGTGCCATCCAATTTGTGTTCGATGTCACAAAAAAAAAAAAAGTATTCTATTTTGGTATCGGGAGTATTTGCGCGAGTACGAGTACTAGCACAAATACTCGGTATCGGTCCCGATACCGATACTGGTATCGGTATCTGGACAACTCTAAAAAATAATAAAGAAGAACAATATTTGAGTGGTTAGAAGAGAGATAACACAGACATAATAGACATTTTATCAACTCCATCACAACAGGAGAGGGGGGGGGGGCGCTCCTGCACCCTTTATGTACGCACTGCCACTGGCACCTACACTGAGTAGAGGGCGCTACACTTGGATAGTCTTTTGTTGAACAATGTTGGTGTCTCGGATCTCCTGGATTATAATGACTAATGCCGCGTACAGACGGTCGTTTTTTTTGTGATGAAATAAAACGACGTTTTTCAAACTTCATTTTCAAAAACGATGTACCATACACACCATTGTTTTTTCCAAAAGCTCTAGCAAAGCGCGGTTAGGTTCAGCACGTACGAGGGCACTCTTTTCCATTGAAGCTAGCTTCATAACTTGCTTCTGAGCATGCGCGGGTTTAAAAATGTCGTTTTAAACGTTGTTTTGCCCACACACGATCATTTTAATTGACACAAAAAACGACGTTTTGAAAAACGACACAAAAAATTCGAGCATGTTCGAATTTTTTTTTTGTCGTTTTTCAGAAGACATAAAACGTTTTCCCCCACACACGATCATTTTAAATGACGTTTTCAAAAACGTTGTTTTTTTTTCATCACGCGGCATCAGAGTGATGGGGGATGTTTGAGAAATTTTACAACCTGATTTTATTAGTCATCTCATATTCATCCCTCATTCTGTGATCAGCTGACATATTTCCAGAATGGGAAGAGAATACAAGGTTGGCGTCACGCAAATCCTTCTAAGAAAAAAACCTGATGACGTGAAAGGCTCCTAGCTTTGCTTGATACGGAACCTTGGCTCATAGTTGTATTCCAGAAATCAGACCCCCCAGGGGATAGAAATGAACAGAATGAGCAACTAAAACAATATTCACCATCAGTCCAGAAATTTCCCTGCAGTACTTTTTTCTACCACTAGATGTCCTCACTTTATTGGCTAAGCATCATTTAACCCAATTTCTCTGAGCCCGGGTCTTCCTGCAACCGGTCGGTGAAATCAGGAGCTGTACAGTGATGGGCTCATCTCTCTGTCGCTCTGGCTCTCTACTCCTATCAGCGCGCTTCATGTCAGCCCGTGAACTGATTGGCAACCCTGTACTGTTTTTTTCCTCCCCCACTCCACTCCTACACGATGCTAATTCAAACCTCGTTGAAAATAAAAACATCCTTTGCCAATTGCTATTTTTGTAAAGGTAAAATAACTTCATATTATTTATTTTGTTCACTTGGTAACAAGTGCGGGATAATGAACGATAACAAACTTCTTATTAACTACTTCCAGTCCAGGTTTTTTCCCGGCACTCTTTGTTTACATATGAAAATCGCTTTTGTTTTTTGCCCTAGAATTTTTTTAGAACCCCCAAACATATATAATGTTTGGGGGTTCTAAAAAATTTCTAGGATCTCACAAATGTACACCCCCGATGTCTTGTACACACGATCGGTTTTCCCGGCGGGAAAACCAAGAACCTGCTCAGTAACTTTTTCCCCTACACACTCGTGTGGGCTCCGTTCTGATCCAGGCTGCGTGTGTCTTTTGACACGCACAGCGCGGGTCGACCCCGCCCCCCTGATCCCTCCTCATTGGATTTGATTGACAGAATCGGGAGCCAATCACCAGTGAGGACAGAGAGAGCAGGGCTGGTGCAAGGATTTTTGACACCCTAGGCAAAGTTTTATTTTGCCGCCCCACCCCTGACTTCACCCCCTTTCTCCTGGCCATGTATACCCTACCTTTTTAATGAAGCGCCCATCAATGCAGCCTCACCAGCGCCCATCAAATGCAGCCTCACCAGCGCCCATCAAATGCAGCCTCACCAGCGCCCATCAAATGCAGCCTCTCCAGGGCCCATCAAATGCAGCCTCTCCAGGGCCCATCAAATGCAGCCTCACCAGCGCCCATCAAATGCAGCCTCTCCAGCGCCCATCAAATGCAGCCTCTCCAGGGCCCATCAAATGCAGCCTCTCCAGGGCCCATCAAATGCAGCCTCACCAGCGCCCATCAAATGCAGCCTCACCAGCGCCCATCAAATGCAGCCTCACCAGGGCCCATCAAATGCAGCCTCACCAGCGCCCATCAAATGCAGCCTCACCAGCGCCCATCAAATGCAGCCTCACCAGCGCCCATCAAATGCAGCCTCTCCAGGGCCCATCAAATGCAGCCTCACCAGCGCCCATCAAATGCAGCCTCACCAGCGCCCATCAAATGCAGCCTCTCCAGCGCCCATCAAATGCAGCCTCTCCAGGGCCCATCAAATGCAGCCTCACCAGCGCCCATCAAATGCAGCCTCACCAGCGCCCATCAAATGCAGCCTCTCCAGGGCCCATCAAATGCAGCCTCACCAGCGACCATCAAATGCAGCCTCACCAGCGCCCATCAAATGCAGCCTCACCAGTGCCCACCAAATGCAGCCTCACCAGTGCCCATCAAATGCAGCCTCACCAGCGCCCATCAAATGCAGCCTCACCAGCGCCCATCAAATGCAGCCTCACCAGCGCCCATCAAATGCAGCCTCACCAGCGCCCATCAAATGCAGCCTCACCAGCGCCCATCAAATGCAGCCTCTCCAGGGCCCATCAAATGCAGCCTCTCCAGGGCCCATCAAATGCAGCCTCACCAGGGCCCATCAAATGCAGCCTCTCCAGGGCCCATCAAATGCAGCCTCACCAGCGCCCATCAAATGCAACCTCATATCCAAAATAACTCAACACACAGCCATTAATGTCTAAACCGCTGGCCACAAAAGTGAGTACACCCCTAAGTGAAAATGTCCAAACTGGGCCCAATTAGCCATTTTCCCTCCCCCGGTGTCATGTGACTCGTTTAGTGTTACAAGGTCTCAGGTGTGAATGGGGAGCAGGTGTGATAAATTTGGTGTTATCGCTCTCACTCTCTCATACTGGTCACTGGAAGGACAACATGGCGCCTCATGGCAAAGAACTCTCTGAGGATCGGATATAAAGAATTGTGTCTCTACATAAAGATGGCCGAGGATATAAGAAGATCGCCAAGACCCTGAAACTGATCTGGAGCCCGGGGGCCAAGACCATCCAGCGGTATAACAGGACGGGTTCCCCTCCCCCCCGCCTCGCCATGGTCCACCAGTTGAGGTCACATGCTCAGCATCATATCCAGAGGTTGTCTTTGGGAAATAGACGTATGAGTGCTGCCAGCATTGCTGCAGAGGTTGAAGGGGTGGGGGAAGGGTCAGCCTGTCAGTGCTCAGACCATATTCTGCACACTGCATCAAATCGGTCTCTATTTATATGTTTCAAATAATGAATATCTCTCTGCCAATCCCGGGAGAATTACAGTGTTTTCATGTACAGATTTTCTCACCGGCCACAATTCTTCTCTCCATTATAGACGGAACATTCCGGATCAGCAACATAATGAAGACAGTTATGTTTGTCAGATGAATATTTTCTCGCACAGTGAAGTAAATATAGCGTCAGTCTCCCGGGAAGATGGCGTTGGAATGTTCTGTGCGCGTTCTCTTCCTCCTATCTGAGCCGCGCTTCTAAGAGCAATATAAATAAGTCCTCTATTTAACCACTTCAGCCCCAGAGGATTTGGCTGCCCAATGACCGGGCCATTTTTTTTTGCGATTCGGGACTGCGTCGCTTTAACTGACAATTGCGCGGTCGTGCGAAGTGACTCCCAAACAAAATTGGCGTCCTTTTTTCCCCACAAATAGAGATTTCTTTTGGTGGTATTTGATCACCTCTGCGGTTTTTATTTTTTGCGCTATAAACAAAAATAGAGCGACAATTTTGAAAAAAAAATCTATATTTTTTACTTTTTGCTATAATAAATATCCCCCAAAAATATATAAAAAAAACGTTATTTTTTCCTCAGTTTAGGCCGATACGTATTCTTCTACCTATTTTTGGTAAAAAAAAAAATTGCAATAAACGTTTATTGATTTTGAGGTTTGCGCAAAAGTCATAGGGCCAGATTAACAAAGAATTGCCCTGGCGCAGCGTATCAGAGATAGGGGGCGGGTAGGGGGCGTGATTCATTTAAATGAAGCGCTTCCCCGCGCCGATTGAAATGCGCATGCTCCGTTTCTTAATTTCTCGCCGGGCTTTGCGCGAAATGACGTTGCACCGACGTAATTTTTTGAACGTAGAGGTGAGTTACGTCCTTTCCTATTCACGGACGACTTACGCAAAAAAAAAAAAAATTAAACTATGACGCGGGAACGACGGCCATACTTTAACATGGCAAGTCTATCTATACGCCACGAAATAGCAGCTTTAACTATACGCCGGGAAAAGCCGACTAGCGACGACGTAAGAGAATGCGACAGCCGCGCGTACCTTCGTGGATCGCCGGAAAAAGCTAATTAGCATACCCGACGCGGTAAACGACGCAAACTCCACCCAGCGGGCGCCGAAGTATTGCACCTACGATCCGAAGGCGTACGAAGTCGTACGCCTGTCGGATCGAACCCAGATGCCGTCGTATCTTGGTTTGAGTATTCAAACTAAAGATACGACGCAGGAAATTTGAAAGTACGCCGGCGTATCAGCAGATATCAGTAGAGACGTCGGCGTACTCTCACTGCGAATCTGGCCCATAGCATCTACAAAAATAGTTTTATGGCATTTTTAATAATATTTTTTTATTTACTTCTAATGGCGGCAATCTGCGATTTGTATCATGACATTATGGCGGGCACATCGGACACCATTGACACATTTTTGGGACCAATGTCATTTTTACAGCGATCAGTGCTATAAAAATGCACTGATAACTGTGAAAATTACACTGGCAGGGAAGGGGTTAACCTGTAGGGGGCGCTGTAGGGATTAAGTGTGACCTGGGGAGTGAGTCTTATTGTAAGAGGGCGTGGCTGGGCGCGTGACATCACTGATCGTCGTTCCCTATGACAGGGAACAGACGATCAGTGACAAGCCACAGTGAAGAACGGGGAAGGTGTGTTTACACTCACCTCTTCCCGTTCTTCAGCTCTGTAACCCGATCGCGGGACACCGGCAGCGATCGGGTCCCGCGGGTGCGGTCACAGAGCTTCGGACCGGGCCGGCGTGGCGCTCGCTACCCACGGCTGAGTTCTTAAAGGGGACGTACATGTACGCCCTTGTGCCCAGCCGTGCCCTTCTGCCGACGTATATCGTCGCGCGGCGGTCCTCAATCGGTTAAAAAACAAACAACGCCGGCATTGTAGATGGGACAATACACGCCAAGCTTAGACAGTCTCTTCGGTCAGTTTTGTGTTACAAGATGCATAAGAAGAAGCAAGAAACCATTTTCAGGGCAATGAGAAGATCAGGTTGCGTACGGCGCTTCATTCGTACCTGCGCTACAAGAAGGAACATATTTTTCTTTCACAATAATGTTATTATAGGGAGAGACGGCGAGAGGAAGGAACAATGGATATTCAGGCCGCCATCAGCAGACGCGGTGCACCGGGAACAGGAGAAGAGTATAATAGAAATATCAGAATCACAGACGCGGGAAGAGCGTGGGCGTTCAGACTAAAGCATGTAAAATAGGCCATTATACATCGCGCCAAACCCTCCACTCACAACTGGTATTTAGAGTGATGACGTCTGTAAAATAAAATGTTCATCAAAAATGAATTAATGTCGTGATAAAGGCAACTTCATCTGCATTAAGGTAAAAAAAAATCTTCCTGCTCTCCTCTAAATACTTACCTGAGCCTGATCTCGATCCAGTGCTGTGCCCAAGAGCAGCAGCATTGCTCTCTCTCTCAGGGCCGGTGTTACCACTAGGCAAACTAGGCAGCCGCCTAGGGGCGCACTGCTGCCTAGGGGTGCCTGGCCTCTGGTGTTCCTATTCTCTTCTCTCTGCAGCAAACAACTAAGTCTCAGCATCAGCAGGCAGAGGCGGAGGACTGTGTCTGTGTCCCGACTCTCGAATGAATGGAAGCAAGCATTAATTGATGGGCGCTGGTGAGGCTGCATTGATGGGAGCTGGTGAGGCTAAATTTGATGGACGCTGGTGAGGCTGCATTTGATGGACGCTGGTGAGGCTGCATTTGATGGGCGCTGGTGAGGCTGCATTTGATGGGCGCTGGTGAGGCTGCATTTGATGGACGCTGGTGAGGCTGCATTTGATGGGCGCTGGTGAGGCTGCATTTGATGGGCGCTGGTGAGGCTGCATTTGATGGACGCTGGTGAGGCTGCATTTGATGGGCGCTGGTGAGGCTGCATTTGATGGGCGCTGGTCTTGTAGTAATTTATTAGACAGCTCTTTTACAAAGGGGGGTGTAGGCCCGGTCTTCTCTCTTCCGCCGGGGCCCTGGGCTTCGTAGTTTTCTGCCGGGGGGGGTGCAACCTCCACCGGGCTTTTCCCGCTGCCTTCCGCCCGGGCCCCCACCCCCTTTAAGCTCTTTTTGATTTGGGGGGGGGGGGCCCAGGGCTTCTTTCCGCTTTCTTCTCTGTTCCCTCTTCTGCCTGTCTCCTCGGGGGGGGGCCCAGGGCTTCTCTCCGCTGTCTTCTTCCTTCTCTTCCATTCGATGTTGACACGACGAGCTCTGCCGCTGTTATGGCGTCTGAGCGGACCGGGTCGACTTATATAGGCATAGGGCGTGCGACCCCAACCTTTGTGACATCACATACCCGGGGCATGATGGGAATGTGATGTCACAAAGGTTGGGGTCGCAGGGTGGCATCACCCGGTGACCACGCCCTATGCCTATATAAGTCGACGCGCAACGCTCAGACGGCATTTCAGCGGGAGAGCTCGTCGTGTCAACATCGCTGGAAGAGAAGACGGAAGAAGACAGTAGAGAAGCCCTGTCCCCCCCCCCCCCCCCCCCCAGAGGAGAGAGGCAGAAGAGGGAACAGAGAAGAAAGCGGAAAGAAAGCCCTGGGCTCCACGAAGGAGACAGGCAGAAAAGGGAACAGAGAAGAAAGCAGAAAGAAGGCCGGGGCCCCGGCAGAAAACTACGAAGCCCGGATGCCCCCCGAATCAAAAAGAGCTTAAAGGGGGTGGGGGGCCCCGGCGGAAGGCAGCGGGAAAAGCCTGGTGGAGGTGGCACCCCCCCCCCTCCCGGCAGAAAACTACGAAGCCCGGGGCCCCCGGCGGAAGAGAGAAGACCGGGCCTACACCCCCCCCTTTGTAAAAGAGCCTAAAGAAGAAAGGGGGGGCCCGGCAGAAGACCTCCCAGCTGTCCAATAAATTACTACAAAAATCTGTGTGGTGTTTTTTTTTTACTTTACATTTTTTCCCCCAGGTGAATGGGTAGGGGTACGATGTAAGCAAAGGCTTGGTAAATCAGCCCCTTTGTGTTGGTCTATCACATAAAATCTCAATAAAATACTTTTTCGTTTTTAGGTTGTAACATGAGAAAATGTGGGAAATTTCAAGGGGTATGAAAACTTTTTCAAGGCGCTGTGTATATATATATATATTTCTTGGCTTCACTAAAGATTATCTCCCCGGAGTGTGGCTGTGATGTCATTACATTGTGTATTCTCCCATATTTACCCGGAGATAAGATTTTATAAATAGGCCGCACTCATCATCATAACGAGGGTTTACCTACGAAACAGTCGCTTCTTTTTAATTAATATACGGACTAAATGTGACTCCGCCTCTTCCTTATTACATTCCTTATCACCCTGTGAAGGAAATTGCTCGGCTTCCTCCCTGTCATCTATTAACCGACCGCAATTCCATCCGTCATGACCTGTGGCCTCTATGGAAGACGACTGGCGACTTTGGAAGGCGGTAGAAAGAATTAAAATGGTTTGTATCTTATGCTTTCCAATGTAGCAACAAGACCCATGGGTAAAAGAGAATGATGGGACACTATTCTTCCCACTGATACCAATGATGGGACACTATTCCTCCCACTGCTACCAATGATGGGACACTATTCCTCCCACTGATACCAATGATGGGACACTATTCCTCCCACTGATACCAATGATGGGACACTATTCCTCCCACTGATACCAATGATGTGACACTATTCCTCCCACTGATACCAATGATGGGACACTATTCCTCCCACTGATACCAATGATGGGACACTATTCCTCCCACTGATACCAATGATGGGACACTATTCCTCCCACTGATACCAATGATGTGACACTATTCCTCCCACTGATACCAATGATGGGACACTATTCCTCCCACTGATACCAATGATGGGACACTATTCCTCCCACTGACACCAATGATGGGACACTATTCCTCCCACTGACACCAATGATGTGACACTATTCCTCCCACTGACACCAATGATGGGACACTATTCCTCCCACTGACACCAATGATGTGACACTATTCCTCCCACTGACACCAATGATGTGACACTATTCCTCCCACTGACACTAATGATGGGACACTATTCCTCCCACTGACACCAATGATGGGACACTATTCCTCCCCCTGACACCAATGATGGGACACTATTCCTCCCACTGACACCAATGGTGTGACACTATTCCTCCCACTGACACCAATGATGTGACACTATTCCTCCCACTGACACTAATGATGGGACACTATTCCTCTCACTGATACCAATGATGGGACACTATCCCTCCCACTGACACCAATGATGGGACACTATTCCTCCCACTGACACCAATGATGGGACACTATTCCTCCCACTGACACCAATGATGTGACACTATCCCTCCCACTGACACCAATGATGGGACACTATTCCTCCCACTGACACCAATGATGGGACACTATTCCTCCCACTGATACCAATGATGGGACACTATTTCTCCCACTGACACCAATGATGGGACACTATTTCTCCCTCTGATACCAATGATGGGACACTATTCCTGCGGCACCCCTTTTGGCGAACTATATATGGATATTGTGACATTGTGTTATGTGAAGACCATTTCTATTGTACACCAGAGCTCTTACTGTCGTTTTTATGTAAATGTATAAATTTTCCCTTTATATCCTACAATTTTGATACTTTTTGAATAAAATGTATTATACCTTTTACCTATGTGTAAATATTTATAATTGTTTCTGCTGCACACAAGCCCTTGGGAGTAAAAAAAAAAAATATATATATATATATATATATATATATATATATATATATATATATATATATATATATATATCTATATATATATCTATATATAAAATAATTAATGCATATATATATATATATATATATATATATATATATATATATATATATATATATATGTGTGTATATAAAATGAAATAAAACATATATATACAGTATATATATATATATATAAAACCATGTTTTGTTTAATTTAATCCTTATTTTCACATTTTTACCTTTCTGAGCATCCTGGTTGTTTTGGGCCATTAAAATCATCTTTGTATCTTGCGGTTGTCACTGTCACGATAAATTGAGTGTCAGGATGTCATGTTATATAATCACACCGTATACTCCGCATGTCACAGGTTGGCGTGGGAGGCTGAAAACACCCGAGAAAAGTGTTACTGGTAGAACATGGTGTAAATGTGTCTAAATGATGGTGATTGGACAATTCTGATGTATAGAATATTATTATTATTAAACGTCTGCTTAGAGTTATCAATTATTAGGTAGATTCACACACATTTGCCTAAACTTGCGGCGGCGTAGCTTAGCGTGTTTAGGCTACGCCGCCGTAAGTTAGCTAGGCAAGTACATGATTCACAATCTACTTGCTTGCTAAGTTACGGCGGCGTAGCCTAAAGGGGGCGGGCGTAAGGGCGCGTAATTCAAATGTGAGTAAGGGGGCGTGTTTTATGTTAATGGGGCTTGACCTGACGTTTTTGACGTTCTTTTTAACTGCGCATGCGCCGGGCGCCTACATTTCCCAGTGTGCATTGCGGCTAAGTACGCCGCACGGGCCTATTGATTTCGACGTGGACGTAAACGACGTAAATCCCGATTCACGGACGACTTACGCAAACGACGTAAAAAATTCGAATTTCGACGCGGGAACGGCGGCCATACTTGACATTACTATTCCAACTAGGGCCTAGCTCTAACTTTACGCGGCCTATCTCTTACGTAAACGGCGTAAAAGTACTGCGTCCGAAAAAAAAAGAAAAAAAAAAAAAAAGTACTGCGTCCGCCGGGTGTACGTTCGTGAATCGGCGTATCTACTAATTTGCATATTCTACGCCGACCGCAATGGAAGCGCCACCTAGCGGCCATCCGAAATATTCCAACCTAAGATAGGACGGCGCGGGCGGTCCTATCTTAGATATGTTTAAGCGTATCTCTGATTGAGAATACACTTAAACATAAGTCGGCGTAGATTCTGAGTTAGGTCGGCTTATCTACTGATAAACCGGCCTAACTCTTTCTGAATCTACCTATAGATCTGTATATTGGTGCTCTTCATTGTATTTATTATATATGCAGACTGAGCCCAGTATTGCAGTACAGGAATTATGTCTGACTATTCCTGTCAAAGTACATAGTCTTACATACAGTTACATTATATCTATCTATATATATATATACGTGTAGCGCTACCCCCGCAGGAGCCGCTGGTTGTTTGTGGGATCGGCGTATTGAGTTACCTTGCAGGGTGTCTAGGGGTGTACTGAGTGAGTTGAGGCATTGAGCGAAGGTCCAGTCATCAATTGGGTTTTCTTCAATGCTTTATTCCAAGGCCCAACATGGCCAACATCAACATAAGACAAGATAGGAAAGGTTGATGAAGCATGAGAACAACTTTAGTATCAGGCCTTGGATATGAAGAAGAGCAGTCCTGGTCTCAATAATAATGAGATCAGCTCGTCGCCACTCCAGCCAGAGTGGGTAAAGTGCCCCTGGACAGACTTTTGTCACAAGCCTGGCAGCCGAAGTGTCACTTGAAAATCGCTGGGAGGAACAGGCCTGACTCTGGACCTCTGCCACAGGCCTGACTCTGGACCTCTGCCACAGGCCTGACTCTGGACCTCTGCCACAGGCGTGACTCTGGACCTCTGCCACAGGCCTGACTCTGGACCTCTGCCACAGGCCTCACTCTGGACCTCTGCCACAGGCCTGACTCTGGACCTCTGCCACAGGCCTGACTCTGGACCTCTGCCACCGGCCTGACTCTGGACCTCTGCCACAGGCCTCACTCTGGACCTCTGCCACAGGCCTGACTCTGGACCTCTGCCACAGGCCTGACTCTGGATCTCTGCCACAGGGCTGACTCTGGACCTCTGCCACAGGCCTGACTCTGGACCTCTGCCACCAGCCTGACTCTGGACCTCTGCCATCGGCCTGACTCTGGACCTCTGCCACAGGCCTGACTCTGGACCTCTGCCACCGGCCTGACTCTGGACCTCTGCCACAGGCCTGACTCTGGACCTCTGCCACAGGCCTGACTCTGGACCTCTGCCACAGGCCTGACTCTGGACCTCTGCCACAGGCCTGACTCTGGACCTCTGCCACAGGCGTGACTCTGGACCTCTGCCACAGGCGTGACTCTGGACCTCTGCCACAGGCCTGACTCTGGACCTCTGCCACAGGCCTCACTCTGGACCTCTGCCACAGGCCTGACTCTGGACCTCTGCCACAGGCCTGACTCTGGACCTCTGCCACCGGCCTGACTCTGGACCTCTGCCACAGGCCTCACTCTGGACCTCTGCCACAGGCCTGACTCTGGACCTCTGCCACAGGCCTGACTCTGGATCTCTGCCACAGGCCTGACTCTGGACCTCTGCCACAGGCCTGACTCTGGACCTCTGCCACCAGCCTGACTCTGGACCTCTGCCACCGGCCTGACTCTGGACCTCTGCCACAGGCCTGACTCTGGACCTCTGCCACCGGCCTGACTCTGGACCTCTGCCACAGGCCTGACTCTGGA
Source organism: Rana temporaria (assembly GCF_905171775.1). Lineage (NCBI taxonomy): Eukaryota > Metazoa > Chordata > Amphibia > Anura > Ranidae > Rana > Rana temporaria. The sequence continues at coordinate 4,980,353 of NC_053493.1, forward strand.
CCTCTGCCACCGGCCTGACTCTGGACCTCTGCCACAGGCTTGACTCTGGACCTCTGCCACAGGCCTGACTCTGGACCTCTGCCACAGGCCTGACTCTGGACCTCTGCCACAGGCTTGACTCTGGACCTCTGCCACAGGCCTGACTCTGGACCTCTGCCACAGGCCTGACTCTGGACCTCTGCCACAGGCCTGACTTTGCACCTCTGCCACAGGCCTGACTCTGGACCTCTGCCACAGGCCTGACTCTGGACCTCTGCCACAGGCCTCACTCTGGACCTCTGCCACAGGCCTGACTCTGGACCTCTGCCACCGGCCTGACTCTGGACCTCTGCCACAGGCCTGACTCTGGACCTCTGCCACAGGCCTGACTCTGGACCTCTGCCACAGGCCTCACTCTGGACCTCTGCCACAGGCCTGACTCTGGACCTCTGCCACAGGCCTGACTCTGGACCTCTGCCACCGGCCTGACTCTGGACCTCTGCCACAGGCCTCACTCTGGACCTCTGCCACAGGCCTGACTCTGGACCTCTGCCACAGGCCTGACTCTGGATCTCTGCCACAGGCCTGACTCTGGACCTCTGCCACAGGCCTGACTCTGGACCTCTGCCACCAGCCTGACTCTGGACCTCTGCCACCGGCCTGACTCTGGACCTCTGCCACAGGCCTGACTCTGGACCTCTGCCACCGGCCTGACTCTGGACCTCTGCCACAGGCCTGACTCTGGACCTCTGCCACCGGCCTGACTCTGGACCTCTGCCACAGGCCTCACTCTGGACCTTTGCCACAGGCCTAGCGATTTAAGGTGCAATAATTGGATTGAGCGAATCCTCCCAGTAAAGTTTAGTCAGGGTCACCAGTTGACAGCTGCAATATACCTGTCAGTGTCGTGGTGAGCAGATCCCCGATGGTTCGTTCAGGCCTCCTGGATAACCTCTCTCCGGGTTCTCCCTGAGCCGATTCCCCACCGCACAGCTCCCAGCTTAGGATCCTCTCAGCAAAGGTTTGGGACCCAACAAGTCGCTGGGGCCCTTCTCGTCATCAGGATGAGGCACAACTCCGGCCAGGTAGGCCATGGTGGCGGGGTCCATGGATGCGCGCACCCTGAAGGTGGATGCCGCACCTGGAACTCGGACCCCGCGAAACGGACCCGAATCAATGGCGTATGCCCCAAATATACCCTTCCCCAGCATGCCCAGCGAGGGAAAAACTCCTCTCATTGGCTGCTGGGTAAAAGTGACTCTGCCAGAACCCCTCTAGCGCCAACTGCCACCCAGAGGTGGAAATGCACCCCTGAGATACAGACGAGAGAGAGAGGGGGAGAGGGAGAGAGAGAGAAAGATTGTAACCTGGGGGATAGGTAGCAGGTACCAGAGGTGGGAGGGCGCCAGAGACATTCAGCTCACATGGTACCAGTGGTAATGATAGTGTATGCAGTACCGCATGTAACCAGAGGTGGGAGGGCGCCAGAGACATTCAGCTCACATGGTACCAGTGGTAATGATAGTGTATGCAGTACCGCATGTAACCAGAGGTGGGAGGGCGCCAGAGACATTCGGCTCACATGGTACTGATAGTGTATGCAGGACCACATGTAACCAGAGGTGGGGGGGCGCCAGAGACATTCGGCTCACATGGTACCAGTGGCACTGATAGTGTATGCAGGACCACATGTAACCAGAGGTGGGGGGGCGCCAGAGACATTCGGCTCACATGGTACCAGTGGCACTGATAGTGTATGCAGTAATGCATGTAACCAGAGGTGGGGGGGCGCCAGAGACATTTAGCTCACATGGTACCAGTGGTAATGATAGTGTATGCAGTAACGCATGTAACCAGAGGTAGGGGGGCGCCAGAGACATTCAGCTCACATGGTACCAGTGGTAATGATAGTGTATGCAGTACCACATGTAACCAGAGGTGGGAGGGCGCCAGAGACATTCAGCTCACATGGTACCAGTGGTAATGATAGTGTATGCAGTACCGCATGTAACCAGAGGTGGGAGGGCGCCAGAGACATTCGGCTCACATGGTACTGATAGTGTATGCAGGACCACATGTAACCAGAGGTGGGGGGGCGCCAGAGACATTCGGCTCACATGGTACCAGTGGCACTGATAGTGTATGCAGAACCACATGTAACCAGAGGTGGGGGGGCGCCAGAGACATTCGGCTCACATGGTACCAGTGGCACTGATAGTGTATGCAGTAATGCATGTAACCAGAGGTGGGGGGGCGCCAGAGACATTTAGCTCACATGGTACCAGTGGTAATGATAGTGTATGCAGTAACGCATGTAACCAGAGGTAGGGGGGCGCCAGAGACATTCAGCTCACATGGTACCAGTGGTAATGATAGTGTATGCAGTACCACATGTAACAAGAGGTGGGGGAGGGCGCCAGAGACATTCGGCTCACATGGTACCAGTGGCACTGATAGCGTTTGCAGTACCGCATGTAACCAGAGGTGGGGGGGCGCCAAAGACATTTGGATCACATGGTACCAGTGGCACTGATAGCGTTTGCAGTACCGCATGTAACCAGAGGTGGGGGGGCACCAGAGACAATTGAAAACACTCGAAGAGCACTCAGAGCCTGTTTCCGAGCGGAGGGCGCCGGCTCAGTGTCGCTGGCGCCCCCCGCACCTCTGGCCGAATGCGGTACTGCACACCCCAGAGGCTTGAATCCTGCTCGTTTTTGGGAGACGACGCTCACAAATCAAGTCAGGATTTAAAAGAAAAAATTATATTGCAAAACGCTCGTAAACCGCGTTACCCGCATTCCGAAGGCATTACTGTATAACTTTTTTGAAATGCGTTTTTCTGGATATTTTTGTTGCTATTCTGTCTCTCACTGGTATAATAAACCGACCAATAAAACTATAGACTGATCGTTTCTTTGTCAGTGGGCTAACGTACAAAATCAGAAGCCGATCGAACGCTTTTTTCCCCCCGCACTGTACAACCCAACATGGCAAGTGTAAATCTCAGGACTGGATGGACAGGAATAGGAATGTATTGGGGGGTAACACTTCCCATATACTGGGGTAGATTCAGGTACAGCTGCGAGCTCCTTACGGAGGCGCAGTGTACCCTTTTTACCCTGCGCCTACACAAATTATTTGCGCTACGCTTCATTCATGAAGCAGTAGCCACGTAATTTGCGTGGGCGCTCCTCAAAAATGCCCTGCGTAAGGGCGCCTAATGTAAATGATCCCGTAGGGGACGGGAATCATTTAAATTAGGCGCGTTCCCGCGCCGAGCGTAGAGCGCATGCTCCGTCGGGAAACTTTCCCGACGTGCATTGCGGTAAATGACGTCGCAAGGACGTCATTTGCTTCAAAGTGAACGTGAATGGCGTCCAGCGCCATTCACGATTCACTTACGCAAACTACGTAAAATTTAAACCTCGCGACGCGGGAACGACGGGTATCCTTAGCATTCTCTGCCCCTGCTTTACGCGAAACCCGACGTACGCAAACGACGTAAACTGCGTACGCAGGGCTCGCGTAACGTTGTGAATCGGCGTGAGTATGCAATTTGCATACTATACGCTGACCACAACGGGGACGCCACCTAGCGGCCTGCGTAAGAATGCAGCCTAAGATATGCGGGCATAAGAGCCTTATGCCACGCATATCTTAGGCTGCAGTCGGCGTAACGAGCTCTCTGAATCAGGAGAAGTCGTTACGCCGGCGGAAGTAAGCAATTGCGCTGCGTAACTATGGTTACGCAGACGCAATTGCTTCTTGAATCTGGGCCACTGTATGTATATCATGTGTATTCAGTGGCTCAGCATCTAATGCAAAGGCGTAGATGAGTCTACAGATGAGTCAGGAAACGATCGTCCAGCTGTCCCTTATCTTCACACCCATTATGTGCCGGCGGCCGCGAGTCGTTTGTGTTCAGTTCTGTGATTGATAATCTCCGTTGTAATTATTGATAAGAGAGAATGTGGCCCCTCCCCCCCCCCCCTGGCCATAGGATTATGACCATTTCTTACCCAGGTGAGTCAGTGCAGCAGATGTCCCCGGGGGGGGGATGTACTGAAGGACGCTGATAGGACGCTGAATCCCGGACTTGATCGTCGTCCTACAATGAAGAAAATCCAGAAATTCCTTATCGGGATCCTTTCCATCCACATTCTTCTTTGCGGTGAGTCTTAAGATTCAATTCTCAGGATTCTGAGGCTTTGATTTGCATGTTTTCTTTTTTTTTAGGTAAAATTTGGTATTTTTCCAATTTTACCTGAATTGTCTTAAAGCCAAACTGGGGGGAAAAAAATTGCAGATATGCAGGACGCATGATTTTATTTTTTTAATTTAAAAAAACTTTCTAGCTGCAGTAAATCACAGACAATGTAAAAAAAGAAAAAAAAAGAAATCTGAAGATATTATTCGAGTTTTAGCACTTAGCGGCCACCCCACGTACCATTTACTGCGGCAGGGCGGGCCGCTCTGTGCCAGATCACGTCCCTAGTATGTGATCTGATGCTTCCGGGTCTGGAGCGCTCGTGCCGATAGCAACCCGCTACTGCTGTGATTGGACGCAGCAGGAGCCAATCAGCGGGTCAGGCAGACTCGCGGTCTGCCGGGACCCGCCGATCGTTCGGGAAAGAAGCAGAATGGCGGTCCGCCTATGTAAACAAGGCAGATCGCCGTTCTATCAGTAGGGAAGGTAGTGGTCCTGTGTTTCTGCAAAGCAGGGACAAGGATCTCTGCTTTCCCATAGTACAAGCACCTCCCCCACAGTAACATTTTAGGCACACATTTAACCCCTATGATCACCCCTGATGTTAACCCCTTCCAGTGGCAGCCGGTGGTAATTTTTTTGGGGGGGTGGCAAACAGTATCACCCATCCCCCCCCGCACCCCCCTACTTGTTACTGACCTTTGGCTTGTTCCTCAACTACGCTCCGCTTGATTCCAAACTGCAACCCCTTGTTACCGACCTTTGGCTTGTTTTCTTACTATGGTTCTGCTTGATCCTTCTCTACCTGCTGCTACATAGTTGTGCACAGCCTATCGCATTAGGGTGTGCACCCCAAAGCTTAAACATATTTGCATGTGTGTGCATGTGTACATACAGTATACTGATGGTGTCAGCAAAGCGGTGGATGGTGTCAGTTGGGCAGTGGACAGTGTCAGTAGTTTTTATTTTTAATCCATTTTTTTATTTTAGGAGCCCCATTAGGGAGCTTTGGTGAAATATCAGGGGTCTATTTATGTGTGTTACTGCACATTTAATGCAGCATATTTCTGTGCTTACTGCATGTTTAACGCAGTAGATTTCTGTGTGTTAATGCACGTTTAAACAGTATATTTCTGTGCATTACTGCACGTTTAACGCTGTATATTCCAGTGCGTTACTACACGTTTAATGCAACATATTTCTGTTTTTTAGTGCACGTTTAACGCAGTATGTTTCTGTGCATTACTGCATGTTTAACGCAGTATATTTCTGTGTGTTAATGCACGTTTAAAGCAGTATATTTCAGTGCATTAGTGCATGTTTAACGTTGTATATTTCGATGCAATCTGCACCATACAGAGTGATTAGGGTGTGCCCAGGCACACCTAGCACACCCTGTGTGCACACCTATGACCTGCTATATCTGCTACTAGACCCAGGGCCATCTTTAATGTTGATTGGACACTGGGCAACATTTTTGTGCCCCCCCCCCATGCAATTTTGTTCTCCACCTGCTCTGAGACATACAACAAATATCAGCTAGACTTAAAATAAGTTTACTTACGTGAATCTGGCCCCAGGAGTTTACGGCCCAGGGGCCAGATTCACATAGGAGGGCGTATCTTTGTGCAGGCGTAGCGTATCCTATATACGTTACGCCGCCGTAACTTAGAGAGGCGAGTACCGTATTCACAAAGAACTTGCGCCCTAAGTTACGGCGGCGTAGCGTGAATGGGCCGGCGTAAGCCCGCCTAATTCAAAGTAGGCTGGTAGGGGGCGTGTTGTATGGTAATGAATCGTGACCCCACGTAAATGACGCACCTAACGAACGGCGCATGCGCGCGCATGCTCAGTATCACGTTGAATTTTCTCCGTAAATTGCGCTGGCTCAATGCTTAGTCGACGTGAACGTAACCTACGCCCATCCCCATTCACGTACGACTTACGCAAACTACGTAAAATACGACGCTGTTCCGACGTTTCCGACGTCCATACCTAATATGACTTACCCCTGCTTTATGAGAAGAAAAGGAAATTTACCCCTAGGGGCTTTGTGTTGCAGCACGGTATAAATAATGTACAAGTAGGTAAAAAAGTATAAATTTATTGATAGGGTATCAAAACCGAGCCCCTAGACAAAAAAGGGGAACTCAGGATATGAGCTTTAATAAAATCAATCCATAAACAGAAAGGCAAAGAAATACATCACAACATGGTAACAATGATAATTCAAATTTGAACAGTACTATATGCATATAAGCACTATGTGCGGAAAAAATCCCCTACGCGTTTCGACCTTCGTAGTAGCAGTCTTCTTCAGGGAGCCAATGTTTTTACGCAGACATAGGTTCTATGAAGGGGTAAAGTTACGCCGGTTGTACACGTTACGTAAACAGCGTATTTTAATACCCTGGGCGCAAGTACGTTCGTGAATCGGCGTATCTAGCTAATTTGCATATTCAATCGCGGAAATATACGGAAGCGATCCTAGCGGCCAGCGTAAATATGCAACCCAAGATACGACGGCGTAGGAGACTTATGCCGCTCGTATCTTGGCAACAGTGAGGCGTATCTGATTCTATGAATCAGGCGCATAGATGCGACGCCTCACATTCGGACTTACGACGGCGTATCAGGAGATACGCCGTCGTAAGTCCTTTGTGAATCTGGGCCCTGGTGTGGTGTTTCAGAGCTGTCATAAAAGCAGAGAACAGTCAAGAATAGATACTGTGGGCTATTTTCAGGCATTCTGATATCTCTTTATCATTTACTACTCCTCCACTTAGATAGCCTTCAGTCACCAAAGTGAGGATGATTCATGGAGGTACAGCAGTCCTACTGAGAAATCATCCATGTACAATTCCCTGAGGAGGAATTTCAGATCCGATCATGAACATGTTCCGGTTCTTTTGGAGTAACTAGACTTATTTACAGAAAATCTCCAACCACAGCCCCCTACAGCATATCTGTGACATATTTCAGCATAGTCTAGGGTTGGTTCATTTTTGATAGTCGTGTGATATGTGAATGAATGAATAAATTAATGAGTAACTTGTATAGCGCTACAAACGCAAACTAAATTGCCTCAAGGCGCTTTTGCAGCCAGTGTTGGCCTGTGTCTTCAGAAGAGGTGGGTCTTAAGCTTCTTCCTGAAGGCCCGATGATATTCTTCCGAGCGGATGTCCGCAGGTAGAGCGTTCCATAGCCGGGGTCCTTGAAATGAGAATCTTCGTTCGCCTTTTGATTTGTAGTGGGTCTTGGGCATGTGGAGGAGGTTCTGGTTAGTTGACCAGTGGTGGCGACTTGGGGTGCAGTGCTTTATTTTTTTTTCAGAGGTATTGCGGGGCTGTAATGGAATGGCCCGTGATACCCAGAGACTTTTGAAGGATGCGGGGTACTCCTGTGCCAGCTTCACTAATGACTCTTGGGTCATCCTATGTCCAATAGGGGCATAGAATGACTGAGAAATTATATCATGATTTACATGAGATGGGGCAATAATGATAATTCATGTATTGCAGGATATCTTGAAATATCACAAGTTGTTAAATCTGACCCCAACAGGTCAATAGGAGAGTGACTCATTCAATGTGGTACATAGACTGTTGAGGTGCTAATTAAGTCTACCTGGCTGTAGTGATAAAAGCTTGCTGTGATTGCATTCTATTGTCTGTTGTGCTAATTAAGTCTGCCTCTCAAAAACCTTTCATTGTGTGAAGTTCTATTGATGATAATATGTGTTGTGAGTTAACACACTCTAAAGGTCAGACGTCTACAAAGGAATGTGTATTGTGTATCAGGTGAGAATAGCTTATCGCGGAGTCAGAACGTAAATGACTAGTAATAAGTTCATGTAGATTATCTGAATGTCAATATCTAAAGGAATGTGTATTGAGCACCCATTGTGTCATGTTGTGGGTGGAGTTAAGCCATTGTTTCTTGGGGCTTCTAACTGTATAAAAACACCCTAAGTTTACCATTAAAGTGTCATTCGTTTTGGAACCAGAGACAGAGCTGTGTGTGTCTTGTTCTTCTGGGGGAAATCCAATGGGTCTTGTCTGCTGGATTGTGGAGTGTTGATAAGCTGTCGTGGGCTGGTGGAATGGAATATCATAACGGCATTAACCCCTGACCGTTACAGGGGCTTTTCTTTGTGAGTGAGGCAGAGGGTCTTAAATGTAACCCGATCCTTCGCGACTAACCAATGGAGGGTCCTAAGGGACGGGGTGATTGATGCCCAGTTTTTTTCCAGTTACCAGTCTGGCTGCCGTATTCTGGACAACTTGTAGACATACATTTTTTTATTTGGGAAGTCCTAGGTAAGAGGGAGTTTGTGTAGTCGAGTCGGGAACTGATGATTCTTCCAACTACTGCAGCTGTATCTCCTTTCGGGATGAGTCTACGCAACAGGCGAAGAAGATGGTGAGATCCGCTGACTACTGATCCTATTTGTGCGTCCATAGTCATGTCTCAGTCAAAGATGACTCAGAGGCTTTTGGCCAAGGATGGTGGGTGGTGTGAACGTCGTGCTAGGGTTTTTGTTTCGGTTTGCATGGAGGAAGAGGAGCTCTGTTTTGGATCCATTAAGTTTGAGGGTGCTCTTAGACGATTAAATGACAATCAATGAGAGGCAGTTTTCCAGTGCGTGGTACTGGCCTTTTTTGTTTGTGATGCGTAGGTAAAGTTGGTTATCATCAGTGTAGGAGTTATAGAACAGGTCCTGGTTGCTGATCATTTTTGAGGAGTAGGCGGAGGTAGATGTTAAATACAAAATCAATTTATTCATTTATTGGTTATCTATTTTCTATTAGCAACAACTAAGACCAAACCAAAGACTTCAATATCAGTTACTGAGCCATCAACTTTACCTACAACTGAGACTGAAGCTTCAAAAACAACTGAATCCACAACTTCAACCACTACTAAGTCCACAAATTTACCCACAACTGGGTCTGCAGCATTTACCACTACTGGGTTCTCAAATTCACTTGAAACCGCAAGTGCAACCACACATGAGTCTACACCTGGGTTCATAACTCTACCCACGATACAACCCTCAACTTTACTTAGCACTGTAATTACAACTGAGGCTGAAACTTTACTTACAAGTGAGTCTGAAACTTTAACTGCAACTGAATCTGAAACTTTAACTGCAACTGAATCTGAAACTTTACTTACAACTGACTCCGAAACTTTAACTGCAACTGAATCTGAAACTTTACTTACAACTGAGGCTGACACCTTACTTACAACTGAATCTGAAACTTTAACTGCAACTGAATCTGAAACTTTACTTACAACTGAGGCTGAAACTTTACTTACAACTGGGTCTGAAACTTTACTTACAACTGAGGCTGAAACTTTACTTACAACTGAGGCTGACACTTTACTTACAACTGAGGTTGACACTTTACTTACAACTGAATCTGAAACTCTACCTACAACTGAGTCTGAAACTTTAACTGCAACTGAATCTGAAACTTTAACTGCAACTGAATCTGAAACTTTACTCACAACTGAGTCTGAAACTTTAACTGCAACTGAATCTGAAACTTTACTTACAACTGAGGCTGAAACTTTACTTACAACTGGGTCTGAAACTTTACTTACAACTGGGTCTGAAACTTTACTTACAACTGAGGCTGAAACTTTACTTACAACTGAGGCTGACACTTTACTTACAACTGAAGTTGACACTTTAATTACAACTGAATCTGAAACTTTACTTACAACCGAATGTGAAACTTTACTTACAACTGAGTCTGAAACTTTAACTGCAACTGAATCTGAAACTTTACTTACAACTGAGGCTGAAACTTTACTTACAACTGAGGCTGAAACTTTATTTACAACTAAGGCTGAAACTTTACTTACAACTGGGTCTGAAACTTTACTTACAACTGAGGCTGAAACTTTACTTACAACTGAGGCTGACACTTTACTTACAACTGAGGTTGACACTTTACTTACAACTGAATCTGAAACTCTACTTACAACTGAGTCTGAAACTTTAACTGCAACTGAATCTGAAACTTTAACTGCAACTGAATCTGAAACTTTACTTACAACTGAGGCTGAAACTTTACTCACAACTGAGTCTGAAACTTTAACTGCAACTGAATCTGAAACTTTAACTGCAACTGAGTCTGAAACTTTACTTACAACTGAGTCCGCAACATTAACCACCCCTGAGTCCACAGCTATCCTCACAACTGAATTTGAAACTTTACCCACTGCTGAGTTCTCAACTTTACCCACAAATGATTTTTCAACTATCCCTATAATTGAGTCCGCAACTTTAACAACAACTGAGTCTGAAACGTTAACTATTACTGAGTTCTCAACTTTACTCACAACACAGTCTGCCACTTTAACCACAATTGAGTCTGCAACTATCCCTACCACCGAGTCTGCAACTTTAACTGCAACTGAGGATGCAACTATAAACACAACTGAGTCCTCAACTTTACCCACAACTGAGTCCTCAACTTCAAACACAACTGTGTCTGTAAGGTCTACCACAATTGAGTCTGCAAATTTAAAGACCACAGCTGAGTCTTCAACTTTAATTACAACTGAGTCCACAACTTTACCCACAACTGAGCTTTCAACTTTAACCACTATTCAGTCCTCAACTTTATGCGCAACTGAGTCTACAGGTTCTACCACAACTGAGTCTGCAAATTTAACCACAGCTGAATCCACACCTAGCCTCAAAACTGAGTCTGCAAGCGTCACCACAGCTGAGTCTTCAATTTTAACCAGACGCGAGTCTGCAAGTTCAACCCCAACTAATTCCACAATCAAGTCTTCAACTTTTACCACAATTGAGTCTGCAACATTACCTGCTACTGGGCCCCCAACTTTAACCACTACCAAGTCTTCAACTTTAACCCCTACTCAGCTCTCAAGTTTACTTACAACTGAGTCTGCAAGTTCAATCACAACTGGGCCCACAAAGTTACCCACAACTGAGCTTGCAACTTTAACCCCTATTCAGTCCTCAACCTTACTCACAACTGAGTATACAAATGTAACCATAACTGGATCCACAACTAGCCTCAAAACTGAGTCTGCAAGTTTCACTACAGCTGTGTCTTCAGCTTTAACCACAAGTGAGCCTGCACCTTTAACCTCAATTGCATCTGCAAGTTCAACCACAACTTTACCCACAACCGGGCTCTCATTGTTAACTACTACTGGGCCCCCAATTTTATCCACAACTTTAGCCACTACTAAGCCCACAACTTTAACTTTAACCACAAGTGGTTCTGCAACTTTAACCCCAATTAAATCTGCAAGTTCAACCACAACTAAATCCATAACATTATCCAAATCTGGGTCCACAATGCTACCCACAATCAAGTCTTCAGCTGTAACCGCAATTGAGTTCACAACGCTAACTGCTACTGGGCCCCCAACTTTAAGCACAACTTTAGCTGCTACTGAATTAACCACAACTGAGTCCACAACTTTAGCCGCGACCAAGTCTTCAGTTTTAACCTCTACTCAGCTCCCAACTTTACTCACAACTGAGTTTGCAAGTTCAACCACAACTGAGTCCCCAAATTTAACCACAACTGGGTCCAAAGATTTAACCACAACTGACTCTGTAACTTTAACAGCTTATAAGTCTGCATTTTTAACCTCAACCGTGTCTGCAAGTTCAAACATAACTGGGTTTGCGACTTTCACCACAAATGAGTTCACAATTATCCCCACAAATAGGTCCACAACATTAACCGCTGCTGAATCCTCATCTTTACTCACAACTGGGACTGCAAGTTCAACCACAGCTAGATCCACAACTAGCTTCAAAACTGAGTCTGCAAGTTTCATCACAACTAAGTCCATAACATTATCCAAAACTGGGTCTTCAACTTTACCCACAACCAAGTCTTCAACTTTAACCCCAATTGAGTCCGCAACGCTAACTGCTACTGGGCCCCCAACTTTCGCCACAATTTTAGTTGCTACTGAATCCACAAAATTAACCACAACTCAGTCCACAGCTTTAGACTCTACCAAGTCTTCAACTTTAACCCCTTCTCAGCTCCAAACTTTACTCACAACTGAGTCTGCAAGTTCAACCACAACTAAGTCCATGACATTATCCACAACAGGGTCCCCAACTGTACCCACCATCAAGTCTTCAACTTTAACCCCTTCTCAGCTCCTAACTTTACTCACAACTAAGTCCATGACATTATCCACAACAGAGTTCCCAACTGTACCCACCATCAACTCTTCAACTTTTACCACAACTGAATCTGCAACATTAACTGTTACTATGCCTCCGACTTTAACCACAGCTTCAGCTGCTACTGAGCCCACAGCTTTAACCACAACTGAGTCTTCAACAACATCTAGGTCCGCAGCCTTAACCTCAACTGTGTCTGCAATTTCAAACACAGCTGGGTTGACGACTTTTGCCACAAATAAGCATACAATTACCCCCACAAATGGGTCCACTACTGCTGAGTCATCATCTTTACATGCAATTGGGACTGCAAGTGCATCGATAATTGATTCTACAAGTTTAACTACAATGGAGTCCCCAACATTAACTGCTACTGGATCCCCAACTTTAACCACAGCTGAGGCCACAACTTTAGCCGCTACTAAGCCTGCAACTTTACTCACAACTGCAAGTTCATCGACGAATTTAACCACAAGTGCATTCACAATAATCTCCAAAACTGAGGCCACAACTTTAAACACAATTGAGTCCACAACTTTACCCACAACTGAGCCCTCAACTTTAACCACAACTGAGTTTGCAACTTTAACCACTATTAAGTCCCCAACTTTACTCACAAATGAGTCCACAAGTTCAGCTACAACTGAGTCTGCAAATGTAACCACAATGGAATCCACAACTGGGTCCAAAACTGAGCCTGCAAGTTCAACCACAACTTTATCCTCAACTGGGTCCAAAACTTTACCCACAATCAAGTCTTCAGCTTTACCCACATTTCAGTCTACAAAGGAAACTGAGCCCCAAACTTTAACCACAACTGAGTCTTCAACATTAACAGCTTCTAAGTCTGCAGCTTTAACCTCAACGGTGTCTGCAAGTTCAAACACAGCTGATTCTACAACTTTAGCTCCAACATTGGCTGCTACTGGATCCCCAGCTTTTACCACAACTTTAGCCGCTACCGCATCTGCAACTTTAACCACTACTCAGCTCTTACAATTACCTACAACTGAGTCTGCAAAGTCAACCACAACTGAGCCTTCAACTTTAAATACAACCGAGTCCACATCTTTACCTACAACTGAGTCTGCAAGTTCAACCACAATTAAGTCTGAAAATGTAACCACAACTGAATCCATAACTAACCTCGAAACTTTAACCTCAATTGAGTCTGCAAATTCAACCCCAACTAAGACCATAACATTATCCACAATTGGGTCCAAAACTTTACCCGCAATCAGTTCTTCAGCTTTACCCACAATTGAGTCTACAAAGGAAACTGCTACTGGGCCCCTAACTTTAACCACAACTGAGTCTTTAACATTAACAGCTTCTAAGTCGGCAGCTTTAACCCCAACGGTGTCGGCAAGTTCAAACACAGCTGGGTTTACAACTTTCACCACAAATGAGTTCACAATTATCCCCACAAATGGGTCCACATTAACCACTGCCGAGTCATCATCTTTACTCGCAACTGGTGCTGCAAGTTCAGCCACAACTGATTCCACAACTTTAACTCCAATTGGGGCCCCAACAATAGCTGCTACTGGATCCCCAGCTTTAACCATAACTTTAGCCGCTACCGCACCTGCAACTTTAACCACTACTCAGCTCTTACAATTACCTACAAGTGAGTCTGCAAAGTCAACCACAACTGGGCCTTCAACTTTAAATACAACCGAGTCCACATCTTTACCTACAACTGAGTCCACATCTTTACCTACAACTGAGTCCGAAAGTTCAACCACAATTAAGTCTGAAAATGTAACCACAACTGAGGCCACAACTTTAAACACAATTGAGTCCACAACTTTACCCACAACTGAGCCCTCAACTTTAACCACAACTGAGTTTGCAACTTTAACCACTATTAAGTTCCCAACTTTACTCACAAATGAGTCCACAAGTTCAGCTACAACTGAGTCTGCAAATGTAACTACAACTGAATCCACAACAAGCGTCAAAACTGAGCCTGCAAGTAAATCCACAACTTTATCCACAACTGGGTCCAAAACTTTACCCACAATCAAGACCTCAGCTTTACCCACAATTGAGTCTACAAAGGAAACTGAGCCCCAAACTTTAACCACAACTGAGTCTTCAACATTAACAGCTTCTAAGTCTGCAGCTTTAACCTTAATGGTGTCTGCAAGTTCAAACACAGCTGATTCTACAACTTTAGCTCCAACATTGGCTGCTACTGGATCCCCAGCTTTTACCACAACTTTAGCCGCTACCGCATCTGCAACTTTAACCACTACTCAGCTCTTACAATTATCTACAACTGAGTCTGCAAATTCAACCACAACTGAGCCTTCAACTTTAAATACAACCGAGTCCACATCTTCACCTACAACTGAGTCCACATGTTTACCTACAACTGAGTCCACATCTTTACCTACAACTGAGTCCGAACGTTCAACCACAATTAAGTCTGAAAATGTAACCACAACTGAATCCATAACTAACCTCGAAACTTTAACCCCAGATGAGTCTGCAAATTCAACCACAACTAAGGCCATAACATTATCCACAATTGGGTCCACAACTTTTCCCACAATCAAGTCTTCAACTTTAACCTCAATTGAGTCGGCAAAATTAACTGCTACTGGGCTCCCAACTTTAACCAAAACTTTAACTACAACTGAGTCCACAACTTTAGCTGCTAACAAGTCTTCCACTTTAACCACTACTCATCTTTCAACTTTACTCACAACTGAGTCTGCAAGTTCGATCACAAATGGGTCCACAACTTTACCCACAATCAAGTCTTCAACTTTAACCGCAATTGAGTCCGCAACATTAACTGCTACTGGGCCCCCAACTTTAACCACTACTTTAGCCGCTACTGCGTCCACAGCTTTAACCACTACTGAGTCTGCAACTTTAATAGCTTCTAAGTCTGCAAGTTCAAACATAACTGGGTTTGCGACTTTCACTAAAACTAGGTTCACAATTATCCCCACAAATGGGTCCACAACATTAACCACAACTGAATCCTCATCTTTAATTGCGACTGGGACTGCAAGTTTAACCAAAACTGATTCCACAACTTTAACTACAACTGAGTCCCCAACGTTAGCGGCTACTGGATCCCCAACTTTAATCCAAACTGAGTACCCAACTTTAGCCACTACTGAATCTGCAACTTTAACCACTACTCAGCTCTCAGCCTTACTTACAACTGAGTATGCCAATTTAACCACAAATGAGTCCACAACTTTAACAGCTACTGAGTCCACAGGTTTAACCACCAATGAGTCTTCAATTTTAACTTCTACTGGGTCCAAAACTTTTACTGCTACTGAAGTTACAGCTTTAACCACAACTGGTTATGCAACTTTAACCACTACGGAGTTCACAACTTTAACACCAACTGAGTCCACAACTTTAACTGCTACTAAGTCCACATCATTATCCACAATTGAGTCTGCAATTTTAATCACAACAGCTTTACCACTAGCTGAGTCTGCAACTTTAACTGATACTGAATTTTCAACTGTAACCACTACTGAGTCCACAGCTTTACCCACAACTGAATCTTCAACTTTAACACCTGCTGAGTCCACAGCTCTACCCACAACTGAATCTGAAACTTTAACTGCTGAGTCCACAACTTTAACCAATACCGAATCTTCAACTTTAGCCACTGCTGAGTCCACAACTTTACCCACAACTGAGTCTTCAACTTTAACACCTGCTGAGTCCACAGCTCTACCCACAACTGAGTCTGAAACTTTAACTGCTGAGTCCACAACTTTAACCGATGCCGAATCTTCAACTTTAGCCACTGCTGAGTCCACAACTTTACCCACAACTGAGTCTTCAACTTTAACACCTGCTGAGTCCACAGCTCTACCCACAACTGAATCTGAAACTTTAACTGCTCAGTCCACAACTTTAACCGATACCGAATCTTCAACTTTAGCCACTGCTGAGTCCACAGCTCTACCCACAACTGAATCTGAAACTTTAACTGCTGAGTCCACAACTTTAACCGATACCGAATCTTCAACTTTAGCCACTGCTGAGTCCACAACTTTACCCACAACTGAGTCTTCAATTTTAACACCTGCTGAGTCCACAGCTCTACCCACAACTGAGTCTGAAACTTTAGCTGCTGAGTCCACAACTTTAACCGATACCGAATCTTCAACTTTAGCCACTGCTGAGTCCACAGCTCTACCCACAACTGAATCTTCAACTTTAACTGCTGAGTCCACAACTTTAACCAATACCGAATATTCAACTTTAACCACTGCTGAGTCCACAACTTTACCCACAACCGAGTCTTCAACTTTAACACCGGCCGAGTCCACAGCTCAACCCACAACTGAATCTGAAACTTTAACTGCTGAGTCCACAACTTTAACCAATACCGAATCTTCAACTTTAGCCTCTGCTGAGTCCACAGCTCTACCCACAACTGAATCTTCAACTTTAACACCTGCTGAGTCCACAGCTCTACCCACATCTGAACCTGAAACTTTAACTGCTGAGTCCACAACTTTAACCGATACCGAATCTTCAACTTTAGCCACTGCTGAGTCCACAACTTTACCCACAACTGAGTCTGAAACTTTAACTGCTGAGTCCACAACTTTAACTGATACCGAATCTTCAACTTTAGCCACTGCTGAGTCCACAACTTTACCCACAACCCAGTCTTCAACTTTAACACCTGCTGAGTCCACAGCTCTACCCACAACTGAATCTGAAACTTTAACTGCTGAGTCCACAACTTTAACCGATACCGAATCTTCAACTTTAGCCACTGCTGAGTCCACAACTTTACCCACAAATGAGTTTTCAACTTTAACACCTGCTGAGTCCACAGCTCTACCCACAACTAAGTCTGAAACTTTAACTGCTGAGTCCACAACTTTAACCGATACCGAATCTTCAACTTTAGCCACTGCTGAGTCCACAACTTTACCCACAACTGAGTCTTCAATTTTAACACCTGCTGAGTCCACAGCTCTACCCACAACTGAGTCTGAAACTTTAACGCCTGCTAAGTCCACACCTCTACCCACAACTAAGTCTGAAACTTTAA
Organism: Rana temporaria; assembly: GCF_905171775.1. Taxonomy (NCBI): domain Eukaryota; kingdom Metazoa; phylum Chordata; class Amphibia; order Anura; family Ranidae; genus Rana; species Rana temporaria. Next base: position 4,997,795 of record NC_053493.1, read on the forward strand.
CCGCTGAGTCCACAACTTTAACCGATACTGAATCTTCAACTTTAACTACTATCAAGTCTTCAATTTTAACACCTGCTGAGTCCACAGCTCTACCCACAACTGAATCTGAAACTTTAACTGCTGAGTCCACAACTTTAACCGATACCGAATCTTCAACTTTAGCCACTGCTGAGTCCACAACTTTACCCACAACCGAGTCTTCAACTTTAACACCTGCTGAGTCCACAGCTCTACCCACAACTGAATCTGAAACATTAACTGCTGAGTCCACAACTTTAAACAATACCGAATCTTCAACTTTAGCCACTGCTGAGTCCACAACTTTACCCACAACAGAGTCTTCAACTTTAACACCTGCTGAGTCCACAGCTCTACCCACAACTGAATCTGAAACTTTAACCGTTGAGTCCACAACTTTAACCGATACCGAATCTTCAACTTTAGCCACTGCTGAGTCCACAACTTTACCCACAACTGAGTCTTCAACTTTAACACCTGCTGAGTCAACAGCTCTACCCACAACTGAATCTGAAACTTTAACTGCTGAGTCCACAACTTTAACCTATACCGAATCTTCAACTTTAGCCACTGCTGAGTGCACAACTTTACCCACAACTGAGTCTTCAAATTTAACACCTGCTGAGTCCACAGCTCTACCCACAACTGAGTCTGAAACTTTAACTGCTGAGTCCACAACTTTAACCGATACCGAATCTTCAACTTTAGCAACTGCTGAGTCCACAGCTCTACCCACAACTGAGTCTGAAACTTTAACTGCTGAGTCCACATCTTTAACTCATACCGAATCTTCAACTTTAGCCACTGCTGAGTCCACAACTTTACCCACAACTGAGTCTTCAACTTTAACACCTGCTGAGTCCACAGCTCTACCCACAACTGAATCTGAAACTTTAACTGCTGAGTCCACAACTTTAACCGATACCGAATCTTCAACTTTAGCCACTGCTGAGTCCACAACTTTAACCGATACCGAATCTTCAACTTTAGCCACTGCTGAGTCCACAGCTCTACCCACAACTGAATCTGAAACTTTAACTGCTGAGTCCACAACTTTAACCGATACCGAATCTTCAACTTTAGCCACTGCTGAGTCCACAACTTTACCCACAACTGAGTCTTCAATTTTAACACCTGCTGAGTCCACAGCTCTACCCACAACTGAGTCTGAAACTTTAGCTGCTGAGTCCACAACTTTAACCGATACCGAATCTTCAACTTTAGCCACTGCTGAGTCCACAGCTCTACCCACAACTGAATCTTCAACTTTAACTGCTGAGTCCACAACTTTAACCAATACCGAATATTCAACTTTAACCACTGCTGAGTCCACAACTTTACCCACAACCGAGTCTTCAACTTTAACACCGGCCGAGTCCACAGCTCAACCCACAACTGAATCTGAAACTTTAACTGCTGAGTCCACAACTTTAACCAATACCGAATCTTCAACTTTAGCCTCTGCTGAGTCCACAGCTCTACCCACAACTGAATCTTCAACTTTAACACCTGCTGAGTCCACAGCTCTACCCACATCTGAACCTGAAACTTTAACTGCTGAGTCCACAACTTTAACCGGTACCGAATCTTCAACTTTAGCCACTGCTGAGTCCACAACTTTACCCACAACTGAGTCTGAAACTTTAACTGCTGAGTCCACAACTTTAACTGATACCGAATCTTCAACTTTAGCCACTGCTGAGTCCACAACTTTACCCACAACCCAGTCTTCAACTTTAACACCTGCTGAGTCCACAGCTCTACCCACAACTGAATCTTCAACTTTAACACCTGCTGAGTCCACAGCTCTACCCACAACTAAGTCTGAAACTTTAATTGCTGAGTCCACAACTTTAACCGATACCGAATCTTCAACTTTAGCCACTGCGGAGTCCACAACTTTACCCACAACTGAGTCTGAAACTTTAACTGCTGAGTCCACAACTTTAACTGATACCGAATCTTCAACTTTAGCCACTGCTGAGTCCACAACTTTACCCACAACCCAGTCTTCAACTTTAACACCTGCTGAGTCCACAGCTCTACCCACAACTGAATCTGAAACTTTAACACCTGCTGAGTCCACAGCTCTACCCACAACTGAGTCTGAAACTTTAACTGCTGAGTCCACAACTTTAACCGATACCGAATCTTCAACTTTAGCCACTGCTGAGTCCACAACTTTACCCACAAATGAGTTTTCAACTTTAACACCTGCTGAGTCCACAGCTCTACCCACAACTAAGTCTGAAACTTTAACCGCTGAGTCCACAACTTTAACCGATACTGAATCTTCAACTTTAACTACTATCAAGTCTTCAATTTTAACACCTGCTGAGTCCACAGCTCTACCCACAACTGAATCTGAAACTTTAACTGCTGAGTCCACAACTTTAACCGATACCGAATCTTCAACTTTAGCCACTGCTGAGTCCACAACTTTACCCACAACCGAGTCTTCAACTTTAACACCTGCTGAGTCCACAGCTCTACCCACAACTGAATCTGAAACATTAACTGCTGAGTCCACAACTTTAAACAATACCGAATCTTCAACTTTAGCCACTGCTGAGTCCACAACTTTACCCACAACAGAGTCTTCAACTTTAACACCTGCTGAGTCCACAGCTCTACCCACAACTGAATCTGAAACTTTAACCGTTGAGTCCACAACTTTAACCGATACCGAATCTTCAACTTTAGCCACTGCTGAGTCCACAACTTTACCCACAACTGAGTCTTCAACTTTAACACCTGCTGAGTCAACAGCTCTACCCACAACTGAATCTGAAACTTTAACTGCTGAGTCCACAACTTTAACCTATACCGAATCTTCAACTTTAGCCACTGCTGAGTGCACAACTTTACCCACAACTGAGTCTTCAAATTTAACACCTGCTGAGTCCACAGCTCTACCCACAACTGAGTCTGAAACTTTAACTGCTGAGTCCACAACTTTAACCGATACCGAATCTTCAACTTTAGCAACTGCTGAGTCCACAGCTCTACCCACAACTGAGTCTGAAACTTTAACTGCTGAGTCCACATCTTTAACTCATACCGAATCTTCAACTTTAGCCACTGCTGAGTCCACAACTTTACCCACAACTGAGTCTTCAACTTTAACACCTGCTGAGTCCACAGCTCTACCCACAACTAAGTCTGAAACTTTAACCGTTGAGTCCACAACTTTAACCGATACCGAATCTTCAACTTTAGCCACTGCTGAGTCCACAACTTTACCCACAACTGAGTCTTCAACTTTAACACCTGCTGAGTCCACAGCTCTACCCACAACTGAATCTGAAACTTTAACTGCTGAGTCCACAACTTTAACCGATACCGAATCTTCAACTTTAGCCACTGCTGAGTCCACAACTTTACCCACAACTGAGTCTTCAACTTTAACACCTGCTGAGTCCACAACTTTACCCACAACTGAGTCTTCAACTTTAACACCTGCTGAGTCCACAGCTTTACCCACAACTGAATCTGAAACTTTAACTGCTGAGTCCACAACTTTAACTGATACCGAATCTTCAACTTTAGCCACTGCTGAGTCCACAACTTTACCCACAACCGAGTCTTCAACTTTAACACCTGCTGAGTCCACAGCTCTACCCACAACTGAATCTGAAAATTTAACTGCTGAGTCCACAACTTTAACCGATACCGAATCTTCAACTTCAGCCACTGCTGAGTCCATAACTTTACCCACAACTGAGTCTTCAACTTTAACACCTGCTGAGTCCACAGCTCTACCCACAACTGAATCTGAAACATTAACTGCTGAGTCCACAACTTTAAACAATACCGAATCTTCAACTTTAGCCACTGCTGAGTCCACAACTTTAACCGATACCGAATCTTCAACTTTAGCCACTGCTGAGTCCACAACTTTACCCACAACCGAGTCTTCAACTTTAACACCTGCTGAGTCCACAGCTCTACCCACAACTGAATCTGAAACTTTAACTGCTGAGTCCACAACTTTACCCACAAATGAGTCTTCAACTTTAGCCACTGCTGAGTCCATAACTTTACCCACAACCAAGTCTTCAACTTTAACACCCACAACTGAATCTTCAACTTTAGCCACTGCTGACTCCACAACTTTACCCACAAATGAGTCTTCAACTTTAACCACAACTGAATCTGAAACTTTAACTGCTGAGTCCACAACTTTACCCACAAATGAGTCTTCAACTTTAGCCACTGCTGAGTCCATAACTTTACCCACAACCAAGTCTTCAACTTTAACACCCACAACCGAATCTTCAACTTTAGCCACTGCTGACTCCACAACTTTACCCACAAATGAGTCTTCAACTTTAACACCTGCTGAGTCCACAGCTCTACCCACAACTGAGTCTGAAACTTTAACCGATGAGTCCACAACTTTAACCGATACCGAATCTTCAACTTTAACTACTATTGAGTCCACAACGTTAACATCTACTGAATCTGAAGCTTTACAAACAAGTGAGTCTGCAAATTGAACAGCTACTGAGTCTGCAACTTTAAAGTTGTTCTAATGGTAGAAGTTTTTTTTTACCTTAATGCATTCTCTGCATTAAGATAAAAATAAACTTCTGTGTGTATCTTCCCCCAGCAACCCTTTATACTTACCTGAGCCTGATCTCGATACAGCACTGTGCCCGAGAGCAACGGCTCTCTTGGCTCTATCTCCCCTTACTTGGGATCAAGACAGCAATGGGAGCAATTGGCGTATGGAGCTGAGCGGACGGGTAATTCACAGGATGCATAGTCAAACAAGTCAGGTCAGTGACAGATGGTCAGGTACAGGCATGTTCAGAAGGAAGGGGAAAGGTCAGGTTACAGGCAGAGGTCAGTAACTCTGGTGCAGGCAGATGAGCAAGAGACAAGCAAAATCCAAGGGCAGGGCAGAGGTCAAGTGAGGTCAGGACAAGCTGGGTCAGTCACAGGTATCAAGAATAGGAACGAGCACAGGAATAGCTGCAGATCAGATGGCAACCAACTAGTGCAACTGCTGCACTTATATAGGCCACATGGTGGCAGTATTAATGGCAATCGCACGCACAGCTGTGCAAACGCATATGCCCGCGTCTGTGCACTGCAAGACAAGCACCCGCAGGCCCGTGCCTGTATATCTGTGTGTACCTTTATCAAAAAATAAATTCTTACCCTAACTGAGCGATTCATTACAAGAGAGTATTTAATCTCAACTTCTAGTAAGTCCACAGCAAAAACAATAAAGTAAGGCATATAATAGATTCAAAGGAGAATATATAATAGGATAAAAGAATAGATATAATAGGACAGGGATATGCAATTAGCGGACCTCCAGCTGTTGCAGAACTACAAATCCCATGAGGCATAGCAAGACTCTGACAGCCACAAGCATGACACCCAGAGGCAGAGGCATGATGGGACTTGTAGTTTTGCAACAGCTGGAGGTCCACTAATTGCATATCACCGTAATAGGATAAAAGAAGAAATATAATAGGATAAAAGAAGGGATATATTACCGTATATACTCGAGTATAAGCCGACCTGAATATAAGCCAAGGCACTTAATTTTACCACAAAAAAACTGGGAAAACATATTGACTAGGGTAGGAAAATGCAGCAGCTACTGAATAAACAATGCCCATCTGCAGTCTCACTGTGCCCATTTGCAGTGTAATTGTGCCCATTTGCAGTCTAATTGTGCCTAGTTGCAGTCTCACTGTGCCCAGTTGCAGTCTCACTGTGCCCATATGCAGTCTATCACTATGCCCATTTGCAGTGTCTCACTGAGCCCATATGCAGTCTCTCACTGTGCACATATGCAGTCCTTTCATTAGTAAAACAGCGTGTGTCTCTCACTGTGCACATATGCAGTCCTTTCATTAGTAAAACAGCGTGTGTCTCTCACTGTGCCCATATGCAGTCCTTTCATTAGTAAAACAGCGTGTGTCTCTCACTGTGCACATATGCAGTCCTTTCATTAGTAAAACAGCGTGTGTCTCTCACTGTGCCCATATGCAGTCCTTTCATTAGTAAAACAGCGTGTGTCTCTCACTGTGCCCATATGCAGTCCTTTCATTAGTAAAACAGCGTGTGTCTCTCACTGTGCCCATATGCAGTCCTTTCATTAGTAAAACAGCGTGTGTGTGCCGCTGTATAAACCAGTCTGTTCAGCCATCTATTGTAAGAAAGCCCCGCCTCCTCCTTGTCCTTCCGTGATAGAGGAACACTGATACGATGCTGGGAAACTCTATCAGTGTTCCGTCACAGATGAGGAGAAGGCGGGGCTGTCTTACAATAGACGGCCAAACAGACTGGGTTTCCCAGTGGCAGACACGCTGTTTTACTGCTGAAAGGTACGGCTGCATATGGATTACACATCGGGAGACACATGCTGTTTTACTGCTGACTCGAGTATAAGCCGAGGGAGTCATTTTTCAGCCTAAAAAATGGACTGAAAAACTTGGCTTATACTCGAGTATATACGGTAGATTAAAAGAAGGAATATGATAGAATAAATTAAGAGATATAATAAAATAAAAGAAGACATATAATGCAATAAAGGAAGGCATGTATTAGAATAAACTAAGGAATATATTAGAACAAAAGAAGAGAAAAAGTAGGATTAAAGAAGAGTTATAATAGGATAAAAGAAGCGTTATAATAGGATAAATAAACCACAATAAATAAACCACGTTACTTTCACCTTCCTTATTGACATCAGTGCATTTCGCCAAAATAGCAGTTGCTCTGATATCTCTCAGATTTCACCAACATTTCAGGGAAATTAAAACTTTAAATGTCATCCATCCCTACTTATGAGTGTCCATTGTTCCTGTTTCGTTGGTTATGGAACCTTTTTCTTCTATGGTGGCCTATAGACAGTTGGGTGGTCTGCTAGAAATATTGGCCCAGATTCACAAAGCACTTACGCCGACGTAAGTGCAAATGTGCGCTGTATCTGTGCGCCAGAATCACAAACAGATATGCGCCTAAAACCAGGCTACACCCTGCCGAAGTAGCTTGCTTACGCTGGCGTAAGGTGGGCGTACATTTAGGCTGGGTGCACGGTGCCACTCCCATTGATTACTCATTCAAACATGCAAATGAGGGAAATACGTTCCGGCGATTCACGAACGTAAGTGCGCCCGATGCAGGCTACGCGAGGTGTGCGTAAGTTGTACGTCAGGCGTAAAGTTTTTCCCAATAAAGGAGGCGCAACCCAGCACCAGACATGCAAAGGTCTGCACCAGGGAACACAAGCCGGCGTATTGTGCGTTGGACGTGTGTCTGGCTGGGCGTAGGTTACGTTCACGGCGTACGCAGTGATCCGGCGTATCTTAGGCAGTTGTTCCGATGTGGTTGTGAGCAGGCGCAGGGGGATGCGTCCACGTCATGGCGCATGCACAGTTCATTATACGTACTTGTCTGGCTCTCAACCCATCATTTGCATGGGGTCACGCCTCATTTGCATGGGTCACGCCCACTTCCACCTACGCCGGCCTGCGCCTTTGAAACCCACGCCACGCTGGCGCAGCGTTGGGAGCACTGGCTTGCTGAATTCCATGCTTGCCTCTCTGCGCTGCGTTGGCGTAGCGTACAGCGGTTACTCTACGGCGGCGTAATGTGCGCCTGCTCTCTGTGAATCTAGGCCATTGTATTTTTGCCATTATCACTGTACACATTTTATCTTACAGGTTCGGTTGCAGTGAAGGCCTACATGCGAAGTTCAAGCCCTGCGGATAAAAATATAATGAACGCATTTGTACAACAGGTAATTTGGCTTAAAACAAATCCAAAGATGTCAAGCTGTTTCCATGACAACATTTCTTAACATCTCAGTCAATGATATCTGGAGGTCAAAAAAAGAAAAAATTCACAGCTCAATTACTAGCCAGCCTGCAACAAACCAAATTGTCCTACATAACCAGGGCCGGCCCTACCATGGGACCCGATGGTACCATTGTACCAAATCGAAAAATAAAAAATACTGCGCTATCTTAAATATAAAAAACAGGTACCATTGTACCAGGCAGCACTTTCAGGGGGGCAGCAAATTTCCTGCCCGCACGCCATCCCATTCCGCCAGCTCCACTCTCCACTCCACTGTGGGGCTAATTGCCGCCCAACCGCTCCTCCCGTTCCGCTCTCCGCTCCACTGTGGGGTTAATTGCAGTAATAACAGGTCCTTTTTATACTCCTATATACATGTATAGAGCCATGATAGGTCCACTTTAGTTATCATGATGTAAAATAATGGATGTGGGGGCATTTTGGTGAACGTAATTCTTTTGGGGGGGGGCAGCATTTCATTCTTGGTACCAGGCAGCACAATGTCTTGGGCCGGCACTGTGCATAACAGAGGCTACAACACGGCAGGGCACACAGTGTACTGCAGTCCTAACTCTATAATTTGAATCTCCAAAGATGGAGCATATATAAAATAATGGATAGACTAAGGGCAGGGATTGCCTGAGGGGAGCCCACCCATCCTTAAAGGTACAGGGACACCCAGCAATAGCACACTGGCAGCAAAGGTATCCAGTGCATCCCATCACAGTACAAACAAATGGCAACCACCCCAGCCTATAACTAGCCTTTACAGCAAGGAGCACATTGAAGGGCAACATATGTCAAAAAACAAAAACATTTTGGTGGTTACCATTTGTTTGTATACATGGTATCTGGAGGCACTGGTTTAGGCCTGTCCCCCTCATCTCGGATAACTACCTGCAAATGACTTTCCCATCTTCTACCATGTGTGTCCAGCCTTTCCGTTCAGTTTCTATTCTCTAATCATAGACAACTCTTGTATCTCAAGGTCCTCTGTGATTAATAAAGGACAGCTCAGAAGAGGAAATAGATTATGCAAAAATCAGCCGGTTCAGCAGGGACCAGCCGAAATTTTGGTCAGTGTGTAGCCATCCCAGTTCAAACAGAAGGAGTTGAATAGATCAACATGAGAAGTGGGAAGGTAGGTCCTAATATCAGAGGAGATGGGCAATCAGGAGAATCTGTTATTTTGTCCTAAGTAGGTGATGTATAAATTGACTTGTTATTATAGTACTTGTACTCTTAATTGATTCAGCATTTGCATGCCTTTGAAGTTTACAGGAATTATTTTTTTTGCAGACATGTTCAAATCTCTTCAACAAGTTTCAGACTGCAGACTTCACCCTGACCTATGGAAAGGACAGGATCTCAGTGCATTGCTCTTCAGTCCTTTTTTCCATCTCATAGGAATCATAAAAGAGTAAACTTTCATAAGATTTTATGGAATATTTCATTAATTGAACTATAGGGTTTGGGTTTTCTGCTGCCATGGGCTCATGGTGTATGCCGGGGATACCTATAGTTGGTTGAAATAGATAATCCGGCCTTCTTTACAATTAAAGAGTGGGCTACCAGTAAGGAGAAATTGAGATTTTCCTAGCTTGTGACGGAAAATATTAGTTATATGAAGACAGGAGGCGAGTATCTTATGCATTATCTTTCCTTTAATAATGCCCACAGCAGAAATACAACTTTAGTGGATTTTAGTAATAATAAAAGAATTTTTACAACCAAAACTACAAGTCCCAGCAGCCCCTAGGGCCTATCAGCCAATCACGTGGTCCCTGCCAGTATATAAGGGGCTGCCCCTTTAATCACTTCCTCTTTCTTGGAGCGAACTGTCAAAGACTTGAAAACCGCGAACTTCAATTCCAACTAGTCTTCCGACCATCAACGATTTGGATTCGGTGAATCGCGTGAGCAGAGGTCCCAACGGGGACAACAAAGGAGATTCCTCCGGAAATCGCTCAGCCCGTGGCTCGCGTGTTGCGGTCCTCAGTAACCTGGAACAATATGAGAAGAAAGACCATGATAGGGTTGGGTCGGGAGGGAAGATACTCGCCTCCTGTCTTCATATAACTAATATTTTCCGTCACAAGCTAGGAAAATCTCAATTTATATATCAGACAGGAGGCTCATATCTTATGCAAGTTCAAAGTCATACATAGATATAAATACAATAACAATTAAGTATACGTCTAATTAACAACCGAGTTATAGAACCGACATAGATACGTGTTCCTCCGGTCTAAAGTAGAATTGGCGGAAGGTGGATTCAGAAGACCAGTCCGCCGCTCTCAGAAGGTCCGAAAGCGAACCTCCCGAGGTGATTACCTTTGTGGCCATTGCACCCCTGGAAGAGTGTGCACCGAATCGTGTAACATCAATCCCAGCCAAGCCCATGGTGGACCTAACCCATCTGGCCAGAGTGGCCGAGGACACCGGCAGGTGTGGGCCGACATAAGAAATAAGAAGTTGGGATAGAGACGGAGACCTAAGCGGGGCCGTCTGTAATTCATACGTCTGTAAGCAGCGAACCACGCATAAACGTGGATGTGATGGGAAAAAGGGATAGAATACAGATTGTATCCCTGTCTTTGTTCTTCGAACTACTGAAAACTGTACGCCTTGAGGTGAGAATTGGCGTCTGGAAATGTCCAGGGCCCTCACATCGGATATGCGCTTGATGGAGACAAGGCATAAAAGGACTGTAAGCTTGAAGGACAACAGTTTTAGCGGAAGAGCGTCGTTATCTTCCCATGTAGAAAACATGTTCAATACCCTGGAGACATCCCAGGTGCTTTGATATCTGGGGCGAGGAGGACGTTGGAATCTAACGCCTCGCAGGAGACGACACACCACGGGGTGTTTGCCCACTGGAAGGGAATCTACCGGGGACTGGTAGGCCGAAATCGCAGAGCGGTACACGTTAATGGAGCTATAAGATCTCCCGGATGCAAAAGAATCTGCCAGGTAGTTAGCAACCATTGCTACAGGTGCGTGAACGGGATCAATTTTCCGTTGATCACACCAACGTACCCAGGTTCCCCAGGCTGATCGGTATGCCGATCTAGTCCCGGGGGCCCAGGCCAGGGCGAGAAGGTCCCTAGCTGTTCGTGAAAGGTCGCAATCTGCGCCTGACACCCCGAAATCAGCCAAGCGAGGAGATGAAGGTTGTGATCCACGACCAGAGGGTGGGGTTCTCCTGCAGGATTGGAGAGGAGGTGAGGAACCCGGGGAAGCAGCCTGGGGAGATCTATGGTCATTCCCAGGAGAAGGGGAAACCACGGTTGTGTTGGCCACCAAGGAGTGATCAGCACAACTGAAGCTTGCAGGTTTGCCACCTGCAATAGGAGTCTGAGGATCATGGAGAAGGGAGGGAACGCATAGTGTGTCCCTCGCGGCCAAATCTGCCGAAGGGCATCTATTGCCAAGGCTTCGGGGTCCGGCCTCCAGCTGTAAAAGCGAGGGAGTTGGCAATTGAGGCGGGATGCGAACAGGTCTACGGAGAAAGGACCCCATAACCGGAACAGAGAAAGGAATACCGTCCGATCCAGTCGCCAATCGCTGGAATCTGTGAGGTATCTGGAATTCCAGTCCGCGATCAAGTTCGAGGCACCTGGGATGTATTCCGCCAGAGGAACGACATTGCGTTCCAGACAGAAGTGCCAAAACTCTTTTGCCAGGTTCGCCAGAGCTTTGGATCTGGAACCTCCTAGGCGGTTGACATATTGGACTGCGGTTACATTGTCCATCCGCAGCAATACACAACAATTGGAGACGTTCGGAAGGAGACTCTTGAGGGCGAAGAAGGCCGCCATGAGTTCCAACGCATTGATATGAAGCAGGGACTCCCCTGCGGACCATGTCCCTCCTGTGGTGGATGTTCCGCAGCGAGCCCCCCAGCCGTGTCGACTCGCATCCGATTCTATAATATAATCCGGATTGGAGCTGAAGATGGTCTTCCCGTTCCAATCGATGGCGTGACTCAGCCACCAACGCAATTCTACTATTGCTTCTGCATCCAGAGGTACTTCGTCTGCATAGCGAAGACCCTGTCGCAGGTGGAGCGCTTTGAGTCTCTGAAGGGCTCGGTAATGTAGGGGAGCCGGGAAGATGGCCTGAATAGAGGCCGATAAAAGTCCTACTAATCGGGCCAAACCGCGTAAAGATACTCGCCGTTTGTACAATATGGCACGAATCTCCTTGCGGATAGTAGTTAGCTTGGCTTTGGGTAAGCGAAGGATAGAGTGTTTGGTGTCCACTAAGAAACCCAAAAACTCCATCTCCTGTGAAGGGGTCAAGATGGATTTCTCGTGGTTGATGACGAAACCTAGTCCCTGGAGCAATCTGACGGTCCAGGTGGCATGGGTCATCGCTTGGTGATGAGATCGGGCCATTATGAGGAGGTCGTCTAGGTATATGATTAACCGGACGCCCCTGCTCCGTAAGGCCGCCACCACCGGCTTCAGCAATTTGGTGAAGCACCATGGGGCGGAAGAGAGTCCGAAGGGTAGGCAAGTGAACTGCCACAACCTGTCTCTCCAAAGGAAACGCAGAAGGTGTTGGGAAGCAGGGTGAATGGGGACTGTGAGGTAGGCGTCCTTCAAGTCCACCTTTACTAGCCAGTCCTCGGGGCGTAACAGGTCTCTCAAATAGTGGATCCCCTCCATCTTGAAATGTCGGTAGACGACATGTTGATTGAGGGTCCTTAGATTTATGACGGGGCGAAATCCGCCATCCTTTTTTCTTACTAGAAAGAGGTTGCTGAGAAACCCCGGGGAGACAGGGTGTACCTCTATCACGGCCTGTTTGGTAAGAAGGGCCTGAAGTTCTAGGTCTATGAGTGCTGAACTTTTGTTTGAGAATTTGATGGGATGAGGCATTACATTCATTTCTGGCAAAGAGTACAGTTCTATCTGATATCCTGCCACCGTGTTGAGTATCCAGGCGTCTGCCGTAATCGCAGACCAAGCGTGGATAAAATGTCTCAGCCTTCCCCCCAAGAGAATGTGACAAGGATTCGGGTGTGTGACACTCACCGGTATTAGGTCTTGAGCGGGGGTAGCCTCTCCCTCCGCGTCCTCTCCAGGGTCGTCCGCGAGGTGGGAAGAAGGGGGCTGGTTGCGCCACCGGGATTGGGTAGGATTGTGGAGCCTGGCTGTACTGAGCGGGGGCTCTAAAGTATTGCCTGCCTGCGGAATAGCGACCGGCAGAACGGCCCCTGTTTCTGCCGGCCCTAGGAAAAACCTTGGTTGACCCTGATTTTTTCAGGGATGATTGGGCTTTGTCCAAACTGGTGTATAATCCTACCATCTTATTAATGTCCTTAATAAGTGAATCGCCAAAGAGCATACCTTCGGCTGAAGGGCCCGGTTCTGAGTCTGCGAGGTGGGCCAATTGAGGGTCTAACCTCATCAGGATGGAGCGACGACGCTCCGTGGAGCAGATGGTATTGGCGGAGCCTAGTAGGCACACTGTTCTCTGGGCCCAACCTCTAAGTTGGTCCAGGTCTACAGGGGTCCCCGTGGAGGAGGCCTGTTCTGCAATGTTTAGTATTTTGGTGACTGGGCCAAACAGGTCGAGGATTCTATCCTGAATAGATCGGAAAGATCTTTCAATCCCCTTTTTGGAGTATTTACCTTGTTTGGTAAGGTACCTGAGAAGTACCGGGTCTACCTCTGGGGTGACTACCGTCTTTTTAGGGATACAGGGACGGGGACACTCCGCCCTCAGCTTACTGCGATTATTCTTATCTACGGACCTGCGGGCCCAGTATTGAATATATTGGGCTACCTCCGGGAGGGGAGCCCATTCGCCAGATCGGGGGTGAGAAATCCCTTCTGGGTCGAAGAAGGGTTCTCCCCTGGCGTCTAAGATAATTTCGCCCTGGGTTACAGGGGTGGCGTTGTCAGGTGGCGCCATATGCCCACTACCCTCATAATCCGTATCTTCCTCAGACTCGTAGGCGTCTGACGCCTCAGATCCTGTGGACGAATCTGATGTGTCCACAAAGGAATCTGGTTTAGTCCGTTTGGTGGACTTCTGCCTCTGCTTTTGCTGCTCCCCGAGGCTCAGGGGTCGGTGAGAGTCTGGTAGGGTAGTGGGTCGGCAGACCGGGTTGGGTGCTGCCTGGGGCACATTATTTACTTCCCCTGCCGGGGAGTCGTATGTTGTGGGAACATGCTTGCGTTTGTGTGTCGCTTTGCCCTTTGTGGGCGGTTCACCACGGCCTGGGGGTCCAGGCATGACAGGTGCAGCCAGTTGAGATACAGGGGCGGAAGCCATGGCTATTTGCACCGAATGATTTATTAATTCCTGTATCTGGGCAGCAGTAAGGAAAATAGGGTTCTGGGGGGTAATATTTCCCTCAGATGGCATGGTAGTAAATTCAGAGCAGTCTTCATCAGCCATGATGTAGCTCAATTATGCAGTTTTAGTGTATATATATATCTATTTGTGCCCTCAGTAGAAACCGTTTAGCAGTGTCAGCAGATACTGTGAGTATCTGATAGAAGGGAGCCGTTGAGGGGTTAATTGAATTGGTAATATATATATATATATAGAATCTCTATTTTTGCCCCCGAGGATACTCTAATAGCTCCTACCGTACCGCCAGGTCACTCCACACTGGAGCCGTGGCGTACGATAGGCAGATCCCCCGTTCAGGAGGGCGTAATCTCGCGAGATTACGTCTCCTGCATGCTGGTAGGCTGGAGCGGAGCTCCGCCGGGCACGCCCCCCGCAGCGTACTGGACGCTGATAGGAGGATGTGTGGGCTGTTCGACACGCCCCCCCCCAGAGACACGGGCGCCTGAGGAGAAGCGTGCGGAGCGTGTGAGGAGGTAGGAAAAGGGCGCCAAGCCAGTAAGAGATGGCGCTGCCTGGGAGATTAGGATCTAGGGGCACAATAACGTTATGAGGTTATAGTTAACGCCGCAAACAGGGGTTTGAGCATTGATAAACCTAGAGACTCACTACCTTCCCCTAGATCAATGATGCAAACAGAATCTATCTATTATACCCTAAAAGGGAGAAAATACATAATATATCAAATATATACAATATCTAACTAACTGATAAGTGTGGAGGGAACAAGTCCCATCCACGAGTCACAATAAATTAAAATCTGAATAATTAATATATATCAATCTATAATTAGTACTCATTTGAATAGTACTTATCTGATTTCTTGCTGTGAGCAGAAAGAAAGAGGAAGTGATTAAAGGGGCAGCCCCTTATATACTGGCAGGGACCACGTGATTGGCTGATAGGCCCTAGGGGCTGCTGGGACTTGTAGTTTTGGTTGTAAAAATTATTTTATTATTACTAAAATCCACTAAAGTTGTATTTCTGCTGTGGGCATTATTAAAGGAAAGATAATGCATAAGATATGAGCCTCCTGTCTGATATATAACTGACAGTTCTGTGGAGATACTGTTTTTTCTTAATTTTCTTATTATTTTTAAATGTTGGCATTGGTGCATGCTCCCATGGCGGTGCCTGGAGTTGTTTGACAAAAGATTGCCTGTTGGCTTTACAAATGGCCAGAAATTAATAGCAGGCCTTGTATTTCCTATTGGCCTTGCAAATGGCTAAAAATTAATAACAGGCTTTGCACACTACAGACTTCAATTGTGTGTTCACAACAAAGTTTGCAATCTTTGAACTTCAAGCAAGATTCATAAAACCCCATACATCTTCATTGAATTATGGTATCTCATTGTATTCCTTGGTTTATCTAGATAACTTAAGGCACATTTTTGAAGATGCATGTACTGAAAATCAACAAAATAAAGCACTGCAAAGCATGGCCGGGTTCCAAGACTTCTGCTGTACTTCCTTGCTAATCTCAAAGGCCTGGAGTCAATAAGATAACCAGGATGAACTATTACTGTCTCCCTCAAAAAGCAAAATAACTTTACAGAGAAGCCGCTGGAATCTTAACTCTAAACAAGTCTACCATATGCTAAAGACTATGGCCCAGATTCACAAAGAACTTACACCGACGTATAACAAGTTACGCCGACGTAAGTGCAAATGTGCACCGTCGTATCTGTGCACCAGACCCACAAACTAATATGCGCCTAAAAACAGGCTTCACCCCGCCAACGTAACTTGCCTACGCCGGCGTAGGGTGGGCGCACATATAGGCTGGATGCATGGTGGCGCTCCCATTGATTAGCCATTCAAATATGCAAATAAGGGAAATACGGCGATTCACGAACGTGCGTGTGCCCGGCGCATGCTACGCGAGATGTGCGTAAGTTGTACGTCCGGCGTAAAGTTATTCCCCATAAAGGAGGTGCAACCCGGCAACAGACATGCACAGGTCTGCACCAGGGAACACAAGCCAACGTATTTTGCGTTAGACGTGTGTCTGGCTGGACGTACGTTATGTTCACGGTGTACGCAGTGATCCGGCGTAGCTTAGGCAGTTGTGCCGGCGTGGTTGTGAGCAGGCGCATGGGGGGGTGCTGTCGTCACGGAGCATGCGCATGTTCGTAATACGTACCTGTCTGGCGCTCGGCCCATCATTTGCATGGGGTCACGCCTCATTTGCATGGGTTCACGCCCACTTCCACCTATGCCGATGTGCGCCTTCGAAACCCACGCCACGCTGGCGCACCGTTAAGAGCACTGGCTTGCTGAATGCAATGCTTGCCTCTCTGCGCTGCGTTGGCGTAGCGTACATTGTTTGCCCTACGGTGGCGTAATGTGCGCCTTGCTCTGTGTGAATCTGGGCCTATGATGTCTAAATAAGTGCAAAATAATGAATTATATATTGAGAAGCTATAGTAAATGATGAATGTAAAAATGTTCTACACACCATTCAAGGATGTGTGTGTAAATTGTCAAATAGTTTATCAATAAATGGTTTGAAGAGCATATTACCAGTGTATCCAGTATGACTGTTGTATAAACCAGAAAACAATGAACATATTATAAGTTTCTTAAATACGTTTATCATAGAGTTTACAGTGATGGTATAAGTTAATGACTAGTGGGCACATCTGTATGAACTAAATTGACTTAAAGTAAACTAAATTATGTAAAAGAATGAGAGCTTCTTCGATTTTCTGCTAATTATGTCCCCTTTAAGGATATTTCCCTTTGCATTGGTAGGAATAGAAAACCCAGTCTTCTTTACAATTAAAGGGTGGGCTACCAGTAGGGAGAACTGACAATTCTGTGGAGGAAGAGATACTGTTTTTTCTTCATTTTCTTATTATTTTTAAATGTTGGCATTGGTGCATGCCCCCATGGCGGTGCCTGGGGTTGTTTGACAAAAGACTTCTTATTGGCTTTACAAATGGCCAGAAATGAATAACAGGCTCTGTACACTACAGACTTCAATGGTGTTCACAGAAAAGTTTGCAATCTTTGAACTTCAAGCAAGATTCGTAAAACTCGTACATCTTCATTGAATGATGGTATCTCATT